>NW_028295748.1:0-1200000 GCF_964341445.2 Mesoplodon mirus | reverse complement strand
GTTTGTGACGAGTATAGGCTGGTTGTTGTGTAGAATGATCCTCATTCTGGGTTTGTCCTGTTTCCTCATGGTTCTTTCATGTTCTGTGCTTTGGATGGGGTTCCACAGCGGTGACGGTGTGTCTCTCTGTGCATCCTTACAGGAGCCCCTTGATGGTCATCTGTCTCATTAGCATCTTGGTTAAGGTGGTGCCCCCGCACTTTCTCCACTGTGAAGTTATTATTTGTCCCTTTGTAGTTAATAAGTAATTTATGGAGAGATATTTTGAGACTCAAAGTATTCTGTTCTTCATCAAACTTTTGAATTACATACTGGTTCATAGAACCAGTAATTCAGGTGGATTTATTTGATGAAGAAGGTGAAGTGATTCTTAATGCTTATTTTCCACTAGTAGTTTTACAAGCCACTCTTCTCTCTCCCAAAGGAAAATAAATCCTAAAATATAAGCAGCGGAGCTGTGCAGAACAGTTCATTGACAAAAGGCAACCGTTGGAGGATATGTATTCCAGGAGCTCTGAGAGTAACAAACATATTTTGAGAATGTGAACAGTATGAGCAAGTGTGCTTTCTGATGAATCAGGGAAGGAGGAAAAGAATCCCCTGATCAGGCTATGGGGACCGACTTGCAGACTTTTCCTTCCCTGACTAGTCAAGGTTGTTTATTTCTCAGTAGTCGTAGAAGTACAGACCTTTGGCCACACAGACCTTTAATCTAATAACCAGATCATGAACCACATAGCCTGATTATGCTTTAAAAGATGTGATATTTATAATAACCTGAAGTTAAAGTTGCTTCTAATGACTCTAGCCCAGCAGAATAGCCCCCGAGAGAAAAGTAAAATCTTGGCTTCCATCTAGCCAGGTGAAAAGCTGTAGGCATCCCGAGAAATGAAACTTGAAGTTGAAATGTAAGAAATGTAGGAAGTCACAGGTCATTCTGGGGGAAAAAATTAATGATCTTATCCAGCAGAGTAAAAAGCGGCTAGAGGCTGAATCATTCTTTCCTGTTCCCTTCCCCCAGTTTAAAACTATAGGTTCTGTAGGTTGAAAGTCCAGGATTTGAAGCAGAAATCTTTAGGGGTTCTTAGGAAATGACAGGTGAGCAGGTTAATAACCTCAGGTAGGAACAATTCTGCTGTAAAACACACCGGGGAAAATACTCCTGAATTTCTGATGAATTTAAATCTTGGGCAGTCTAACATATTTTCTAAAGAACTATGTTCAAATTAAGGCTCCAGCTGATGTTACCCAGTCACCTCCCCCATTAAGCCATCTCCAGTTCTCCCAATGGCATATTGTTCAAGATATGGTGTCTTCCATGAGCAAGGTTCTTGTGGATACAGGGACAAGATATATCAGTTAGGATTTTGTTGGTCACAGTACATAGAAACCTTGGTCCCAACTGGCTAAAGCAAAAAAAAAAAAAAAAAAAAAAAAAAGAAAAAAAATATTGGTTGATGTAACTGAACAGTCCAAACACAAGGGCCAGCCCAGATCTGGTTTACTCGAGAGGCCCATGTTGTGTATCCTTTGGAGCCACCTTTCTGGGACTCTGCGTCTTTGTCCTCCTTCGTGTCATGCTTCATGATAACCACATTGGTGACATTGCCTCTTCAGAATGGGTCTGTAGCTCTGCTTTCCTCGCCAGAGTGTCCAGCCTCACTCTGCTTGGGCTGCCTTAGATCAGGTTCTCGTTCCTGTGCCAATGAGTAGGACCTGGAGGAAGGGACATACTAACTGGCTGGAATACAACAGGACCCATCTTTGGAGCTGGGTAGGTGGCCAACCCCACGTAAACCATATAGAAGCCTGTGCAGTTTGCCAAATAAGTTCTGCTTTTTGTTGCCCTTATGGAGTTTACAGCTTCATCAGGGAGGCAGACAAACAAATAAGCAAATGGATACAAGATACGAAGTGAAAGAACAGAGCTGCGAGAATAAATGTCAGGGAGACACAGTCCAGACGGCGAAATGGGAAGTGACACTTGAGTTGAGATCTGAATGGTTGCACAGGAGTTAATCAAGAAAAGAGGTTAGGGAGAGACAAAAGCCACGTGAGCATTTGGGGGAACCTTTATCACTTGACTTTCTCTTTGGAGAGTTGGTGTGTGATGCTCAAAATATTGAATAACTAGTATGGTACCCTAAAGAGGGCCAAATTACAAGTGGCCAAAGGAGGATGACTCCAGGAAAGCACCACCTTGCCGTAGGTGGCCACAGATGAGTGGCCCACTGCTGGGGTCTGAGGCCCACAGGGCTAGGGCTGGGGCAGAGACTGTTAACCAACTAGGATGGAAGTAGTAGATAAGTATATAAATAACTGGTATGGCAGCAGAGGCGTGTACCTGGTGGATTTCAAGCCTGAGTGTACCCCCTTTTTTTCTGGGCCTCTTTCCACTGTTTACTGACCACCAAACCTCCCCATGCGATAGTCAATAAATGTTGACTAAACATATAGATGACTATATGGATAGCGTGGGAAAATTATCTACATTCATGCCTGATTGATATTGATAGAAGTTTTCGCCCCAGAGCAAATTAGCAAATGCTTCCCTAGATTCCGCAGAGCATCTCAGACATTGATTTTCAACTAGAGGCTTCTGGGATTTGAATCAGCATCTGCCTGAGGTTTGCAAGTTGAGGGGAATCTCAGCCTGGAGACACATGTTGATTCCATGTAAAGTGGTGGAAGCCCGCACGGAGTAATAAACTTATAGTTGTGTTCTTTTTGAACCATTTAATACTTATTGACTTAATGGGCATGTTAAAAAAATTCATGAGATGAAGCATTAACATCTTGATTCCTGTCTTTTCTTGAAGGGGGAGAAAATTTGGGCCTGCATTGCAGCATGGAGGTTTGTCTGCAGCCAGTAGAGGCTGCCTCTTTAGATGGTGGGCTCTAATTTGCCTTTCTTCCACCTTTCTCACTTTTTTTCATATTTGTGACGTACTTGCCCTTGGGTACCGGGTCTGAAAATAGCAAGATTTCAGCTTTCTATTAGAAAACCATTGCGAGGTCAAAAGAGTACGATGATCCTTGGCATCACCCTTCTGGCCTTTTCCACTGTTTTAACCCCAGCAGCAGGAGCATAAACTTTCCAGCTGTGTGCAGGACTCAGAACTGAGCGAGAGCAATCCCAAAACCAGCTGAAGTTAGTCTGTTAGCTTTGTGCAGCCTGAAAGCTTTACATAATCATTGCCAGTCATACCTTCTGGTCATTTCCCTTTAGTGTACAGTTTCCACCTCCAAGTTCTTCTCTTACACCCTGAGAGCCTGGCCCAGAACTAACCTAGGAGCCTCCACTTGGGTGAGTAATTGTCATTAGCCTCCCTTGAGTCTCTTAAGCATCTCTCCTGTTTAGGGCTGAAGTGTAGTTCTATACGATTTCAAGTAAAAACTCCCATCCACAAGTCACTGATCCATTCATCCAACCTTACTTAGTTAGTTAGCAAAATGGGGAATCGTATTGACAAGATCATTATCCTTAAGCGATTTGGAGCCTAGTAGGGAAATTAAAATGTCAACATGCAATTGTCATACTCTGGAACAAGTGCCTATCAGGTAGGGTTGCAGATAAAATGCAGGACACCCGGTTAAACTTGCATGGTTTATTTGTTAAATCTGATACCCCTACCACCGGGGAAAGTCTTGGGTGCAAGGGAACACAGGTGAGGAAGACCAGGGACATCTTCCTAGAAGTACTGCCATTGAGGCCAACGTGAGAGGGCTTAAGTCAGAAGAGGTGCAGGATAGGGGATGGCTCTGTGAAGACAGCGAATAGCACGTGTGAAGGCCCTGACTTGAGAGCCGCCCCAGGAAATTCAGGGGCCTGAGGTTCAGGATGTGGGAGTGTGGAGGATGGAAGCGTATGTCAGGGGAGGGGAGACTGGAGATGTGATGAAGTCCTGCCATGGAATGTGGACTGGATCCTAAGCACAACGGGCCAGCCATTGTAGGACTCGAAGCGGCAGAGTGACGTAAGATAAGCATTTGAGAAAAATCCTTCTGGCTGGAGTGTAGTGACTGATTAGAAGAGGGAGTCTGGAGACAGGAGAAGGCAGAGCGGTGTTTGCTGCAGTAATGATAGTGAGTGATGGCGGAGTCTGTGAGGAAGAGAGAAGAACGGATGAGCTCCTTAGAGGATGGATGGGTAGATGTGGGAGATGAGGGAAGAGAAAGGTCGCGCATGAAGATGGTTCCACTCAGTGGCACAGGAGAGGTAGGGAGAAGTGGGTACTGCGCTGCCATTTGCCTGTTTGCCTCAGACCGTCTCCCTGTCTTTCCACTGCTCTGCTCCGTGTCACAGGGCTGATCCTGCAAACCCCATTGCCCAGATTTCCTTGCCAACTCTTTTCCAGGTAGGTTCAGCCAGTGGAAAACATTGGCCAGAGGTTGGAGGGCAGGGGGATGGGAGAAGCCAACGTATTTTCCCCTTGCCCTCCACTCTCTGTTCGGGCAGCTGCAGCAGGGTTGGTGGCCGCTTTGCTCTGAGTGGCTGCCCCAGGCACTTCACAGTGCTTAGTATGATCTCTAGGTCCATCCACAACGTTGCTGCAAATAGCATTATTTCATTCTTTTTATGGCTGAATAATATTCCATTGTATATATGTACCATATCTTCTTTATCCATTCATCCATCAGTGAACATTTAGGTAGCTTCCACATCTTGGCTATTGTAAATAGTGCTGCAATGAACATTAGGGCGCATGTATCTTTTCTTTCTTTCTTTCTTTCTTTTTCTTTCTTTCTCTCTTTCTTTCTCTTTTTTTTTTGTCACACGGCATGTGGGATCTTAGTTTCCTGGCCAGAGATGGAACCTATGCTCCCTGCACTGGAAGCACGGAGTCTTAACCACTGGACCACCAGGGAAATCCCAGGGGTGTACGTATATTTTTGAATTAGAGTTTTCTCCGGATCTATGCCCAGGAGTGGAATTGCGGGACCCTATGGCAGCTGTATCTGTTGTCTTCATGTCTCACATCAGCCACCTGCACTCCAATCCTTGCTCTCAATGTCATCTTTGGGGAACCCAACCTGTGACAGGGACCTTGACAAGAAGAAATGGCTCAGGGAAAAGCTACCTGCACAGGGAGGAGAGAGAGGCCATCGACCCTGTGGTGCGGCAGGGAGAGTGGGCACAGAGATTTGTCATTTCACCCCCGATACTCAGCCCTCCTGGCTGCCCCACTCTAGGTCACCTCGTGATAGAGAGATGACCCAGTTAGAGTCCCTGCCTGTGCAGGAATCTAGGGGCACCAGTGGGTCTGAATAATATTAGTGCAGGGTCTCCCCCACAGCACTGGGGTTATTTGGGATGGGTCATCCTCTGCTGGGGGGCCCTCCTGGGCCCTGTGTGGGGTTCAGCAGCATCCCTGGCCCCACCCATTTGATTTCAGGGACCCCTCCCACCCAGTTGTGACCACCACAGGTTTTCCCCAGACATGACCAAAGAACTGGGTGAGGCGGGGGCAGGATGGCCCTGGGTGAGGACAGCTGTGTTGAAGCAACCAGCCTGTCCCAGGGCAAGGTCTGCCCCAATCCCGTCAGAGCCTGCATTTAGAACCGCCCCTTCCCTTTCCGAGCTCCCCTGCCCTGCAGTGGTCTCCGAGACATCATCCCTATGTAATAAATCACACCTTCTCAGTTTACTGTCCCCAGCACCTAGAAGAGTGTCTGATGTGTAGTAGATGCTTCATAAATACTTGCTGAATAAAGGAGTTGAATAAAGGGATGGGTGGATGAATGAATGAAGATTACAATGGAAGGAGGGGGGAGATTCCCTTTCTGGCTCTCGGGGGTTGGGAGATCAAGTGAGAGATCCGTCCTAAATAGGCTGACCAGCCTTCTGGGGCTCCCCGGGAATGAGGGTTTCCCCACAGTTCCAGCGCTCAAAGCTGAGCGGTCCTGGGCAAACTGGGGGCGGGTGTTGGTCACCCTATGTAAACACAGTAACAATTCCAACTGCAATAACAATGGCCAAGGACCTCTAGGGTCTTATTGACCAGGCAGAGTTCTTTACCTGGCGGGGAATGTGGCACAGGAGGGAGGGAGGAGTCTAAGGAAGAACATCCCACACGACAAAGTGTGCCAATGGCCCTGGGCCCAAGGTCACACCTGACCAGGGCTTGCATTTTTTTTCCTAATTTACTTTTTCCCACATGGATATGCAATTGTCCTAATGCCATTTATTGAAAACTCCTTAATTTCCCCACTTTCTGTCATATCAAGTTCTCATATATCTGTTTCTGGACCTTTATTCTATACCATAGAGCTGTACGTCCCATCCTAGCACCACTAGGGCTGTTTCATCACTATCACTTTATTTTTTATTCATTTATTTTTTTGGCCGTGCCGTGCGGCATGTGGGATTTTATTTCCCTGCCCAGGGATCGAAACTGCGCCCCCTGCAGTGCAAACTCGGAGTCTTAATCGCTGGACCTCCAGGGAAGTCCCCAGGGCTTGCTTTGACATCCATCGAATGGTGGTGGGTGGACACGGGGAGCAGCTGTCTGTGAGCCATCCTGTGTAGAAATGCAGGGTGGAGGGCAGGCCAGCTGGAGCGGGAGGGGAAGAGGCGGAGGAGGGAGGGAGGGAGGGCGGGCGAGAGACAGAGGGTTTCCGGAGACAACAGCTCTGGCCCTGTCCTAGGGCATGAAAGCTGAGCTCCTAGTGCCAAGAGTCTTGGAGCTGCAGCCCGTGAGCCAGGGTGACTGGCTCTCCTCCCTGGTGTGTGTGTGGGGGGTTGGCTCTAGGCTTCTCAGGCTGGGAATGGGGTGCACGGAGCAGGGATGGAGTAGGGACTCTTCTCTCTGGGACCTCGCGGGCCATCCTTAGCTCACAAAGCTGAGCCACTCCTGGCCCTAAGGGTGGGGGTCTTATCCTCCCTGTCCCCTGGACTGCACCCTCTCACACACAACTTCCCCGTGTGTGCTCCCAGAAGCCAAGAGAATCTGTTTGTAAAAGATTTGGGGGAGGGGGGTAAACATACAAACAAGAGCAGAATGGATACTTTTTCAGAATGGGAATGGCTCTGTGTAACCCCACCCCCAGGGTAACCACAGTCCTGACCTCTAACACCCTTGATGAGTCAGCCTTGGTCTGGGCTTGGGAACCAAGGAAGCTTCCTCATCCCCTCCTTCAGACCCAGTCTCTCCCTCGGCATCTTTGCGAGAAGCACCCGGGGAAGTGGGACTGCTAGGCTGTACTGCTGCTAGAACTCCACCTGGGCTCCACCAGGCTCCAGCCCCCCGCGCTGTGCACCTCTCTGACCCTGAGGCACCTCAACTGGTAGGAGCGGCATCACCTTCCCTCCCGGGACTTGTGACACTTAAGGCAGACACCGAAAAGACAAGTGTTTGGCTCCCTGGCTGGCAAAGGGCAGGTGCTCAATTGTCATAAGTGTCCGTATCAGTGAGGGTTCTCCAGACAAACAGAATCCATAGGGTTTATGTGTGGATATATACACACACACGTACATATGTACATGCATACAAAAATATACAGCTGTGTATATATGCAGTATGCATACAGACATATACACATATAGTATATACAACACACACACATATATACACATATAAAATGCACAGTTTGTATATATACAGTATGTATACACACATATACACATATACAATACACACATACATATACACTATACATACACACATAAAATGCATAGTTTATATATATACAGTATGTACACATACGTATAACATGCAATAGACACATAGGTACATGTATATCATACATATATACACACATACAAAGATATTTAGGTGTGTATATATATATAGTATGCATACATATATAATATATGCAATACATACACGTACATATAGACACACATATACACCTACATAGAAAAGCATGTAGCATAAAAATATATATGTACTGTATATATAAATTCATCGTATATATACATATATCATAGATATAAGATATATACACATACATATACACAATGTATACACACACATACACACCTATATGTAAATATGTGCATGTAAATACACATATAAATACATACACAAGTGTGTCTATATATAGTATATACATATATACATATAATACCTATACAACGTATACACATACAGGTATACAACATATATACACACCTATATATAAATATACACTGTATACATACATACATACAGTGTACATATACTGTATATATACACACACCATATATCAATATGTGGTGTGTGTATATATACAGCATGTTCACATTTATAATATGTATACTATATATATACACATACATACATGCATACAATATATACACACACATATAGGCTTGTATGTATACTGTATATAGTACTTACACATATACTACAAACGCACGCACATATAAACGTGTATACATATATAATATGTATACACACATATACAAATTAATAGGCTTGTATATATTCAGTATTTTTACATATATAGTTTTGTTTTAAGGAGTTGACTCGTGACCGTGAGGCAGGCAAGTCAGGGCAGGACTCTGGGCTGGAGACACAGGGAAGAGCTGATGTCCCAAGGCCATTGGAGGAACAGTTCCCTCTTTCTAAGGAACCTCATTTTTCTCTCCAGTCCTTCAACTGATGGACGAGGCCCACCCACGCCGTGGCATTGACAATCTCCTTTACGCAAAATGGACCAATTTCAGTGTTAATCTCTTCCGAAAAATACCTTCCTGGCCACATCTGGAATAATGTTTGTGGTTGCCGGGGCCCCACGCAGTGCGCACATGAGATTAACCATCCCCGTGGCGACGATGACACTTTATTTTCTCCCTTGACCATTGTCACTACTATTCCAATTAAAATGGCAGTGCCATAAGGGCAGGGCATTTCCTTTTTTGCCAGTACTGAGCGTCCGCGGTCTGGTGCCTAGCATAGGCTAAATACACGGCATTTTTGTGAACAGAAGCAGGGATTCCGGCTGTCATATTTAATGAGGAATTATATAGTCTTCTTATTGGGGGGGAGGGTGTGTGTGTGTGTGTCACGGTACGTCAAGGGCGGGAGACGAACCCGCCACCCCAGGCCCCGAGGGCTCTCCTCGGGTCCCCACTTCGGGCCGGTGGGGGTGGCCGGGGGCAGCCGAAGACGTGCGTGCGTGCGTGCGTGCGTGCGTGCGTCGTGAGAGCGGGCGAGTCCATGGGGTGGGCCGCGCGTACCGTGAGTGTTTTGCCCCGGCCCCCGGCTCACTGTGCTCGCCTCACACCGGCCCGAATTCGCAGCAGCGCTGGAGGCCCGGGGCCTGTGACCACAAAGAGGTAGCCGGGGGCCGGACGGGAGCGCGGCGGCGGCGGCGGCTGAGGCCCAGGCCAGGCCCCCTCCCCTCAGCCGCCCGCCGGCCCGTTTGCCCCGCCCCCGCCGGCGGTGCCGCGCCCCTCCCCCAAGCACCAGACTAGCACGGGGCGGGGGCCGCACGCGAAGACATGGCGGAGAAGCTGGAGCTGAGGCTGGAGTCGCTTGTGGGGGCCGAGCCCGCCGTCTGCCTGTGGCCACTGCAGGTCTACGTAAGTGCCACCCGTCCCCTCCTCCCGGACCCACGCCCCTCTTCCCCCATGGCGCGCTCTGAGCCCACCAAGCAATGGAGCGACTCAAGTCGCCAGACCTTCTTTGGAGCCCCCCTCCCCCCCCCCCACGCCGTGGTTCTCCGCGGCCGTTTCCAGCCCCCGTGCGCAGGGTGGGCAGAGGGGAGCCGGCGCCGGCCAGGGGCGCAGACTCGGCCGCAGGGACCCCGCGCTTCCGAGGGGCGCCTGAGCCGGTCTGCGGTTGGCTCTGCAGGGCTGGGGACCCCGGTCCGCCCTGGCCTGGACTGCCGGCGGGCTCGCCCTTCTGTACTTTAGGATCTGACATGTAGGGACTCTGTTTCCTGGTAGTTTATTCTTAGCACTGTCAACGTGCTTAGGTATTTTTTTTATTTTTGAGGGCACTCTTTCCTCCCTCTCTCCAGTTTTTTGTGTTTCTGTTTTGTTTTGTTTTAGTTAGGCATTTTGTCCCTCTGATCTTGAGTGGGTGGGCTGGCAGGACACTTGGAGAGGAGGCGTTCCGTCCCCTGATCTTGAGTGGCCTTTGGAAAATGACACGCCAAAGGGAAATTTACACAGAAGTCCGGTGATTCCAGAAATGCAGGGTGTCCGGCCAGGTGGGCGCCCGGCCTCTCGTCCCCTGTGGCGGCGTGGTGTGCGTGTACCTTGTCTCAGGGTTTACACTTGGGCCCCGCAGCCCACCTTCCGGAGGGAAAGCGCAGCGTGCGCCTTGGGCCTGCGCCTTTGGGGCGCCCTTTCGTGCGCTCAGCTTGCCGGGGACTGGCCTCCAGGCGACCTGGCGGGGAAGCCCGCGCGACCCGCCCCTCGCGCGGGCTCCGTGTGTATCAGTTTTGTGGAAACTGTGTCGCGACCGGGGTCGGGGTTGGGACGCTGGGACCGCCTGGGAGCCAATGTTGACGCCGAGGCCCGGTTCTCCGCAGTTATCTGAGGTCCGAGGGTTTCCAGCCCTCCACTGCGCACTGGCACTTTCTATTTTTGCCCTTCCTGTGCCTGGAGGCGTGGCTGAGCCTGGGCTCTGGCTTTTCCGGTTGGGTAACTCCGGGTGTCCCGGGTAGGCGGCCTGAGCAGCAGTGGGCCAGGCGGGGAGACATGCCAGGGGAGGGAAACTGAAAGTGGGGAGAACCTTCAGAACTCCAGCTGATCCACTTGCCTCGCCTCCCCGCCCCTCTTACTGCACTTGTCATGCACGGGGTGGCTGGCCGGCGCATTTTTCAAAATGTAATAATTTGTGTGTCCTTAGTAGCCGTGAAGCATAGTTCACTTGTAGTGCACAGTTGTAGGAGTTTTGATCGCCATCAGGCGGCAGAGCAATCCTGTCATCCCATTTGCTGCCCTTTGGCGCCAGGGTGCCTCTAGCCTCTTGGCCACTAATCTCCTCTCTGTCCCTAAGGTTTTGGCTTTTCCAGAAAGTCAGATAAGCGGAACAACAGCATGTAGCTTTTGGATTCTGGCTGCTTTGGCTCAGCAAAACCTATTGAGATTCCTCCCGGGTTTGTTTTTTTTTTGTTGTTGTTTTAAATATTTATTTAGTTAGGTATTTACTTGGCTGTGCTGGGTCTTAGTTGTGGCACATGGGATCTTCATTGCCACGTGCAGTATGTTTTAGTTGCAGCGTGGGGGATCTAGTTCCCTGAGCAGGGATGGACCCCGGGCCCCCTGCATTGGGAGCGCGGAGTCTTAACCACTGGACCACCAGGGAAGTCCGTCATCCCTGTTGTTGCGGGTATGAGAAGCCACTCCTTTTTCTGGCTGTGTTGTATTCCATTTTCCATTTGTCTATTCGCCTGCGGGTGGCAGGACTTGTGGGATGTTTCCACTTTTGAGGGGATCAGGAATAAAGCTGCTGTAAACATCCCAGGGCAGTTTTCCATGTGAACTGGGGTTTTTACCTCACTTGAGAAAATACTCAGGAGTGGGACTGGGGTCAGTGCTAAGTGTCTGTTTAACAACCCCCCTGCATCTTAGAAATGGATATTTTTGAATATTGGAAGAGTTTAGAAATCCACTGTGACCCAGCACCCAGGCACTTGAAACGAAGTTGGAAGTTCATCTGGAGATGGTCACGTTGTCCCCATCACTGTCTTTTATTCGAGGCAGAGCAAGGCCACAGATTTGTAACCCTTGTAAGGAAGGCCTCGTGTGTCCAGGTCCTGGCAGGACCTGGCTTTCTAGTGGTGGGCGGTTCTGCAGTGGAGAGCGTCTTTCCCTTGCTGGCCGGACCTCGCTTGGCAGGGTGCGGGGTGTGCTGCCTGCCTGGCCAGGCGCTCTTTCTGCCGGTCAGCAGCCATTCCTGGTATGTCTGTCCTACTACCAGGCAGGCGGTCAGGGGCCCTAGTGAAGTGCTCAGCGAGCCGCAGCCTTCCTAAAGTTTGCGGGTAATGTCTGCTACCCTCCCATTTCCCTGCTGAGGAATTTTGCTCTCTCATGGGAAGTGAGGGGGCAGTACTTTGTAAGAGTTCATATTTTGTGATGACTCGATGCTGAATACATTAAGAAAATCGGCTCCTTCTAGAAGCTTAACTTCTCAGAAGGTCAGAGTACGCATGTGACTGCACGTTTGAAATGAGTGAGCTTGTTTGTTCATTGATTCATTCATTCTGCAAGCACCTCCTGGATATTTACAGTGAGTGTTCCAGGGGGCGTGGAGGACAGTAGAGAGTATTCTTCTTTTTTTGATTTTTGAATTTTACTTTATTTTTTTATACAGCATGTTCTTATTAGTCATCAATTTCATACACATCAGTGTATACATGTCAATCCGACTCACCCAGCTCAGCACACCACCATCCCCACCCCCCCGTGGCTTTCCTCCCTTGGTGTCCATACATTTGTTCTCTACATCTGTGTCTCAACTTCTGCCCTGCAAACTGGTTCATCTGTTTGAGACAGCTTTGTACTTCCCGCTTCCAGGGGCTCTCATGTGGGTGCTGCGAAGTGGGGTTTTAGATGGTGCAAGGTGGAGGGTGGGCACTAGAACCGGTGCCCAGTGCCCGGGTGTGTGTGCGCTGGATGGGGCGTGCGGCCTAGGACTCCTGCCGGCTCGGTGACCCCGGCCAAGTGCCTTAAGGCTTCTAGGTCTCAGTGTTCTCATCTGTAGCATGGGCTGAACAGGACTCACTCTCTCTGGAGGTTACAAGGTCGCACTGTGTTAATGTTTGTAGACCCTACAATGTAGAACACTTAGGACAGTTTGGAGCATCGTTAATTGTTGCACAGATGTTACCTGCTCTGTTGAATGACTTTGCCTGGTACACGCCAAAGCGATTAGGAAATTGGTATATCCCAGCTTCATTTCCTTTCCATTAAAATAGGGTTCAGGAAAAAAAATCGGTTTTTCAGTAGTCGTATCATATAGTGGAAAGAGCACTGGTGTGAAGGCAGCTTAGGGTTTGAATTCCAGGACTTATGCTGTCTGTGGCCTGGGCAGGTTACTTTTGAACTGCAATCCCCACACTTGTAAGATGACATTAAAAACCACTCTTTCTGTGGGTTCTTAGAATTAATTAAGCAGGTTATGTGTGTAAAGTAGCCTGGCACTTGAATGAGTTGTCAGAACCAAGGGCTGCTGGAGATGATGCTTCTGCCCTAGGTAATCTCCCCTTCTACTGGGCGGCAGGTAAACACAAGCATAGTAGTCAGTGCTCTGGAAGAAGTGAGTTCTGGTGCTACAGAGCACAGAATATTTTTTTAAAATTTAATTATTATTTTATATTGGAGGTTATTTGATGTACAATATTGTGTTAGTTTCAGGTGTACAGCAAAGTGGTTTAGTTATTCATATATCCATTGTTTTTCAGATTCTTTTCCTGTACAGTTTGTTACAGGATATGGACTAGAGTTCCCTGTGCTAAGCAGTAGGTCCCTGTTGATTATCTGTTTTATATAGAGTCGTGTGTATATGTTAATCCCAAACTCCTAATGGATCCCTCCCCTCCCCCACCTTTCCCCTTTGCAGAGCACAGAATCTTGGAAGGGAAAGTTCAGGGTAGGCTTCTTGGAGGAGGTGCCATCCTTTCTAAGGATATGTAGAAGCTCCTGGGGTGGCAGGAGGGAGCAGTGTGTGTCAAAGTTTGAGAAATATAAGAAAATATGGCAAAACTAAGGTATAGGACTGGAACTCAGGGTTTGGGAAAGAAATGAGAGTTGATACTGGAAACTTAGTGGGGCCCAAGAGAAGGGGGCCTTGTTTGTCCTGTCACAAGTTTAGATGTTTATCCTGAAGGCTGTGGGAAACCCTAAAGAACAGTGAGATGGACTTGTGGTTTAGAGACTCACTCGGACCTCCATGTGCAAGGCACTTGATTGGGTGCAGGGTGAATTGTAATCTAAGGTTCCCACTTAAGTTATAAAAGGTTGGACTGGATTTTGCAGATCTGAGAGAGAATGGGTGAGGCCTGGTGACCAGTTAGAAAAGGGAGGGCAGCAAGCGTGGGTGACACTTTACAGCTGCATCTTTTTGTGGGATACAGAGCACAGTAGGAAGGGATTGGGGGTGGTGAGAGGATCTTACTTCATCTTCAGTGCTTTAGAGGGGCCTGGTAGACAGGTCTGGGCCCAAGGTTCAGATCTGGGCTTTTGAGGAGGAGAGGTGTTTGAAGGCATGGGAGAGACTTAGGTTACCCACAAGAAGATCCAAAAAATCATAGGTCTGAGGGCTTTTTAAGTGGGTATATTGAGGAAGTTTATAAGCTGAAAGAAAGCAGCCAGCAGAGAAAGGGTGTGAAGATGTAGGAGAGGAAATGATTGTTCATTTGTTTTCAAAAAGCTGAATACTTATCGTGTGCCTGGCCCTTTTCTAGGATCTGGGGTTCTCACCATGTGTTACCTCTTCTGCAAGGACAGTTCAACTCATCCCCTGGTGAAGAGAAGTCAGATTATTCTTTGCATCCCATTCAGGTGTAGGAACTGTTCTGTACCTCTGAAGGGACTTTAATTAACCAGAGTAATAAGTTAGAAATCAAAAGATATTAGAGCTGAAAGGGACCTTAAAAGCCACTGTAGTTAATTTTGCCTAATATTTACATTGATTGTAAGAAAAATGCAGAGCCCATTCTCTTCAGAATTCCTTCACTGAACTTTCTTTATGACTTTCATCCAGTGGGTCTAGCTTGTAAATTTCGGCCTCCTCCTAAATTTGCTTCTTCATCCACATTACATTTTGCCCCAACTATGGTAGAAACTCCTGGGTGGTTTCGCGGCCCCTGGTCTCAGTGCCTCTAAGTTCATCTGCCTACTCGGGTTGAGTGATCTTCTAACATGACAAGATATGCCTAAAATAATGCTGCTAATGGCTTGCCCACACAGAGTTAGTGCATACTAGCCGCCCAGCATGTGCTCTGCACAGAGGCCTGTAATCTGAACTGTGCTCAGCCAAGCCACCTGGGCTCTGTGGCCCTGAGGAAGGGGAGCGTTTTGTGATCACTCCCTTTATCTAGTCGGTCCTTCAGCAGCAGGGAGCCTTTTTCTAATCAGCGGAGGCACCCTTACTCAGCCAGTGGTAGCCCCAGGTCTCATCACCTGTGGGATACAAGCCATGCTCTCTCCCAGGCTTGCTTGGGCCAACATCTCTATTTTTATTTCTGTCTCTTCTCACACTTGGACTCCTGGTCTTTAGTCATCCCCACCTGCAGTATTTACAGAGCCCAGCAGGTGTCAGGCTTGAGTGTCTTTGCAGAGGTGCTCCCTGTGCAGTTAATGCACCTCCTACTCCAACTCTCAATAGCCTCATCTGTCTTGATTGTACTTCAGGGTTATCATGAAGCCGTCACTTAGATATATCTTTTGGCCTCCATAGGCACCTCTGTGCATAAAGGTTATGGTTCTTTATCTCATGTCATTGAAATTTTGAATTTTTAGATCTTCCTCCTTAATGAGGCTTTAAGGACAGGAGTCATTTCTAATCCTTCGCACAGAGCAGATGCTTTTTAATGGTGATAAAATGTATGGTTTAAATGACTAATTTTACAATAATTTTGCTTTATCTTCTGATAGCAATAAAGTTTCCAGATATTGTGTTCCTGCGATAAGAAATAAAGATGTGACCTTCCAGTTGTTTAAAGCTCATCAATGCTGTGTAAGTGCGTCGGGTGTGCTAAGGAACGTGGAGCCAAGTGGGCTAGTTGTGTGAGAGAGAGACTTAACTATGTTAACAAAGGTAAGCCTTCATTGTGTCCTGCCAACATTTGATAGTTGCTTTTGGGGCAAACTAAAGCAATAAAATTTTAAACTGTTCCTCCCCATTAAAGGGATTGAATATTTGGCCACTTTGGTGCACCTGTGTCTTGCGAATTGTCCAATTGGAGATGGAGGTTTAGAAAGTGAGTTTCAGTCTTGTTTAAGTCTCTTCCCATCACACTGGTCTAGTGATTTCCTACACACCATGTCTGTCTACCTTTCCTTGGTGTTGTTCATGCCTGGATTGTCTCCTGTACCTGCTCAAACCTTGGTCCATTCTCATTTGTACCATGGAAGTTTGTCATGCCGGATACTGTCAGAACTAATTTTACTTAAGTTTGTGTTAAGGTGCAAAGCACACGTTTTGTATATTGTCTGTTTTTTGTGTTTGTTTATATTTTTATTGTTTCTCTTCAAGAAGTATTATGAGTAGGGAAATAACAAGATGTAAAGAGCAAAAAAGTCATCATTCTATTTTAAGTTGTTAGAACATCTATCTGCAATCATAATGCACTGTGGTATGTGTTAAAATAGGAAATATATGTCATGTCCCGTAGGAGCAGGAAAGTCAGTGGTGTTAGTGGGGGTGTGTCATGGAAGTAATCACAAAGCAGGTGACTGCTGGTTGGGGTCCTGAAACATTAGTGTGTGTTCCCTGTGTCCAGTAGTGGTCTGGAGGGGTCAGGAAGCGTGCCTTTCAATTTGAGGGAACAGAGGGTTTGAGGTCCTCTCTGTTCTATTGCTCTAGTATAGCATACTGCATAGCAACTCATAAAATACTGTGTTTATGGTTGACATTTAAATCGCTGATTGATCATCAAGATTGGGATGTATCATTTGAAATGAAAATAGGAAGAGTCTTATGCTTTTTAGGTTTCTCCTTTTTTTCCTATGTCTCAGAAGGCTCTTTGACGGGGGACTTTTTATTCTCCCATATAATTCCATGAACACTTATACACTGGCACTTATTTTAATGGCATTTTCAATTTATAAATGTCTTTGAAACACATACTGTAAACTATTTGAGGGTAATGACCATGGCCATTGATGGCACATCTTAAATGTGCATCGTGTTAATGTTTGAGTGTCAAGTGTTCTACCATCAGTGCTTCCTTCTTTCACCCAGTTTTCTTCCTCATTTCCTTCTCCAAATTTGTCTCATTTTTCTACTCTCCCTTTCGCTTCTCTATTCTTGCTTTCTCTTTCCCATTGCGTGTGTCATTCTTCTTCCTCCTCCTCCTCCTCCTCCTCCTCCTCCTCCTCCTCTTACCCCCCTCCCCCCTCCCCCTCCACCCCCCCTTTCTTCTTCTTCATCTTCGTCTTCATCTTCTTCCTTTTGACTTCATTATTATGGCCAACCAAAACCTTTTCTAGGATTGACTCTATCTTCCTTTCCTCTTCATTGCCATCCACAATCTCTGAGAGAATATTCTTGCTTGACTCCCTTACTTCCTAGCATACCCATGTACTTCCTGATCACTTGAGAACATTGAAAAGGGTTTTAATTTTTAAAAACAGGTAAATATAATCAGTCTTCTTTCACCTCTGGCATAAGACTCTTCTTCCTCAATCTGACCATTCTTAAGTCTAGAAGTACTCCAGCTCATTGGTCTCCCTTACCCCCATGTTTAGGCCAAAGAACTTGTGAAACCTTAGCCCTGTTTAATACTTGCATTTACCAAATAGAAGAGGGTTAATTCTGCCTAAGGGCAGCAAAGAAGAATAAAGATGCCACAAATAAAAGTTTAGTCCAGATTTATAATGAACTCTTAAGTGCCTAGTTGAGTGCTAACCATTAACTCACTTGAACAAGAGGGAGGTCATGACACAAACTAACATGTTAAGTGTATAGACACTTCACTTCACCATTCCTCAATGTAGCTGATAAACTGCATCCAGTTAGCTTAAATAACATGAATGATGAATTTCCCTGTGTATATAAATTGGGAGTTCCTAAAGTTTTCTTTTTCCCTTTGTTTTTTTTTTCTTTTTTTTTTCTTTTTTTTTCTGGTACGCGGGCCTCTCACTTTTGTGGCCTCTCCCGTTGCGGAGCACAGGCTCCGGATGCGTAGGCTCAGCAGCCATGGCTCATGGGCCCAGCTGCTGCGCAGCATGTGGGATCTTCCCGGACCGGGGCACGAACCCGTGTCCCCTGCATCGGCAGGCAGACTCTCAACCACTGCGCCACCAGGGAAGCCCTCTTTTTCCCTTTGTACAACTACTGACTGCCACCTCGCTTGGTCAGTGCAATAGAAAATAATGACTAAGAAACACATTGTCTCAATATCAGTGGACATAATGTCCTAGTATTTTATAAAAATCTCAAAATTCTTAATCTAAATGGTAGGTCTGCCAATATCTTATATCCTTTTCCTTTGTTAATATAAATATCCAATCTATGAAGGTCTCAGTTTCCATACTTAGAATATGAGGTGGATAGATTTGCTAATATCTAGGGACCTTTCCAATTTTAATATTCCCTAGTTATAAGGGCTGAGCCAAATACAATGGCTCCCTTAATCATTAACCTCGCTCATGATGAAAGTTATCAGTAAGTTCTACTTGTAAGAGATCAGACATTCATATCCATGTATATTGTAGCACATTGACCTTTACAGAACTCAAAGTAACACAGCATAGTTATATTCACAGATTTAAGGTCATTGTGATATACTTTACAATTTTTCTTTTCCCTAGGAAGGAAATGTAGATCCCTAGGAAGGGATTTCTTTCTCTGCCTTTTAGTAATGTAAGCCTTTTATTATCTCTTGGATCCTAAAAATGGGTAGGGTTTTGGCAGGTGGAGCTTAGGACAGACATTCCAGGTGACAGGGACAACACGAGAAAGGGCAGAAGGAAGAATGGATTTTCAGAAGGACTTGATATCTTACATGATGAGAGCAGTGTTTCACAATCTCTGTCCTGCAGAACACTGGTTTTAGATGATGTTAATGTAGTTACAAGACAGAAGCATTTGGGAAGAGCCGTACTCTACATCCTAACATGAAATTCAAGTTTTACTTTGTTACATTGTATACTCTGAAAAGTTTTGGAGGAAGGAATTGATTTATTTTTGTTTAATTCAGTCTTACTCATAGTTACTTGACAAACCTATATTCAGCTGATGGGACTGTATTTTGTGAAAGGCCAATCGGAGAAATGGTGAGATGGAGCTTAGGCTATTTCTCTGTTGGGACAGGCATGTGATTATTTTTCTTATAATTCTTTACTGTTTGTCCTAACAATTGTTACTTTGCAGGAGTCAGTTTTGTTGTTTTGTTTTGGTTTTTTTTACATCTTTATTGGAGTATAATTGCTTTTCAGTGTTGTGTTAGTTTCTGCTGTATAACAAAGTGAATCAGCTATATGCATACATATATCCCTAGGATTCAGTTTTAAGCCCTCTGTTTTTACCTGAGTCATTGGGACTCTTCTAAAGCTCAACAATCCTGGAGTCTTCATCTCTGATGTAGTTTCCAGAAGCTCCTGGCACTTACCACTATTTCCTCTTGATTCTTTTCCTCTGACTTAAGACTTCCTACGATTATGAGCTGATGATTTTCTAAGCCTGTAGTGTTAAAACCAGCTACCTCCCTCATCTTCATTGTCTCAGTTACAAGGTGCAATATTTCCCATGTTTATATGTGTCAAAATATAAGTCACGGATTGATACATAGCATATGCGTAATAAAAATTGTATTTCTTTCGTTTCTTTGTTCAAACGTATCCAAACACTGGCCAAGTTCTTAAATTGAAAGTAGAGTGACCTAATTTTTTCAGCTCATCCAACCATCAATATTGAATATTTGTCTTTTTTCTTACACATATTTCTTGTATTCCAATTGTGACATTCTAGAGCACAGTGAATACATTTATAACTTATTACTGCATTACTACCTTGGCTATTCCTTGACCAAAATTTACTTCATACAGCTGACAGCCTAATGAAGCTACTAGAGTTTTTTTAATGTACGCATACATTAAAAAAACTCTACTAGGTTAACTGCATTGCTAATAACTGAATTTTTACATCTCTATGCACCCATGTATCCAACACCAGATCAAGATATTATAAAATATTTCTAACACCCTACACGGTTCTCTGTTACTTCTTTCTGTTCCATACTCTCCCAGGGCAACACCTAAGCTGACCTCTATCACCATATATGACATACATGGAAACACACAGTGTGTATTCTTTGGTATCTGGCCTCTGGTTACATATCATTATATCAGTAGTTTATTCTTTTATTGTGTTTTCCTGATTTTTTTAAACCTAGACATTCATACAGTGTCAAAGTACCACTGAGTTCTTCATATTATTATGCTGACCTCCATCTTCAGGGGCTTTCCACAGTCTTCCATGTGTATTTCCACCTACTTTACCTTCCGTCTAATTATGTTTCATTTAACCAACCTCAGCCAGCCTTCCCCCATATTCCCCAACACGTAGCACTCCTGTGTTCAGCCAGTTTTGTCCCCTATTCCATAAGGCCTTTGTGCCATTCCTGACACTGTGCCTGTTCCCTGCCCGGAAGGCCTGTTCCCTACCCTCTATATACTTGTTCAAGACTCAGTTTAAATGCTACCTGTTCTGAGAAGTCTTCTCAGAAGAAGCCAGTACTTTTTGGAATCCTTCTTTAATGAAATCCCAGAGCAAGTGTAATCTGTCCTCCCTGATCTGGTAATTAATTATCCATTGTTCCTATCATATAGTGTTTGTTTTCCTTGTGTGCTGTTATTATTTATTGAAGCAGATTACAGTGACTTGAACCAGGAACTGGGTCATTTTCCTCTTCATTTTAGTGCAAGTTTCTGTGATATGAAGTTAAACTCTTTTTCCCTCACTTCCCATTCACCCTCAGCAGTTGTTAAACATGAAGTACAAGTGAAACTTATTGGTTCACAGGTTTTTGTGGTCCTTGGTTCTGGTCCCTAGGTCTAAGCTGCACTTCTGTAGTGCTAATTTGACTGATTTCTTATTGTCACGTAACTCAGGAATTAACTAAATCATTACAAATTTAGATACATATAAGATAGTATAAAAAAACTCAGTGGATATCAAAAGTTTTGGCCTGGAGGAGAGTGTTGTATGAGTCCTAGTTTCGTGGGGCTCACACTTAATGATTGAGCCTTCCAATATTCTACTGTAAGTAAGAAAGAGGTATGCAAATATATGGTTAATATTTAACAATGTTGATGAAAAAGAGAAGAGAGAAGGGGTTGACAGATACTTTGAGGGCCTTTTGGAATTCATGAACAATTATGACTGGATGGGGAAAAAGAAGAACCGAGGGCTAACCTCTCACAAGTGAAGTCAGGAAAGAGAGAAGGACTCATCTGGTATGCAGGTAGAGAGGTTTGACCTACAGAATCTTAGAAAACCTCAACAATCTGAGCAGTGTTTGCAAGAGGCAAACTAAAGGGCTAACAAAAGTCTGCAAAAGTCTCACACAAAGAACTCTGGCATGGTGTTCATCATCTAGCTAATCCTAACATGCAGACATTGATGAGAGTAAAGTCAGGTCTTTACCAGAGTGGGTTTCTTATTTGGGCAACTGGGTCAAATGAAGAAAGGCAGGTGTAGGCTTCCAGAGTAATAAATAAGGAGAGGAAAAAACAAAAAGAACGAGACATATCATTCATCAGTGTTTTCCCCCCAGTATTCTTAGCCTCCACCTTATCTCCATCTCACTGGTAACACAGGAACTAGACCGAACAGTGAGGTAAAAGGTCTCTACAGAAACTGAGGTAATATAGAAAATAAAAAAATAAAACATAAAATTGTAAATTTTCTTCCTGGGATAATTGAGATGATAGTTCAATAATAACATAAGGTCAGGTGAAGTCTAAAGAAATTTTAGAAAAGCTGGATAAAGTAAGAAAACATCTGTTCGCTGGCATCTGAATGTTAGAGAGACACCAAGACATGTGGGCCAAGTTGTGGAGAGAAGGGAAACACTGATGCAAGCTTGACACTTGGTGCAGCTTTTGTCCTTTGGGCATTTGCTGATTCAAATCGTACAGCCTAGGAACTGAAAAGCCAAGTAGTTCAAAAGACTATAACCACAGAAGCCAAAGGGCAACAGCTCAAGCTAAAAGCTACAACTAATGGAATGACAAGCTAAGTGTATCTTTAGTCTCACAGGGCTGCGGGAACCATTACATTTAAAGCCTAACAAATACAAGTGTAGTTGGGAATAGGGAGAATCCATACTTTCACATGGTAATCCTAAAGGGCAACCAGCGCCCGTAGAGGAAGGCCAAGACAGAAATAGAGCACCCTTCACAGAGACTTAAAAACAGCTTTGAATGAGCTCAAACTGAGAATGGACTAAGGTTTCCAGTCCCTATAGTAACTGTCTGCCATGGGCCATAGTAAATCTTTTCAGGAGAAAGATAACAACATCCAGAATGTGGAGGTATCTTCCCAATTTTAATATAAAAAATAATTGGACATACCAGGAAAAAGACTAAATGATCAAAAGTTCAAAAAAAGAAGAAAGAAAGAAAAAAGACAACATCAATAGACACAGGAGGACAAGAGTTAGCAGGCCTTGGTTAAAAAAAACAACAAACCTACTATGGTTAAATAAAGAAAATAGACACATGTGAAATAAGCATATGAAAATATGCTACACATTCGATGTCATCAGTGAATTTTGAATTAGAACAATAATGAGATACCACTACACACCTATTTAAATGGCTAAAATCCCAAAACTGAAATACCGAAGTTGGTGATAATCAGAACAATTGGAATTCTCATTTGTGGCTAGTGGGATACTTGGCAGTTTCTTACAAAATAAACGTACTTTTACCATACAGTGATCTAGTAATCATGCTCTTTGGTATTTACCCATAGGAACTGAAAAGTTATGAAAAGTTATGAAAGTAAGAGCCTTTACAGTGAGAAAATTCTATGATTCTATGGTTTTTCAACTCATTAATTTGTGTAGTTCATCCATTTTACTCATTGTATACACTTAAGTATATTGTTCCTTGAAATGGCCATTCAAAGTTGTTTCCTGTGCCACACACTATGAATGTTAGGGTTGGTCCTGTGTAAATCTTACCCCCATTGAATTAGTATTATCCCTAAACAAGCAACTTTCTTCCATAAGGAAACAAAAAAGAGGTTCAGAAATGTCCAAACTAAGTTTTTATAAAACTGTGTTATCAAATCTTATTTATCAAAAAACTTCAAACATAGCAGTATGAGTTACCATATACGCTTTACTCAGCTTCCCCAAATGTTAACATTTTATACTACTAGAGTATAATTATTGAAAGCAGAAAGTTTACATTGTCACAATGCTACTAACGATTTATAGACTCGTATTCAAATATTGCCTATTGTCTTGTGGTCCAGATTCAAATCTAGGATCGCTTATTGCATTTGCTTGTCATATCTCCCCATTCTTCTCTAATCTAAGATAGTTCCTCAGTCTTTTTTTGTCTGTTATGACCTTGAACTAATGGAAAATCCTAGCCAGTCATTTTGTAGAATTTTTCTCAAATAGGGTTTGTTTGATATTTTCTCATGGTTAGACTGTGGATATGTATTTCTTGACAAGAACACTTCAGGAGAGATATTATGGCATTTTAAGTACATATTAGAGGTACAAACAAATCTGTGTGTCTCACTACTGGGGATGCTAACTTTGATGATATAATGTTATAATGATAGCTGCAAAATCACTATTTTTCCCTTTGTAATTATTTGAGATTGTTCAAATATTCTGCTTCTTGTTTAATTTTCCCATACTAATTTTAGCATCCATCAATAATTTTTGACTCCACCAGTTACTGTGGTGTTTGATGATTGTTCATTTTCTATTCCCATCATTCCCTCTACATTTATTAACTATAATTTGAGTATAAGAAAGAGCTGTTCTTCTCGTTCATTTATGTATTTATCTGGTTATTTGTTCATATATATACATACATCAGTGTGAACTTGTGGATATTTATTTTATTCTATGGGTTAAAATTTATTACTATCATTAATAGTTTTGTTTCTCAAAGTGTTCCATATTTGGTCACTGGTACTCCTTCCAGCTGTCTCCTATATTTTTCCTACATGGCCATACAATTTTTGGAGTAATATCTTACTTTCTGACACCACAAAATGCTCCAGACCCATCTTTTACTTTCCTCTGTCTCAGGCTTGAATCAGTCATTTCTCCATGGAGTTCTTGTTCCTGGTATTAATAATGGTATTCAGAAACCAGAATCTTGGTATGAGGTGCATTTATCACTATCCAAGCTACCTCATTGTGTTTTCAGCAGAGAGAGCTAAAAATATATATACGAATACATAAAAATATACAAGTATCTCTATTTTCATATTATCTATCTGGGTGTGTGTGTATACACACACACATGTGCACACACACATTATCTATCATCTGTCTATCTACATATATATATAACTTCAAATTGATATATGAATTCAGATTGATACCTTGATTCCAATCCAACACCACAGGGTTTATTCTAGCCTCCCTTACCCTTTCCTTATTTGTCACTCTTTAACAATTAGAAACCTGATTCTCATTTGCAGTCTATTTAGTCATTTGCTAAATTCTGGAATACACATAAAATATTTAAAAATCATTAACCTGTACACGTGTGAAAAATATATTTACTAACGAGTTCAATATATGTGTACATTTCTTTATGTCTTTAGCCTTTCAGTATATATTGTTCATGGTTAATTACAGTATATTAAAATACTATTTTCCAAAGTTACTTAGGTTACCTCTTTCCCACCTCCTTCAGTGTGGTTTTTTTCTTCTTCAGTGTGAGAAAATCCAGTACTTTGTGTTCAACTCAGACTACGAAACCAGAAGTTCTAGCAGAAAAGGTGATAATCCATATGTTCAATAAGATCCCCAGGTGATTCTTTTCATTGGAGAAATATGAGGAGCACTGCTTGACGTCTCTACAACTAAGATGTCTAAAATGAAACTTCAATTATTCCTTCTTCCAAACTGTCCCATCCTGCAAATCTTTTCTTCCTCAGTGAATGGTGCCATGATTCACACAAAAACTTACTCAGTGCAAAAACCTGGGAATGATCCTCAATTCCTTCCTTTGCTTCACTTTCTGCATAGACTGCATCATTAGGTTCTCTGGAATCTCATCTCTCTCTCTCTTTCTCTTCACATAATGTTTCTCTTCATCTTCATTGCCACCATATTAGCCACTACCATTTCTCCTTTGCTCTACTTGAACAGCCTAGTATCTACACAACTATCTTTTCATTTATTTGCTGTCTCTTGCATCTAAGATAAAGTCAAAATCCTTAGCCTTATAGATTCTGGCCTTGCCTTTTCTTGTAAGTTGTATTTTCATACTTATAAGTACATGCACACTCACACACACACACGTATAGTTGGTATTTTTAGTTTAGGTTTTGTTTGCCCTCCCATCCTAGCATGAGAAAATTAATAAACAAAGTCAAACCAAAAAAAAACTTAAAAAATAAATTTGAATAATATCCTTTCCCTCCAGAACATTTCTCTAAAGCAGTATTACCATTAATGGCAGTCCAGACCAGATTTTTTCCCTTAGACATAAAGGCATGGTGAAGAAGTCTCATTAAAAACTGGAATCTAAGCTTTCAATGTCAAATTCTGTCTCTAATCTTCTGCAGTAAGCCATAATGATTAAAGTATAGGAATCTGATCCAGAGGTCTGGTTTAGTACAATCTTTTTTTGTAATAAGCTTTGTATGTTAGACAAGTCATTTATCTCTTCTTTCCTTAATTTCTTCATTTATAAACGGAGATGTTAAGAGTATTGATATTCAAGGCTAATGAAAAAAGAATGCATCTAAGTACTGTATCAAACACTTTAAAAAGTGACCAGTTCAGGTTCTCTGCCCATTTTTAAATTGGAATATTTGGGGGTTTTTGATGTTAAATTGTATGATTTCTTTAGATAATTTGGATATTAACTCCTTATCAGATACATCATTTGAAAAAATCTTTCAGTAAGTTACCTTTTCATTTTGTGATGGTTTTCTCCTCTCTGCAAAGGCTTTTCAGTTTGACATAATCACACTTGTTTAATTTTACTTCTGCTGGCCTTGCCTGAGGAGAGAGACCCCCCAAAATATTGCTAAGATCGATGTCAATGTATTTTTCCTAGGGGTTTTATGGTTTCAGGTCTTAAATGTGAGTCTTCAATCCATTTTAAATTTATTTTTATGTATGGTATAAGGAAATAATTCAGTTTCACTCTTTTGCAAGTAGTTGTCCAATTTTCCTAACACCATTTATTGTCTTTATTTCATTGTATGTTCTTGCCTCCTTTGTTGTAGATTAATTGATCACATAACTGGGGGTTCATTTCTGGGCTCTCTGTTCTATTCCACTGACCTGTATGTCTGTTGTTATGCTAATACCATACTGTTTTTTTTTTTTTTTCTTTTTGCGGTATGCGGGCCTCTCACTGTTGTGGCCTCTCCCGTTGCGGAGCACAGGCTCCGGATGCGCAGGCCCAGCGGCCATACCATACTGTTTTGATTACTATAGCTTTGTAGTATAGTCTGAGATCAGTGCATGTCATACCACCAGCTTTGTTTTTCTTTCTCAATATAGCTTTGGTTATTGGAGGTTTTTTGTTTGTTTGTTTGGATGATTCTATACAAATTTTAGGATTATTTGTTCTAATTCTGTGAAAAATACCATTGGTATTTTGATCGGGGTTACATTGCTTTGGGAATACATACAAATGACCAAAAGACACATGAAAAGATGCTCAATATCACTAATCATCTGCGAAATGCAAATCAAAACCACAGTGAGATATTACCTTACACCTGTCCGAATGGCCATCATCAAAAAGGGAACCCTTGTGCACTGTTAGTGGGAATGTAAATTGGTGCAGCCACTATGGAAATCAGTACAGAGGTTACTCCAAAAGTTAAAAATAGAATTACCATATGATCCAACAATTCAACTTCTGAGTATCTATCCAAAGAAAACAAAAACACTAATAAGAAAGGATGTATGCACCCATCTGTTCATTGGAGCATTACTTATAATAGCCAAAATATGGAAGAAACTAGTGTCCATAAATAGATGAATGGATAAAGAAGATGTGGTATATATATACACATATATATAATGAAATATTACTTAGTCCTAAAAAAGAATGAAATATCTTCACTTGCAACAACATGGAGTGACCTAGAGTACTAGGTGCGCTAAGTGAAATAAGTCAGACAGAGAAGAACAAATACTGTATGATTTCAGTTATATGTGAAATCTAAAAAATAGAACAAAACAAAACAGAAACAAACTCGTAGATACAGAGAACAAACTGGTGATAACTAGAGGGGAAGGGGAATAAGGGATTGAGAGAAATAGGTGAAGGGGATTAAGTGGTACAAATCTCCAGTTATAAAATAAAAGTCTTGGGGATGCAATCTACCGCGTAAGGAATATAGTCAGTAATACTGTAATAATTTTGTATGGTGGTATATGGTTACTAGACTTATCATGGTGACCAATTCAAATGTATTTAGATGTTGGATCACTATGTTGAACACTTGAAACTAACATAATATTGTATGTCAACTCTACTTCAATAAAAAAGTGACCAGTTAACATTAATTGGTATTATAATTACAGTTTCTCTGCATAAAGGCACATTTTATTGATTTTTTCATTATAAAGTATAAAAGTACCTTTTACTTTCAAGATGAGTTCTAAGATTACTTGTTAATGTTAATATGGTAATTTAAAAGATGTCTAGATATAATTTAATTTTAATTGCCTAACACAAATATGTCTGATATTCACCAGTATGAATTCAAACCTATTAGTAAAGATGTCAAATGAGTCACCAAAACATTTTTGTTTATTGCCTCTCATTGAACCCTAAATGCTAACAAGATTTTTTGTTGGAATGAGGGATCAAAATTTTATACTCTTTAAGAACTAATGCCATAGCTGTTTTATTTTTATAAATAAAGCTCTTCCCATTTACTTTATAGTGTATAATTTTTGAATGGCCTGGAAAGAGAAAAATTATTCTTTGTGCTGACAAAAATGATAAAGAGGCTCATTGCTGATGAAGGGAAGAAGACTAAAAACAATAGAGAAAGAAGGATTAATTCCTCTTTCAAAAGGGGGACAAGATACTAGAGCTTTCTGCAGGGAAACTGAAGCACACCTTTCTTTCTGAGATTTGAAAGGAAGAGATGCCCTACATTGAAATATCTAGAGTATATCTTCCATTTAAAAATGAACCTAGCTAATCATCCAATGGGGAGAAAAGAGTAAAATAGCCTTTGATCAAGTCCTTTCTGTGGTATTAAATGCAACTAATTATAATGAATATCACATATCTAATGAGTTCAAGAGTTCCTCTTGGAAGAATTGGTCTGTCCTTTACAAAAAAGAGAGTTCAAGTGAGTTATTTGCATTTGGTAGGGAAGCTCTACTGTCTAAATCATACTCATTTAAAGGTCCAGTTCAGGGCTTCCCTTGTGGTGCAGTGGTTGAGAGTCTGCCTGCTGATGTAAAGGACACGGGTTTGTGCCCGGGTCTGGGAAGATTCCAAATCCCATGGAGCAGCTAGGTCTGTGAGCCATGGCCGCTGAGCCTGCGTGTCCGGAGCCTGTGCTCCGCAACGGGAGAGGCCACAACAGTGAGAGGCCCGTGTACCGAAAAAAAAAAAGGTCCAGTTCAAAGTCTGCCATAATTTGTTATTATATATGTAATTTTTGAATGTAATATACAGTTATATATGTATATAACATTAACAAGAAAGTGACAGGCTTTAGAGTCAAGAAAATATATAGGTGAAGTGTAAAAGGGTTGGAATAGATACACCATAACAGTAACAACACAACAAAACAAGACAACAACAACAAAACTGGAGTGGCTAAGAAAATATCAGAAAAAAAATGTTTTAAGACGAAAATTTTTACTAGAGACAAAGATGTTTTTAAATGATAAAATGATTATTCCATCTAGAATGTATAATAATTATAAACTCAATGTACTCAAGAGTACTCAATGATGAAGTGCCCATGGTGACAGTGCCTATGCTGATAGTGCACATAATGGCAGTCAAAATAGTGACAGTACCAATGGTGACATTGCTCATGGTGACATTGCTTAACATGATAGTACTTGTGGAGATAGAGTGCATGGTGACACTGCCCACCATGACAGTGCTCTTGGTGACAGTGCACACGGTGACAACCCATTCTGACAGTGCTCACGGTGATAGTGCTCATGGTTGCATTACCCATGGTGACAGTGCTCACAGTGACAGTGCCTATGGTGGCAGTGCCCATGGTGACAGTGCACATGGTGACACTTCCCACGGTGACACTGCCCGTGATGACACTGCCCACAGTGAAAGTGCCCACAGTGACATTGCCTATGGTGACAGTGCTCACGGTGATAGTGTCCATGGTAACAGGGCTCTTTGTGAGAGTCCGAATTGTGCCAGTGCCCATGGTGAAAGTGGTAATGGTGATAGTGCTCACCGTAATAGTGCTCATGCTGGCAGTGCAAATGGTGACAATACCTATGGTGAGAGTACTCATGGTGAATATACCCATGGTGACAGTTATAGCCACAGTTCTCACGGTGACAGTGCTCATAATAGCAATGCCCAAGGTGGCAGTGCGCGTGGTGCCATTGCTAATGGTGATAGTACACTTGGTGGCAGTTTCCCTGTGAACAGTACCGAAGGTGACTGCACATTGTGACATTGCCCATGGTAACCTTGCTCACAGTGATAGTGCACATGGTGACAGTGCCCATGGTGGTATTGCACCTGGTGACAGTGCCCATAATCACAATTCTCACGGTGTAGTGCTCACGGTGACAGTGCCCATGGTGACAATACCCAGGGTGACATTACTCATGGTGACAGTGCTCATGGTGATAGTGCCTATGTTGACAGTGTCCATGATCATAATTCTCACGGTGATAGTGTCCATGGTGACAATACCCAGGGTGACAGAGCTCATGGTAACAATGCTCACGGTGCATGTGCCCATGGTCACAGTACCTAGGTTGCAATGCCCATGCTGAGAGTGCTCATGGTGACAGTGCCCATGGTGACAATACCCAGGTTGTCCTGCCCATGATGACAGTGCTCATGGTGACACTGCTCATGTTGGCAGTGCCGTAAGTGACAGTGCTCATTGTGGCATTGCTCACCGTGACAGTGCTTACTGTGACAGTGCCCATGGTGACAGTGCCGATTGTGATAGTGCCAACAGTGACAGTGATCACGGTGAAAGTGCCCATGGAGTCATTGCCCATGGCGATAGTGCTCAGGTGACAACCCCATGGTGACAGTGCCAATTGTGATAATCCCCGTGGTGACAGTTCTCAGGGTGAAAGTGACCATGATGACATTGCTTATGGTGACAGTGCTCATGGTGACTGTACTCAAGGTGATAGTCTACATGTACAGAGTGCCCATGGTGATAGTGCCCATGGTGAGAGTCCTCACGTTGATAGTGCACATGGTGACAGTTCTCATTGTGAAAGTGCTCATGATGACAGTGCCCATGTTTGTAGTTCACATTATGACAGTGCTCACAGTGATAGTGACCATGGTAACAGTGTACGTGGTGGCCGTGCCCTTGTGACAGTGCCCATGATGACAGTACACATGGTGACAGTGCTCATGGTGCTAGTGCTGACAACCCATGCTGACAGTGCTTACGGTGACAGTGCTCATGGTTGCAGTACCCGTGGTGAAAGTGCTCACAGTGACAGTACCCGTGGTGAAAGTGCTCACAGTGACAGTGCCCATGGTGGAAGTGCCCATGGTGATATTTCCTATGGTGACAGTGCTCATGGTGACAGTGACCACGGTGAGAGTGGTCATGGTGATAGTGCCCATGGTGACGCTCCTCACTGTTGCTGTGCCCATGGTGACATTGCCTGTGGTGACTCTGCTCACGGTGACATTGCCCATGGTGACAATGCTCATGGTGACATTGCCATTGGAGAGAGTACCCATTTTGACAGTGCCCATGGTGATGTGCTCATGTTGACCATGCTCACAGTGATATTGTCCATGGTGACATTGCCCATGGTGGAAGGGCACACGGTGCCAGTGCCCACGGTGCCATTGCCCACAGTGACAGTGCCCACGCTGTTCTCATGTTGACAGTGCCCATGGTGACATTTCACATGTTGATAGTGCCAATGGTGACAGTGCTCATGGTGATAGTGGTCATGGTTGCAGTACCCCAGTGACAGTGCTCAAAATGATAATGCCCATGGTGGCAATGCCCACGGTGACAATGCCCACAGCGACATTGCCTATGGTGACACTTGTCATGGTGACATTGCCCAAGGTGACAGGACTCATGGTGACAGTCCGCATTGTGCCAGTGCCCACGGTGAGAGTGCTCACAGTGAAAGTGCTCATGGTAATGCTGCTTAAGGTGCAGTGTCCAAGGTGAAAATACCCATGGTGACAGTCCTCATCGAGAAAGTGCCCATGGTGGCAATTCTCATAGTGACAGTTCTCATGGTGGGACTGCTCATGGGGGCATTTACCATGGTGAGAGTACCGATGAGGCAGTGCACATGTTGACAGTGCCCATGGTAACCAAGCTCAGGATGATATGAACCATGGTGACAGTGGTCACGTCTGTTGTGCCGATGCTGATAATGGTCCTGGTCATAGTGCCCATGGATAAGGTGCCCATGGTGACACTGCTCACGTTAATAGTGAGCATAGTGATAGTGCACTTGTTGACTGTGCCCATGCTGACAGTACACATGGTGATAATTCTCAAGTTGGTAGTGCCAATGGTGACAGTGCCCATGGACACCACCCTCAAGGTGATAGTGCTCATGGTGACAGGGCCCATGGGGACAGTGCAAACTGTGACTTTGCCTATCGTGACAGTGCTCACAGTGACAAAGCCCATGGTGACAGTGACCACGGTGACAGTTCTAATTCTGATAGTGCCCACAGTGACAATACCCATGGTGACAGTACTCATGGTGATAATGCTCAAGCTGATAGTGCCCATGTCGATAATGCCGATGGTGAGAGTCCTCATGCTGATAGTGCCCATGGTGACAGTACCCATTCTGAAAGTGCTCATGATGACAGTGCCTATGTTGGTAGTTCCCATGGTGACAGTGCTCATGGTGATACTGACCATGGTAACAGTTCACCTGGTGGCTGTGCCCTTGGTGACAGTGCCCATGATGACAGTACTTATGGTGAAAGTGCTCACGGTGATAGAGCCCATGGTGAGAGTGCACATGGTGATAGTGCACACGGTGAGAACCCATGCTGAAAGTACTCATGGTGACAATGCTCATGGTTTCAGTACCCATGGTGACAGTGATCACAGTGCCAGTGCCCGTGGTGGCACTGCCCATGGTGACAGTGCTCATGGTGACACTGCCCATGATGACAATACCCAAGGTGACAGTTCCCACGGTGACATTGCCTATGGTGATAAAGCTCTCGGTGGCAGTGCACATGGTGACAGTGCCCATGTTGACATTGCTCTTGGTGAAATTGCCTATGGTGACAATTCTCATGGTGACATTGCCCTTGGAGAGAGCACCCATGTTGACACTGCCCATGGTGACATGCTCATGTTAACAGTGCTCACAGTGATAGTGCCCATGCTGACATTGCCCATGGTGGCATTGCCCACGGTGCCAGTGCACACAGTGACGGTGTGCAGACAGTTCTCATGGTGATAGAAACCACGGTTACAGTGCACATGTTGATACAGCCAATGGTGACAGTACTCATGGGGACAGTGCTTATGTTGGCAGTACCCCTGGTGACAGTGCTCACACTGAGTGCCAAAGGTGACGCGCCCATTGTGACATTGCCTGTGGTGACTCTGCTCATGGTGACATTGCCCATGGTGACAGTGACCATAGTCATATTTCTCATGGTGATTGTGCCCATGGTGGCTGGGCTCATGGTGACAGTCTGCATTGTGCCAGTGCCCCTGGTGACATTACTCACAGTGAAAGTGCTCACGGTAAGATTGCTCACAGTGACAATGCCCACGGTGAAAATACCCATGGTGACAGTATCCATCATCAAAGTGCCCATGGTGGCAGTTCCCATAGTGACACTTCTCATGGTGACAGTGCTCATGGTGACAAGACCCATGGTGACAGTACTCATGGTGAAAATACACATAGTGGCAGTTCTCATGGCGAGGGTTCTCATCGTGACAGTGCTCATAATAGTATTGCCCAAAGTGGCAGTGCTCGTGGTGACAGTGCTCTTGGTGACATTGCTCACGGTGATAGTTCTCATGGGGACAGTGCCCATGGTGATATTACCCATGGTGAGAGTACTCAATGATAAAGTGCCCATGGTGACAGTGCCCATGGTGATAGTGCACATGGTGCCAGTGCAAAATGGTGCCAGTGCCCATGGTGACATTGCTCATGGTGACATTGCTTAAGGTTATAAACCTTGCAGTGATATTGTGCATGGTGACCGTTCAAATGGTGACAATACTCATGGAGACAGTACTCATGGTGAAAATACCCATGGTGGCAGTTCTCATAGTGACCGTACTCATGGTGACAGTACTCATAATAGCAGTGCCCAAAGGAAGCAGTCCTCGTGGTGACAGTGAACTTCATGGCAGTTCCCATGGGAACAGTGCGGATTGTGACTCTGCACATTGTGACAGTGCCAATGGAAACCTTGCTCTCGGTGATAGTGAACACGGTGAGAGTGCCCATTGTGACACTGTCAAAGGAGACCCTCCTCATTGTGACAGTGCTCATGGTAACAGTGTTCATGGTGGAAGTGCCCATGGTGACAATGCTCATTGTGGCAGTGCTCATGGTGACAGCGCCAATGATGACAGTTCTTAAGGTGATAATGTTCACAGCGTCTGTGCTCATGGTCATAGTGCTCATGGTGGCAGTGCCCATAGTGACCCTGTTCATGCTGGCAATAACCACGGTGATAGACCCATGGTGACAGTGCCCATGATGACAGTGCAATGGTGAGAGAGCTCATGGTGACAGTGACAATGGTGACAGTGCCCACGGAGGCAATAGCCATGGTGAAAGGCTCATGGTGACAGTGCCCATGGTGACAGTGCCCATGATGAGACTGCCCATGGTGACAGTGCTCACGGGGAAAGTGCCCATGATAACATTAACCACGGTGATAGTGCCCCTGGTGACAGTGCTTACGGTGACAATGCTCTTGCTGATATTGCCTTTGGTGACAATGCTCATGGTGAAATTGCCCATGCTGAAAATGTTCATGGTGACATTGCCCATGCTGACAATGCTCATGGTGACAATGCCCATGCTGACAATGTTTATGATGACATTGCCTTTGGAGAGAGTACCCATGTTGACAGTGCCCATGGTGACATGCTCATGTTGACAGTGCTCACAGTGATAGTGCCCACGGTGCCAGTGCTCACAGTGACAGTGTGCACGCTCGCTGACAGTTCTCATGCTGATAGTGCCCATGGTGACATTTCACATGTTGATACTGCCAGTGGTGACAGTGCTCATGGTGACAGTGCTCATGGTTGCAGTACCCCTGGTGACAGTGCTCAAAATGACAGTGCCCATGGTGGCAATGCCCATGGTGACAGTGCCCACAGTGCCACTGCCTATAGTGACACTTCTCATGGTGACATTGCCCATGGTGACAGGGCTCATGGTGAGATTCCGCATTGTGACAGTGTCCATGGTGACAGTGCTCCAGGGGAAAGTGCTCATGGTAATGCTGCTTACGGTGACAGTGCCCAAGGTGAAAATACCCATGGTGACAGTACTCATGGAGAAAGTGCCCATGGTGGCAATTCTCATAGTGACAGTTCTCATGGTGCCAGTGCTCATGCTAGCATTTAACATGGTGAGAGTACCGATTTGGCAGTGCACATGGTGACAGTGCCCATGGTAACCGTGCTCACGATGATATGACCCATGGTGACAGTTATCACGACTGTTGTGCTGATGCTGATAATGCTCCCAGTCATATTGCCCATGGTTAAGTTGCCCATGGTGACAGTGCTCACAGTACTAGTGAGCATAGTGATAGTGTACTTGGTGACCGTGCCCATGGTGACCGTGCCCATGGTGACAGTACACATGGTGATACTGCTCAAAGTGATAATGCCCTTGGTGACTGTGCGCATGGTGACATTTCTCACGATGACAGTGCCTATGGTGACAATGCTCATGGTGACAGTGCCCATGGTGACAGTTTTCACTTTGATAGTGCCCATGGTGAAAATACCCATGGTGACAGTTTGCAAGGTGAAAGTGCTCATGATGACAGTGTCCATGTTGGTAGTTCCACTAGGGACAGTGTTCACAGTGATAGTGACCATGGTAAGATTGCAGATGGTGGCCATGCCATTGGTGACTTTGCCAATGATGACAGTACTGTTGGTGACAGTTCTCACGGCGATAGTGCCCATGGTGACAGTGCATATGGTTGTAGTGCACATGGTGGCCGTGAAAAATGGTGACAGTTCCCATGGTGACAGTGCTCATGGTTACAGTGCACACGGTAACAACCCATGCTGACATTCCTCAGGGTTACAGTGCACAAGGTTGCAGTACCCATTGTGACAGTGCTCACAATGACACTGCCCATGAGAGTGCCCATGGTTACAGTGCCCACGGTGACATTGCCTGTGGTGACAGTGCTCAGAGTGATAGTGTCCATGGTTAAACTTGCCATGGTGACAGTGCTCACGGTAATAGTGCCCATAGTTATAGTGCCCTTAGTGGCTGTGCCCATGGTGACAGTACACATGGTGATACTGCTCACGGTGATAGTGCCCATGGTGACAGTGTCCATGGTGACAGTTCTCACGGTGAGAGTGCCCTTGGTGATACAGCTCAAGATAATAGTGCCCATGGTGACATTCCTCACAGTGATAGTGCCTATGGTGATAGTACACTTGGTGGCCGTACCCATTGTGACAGTGCCCATGGTGACAGTGACAAGGTGGCAGTGCCCACAATGACAGTGCAGATGGTGAGAGTGACGACGGTGACAGTGCCCATGGTGATAGTTCTCAAGGTGACAGTGCCATGGAGACAGTTAGCATGGTGAGATTTTTCACAGGGATAGTGCTCATTGTCACAATGCTCATAGTGGCAATGCCCTTTGTGCCAGCTCCCATCGAGACATGCCGCACTCTGACAGTTCTCACAGTGACAGTGCTCATGGTGACATTGCCCATGGTGGCAGTGCCCCTGGTGACAGTGCACACCGTGAGAGTGTCCATGGTGGTCACGGCAATAGTGACATTTCCCATGGTGACAGTACTTATGATGATAGTGCTAACGGAAGCAGTGTTCATGGTAATAATGCTCACGGTGGAAGTGCCCACAGTGACAGTGCTCATGGACAGTACCAAAAGTGACAGTGTCCATGGTGACAGTTACCATGGTGAGAAAGCTCATGGTGATATTGCCCATTGTGACAGTGCTCAGAGAGACAAGGCCCATTGTGCCAGTGGCCATTGAGACATGCCGAACCGTGACAGTTCTCACAGTGACAGTGCCCATGGTGATTTTACCCATGGTGACAGTACTCATGGTTAAAGTGCCCATGGTGATACTGCACATGGTGGCAGTGTGAAATGATGACAGAGACCATGGTGACATTGCTCATGGTGACATTGCTTAAGGTGAGAGTCCTTATGGTGATAGTGCGCCTGTTGACAGTGCTCACGGTGATAGTGCCCTTGGTGAAAGTGCCCATGGTGACATTGCCCATAGTCACAATTCTCAAGGTGTAGTGCTCACGGTGACAGTGCCCATGGTAACAATACCCAGGGTGATAGTACTCATGGTGATAGTCCCCATGATGACAATGCCCATGTTCACAATTCTCACGGTGATAGTGCCCATGGTGACAATACCCAGGGTGACAGAGCTCACGGTAACAGATCTCATGGTGGCAGTGCCCACGGTGACAGTGCCCATGCTGAGAAATCCCATGGTGATACTTCCCATTGTGACACAGCCCACGATGACAGTGCCCATGGTGACAGTGCCCAAGATCAGAGTGCCCATGCTGACATTGCGCATGGTGACAGTACTGATGGTGAAAATGCCTCTGGTGGCAATTCTCATAGTGAGAGTTCTCATGGTGACAGTGCTCATGGTGGCAGTGCCCTAGGAAGCAGTGCTCATGGTGACAGTGCTCATGGTGACAGCTCCCATGGTGAGAGTACCGATGGTGGCAGTGCACATGGTGAGATTATCAGTGGTGGTAGTGTGCATGGTGACTGTTCTCATGGTGACAGTGTCTATGGTGACAGTGCTCACCGTGACAGTGTGCATGGTGATGCTGCGACAGTGACACTGCCACGGTGTAAGTGCTTATGGTGACAGTGACCATGGTGATACTGCTCAAGGTGATAGTGCCCATGGTGGCTGTCGTAACGTTGATAATGCTCATGGTGAAAGTTCCCATGGTGACAGTTCCCATGGTGAAAGTGCTCCTGATTACTGTGCCCACATTTGGAGTTCCCATGGTGACTGTGCTCATGATGGCATTGCCCTGGGTGGCAGTCCTGGTGGTGACAGTGCTCATGGTGGCAGTTCCCATGGTGAGAGTACCGATGGTAGCTGTGCACATGGTAACCGTGCTCACCGTGATAGTGCCCATGGTGACAATGCTCACGGTGATAGTGCAGATGGTGATAGTTCTCACGGTGATAGTGCCCATGGTTAAGGTGCCCATTGTGACAGTGCTCACGGTAATTGTGGGCATAGTGATAGTGCACTTGGTGATCATGCCCATGTTGACAGTACACATGGTGTTACTGCTCAAGGTGATTGTGCCCGTGTTCACTGTGTGCATGGTGACACTTCTCATGGTGACAGTGCCTATGATGACAATGTTCATCATGACAGTGCCCATGGTGACAGTGCCCATGGTGACAGTGACCATGGTGATTCTGCACAAAGTGATAGTGCCCATGGTGATAGTCCTCACGTTAATAGTTCCCATGGTGAAATTGCCCATGGTGAGAGTTCCCATGTTGAAAGTGCTCATGATGGCAGTGCCCATGTTGGTAGTTCCCATGGTGACAGTGCTCACAGTGATACTGACCATGGAAAGAGTGCATATGGTGGCTGTGCCCTTGGTGACAATGCCCATGATGACAGTACTGATGGTGACAGTGCTCACGGTGATAGTGCCCATGGTGACAGTGCACATGGTTGTAGTGCACATGGTGGCAGTGAAAAATGGTGACAGTTCCCATGGTGAGAGTGCTCACGGTTACAGTGCACACGGTAACAACCCATGCTGATATTCCTCACGGTTACAGTGCACAAGGTTGCAGGACCCATGCTGACAGTGCCCACAATGACACTGCCCATGATGACAGTGCCCATGGTGACAGTGCCCACGGTCACATTGCCTCTGGTGACAGTGCTCACAGTGATAGTGCCCATGGTTAAACTGCCCATGGTGACAGCGCTCACGGTAATAGTGCCCATAGTTATAGTGCACTTAGTGGATTTGCCCATGGTGACAGTACACATGGTGATACTGCTCACGTGATGGTGCCCATGGTGACAGTGTCCATGGTGACAGTTCTCATGGTGAGAGTGCCCATGGTGATACAGCTCATGATGATAGTGCCCATGGTGACATTCCTCACAGTGATAGTGCCCATGGTGATAGTACCCTTGGTGGCCGTGCCCATTGTGACAGTGCCCATGGTGGCAGTGCCCACAATGACAGTGCCCATGGTGACAGTGACGACAGTGACAGTGGCCATGGTGACAGTTCTCACAGTGACAGTGCCATGGAGACAGCATGGTGAGATTTCTCACAGTGATAGTGCTCATTGTCACAATGCTCATAGTGACAATGCCATTTGTTCCAGTTCCCATCAAGACATGCCGCACTGTGACAGTTGTCATGGTGACAGTGCCCATGATGATATTACCCATGGTGAGAGTAATCATGATTAAAGTGCCCATGGTGACACTGCTCATGGTGGCAGTGCGAAATTGTGAGAGTGCCCATGGTGACATTGCTCATGGTGACATTGCTTACAGTGATAGTCCTTACGGTGATAGTGTGTATGGTGACACTGCACACAGTGATAGTGTTCATGGTGACAGTGCTCTCGGTAATAGTGCCCATTGTGAAAGTGCCCATGGTGACAGTGCCCACAGTCACAATTCTCACGGTGTAGTGGTCACAGTGATCGTGTTCATGGTGACAGTACTCATGGTGACAGTGCTCCTGGTGATAGTGCCCATGGTGACAGTCCCCATGTTCTCAATTCTCACTGTGATAGTGCCCATGGTGACAGTACCCAGGGTGACAGAGCTCATGTTAACAGTTCTCACGGTGAGAGTACCTAGGGTGAAAATGCCCATGGTGAGAGTGCTCATGGTGACAGTGCCCATGGTGACAATACCCAGGCTGCCATGCCCATGGTGACAGTGCTGATGGTGACACTGCTCATGCTGGCAGTGCCATAAGTGACAGTGCTCATTGTGGCAGTGGTCATGGTGACGGTGTTCATGGTGACAGTGCACATGATTACAGTGCTTATGGTGATAGATGCCATGGTGTAAGTGCTGACGGTGACAGTGCAAATGCTGATAATCCCATGGTGATACTTCCCATTGTGACAGTGCCCAAGATCACAGTGCACATGGTGACAGTGCCCAAGATCACAGTGCCCATGGTGACAGTGCTAATGGTGACATTGCCCATGGTGACAGCGCCCAGTGTGACAAAGCCCATGGTGACAGTGGCGATGGTGATAGTGCCAATAGTGACAGTGCTCACGGTGAAACTGCCCACGTAGACATTGCCCATTGTGATAGTGCTCATGGTGATAGTGCTCACAGTGATAGTGCTCACGGTGACAGTGCCCAAGGTGACAATACCCACGGTGACAATAATCATGGTGAAAATGCCCATGGTGGCAGTTCTCATAGTGACAGTTCTCATTGTGACAGTGCTCATGGTGGCAGTATCCAAGGTGGCAATGCTCGTGCTGACACTGCTCTTGGAGACAGTGCTCATCGTTGCAGTGCCCATGTAATGGTGCTCATGGTGATAGTGCCGATGGTGAAAGTGCCCATGGGGGTAGTGCACCTGGTGGCAGTGCAATATAGTGACAGTGCCAATGGTGACAGTTCTCATGGTGACATTGTTCATGGTGATAGTGTCCATGGAGACAGTGCTCATGTTGACCGTACCCATGGTGATAGTGCCGATGGTGATAGTGCCAATAGTGACAGTGCTCACAGTGAAACTGCCCATGTAGACATTGCCCATTGTGATAGTGCTAATGGTGACAACCCCACCGTGTCAGTGCCAATGGTGATAGTCACCGTGGTGATACTTCTCAGGGTGAAAGTGACCAAAGTGACATTGCTCATGGTGACAGTGCTCATAGTGACAGTCTCAAGGTGATAGTCTCCATGTTGACAGTGCCCATGGTGACAGTTCTCACGGTAACAGTGCCTATGGTGATCATTCTCATAGTGAGAGTGCTCACGTTGACACTGCCCATGGTGACAGAGACCACGGTGACTGTTCTCACTGTGATACTGCCCATGGTGACAGTCCACATTGTGGCTGTGCCCATGGTGACACTGCTCAGGGTGATGGTGCTCACAGTGATAGTGCTCACGGTGACAGTGCCCAAGATGACAATACCCACGGTGACAGTAATCATGGTGAAAATGCCCACGGTGGCAGTTCTCATTGTGACAGTGCTCATGGTGGCAGTATACAAGGTGGCAGTGCTTGTGCTGACACTGCTGTTGGAGACAGTGCTCAAGGTTGCAGTGTCCATCGTAATGGTACTCATGGTGATAGTGCCGATGGTGACAGTGACCATGGTGGTAGTGCACCTGGTGGCAGAGCAAAATAGTGACAGTGCCAATGGTGACAGTTCTCATGGTGACATTGCTCATGGTGATAGTGTACATGAGACAGTGCCCATGGTGACAGTGCTCATGGTGACATTGCCCATGGTGGCAGTGCCCCTGGTGAGAGTACACACCGTGAGAGTGTCCATGGTGCTCAAGGCAATGGTGACAGTTCCCATGGTGACAATACTTATGATGATAGTGCTCACAGAAGCAGTGTTCATGGTAATAATGCTCACGGTGGCAGTACCCACAGTGATAGTGCCCCTAGACAGTGCCAAAATGACAGTGCCCATGGTGACAGTACTTATGCTGATAGTGCTCACGGAAGAAGTGTTCATGGTAATGATGCTCACAGTGGCAGTGCCCATAGTGACAGTGCTCATGGACAGTGCCAAAAGTGACAGTGCCCATGGTGAGAGTTACCCTGCTGACACAGCTCACTGTGATAGTGCCCATTGTGACAGTGCTAAGAGTGACAATCCCCATTGTGCCAGTGCCCATTGAGACATGCTGAACGGTGACAGTTCTCACAGTGACAGTGCCCATGGTGATTTTACCCATGGTGACAGTACTCGTGGTTAATTTGCCCATGGTGATACTGCACATGGTGGCAGGGCGAAATGGTGACAGAGCCCATGGTGACATTGCTCATGGTGACATTGCTTAAGGTGATAGTCTTTACGGTGATAGTGTGCCTGCTGACAGTGCTCACGGTGATAGTGCCCTTGGTGAAAGTGCCCATGGTGACAGTGCCCATAGTCACAATTCTCAAGGTGTAGTGCTCACGGTGACAGTGCCCATGGTGACAATACCCAGGGTGATAGTACTCATGGTGATAGTCCCCATGCTGACAGTGCCCATGTTCACAATTCTCATGGTGATAGTGCCCATGGTGACAATACCCAGGGTGACAGAGCTCACAGTAACAGATCTCACGGTGGCAGTGCCCACGGTGACAGTGCCCATGCTGAGAAATCCCATGGTGATACTTCCCATTGTGACAGTGCCCACGATGACAGTGCCCATGGTGACAGTGCCCAAGATCAGAGTGCCCATGCTGACATTGCGCATGGTGACAGTACTGATGGTGAAAATGCCTCTGGTGGCAATTCTCATAGTGAGAGTTCTCATGGTAACAGTGCTCATGGTGGCAGTGCCCTAGGAGGCAGTGCTTGCGGTGACAGTGCTCATGGTGGCAGTTCCCATGATGAGAGTACTGATGATGGCAGTGCACATGGTGAGATTACCGATGGTGGCAGTGTGCATGGTGACTGTTTTCACGGTGATAGTGCCTATGGTGACAATGCTCATCATGACAGTTCCCATGGTGACCATGCCACGGTGTAAGTGCTCATGGTGACAGTGACCATGGTGATACTGCTCAAGGTGATAGTGCCCATGGTGGCTGTCCTAACATTGATAATGCCCATGGTGAAAGTTCCCATGGTGACAGTTCCCATGGTGAAAGTGCTCCTGATTACAGTGCCCATATTCGAGGTTCCCACCGTGACAGTGCTCATGGTGGCAGTGCCCTGGGTGGCAGTCCTTGTGGTGACAGTGCTCATGGTGGCAGTTCCCATGGTGAGAGTACCGATGGTAGCTGTGCACATGGTGACATTGCCCATGGTAACTGTGCTCACAGTGATAGTGCCTAATGTGACAGTGCTCACGGTGATAGTGCCGATGGTGATAGTTCTCACGGTGATAGTGCCTGTGGTTAAGGTGCCCATTGTGACAGTGCTCACGGTAATTGTGAGCATAGTGATAGTGCACTTGGTGACTGGGCCCATGTTGACAGTATACATGGTGATACTGCTCAAGATGATAGTGCCCATGTTGACAGTGCGCATGGTGACACTCCTCATGGTGACAGTGCCTATGATGACAATGTTCATCATGACAGTGTCCATGGTGACACTACCACGGTGACAGTGCCAATGGTGACAGTGACCATGGTGATACTGCACAAAGTGATAGTGCCCATGGTGATAGTCCTCACGTTAATAGTTCCCATGGTGAAATTGCCCATGGTGAGAGTTCCCATGTTGAAAGTGCTCATGATGGCAGTGCCCATGTTGGTAGTTCCCATGGTGACAGTGCTCACAGTGATACTGACCATGGAAAGAGTGCATATGGTGGCTGTGCCCTTGGTGACAATGCCCATGATGACAGTACTGATGGTGACAGTGCTCACGGTGATAGTGCCCATGGTGACAGTGCACATGGTGGTAGTGCACATGGTGGCAGTGAAAAATGGTGACAGTTCCCATGGTGAGAGTGCTCATGGTTAAAGTGCACATGGTAACAACCCATGATGACATTCCTCATGGTTACAGGGCACAAGGTTGCAGGACCCATGCTAACAGTGCCCACAGTGACACTGCCCATGACGACAGTGCCCATGATGACAGTGCCCACGGTCACATTGCCTCTGGTGACAGTGCTCACAGTGATAGTGCCCATGGTTAAACTGCCCATGGTGACAGTGCTCACGGTAATAGTGCCCATAGTTATAGTGCCCTTAGTGGCTGTGCCCATGGTGACAGTACACATGGTGATATTGCTCATGGTGATAATGCCCATGGTGACAGTGTCCATGGTGACGGTTCTCATGGTGAGAGTGCCCATGGTGATACAGCTCATGATGATAGTGCCCATGGTGACATTCCTCACAGTGATAGTGCCCATGGTGATAGTACACTTGGTGGCCATGCCCATTGTGACAGTGCCCGTGGAGGCAGTGCCCATGGTGACAGTGACGACAGTGACAGTGCCCATGGTGACAGTTCTCACGGTGACAGTGCCATGGAGACAGTTAGCATGGTGAGATTTCTCACAGTGATAGTGCTCATTGTCACAATGCTCATAGTGACAATGCCCTTTGTGCCAGTTCCCATCAAGACATGCCACACTGTGACAGTTCTCACGGTGACAGTGCCCATATCATGATATTACCCATTGTGAGAGTAATCATGATTAAAGTGCCCATGGTGACACTGCTCATGGTGGCAGTGTGAAATGGTGGCAGTGCCCATGGTGACATTGCTCATGGTGACATTGCTTATGGTGATAGTCCTTCCGGTGATAGTGTGTATGGTGAAACTGCACACAGTGACAGTGCTCATGGTGCCAGTGTTCACGGTGATAGTGCCGATGGTGAATGTGCACATGGTGACAGTGCCCATAGTCACAATTCTCATGGTGTAGTGCTCACGGTGACAGTGTCCATGGTGACAATACCCAGGGTGATAGTACTCATGGTGACGGTGCTCATGGTGACCTTCGGTCACCTGGCAGGAAGCTACGACGCCCAGACCTATGGTAACCTGTGCAGCGAGGTGATAGTCCCCATGCTGACAGTGCCCACATTCACAATTCTTACGTTCTGCTCATATCTTTATTTATATTTTTTCTATGTTCTCTGGGTTTATTGTTTTGATCTTCTGATGTCAGTTAAAACACTTGGTTATTAACTTTAATAAATCTTTTTAATTATAAAGAGTTGAACATTTTGAAGATTCCAGCTTACTTGTAATTATCTAAGGGCAAGGTCCTCCACATTGTTGCTGGCCTAAGGCTTAGTTCACCATAGAGCAATGTATATTTTAACATATTTTCCCCTTGACTATCTGTGTTTTCCTACTTCTCAACTTTCTTTGCAGACAAGCTCTTTGAAATACCCTTCACTTATTTTACAGCCAATAAGTGTTTAAAATAATGTGTATTTTTTAAGATAAATCTTCTTATATAATTAGGCAGAAAATCTGATCTGCCATATTTTTCAAAACAACATAATTTCACACTTCTCCATGATTAATCGGTTGTATTACACAACCATCGAGTTTTTAGCTTCATCAATGACATGTATTTAAAAATGTTTTAAAGACCCTCCCAGTCTTTTAAAACATCCTTGTTCCTTGTTTCAGTTCTAGTTTTATGTATATTTTCTGCCTTGCAGCTGATTATTCCAACGTCTGATGCATGGCCTTGGGAATCTAATTCTGGTATTGATTGTTTTTGCTGATTATCTCCACTTGTAGCTGATTTTTTCATTAATGTGTTAATTTAGATCATGAGCTCATGTTTATCTAAACACCTCACCTTGTAAGAGGCTTAGGTGTGAACGCTCATGAGTTTCAGCAGAAAGTCGGCAAAGGTATATTTGTGTCTCTCCAATGAATTGCCCGCATGGACCCCGATTTCTAGAAGTGTTGGGCCAAAACTCCCTCTAGGGGCAGGGGACTCAGACAGGGCTGCTTTGCGGCCCCTGCTCTGGGACATGGGCACTGAGCGGCCAGGGGCCTGGGCAGGTGCCTCTCCGCATGTTTCTGTGGGGAAAGCCTGCCTGAGACCTTCGGTCACCTTGCAGGAAGCTACGTCACCCAGACCTGTGGTTACTTGTGCAGCGAGGTGTACTCCGTGGACACGTTCTACACACACATCAAGTAGGAGGGCGACCTGAGTGGAAAGGTGAGAGGCCGGGTTGCCTCACAGACCAAGAAGGCGATCTTTGGCATAGACCTCAATTCTTGTGCCACCCCACAGGGCCTGCCGCGCTCTGAGGGCCCTACATTGGTCCCCCTGCTCCCCTGCCCTTTGTTCAGTCACAGCAGAGATGGTCACACCCACACCGTCACTGAGGGCAGTGTTCCAACCTCCTGCAGCCCCGCCCCCTCTCCGCAGGTTACCATGGACAACAGAAGCTGCATGCTGAGGCCAGGGCTTACCAAGGGTGCAAAGGGCAGTCATGATGGCCTTAAATGATTTCATCTTGTGTCAGATTTGGCAAACTTTAAGAGCTAGGAAATTGTCCACTTTACAGAAATGTTCAAATTTACTGGCATTTCATATATTCTCTGCTATAACATTGTCCTGATTCTTTCTGTAGATTATTTACTTATGTTTTTGTTTTGCTTAATCAAAGTGTGTTTGTTATATCATTTCAAAGAATATTCTTTTGACTTACTAAATCACCTCAATTTTATACGTTTTCTGTTTTATTACGTTTTGCTCATATCTTTATTATTTTTTCTATGTTGTCAGGGTTTATTGTTTTGATCGTCTAATGTCAATTAAACACTTGGTTATTACTTATAATAAATCTTTTGAATTATAAAGATTTGAACTTTTTGAAGATTCCAGCTTACTTGTAAGTATCTAAGGGTCAGGTCCTCCACACTGTTGCTGGCCTAAGGCTTAGTTCACCATATAGCAATGTATATATTGACATATTTCCCCCTCGACTTTCTGTGTTTCCCTACATGTCACCTTTCTTTGCAGACAAGCCATTTGAAATACCCTTAACTTATTTCACAGCCAATAAGTCTTTAAAATAATGTGTATTCCTTAAGGTAAATCTTCTTATATAATTAGGCAGAAAATCTGATCGGCCATATTTTTCAAAACAGCATAATTTCACTCTTCTCCATGATTAATCTGTTGTATTACACAACCTTCGAGTTTTTAGCTTTATCAATGACATGTACTTTAAAAATGTTTTAAACATCCTACCAGTCTTTTAAAACATCCCTGTTCCTTGTTTCAATTCTAGTTTTACATATATTTTCTGCCGTGCACCTGATTATTCCAACATCAGATGGATGGGATTGGGAATCTAATACTGATATTGATTGTTTTTTCGGATTGTCTCCACTTGTAGCTGATTTCTTCATTATTGTGTAAATTTAGCTAAACATGAGCTCATGTTTAGCTAAAGAGCTGACTTTGTAAGAGGCATAGGTATGAACGCTCCTGAACTTCAGCTTCAGCAGTTGTGGTTCAAGGGCTCTAGAGTGTACGCTCAGTAGTTGTTTCGCACGGTCTTAGTTGCTCCGTGGCATGTGCAGTCTCATTTGCAGGTTCTGGGGAGGATTAAATGAGCTCATATGATATCCAATTGACTGAGGCAGAGTAGGCTTGGGATGAATCTTTGCTTGGTTTTCATTAGCTGCGGAGAAGAGGATGACAGCTTGGTGCCTCTCCAAATTTCACATGGGTGTGCCTCCCTTGGGGATCTTGTTAAATGCAGGCTGGTATTCAGTAGTTCTGGGTGGGGCCTGGATTCTGTCCTGCTAAGAAGCTCCTAGGTGACGGTGATGCTGAGGGCAAGGGTCCAGCTCCTGCATTTCTCCCTTTCCGGAAGAGCAGGACGTCTGCCCCCCGGGAGGAGAAAACATCCACAAAGTGACTACTAGGCACCAGCTTCCCTTACAGGCAAGGGACCTTTACCACTGCTCCCAACCATTGTGTCTGAGGCGCAGCAAGCCAAAACAGTGAGATGCTGAGGTTTGCAGCAAAGAGGAGGTTTATTCACAGGGCAGCCATGCGAGGAAGTGACGTGAAAATAGGTCTCCAATCCTCCTTCCCGAAAGCAAGGGGCTTGGGGTATCTGTGGGATAAAGAATAAAGAAGCAGGGCAGTATGGGTCATGGGGAGCTTGAGGCAAGGTGATTGGACAAAGATGTGCTCCTCATTGTTCTGAGCTGGTGTAATAGGCTACAGGGCTCAGCACATTCTCAGGCTGGAGTTTTTGGCCCTCTGATGGCAGAAGGCCAAAAGGCACTTGCCCAGGTGGAAGATCGGTGGTCCTCTCCACTCTAAACCAGCTCCGCCTACCTAGGCACAGCTGATTCCAAGTTCCTGGACAATACCGGGGCAAACATCTTTTTGCTTATGCTACGTGCTACTTGGAGGACGTGCAAGTGTTCAAGGTACCTTGATGAGTGAAGACAGGATTTCACTAATCATGACGCATGGTTTCACTTCCAGGTGAGCAGAAGAGACCTGTAGGCTGAGTCTGGCTCCTGGCACCTGGAATTGGAGGCAGATGGTTTAAAAACGGGCTCCCCCACCCTCTGTGTGATCTGAGGTAGATAGACTATTGATCCTTTTCTCCAATTAAAATGTGTGACTGGAAACACACTTAGTGGCATGTCTGACACACAGTAGTTATGGTACCGTAGGTCATTCTTGGAAACTGAAGCCGTGGTTTTGAGGGATCATCAAAACGAGTACAATGCTTGCCATGTTTCTCCTTGTTCATCCTGGTGACAAACCTGGTAGAGAGAGCTCCATCCTTTCCCACAGGACCACACCCCTAGTACTTAGAGTGAAGTGGTTATGTCTCACTTAAGGCACCTTTTCCTTTTCCTTCCTTCTTTTTTCTTCATTAATCTTCATCCAACTGGCCTTTCTAAATTTTACACAAAACAAAACCATTTCTCAATGGATTCAGATACTACCCCAAGTTAGTATTCCAACCAAGTTCTTGATCTTCCGGGTCTCATCATCAGAAATTTCTGAGCCTAAATCTTCTCTAGTTTCTAGGATCACTCATTGTCTCATTTCTCCCTTCTCCTTTGAGTTCAGAGTCTTGCCAATTTAGTCCCTTCCCTAACCACAACTTATAATAAGGTGACACAGCAAAGTGATGAAAGTCTACATGGTCTGGTTTTACTCCTGAGTTTTTGCCACCTACTTACTGTGTGGCATTAGGCAAGCTATTCAACGTCTCTGGGCCTCAGTTTCCCCCCAAAAGTGAATATTACGAATATGACCTGCCGGGCTTCCATAGTGGTGCAGTGGTTGGGAGTCCGCCTGCTGATGCAGGGGGCACGGGTTCATGCCCCAGTCCGGGAGGATCCCACATGCCGTGGAGCGGTTGGGCCCGTGAGCCATGGCCGCTGAGCACGCGCGTCCAGAGCCTGTGATCGGCAGCGGGAGAGGCCACGACAGTGAGAGGCCTGCGTACGACAAAAAAAAAAAGAACATTACCTGCCTATAGGGTTGCCATTATGAGGAATATGTGGGTTAATATTTGATAAGAACTTAGAATAGTACTTGTTATAGTCTAAGCACTACAGTTGTGCTTTTTAATAATAATAAATGAAATTGCAAATGTATACCTTACTCAACTTTCTGTCATAACTTTGAAGTGTTGGTCTATCTGTTGGGTCTTGTCAGCCTGTAAAGGAGGTGAGGTGTCCGTAGCTTTGGTGTGAGATGTGCTGCCTGCCGAAGCACCGATGCCCGTCAACGCCGTAACCGCCAAAGCCGTGAATGGGTGCTGGAGAAAGCAGGAGCAGAATGGAAGATGACGGCGTGGGAAGGAGGTGTGGTGTCCATAGGTTCGGGGTCTGAGGTGCTGCCTGCTGAAGCACCGATGCCCGCCAAAGCCGTAAATGGGGTGCTGGAGAAAACAGGAGCAGAACGGAAGATGACGGCGTGGGAAGGAGGCGTGGTGTCCATAGGTTCGGGGTCAGACGTGCTGCCTGCTGAAGCACCGATGCCCGGCAAAGGCGTAAATGGGGTGCTGGGGAAAACAGGAGCAGAATGGTAGATGATGGAGTGGGAAGGAGGTGTGGTGTCCATGGGTTCCATATCAGAGCTGCTGCGTGCCTGATCTGAGAGCAGAGAGTGACAGTGGGAGAGCTTCTCACTCCTTTTATATCTGACGGCTCCACCTGCCTCTGTGACATGTCCATTGTACGTGTCACAGAGAAAGGGCGGGCGGGGCAGGGGGTGAGTCAGGGGGCACATGCGAGCCCCGCTGGTGGAGAAACCCCAGCCCAAAGGCAAAAGGCGGGGCCCCTTCTGGACTTTCTAGTGGCTGGGTCTTCTCGCTGTGGGTGGCAGGTGTTTGGCACGGGATGGGCCACCATGCAGAGACTGTTGGGGACTGTGGAGGCCTTCTCCTTCAGAGCTCACCCTGCCTGGGCACCGGCTCTGCAGGCCCCTCAGCTGCGCATATGTATCGGCCAGCCCTTCCCCACTACGGGGCCCAGAGGCCAGAGGCTGCTCAGAGCTGAGGGCAGGAGGCACCCAGAGCTTGCCAGGGTGTGGGCCACCTCCTCCGGGGACCTCCCCAGCTTCTCTGCGAGTCCTGGAGACAGGATTGCCTTCTCCAGGGCTGCTCAGCTGCCAGCATCACCATGAGCCAGGTGGCGAAGGTTTCTGAGCAGGAGATGCAGAGCCCTGATATGACTGCATGCTGCACCCCACGATGTCCCTTCCTGGCAAGTAGGTTCTTTCTTCACTTCTTTTTTGAAATTTGGTCAGACAACATGTAAACCTTGCACCGTTCTTCAGGGTATACAGATGGTAGTGGCTTAGCCGGGATTCGAAGCAAGCCTGTGTGATTCCAGAGCTCGTGTTCTGGACTGTGGTGCCCCCTTATCATATATGCTTCATGTGTTCCTTGTTTTTCATTTTTTCTTGTAGTCCTTATGGTACTTAGCCCTAAGTGCCATACCTGTAACGAACAGCTACACTGCCCTGTGGGAGGTCTTCTTCTGTTCAACACATGAATTGGTCATCCACCGCACTGTGTTCTAATCTCAGAAGATACAGGTCAGGGACCACCAGTTGTCAGCTGGTGCTACCATTGGTGCTGCCATTCCACATGTCTAACTGAGGCTTGAAGGCCGGATTTTCCCTTTGTCTGGTTTGAAGGATCCAGATATGTAAAGATTATAGTCTAGATAAATCATGGGCTATCCTGAAAGAAATTCACCAGTGAATTGTTCCGTATGGATTAGAAGCCAGTTTCTCTGGCCTTCCTGGAGTATATCCAGCAAGGCGTCTCATTCATGTCTAGAAAGCCAATATATCCTTTATTGCAACTTCAGCGTGGAGCGATGTATTGGTTTAAAGTACGATCAACACAATTTGGTCATTGTGAGTAGGCCAGCTGGGTCCACTCTTTATTACACATATGTAACTCGAGAGATTCTTATGCCCAAGAGAGGAGACGTACTCTTGGGTGTCTAGGACGAGGGAAACATGTGTTGTTATTCAGGAGCTGGAAGCTGATGGTCTACACATCACTTGACCTTGTTTAAAACTTGTGTCTTTGGCTTGCTTCATTGGAGGGTTTTCTCTCTCCTGGGGCTGACATTGTGTGTTATGTATCACACAGCTAACATGTAGAAGTTTCAGAACCCAGAATCGTATAGATCAGTCAAAATGTATTTCTATAGTTTTGTTCAAAGTGTATGGAAAATAACACTGGGCATAATTCATATATTCCAGAATTAGTTGGACCCTCTGCTCATGAGATTCTTTTTATGGTATGTCACAGCAAATTTGGACTTCCATCCCCAATAAACTTTGGGGTTGGAGGACACAAAAAGCTTTTGCTCACACCTAAATTATGTCTGAAAGAAAAGGGTAAATATTATAAGCCCTTTCTAACCTCTCCAAGAGCAGAAATGATTTACAGCTGTGGCATGGAACCCTAATTCCTCGATCTCATTTGAGGAGAGTTCAGTAAGAAACAATGTCTTGATTTTTGTTTGTTTGGTTTCTTCCCTGTTTTCTCATCTTGCTTACCAACAATCCATTGTAATTCATGAGTTAGTATGGCAGCAGGCTGAGTGTTCCCTGGAGCTCATTAAATGATCTTTTTTTCCTAAAATAACTTTTGTGTCCTTGTTTTCAGCCCCTCTTCTTTCCTCTGCCCTTTACTATAACCAGAGCTCAGCAGAAGCTGACTGGCTTTGTGCAGACCTTACTTAGGGTTAGTCTTTTCTTCATTATTTTATTCATGGCTCCTCCACTTCATTGTTTGCCTTCTCGAAATGTGTTGAAATCTTTCTGTGGTGGATGACTTCCAAAATGTCTTGGCTTTGATTGGTTGATTAAGTTTGGTATTTCTACAGTATTGTTTAAATATGGTTTCAGGAGGAACAGAAAGTGAATATGTTTCCTTGTCTGCCATCTTGAGCTGAAAATCCCTGTGGATTTTAGCATCCAATGTTCCCATGGGAAAAAAACCCAACCTTGGCATTAATAGATGTGACACTCAAGATTTCAGCTTTTCGTGGGCAGTCACTGAGGATTGGAATATGTGGTCATTTCTAAAGGGAAAATAATAACTACCTCATGGAGTAGATTTGAGGATTAATTTAGAGAATGAACATGAAAATGCTTTGTAAGGCTTAAAAGTCTATAAAAATGTTTTTTGTTATTATTTGATTTGTTGCTATTTCAACTTTACTCGACAGTTGTTTATGACCTTTCTTATGTGATAAAATGGCCCCTGGTTTATTGTTTTGAAAGCCAGAATATATTTTTCAATAGCTCGATGGAAATGGCATCATTTGTGAAGGTTAAGGGTGAAGGGATAAATGTTTCTTGACACCTATCACTTTACAGTGTTTTCAGGAACTAATTGACACTTGTATTCCTCTTCCAAATTTTGTTGAGCACCTCCTACGAGCCACATGCTTTACATCAGGTGTTGGAAAGCATTTTCTGGATTTTAAATATCTTAGGCTTTGTGGGCCATATACAGCTTCTGTAGCTTCTCCTCTTTCTTCTTCAACAAGCTTTCTAAACGTGAGAACCATTATTAGCTCACAGTCCCACAGATCCAGGCTGAGAGCCTGATTTGATTTGTGGCCATGATTTGCCGATTCCTGCTCTGCGTCCTCACTGAGGAGGGGGACCATGTTTGAGTAATCACTTCTTTGAATCAACTCTTGGTCTTCTGGGGCTTGTCCTTACTCTCCTACACTCTCTAATCAACATGGCATCCAGAGAGATCCTGTTAAAACATAAGTCAGATCATGTCACTGAAATCTCTTCAATGGCTTCTTCACAGAAGAATCAAAGTCCTCAAAGTGCCTCCAGAGCCCTAGAAATGTGGACCTCTGTTTCGTGTCTGACTATTTCCTTCTCCTCTCCACTTTGCTTGCTCTGTTTTCCACACACTGCCATCCTTTCTGCTCCTTGGGTACTCCAGCCTACTCTAGCCTCATTGACTTTCCATCGGACTGTTCCCTCTACCTGTACTATTCACTTCCCAGATATGCTCCTTGCTCCCTCTTAAATTTTATCTTCCCCAGAAAGTCCTCAGGGATCACTTAGTTTCAGCTAGCAGCCTCCTCCTAGCATCTAACCATCTCCATCTCCCTTCCCTGCTTGCTGTTTTTCTCCAGCACTTCCCTTATATATTCCCGCACTGTGGCGGCTCAGATTCAGCAAGTGATCATTGCCGCAGCATGGCCTCGGGGACCCTGGCTGCGGACACGATGTCCACACCTGCCTGGTGGCCCCTGCTCGCCTCACGGCCCCTCAGGTGCAGCATGCGCAGGACCCGCATTGCAGGCAGAAGACACAGGGCCACTGGCCCCAGCTAGGCAGGCCCCTCGATGCCGTGCTCATGTTGGCTCAGACCTCTTCGCTCTCCGCGCTGCGGTTCAAACCTGTGGGCAGCGCTGTGTGGGCGGGGATCGAAGACCTCCGCCCACTCCTCAGTGTGTCAGCACGCAGCCCCGCCTCCCATGGGGACCCAGCCTGAGGAGCAGGGGCAGGAGATTCGAGACTAGGGTGGCGCGAAAGGTAGGAGGTGTGGAGAGTATGGGGTTTACAAAAAGTGTTTGCTGACTGATCCAAACAAAAGTGAGACATGGTTGTATCAACGCATTTAAAAAGTCATTAAACTGCCGCTAAGTGTCTGTGATCACCCCGCCTAGGAGAGAGCGTGCACTCCGTGAGGGACACATGAAAGGCTGAGTGAACGTCTACCTGTGGTCCGTTACCTGGTGCACGGGTGTGTGAATTTTTGCGGAGAGCTCTTAATTTCTGTTGTCTCTGCTGACTTGACACGGTGGTTGGCAAACAGTGACGTGTTCAGTGTATTCAGGACATGATCATGGTTACTAATAATCACTTTGTTTTGCGCTGACACCTCCACAGAGAATTTACTACTGAATGTCCACTTTACAGAAGAGGAACTGAGGCGTAGGAAGTGAAGTGACTGAGTAAGAGGAAGGACTCAGACAATTGGTGTTAGTAAATTAACCCTGCAGGGGGCCGTTAGACTGTGGTGGCTCTAGTGATGCGGCCGCCTATGTAAAGCAAGGAAAATCTAAGCCTGTCAACGGCTCAGGGTGACGGACACCGCTGAGGACAGCCAGTCACAAACCACCAACTAGGCTTTAAAGCTATAGCAAATCAGTCATTTCCTTGCTTTGCTTCTGCTCTTTTAAAATAAGCATCTCTGCAGCTCCTGTGGCTGGAGTGCTCCTCACCGCTTCCACTTTGGTGGTGCCTGAATTGAATCTAATTTTGCTCACATAGTCTTAAAATTTTAAATATGCCTCAGTTTGTCTTTTAGGGCTGGCCGTAGAAGTTGGATTTGTGTCCAGTTTCTAGAACAGTGGTTGTCCTCTGGTCAGGCCTTAGGCGTTCTGTGTACAACGTTCCTCTTCTACCACCACCTTCTGGATGCCTCCACCCTCTACCATCTCCCGCGCATCAGATCCCCTAGATGCTCACATTATAACATCGCAGACACTCCTCTGTCTTCCAGCCAGCGTGTGAACTGAAACATTTCCATTCCTGTTGAAGAGTCTGGTGTGACCACTTTCCCAAACACAGCCACTCCCCAGCTGACCCTGGGTAACCACTCTTCTGAACTTGGTCTCCATCACTGACATGGACATCTTTCTATTTATGCTACATTTTTAAGTATTCATAAACCGCATATAGTATTCTATATTTTGTCTTCTTACTTGCTTTATTTAGTGTTATCTTTGCTAGGTTCATCCATGCTGACACGTAAAGATCTGTCTAGTTCACGTACTTTCCTCGCTATGTAGGATTCCCATGTACGGAAATACAATAATTTATATGTGCTTTTTCCTGTTGATGGATATTTAAATTGTTTCCAATTTTCAGTATGATTTCTTTTAAAAACATGTTTATATACTTTTTAAAGGTTACTTTACATTTACAGTTATTACAAAATACTGCCTATATTCCCTGTGTTGTACAATACATCCTTGAGCCTATTGTGGACCTAGTAGTTTACATCTCCCACTTCCCGACCCCTGTATTGCCCCCTCCTCCCCCTCTGCGCTGGCAACCATTAGTTTGTTCTCTATATCTGTAACTCTCCTTCTGTTTTGTTATATTTGCTAGATAGTTGTATTTTTGAGATTCCATATATAGGTGATATCCTACAGTATTTGTTTCTGTTTGACTTATTTCACTTACCACAATGCCCTCCAAGGCCATCTATGTTGCTGCAAATGGCAAAGTTTTGTTCTTTTGTAAGGCTGAGTAGTATGCCATTGGTTATATGTACCACATCTTCTTTATCTATTCATCTCTTGATGACACTTAGGTTGCTTCCATATCTTGGTAATTGTACACAAGGATGCTGCGAACATTGGGGTGCATGTATCTTTTCCAGTACATGTTATTGAGAACACGTGTTTTCGGTTTTTTCAGATTTATACCTAAGAGTGGAGTTGCGAGGTCATATAGTAGTTCTCTTTTTAGGTTTTGGAGAACCCTCCATACTGTTTTCCACAGTGGCTGCACCAGTTTACATCCCTACCAACAGTGTACCAGGGTTCCCTTTTCTCTCAAAAATTGTAAATTTTCTTCCTAGTGGTAATTGAGATGATAGTTCAATAATAACATAAGATCAGGTGAAGTCTAAAGAAATTTTAGAAAACCTGGATAAAGTAAGAACACATGTGTTCTCTGGCATCTGAATGTTGGAGAGACACCAAGACACGTGGGCCAAGTTGTGGAGAGAAGGGAAACACAGACGCAAGCTTGACATTTGCTGCAGCTTTTCTCCTTGGGGCATTTGCTGATTCAAACGTTACAGCCTAGGAGCTGAAAAGCCAAAGAGTTCAAGAGACTCTAACCACAGAAGCCAAAGAGCAAGAGCCGATTTACATGGATAAAAAGCATTTTAACTATGCCAAAGCAGAAAATGAAAAGAAAGAACTTTGCATTGCATTTAATAAAAGTTTAGGGAGATCTTTGTGGTATATTAGTGAACTTATTGGCGGAAATTTAGCCATGTACATTGTGTTGGAGAGGCACCAAGAGTTCAAGAATTCTCACATTTTGAGTACACAATTACCTTACATGTAGGCCTGGTGGCAGCCATTTACATAACAATGATTTGGAGGATGTGGTGTTAGTCAGCTCTTGCTGTGATAATGCTTTGGAAGAAATCGCCCCAAAACTCAGTTACATAAACAAGAATTTATTTTCCTTGGACCTATGGGCTAGTAGCTGCAGTGGCTCTCTTTTAGACCTCTAGATGGCTGGTTTTGCTCCGTGTTTTGGGTCAGTTTGAGGTGTGTCACACACATCTTCCTCTGGAGCCTGAGTGTGAGGCCGCAGCTCCCAGGCCCTGCCTTCTCACAAAGTTCAGTGAAACATAAGAGGTGCATGCAAATAGCAACCATAAGCATGCTGAAGTGGCTATACTAATACCAGAAAATATAGACTTTAAAACAAACAAAAGAGTTACTAGATATGAAAAGGGACATTTTATGATAAAAAAGGGAAGATACCAAAATTTTTAACATATTTGCCCTGAATAAGATAAAACCAAAGTACATGAAGAAGAAAATACCAACACCCATGAAGAATTGAAGGAAGAAATAGATAATTGCACAATATTAGGTAGAGGCTTCAGTACTCCACGGTCAATAATGGATAGAACAATTAGGCAGAAGATCAACAACGATATAGAAGACTTGGACAAGACTATGAATTAACAAGACCTACAAAACGTCTAGAGAATACTCAACCGAACAGTAAAATGCTCATCCTGCTCAACTACATGTGAAACGTTTCCCAGCATAGACGACATGCTAGGCTGTAAGAAAAGAGATTAAAAGCCACATACATTGCTGGTGGGAATGTAAAATGGCGCGGCCATTTTACAAAACAGCTTGAGAGTTCCTGCAAGTGTTAAACATCGAGTTACCCTATGACCCAGCAGTTCCATTACTAAATATATACCTAAGAGAAATGAAAACTTATGTCTGCACAAAAGCTTGTACGTGAATGTTCAGGGAAACCTATTTCTAAAAACAAAAGGTGGAAATAATTCAAATGTCAATCTGATAAATGAAGAAACAAAATGTGGAATAGCCGTACAATAGAATAGCATTCAGCTCTAAAAAGGCATGAAATATTGATCCATGTTACAACATGAATGAACCATGAAAGCATTATGTAAAGTTAAAGCAGCCAATCACAAAAGATCACATATTGTATGGTGCCATTTATATGAAGTGCCCAGAATAGCCAATCTGTAGAGACAGGAAGTCGATTAGTCGTTGCCTAGGGCTGAGAGGGTTGAGGAGAATGAAAAAACCTTGTTAATGTGTAATGGGATTTTTGTGAGGGGACAAAAATCTACAATTGGACTGTCGTGATGGTTCCACAAGTCTTTTAGTGGTTACACTAAGAACCACTGAATTGTATACATAAAAGAGTTGAAATTATGGTATGTAAATGACATCCCAATAAAGCTGTTAAAATTATGATAATTTTATAGTTATAAATTTGAAAATTCATCCAAAATTACACATTCTTAACAAATGCAACCTAACAAGACTAACCCAACAAAGAAAAAATATCTAAAACACCTGTATCTACTCAAAAAGTTGTTTGTATAGTTAAGTACCTTTACAGAAAATGATTTCCAGGGATAAATGGGTTTCCACGTAACTTCTTCCAAATATTTAGGGAAGAAGTATTGGTAATCTTACATAAAAATCTTCCAGGAAACAGAAAACTATATATTGCTCAAAGTATTTATAAGGCCAACATAAGCTTCAGATCAAAAGTAAAAAGAAGGGCTTCCCTGATGGTGCAGTGGTTAAGAATCCACCTCCCAATGCAGGGGACACGGGTTCGAGCCCTTGTGGGGGAAGATCCCACATGCCGTGGAGCAGCTACGCCCACGTGCCACAACTGCTGAGCCTGCGCTCTGGAGCCTGCGGGCCACAACTGCTGAGCCCGTGTGCCGCAACTACTGAAGCCTGCATGCCTAGAACCCGTGCTCCACAACAAGACAGGCCACCGCAAGGAGAAGCCAACTCACCACAACAAAGAATAGCCCCCCGCTCACCACAACTACAGAAAGCTCGCGTGCAACAATGAAGACCCAATGCAGCCACAAATAAATAAATAAAAAATAAAGTATAGGATCTTAAAAACAAAACAAAACAAAATCTATAAAGAATATTACAAGAATAGAATCACAGGCCAGTTTCTCTTTTGAAAATGCATGCAAAATGTGTAAACAGAAGCACAAACTGTACCCATGGTATGTAAAACAATCATATATCAGAATCAAAGTAGCTTTATTTTGGTAATGCCAGGTTGCTTTAATGTTCAAACATGAAATCCATCCCAGGAATGAATTAGAGTGGGAAAAGAAGTCATTTTAAACGAAGCCTTGGGAATTCCCTGGTTTTCCAGTGGTTAGAACTTGGCGCTTTCACTGCTGGGGCCCTGGGGTCCAATCCCAGGTCAGGGAAATAAGATCCTCCAAGACATGAGGCAGGGCCCCGAAAAAAAAAATAATGAAGTCTTAACCAGGAGAAGCACAAGATCGAATAAACATAACAGATAACACCTTATGAAAAGTAGGTGAAGATTATGGAATATTCTAAAATTTAAAACAAAAAGAAACTTTTAAAGATTCCAAAGGATGTGACTAATATTGTACATAGGCAAAAAATAAAATGAAATAAAATATACAAATGATGGGAGCCCCAGAATCCAGAAGCCCAAGTCCTGTCTCTGAAGATTCTCATTCAGTGGGTTCTGGATTTCCTCTGTGTGTCAAAACCTACAGGTGATTCTGATACGACTCACAGACACAATGTAAAGCTTCTGCTTTGCAGGAGAGAATACCAGATTATTCTGTTATTTTATAGTTACACTAACAGGTTGTACTATTGACGGATAAGTCTGATGTCAAAATGCACTCCCCACTAGGGATAAAAAAGGAACTAGTAGTCTCTACTGCTACTTGGTGGCAGCATGCATGTATTGCAAGAGCAATTATTGTAGGAATCCAAATTAGTGGAACATTTTAGAATTGGAAAACTACATACAGATCATCTAGTCAAGCTTCCAACTGTTATAGTTGTAAAAACTAAGGCCCATATAAATGAAATGATTTATCTCCAAAGAGTGTTAGTGAAAGAGTATGAAATAAAAAGTATCTCTGAACTTTTAATTTAGTGCTGTTTTTATTAATCTCAAGTACTAGCTTAAACTTCGGTGTGACACATTTGGGATTGAGTTCTTGCTCAGATTTACTGATTGTGTGCCTTTTAGTAAGTTACTAAAACACGCGTTATTTTTTAACAGGTTTATTTATTTATTTATTTTTGGCTGCATAGGCTCTTCATTGCTGTGTGCGGGCTTTCTCTAGTTGCAGTGAGCGGGGGCTACTCTTTGTTGCAGTGCGCAGACTTCTCATTGGGGTGGCTTCTCGTTGTTGCTGAGCATGGAGTGTAGGTGTGTGGGCTTCAGTAGTTTTGGATCACGGGCTCTAGAGCGCAGGCTCAGTAGTTGTGGCGCACGGTCTTAGTTGCTCCGTGGCATGTGCAGTCTCATTTGCAGGTTCTGGGGAGGATTAAATGAGCTCATATGATATCCAATTGACTGAGGCAGAGTAGGCTTGGGATGAATCTTTGCTTGGTTTTCATTAGCTGCGGAGAAGAGGATGACAGCTTGGTGCCTCTCCAAATTTCACATGGGTGTGCCTCCCTTGGGGATCTTGTTAAATGCAGGCTGGTATTCAGTAGTTCTGGGTGGGGCCTGGATTCTGTCCTGCTAAGAAGCTCCTAGGTGACGGTGATGCTGAGGGCAAGCGTCCAGCTCCTGCATTTCTCCCTTTCTGGAAGAGCAGGACGTCTGCCCCCCGGGAGGAGAAAACATCCACAAAGTGACTACTAGGCACCAGCTTCCCTTACAGGCAAGGGACCTTTACCACTGCTCCCAACCATTGTGTCTGAGGCGCAGCAAGCCAAAACAGTGAGATGCTGAGGTTTGCAGCAAAGAGGAGGTTTATTCACAGGGCAGCCATGCGAGGAAGTGACGTGAAAATAGGTCTCCAATCCTCCTTCCCGAAAGCAAGGGGCTTGGGGTATCTGTGGGATAAAGAATAAAGAAGCAGGGCAGTATGGGTCATGGGGAGCTTGAGGCAAGGTGATTGGACAAAGATGTGCTCCTCATTGTTCTGAGCTGGTGTAATAGGCTACAGGGCTCAGCACATTCTCAGGCTGGAGTTTTTGGCCCTCTGATGGCAGAAGGCCAAAAGGCACTTGCCCAGGTGGAAGATCGGTGGTCCTCTCCACTCTAAACCAGCTCCGCCTACCTAGGCACAGCTGATTCCAAGTTCCTGGACAATACCGGGGCAAACATCTTTTTGCTTATGCTACGTGCTACTTGGAGGACGTGCAAGTGTTCAAGGTACCTTGATGAGTGAAGACAGGATTTCACTAATCATGACGCATGGTTTCACTTCCAGGTGAGCAGAAGAGACCTGTAGGCTGAGTCTGGCTCCTGGCACCTGGAATTGGAGGCAGATGGTTTAAAAATGGGCTCCCCCACCCTCTGTGTGATCTGAGGTAGATAGACTATTGATCCTTTTCTCCAATTAAAATGTGTGACTGGAAACACACTTAGTGGCATGTCTGACACACAGTAGTTATGCTACCGTAGGTCATTCTTGGAAACTGAAGCCGTGGTTTTGAGGGATCATCAAAACGAGTACAATGCTTGCCATGTTTCTCCTTGTTCATCCTGGTGACAAACCTGGTAGAGAGAGCTCCATCCTTTCCCACAGGACCACACCCCTAGTACTTAGAGTGAAGTGGTTATGTCTCACTTAAGGCACCTTTTCCTTTTCCTTCCTTCTTTTTTCTTCATTAATCTCCATCCAACTGGCCTTTCTAAATTTTACACAAAACAAAACCATTTCTCAATGGATTCAGATACTACCCCCAAGTTAGTATTCCAACCAAGTTCTTGATCTTCCGGGTCTCATCATCAGAAATTTCTGAGCCTAAATCTTCTCTAGTTTCTAGGATCACTCATTTTCTCATTTCTCCCTTCTCCTTTGAGTTCAGAGTCTTGCCAATTTAGTCCCTTCCCTAACCACAACTTATAATAAGGTGACACAGCAAAGTGATGAAAGTCTAGACGGTCTGGTTTTACTCCTGGGTTTTTGCCACCTACTTACTGTGTGGCATTAGGCAAGCTATTCAACGTCTCTGGGCCTCAGTTTCCCCCCAAAAGTGAATATTACGAATATGACCTGCCGGGCTTCCATAGTGGTGCAGTGTTTGGGAGTCCGCCTGCTGATGCAAGGGGCACGGGTTCATGCCCCGGTCCGGGAGGATCCCACATGCCGTGGAGCGGTTGGGCCCGTGAGCCATGGCCGCTGAGCCCGCGCGTCCAGAGCCTGTGATCGGCAGCGGGAGAGGCCACGACAGTGAGAGGCCTGCGTACCACAAAAAAAAAAGAACATTACCTGCCTATAGGGTTGCCATTATGAGGAATATGTGGGTTAATATTTGGTAAGAACTTAGAATAGTACTTGTTATAGTCTAAGCACTACAGTTGTGCTTTTTAATAATAATAAATGAAATTGCAAATGTATACCTTACTCAACTTTCTGTCATAACTTTGAAGTGTTGGTCTATCTGTTGGGTCTTGTCAGCCTGTAAAGGAGGTGAGGTGTCCGTAGCTTTGGTGTGAGACGTGCTGCCTGCCGAAGCACCGATGCCCGTCAACGCTGTGACCGCCAAAGCCGTGAACGGGTGCTGGAGAAAGCAGGAGCAGAATGGAAGATGACGGCGTGGGAAGGAGGTGTGGTGTCCATAGGTTCGGGGTCTGAGGTGCTGCCTGCTGAAGCACCGATGCCCGCCAAAGCCGTAAATGGGGTGCTGGAGAAAACAGGAGCAGAACGGAAGATGACGGCGTGGGAAGGAGGCGTGGTGTCCATAGGTTCGGGGTCAGACGTGCTGCCTGCTGAAGCACCGATGCCCGGCAAAGGCGTAAATGGGGTGCTGGGGAAAACAGGAGCAGAATGGTAGATGATGGCGTGGGAAGGAGGTGTGGTGTCCATGGGTTCCATATCAGAGCTGCTGCGTGCCTGATCTGAGAGCAGAGAGTGACAGTGGGAGAGCTTCTCACTCCTTTTATATCTGACGGCTCCGCCTGCCTCTGTGACATGTCCATTGTACGTGTCACAGAGAAAGGGCGGGCGGGGCAGGGGGTGAGTCAGGGGGCACATGCGAGCCCCGCTGGTGGAGAAACCCCAGCCCAAAGGCAAAAGGCGGGGCCCCTTCTGGACTTTCTAGTGGCTGGGTCTTCTCGCTGTGGGTGGCAGGTGTTTGGCACGGGATGGGCCACCATGCAGAGACTGTTGGGGACTGTGGAGGCCTTCTCCTTCAGAGCTCACCCTGCCTGGGCACCGGCTCTGCAGGCCCCTCAGCTGCGCATATGTATCGGCCAGCCCTTCCCCACTACGGGGCCCAGAGGCCAGAGGCTGCTCAGAGCTGAGGGCAGGAGGCACCCAGAGCTTGCCAGGGTGTGGGCCACCTCCTCCGGGGACCTCCCCAGCTTCTCTGCGAGTCCTGGAGACAGGATCGCCTTCTCCAGGGCTGCTCAGCTGCCAGCATCACCATGAGCCAGGTGGCGAAGGTTTCTGAGCAGGAGATGCAGAGCCCTGATCCGACTGCATGCTGCACCCCACGATGTCCCTTCCTGGCAGGTAGGTTCTTTCTTCACTTCTTTTTTGAAATTTGGTCAGACAACATGTAAACCTTGCACCGTTCTTCAGGGTATACAGATGGTAGTGGCTTAGCCGGGATTCGAAGCAAGCCTGTGTGATTCCAGAGCTCGTGTTCTGGACTGTGGTGCCCCCTTATCATATATGCTTCATGTGTTCCTTGTTTTTCATTTTTTCTTGTAGTCCTTATGGTACTTAGCCCTAAGTGCCATACCTGTAACGAACAGCTACACTGCCCTGTGGGAGGTCTTCTTCTGTTCAACACATGAATTGGTCATCCACCGCACTGTGTTCTAATCTCAGAAGATACAGGTCAGGGACCACCAGTTGTCAGCTGGTGCTACCATTGGTGCTGCCATTCCACATGTCTAACTGAGGCTTGAAGGCCGGATTTTCCCTTTGTCTAGTTTGAAGGATCCAGATATGTAAAGATTATAGTCTAGATAAATCATGGGCTATCCTGAAAGAAATTCACCAGTGAATTGTTCCGTATGGATTAGAAGCCAGTTTCTCTGGCCTTCCTGGAGTATATCCAGCAAGGCGTCTCATTCATGTCTAGAAAGCCAATATATCCTTTATTGCAACTTCAGCGTGGAGCGATGTATTGGTTTAAAGTACGATCAACACAATTTGGTCATTGTGAGTAGGCCAGCTGGGTCCACTCTTTATTACACATATGTAACTCGAGACATTCTTATGCCCAAGAGAGGAGACGTACTCTTGGGTGTCTAGGACGAGGGAAACATGTGTTGTTATTCAGGAGCTGGAAGCTGATGGTCTACACATCACTTGACCTTGTTTAAAACTTGTGTCTTTGGCTTGCTTCATTGGAGTGTTTTCTCTCTCCTGGGGCTGACATTGTGTGTTATGTATCACACAGGTGACATGTAGAAGTTTCCGAACCCAGAATCGTATAGATCAGTCAAAATGTATTTCTATAGTTTTGTTCAAAGTGTATGGAAAATAACACTGGGCCTAATTCATATATTCCAGAATTAGTTGGACCCTCTGCTCATGAGATTCTTTTTATGGTATGTCACAGCAAATTTGGACTTCCACCCCCAATAAACTTTGGGGTTGGAGGACACAAAAAGCTTTTGCTCACACCTAAATTATGTCTGAAAGAAAAGGGTAAATATTATAAGCCCTTTCTAACCTCTCCAAGAGCAGAAATGATTTACAGCTGTGGCATGGAACCCTAATTCCTCGATCTCATTTGAGGAGAGTTCAGTAAGAAACAATGTCTTGATTTTTGTTTGTTTGGTTTCTTCCCTGTTTTCTCATCTTGCTTACCAACAATCCATTGTAATTCATGAGTTAGTATGGCAGCAGGCTGAGTGTTCCCTGGAGCTCATTAAATGATCTTTTTTTCCTAAAATAACTTTTGTGTCCTTGTTTTCAGCCCCTCTTCTTTCCTCTGCCCTTTACTATAACCAGAGCTCAGCAGAAGCTGACTGGCTTTGTGCAGACCTTACTTAGGGTTAGTCTTTTCTTCATTATTTTATTCATGGCTCCTCCACTTCATTGTTTGCCTTCTCGAAATGTGTTGAAATCTTTCTGTGGTGGATGACTTCCAAAATGTCTTGGCTTTGATTGGTTGATTAAGTTTGGTATTTCTACAGTATTGTTTAAATATGGTTTCAGGAGGAACAGAAAGTGAATATGTTTCCTTGTCTGCCATCTTGAGCTGAAAATCCCTGTGGATTTTAGCATCCAATGTTCCCATGGGAAAAAAACCCAACCTTGGCATTAATAGATGTGACACTCAAGATTTCAGCTTTTCGTGGGCAGTCACTGAGGATTGGAATATGTGGTCATTTCTAAAGGGAAAATAATAACTACCTCATGGAGTAGATTTGAGGATTAATTTAGAGAATGAACATGAAAATGCTTTGTAAGGCTTAAAAGTCTATAAAAATGTTTTTTGTTATTATTTGATTTGTTGCTATTTCAACTTTACTCGACAGTTGTTTATGACCTTTCTTATGTGATAAAATGGCCCCTGGTTTATTGTTTTGAAAGCCAGAATATATTTTTCAATAGCTCGATGGAAATGGCATCATTTGTGAAGGTTAAGGGTGAAGGGATAAATGTTTCTTGACACCTATCACTTTACAGTGTTTTCAGGAACTAATTGACACTTGTATTCCTCTTCCAAATTTTGTTGAGCACCTCCTACGAGCCACATGCTTTACATCAGGTGTTGGAAAGCATTTTCTGGATTTTAAATATCTTAGGCTTTGTGGGCCATATACAGCTTCTGTAGCTTCTCCTCTTTCTTCTTCAACAAGCTTTCTAAACGTGAGAACCATTATTAGCTCACAGTCCCACAGATCCAGGCTGAGAGCCTGATTTGATTTGTGGCCATGATTTGCCGATTCCTGCTCTGCGTCCTCACTGAGGAGGGGGACCATGTTTGAGTAATCACTTCTTTGAATCAACTCTTGGTCTTCTGGGGCTTGTCCTTACTCTCCTACACTCTCTAATCAACATGGCATCCAGAGAGATCCTGTTAAAACATAAGTCAGATCATGTCACTGAAATCTCTTCAATGGCTTCTTCACAGAAGAATCAAAGTCCTCAAAGTGCCTCCAGAGCCCTAGAAATGTGGACCTCTGTTTCGTGTCTGACTATTTCCTTCTCCTCTCCACTTTGCTTGCTCTGTTTTCCACACACTGCCATCCTTTCTGCTCCTTGGGTACTCCAGCCTACTCTAGCCTCATTGACTTTCCATCGGACTGTTCCCTCTACCTGTACTATTCACTTCCCAGATATGCTCCTTGCTCCCTCTTAAATTTTATCTTCCCCAGAAAGTCCTCAGGGATCACTTAGTTTCAGCTAGCAGCCTCCTCCTAGCATCTAACCATCTCCATCTCCCTTCCCTGCTTGCTGTTTTTCTCCAGCACTTCCCTTATATATTCCCGCACTGTGGCGGCTCAGATTCAGCAAGTGATCATTGCCGCAGCATGGCCTCGGGGACCCTGGCTGCGGACACGATGTCCACACCTGCCTGGTGGCCCCTGCTCGCCTCACGGCCCCTCAGGTGCAGCATGCGCAGGACCCGCATTGCAGGCAGAAGACACAGGGCCACTGGCCCCAGCTAGGCAGGCCCCTCGATGCCGTGCTCATGTTGGCTCAGACCTCTTCGCTCTCCGCGCTGCGGTTCAAACCTGTGGGCAGCGCTGTGTGGGCGGGGATCGAAGACCTCCGCCCACTCCTCAGTGTGTCAGCACGCAGCCCCGCCTCCCATGGGGACCCAGCCTGAGGAGCAGGGGCAGGAGATTCGAGACTAGGGTGGCGCGAAAGGTAGGAGGTGTGGAGAGTATGGGGTTTACAAAAAGTGTTTGCTGACTGATCCAAACAAAAGTGAGACATGGTTGTATCAACGCATTTAAAAAGTCATTAAACTGCCGCTAAGTGTCTGTGATCACCCCGCCTAGGAGAGAGCGTGCACTCCGTGAGGGACACATGAAAGGCTGAGTGAACGTCTACCTGTGGTCCGTTACCTGGTGCACGGGTGTGTGAATTTTTGCGGAGAGCTCTTAATTTCTGTTGTCTCTGCTGACTTGACACGGTGGTTGGCAAACAGTGACGTGTTCAGTGTATTCAGGACATGATCATGGTTACTAATAATCACTTTGTTTTGCGCTGACACCTCCACAGAGAATTTACTACTGAATGTCCACTTTACAGAAGAGGAACTGAGGCGTAGGAAGTGAAGTGACTGAGTAAGAGGAAGGACTCAGACAATTGGTGTTAGTAAATTAACCCTGCAGGGGGCCGTTAGACTGTGGTGGCTCTAGTGATGCGGCCGCCTATGTAAAGCAAGGAAAATCTAAGCCTGTCAACGGCTCAGGGTGACGGACACCGCTGAGGACAGCCAGTCACAAACCACCAACTAGGCTTTAAAGCTATAGCAAATCAGTCATTTCCTTGCTTTGCTTCTGCTCTTTTAAAATAAGCATCTCTGCAGCTCCTGTGGCTGGAGTGCTCCTCACCGCTTCCACTTTGGTGGTGCCTGAATTGAATCTAATTTTGCTCACATAGTCTTAAAATTTTAAATATGCCTCAGTTTGTCTTTTAGGGCTGGCCGTAGAAGTTGGATTTGTGTCCAGTTTCTAGAACAGTGGTTGTCCTCTGGTCAGGCCTTAGGCGTTCTGTGTACAACGTTCCTCTTCTACCACCACCTTCTGGATGCCTCCACCCTCTACCATCTCCCGCGCATCAGATCCCCTAGATGCTCACATTATAACATCGCAGACACTCCTCTGTCTTCCAGCCAGCGTGTGAACTGAAACATTTCCATTCCTGTTGAAGAGTCTGGTGTGACCACTTTCCCAAACACAGCCACTCCCCAGCTGACCCTGGGTAACCACTCTTCTGAACTTGGTCTCCATCACTGACATGGACATCTTTCTATTTATGCTACATTTTTAAGTATTCATAAACCGCATATAGTATTCTATATTTTGTCTTCTTACTTGCTTTATTTAGTGTTATCTTTGCTAGGTTCATCCATGCTGACACGTAAAGATCTGTCTAGTTCACGTACTTTCCTCGCTATGTAGGATTCCCATGTACGGAAATACAATAATTTATATGTGCTTTTTCCTGTTGATGGATATTTAAATTGTTTCCAATTTTCAGTATGATTTCTTTTAAAAACATGTTTATATACTTTTTAAAGGTTACTTTACATTTACAGTTATTACAAAATACTGCCTATATTCCCTGTGTTGTACAATACATCCTTGAGCCTATTGTGGACCTAGTAGTTTACATCTCCCACTTCCCGACCCCTGTATTGCCCCCTCCTCCCCCTCTGCGCTGGCAACCATTAGTTTGTTCTCTATATCTGTAACTCTCCTTCTGTTTTGTTATATTTGCTAGATAGTTGTATTTTTGAGATTCCATATATAGGTGATATCCTACAGTATTTGTTTCTGTTTGACTTATTTCACTTACCACAATGCCCTCCAAGGCCATCTATGTTGCTGCAAATGGCAAAGTTTTGTTCTTTTGTAAGGCTGAGTAGTATGCCATTGGTTATATGTACCACATCTTCTTTATCTATTCATCTCTTGATGACACTTAGGTTGCTTCCATATCTTGGTAATTGTACACAAGGATGCTGCGAACATTGGGGTGCATGTATCTTTTCCAGTACATGTTATTGAGAACACGTGTTTTTGGTTTTTTCAGATTTATACCTAAGAGTGGAGTTGCGAGGTCATATACTAGTTCTCTTTTTAGGTTTTGGAGAACCCTCCATACTGTTTTCCACAGTGGCTGCACCAGTTTACATCCCTACCAACAGTGTACCAGGGTTCCCTTTTCTCTCAAAAATTGTAAATTTTCTTCCTAGTGGTAATTGAGATGATAGTTCAATAATAACATAAGATCAGGTGAAGTCTAAAGAAATTTTAGAAAACCTGGATAAAGTAAGAACACATGTGTTCTCTGGCATCTGAATGTTGGAGAGACACCAAGACACGTGGGCCAAGTTGTGGAGAGAAGGGAAACACAGACGCAAGCTTGACATTTGCTGCAGCTTTTCTCCTTGGGGCATTTGCTGATTCAAACGTTACAGCCTAGGAGCTGAAAAGCCAAAGAGTTCAAGAGACTCTAACCACAGAAGCCAAAGAGCAAGAGCCGATTTACATGGATAAAAAGCATTTTAACTATGCCAAAGCAGAAAATGAAAAGAAAGAACTTTGCATTGCATTTAATAAAAGTTTAGGGAGATCTTTGTGGTATATTAGTGAACTTATTGGCGGAAATTTAGCCATGTACATTGTGTTGGAGAGGCACTAAGAGTTCAAGAATTCTCACATTTTGAGTACACAATTACCTTACATGTAGGCCTGGTGGCAGCCATTTACATAACAATGATTTGGAGGATGTGGTGTTAGTCAGCTCTTGCTGTGATAATGCTTTGGAAGAAATCGCCCCAAAACTCAGTTACATAAACAAGAATTTATTTTCCTTGGACCTATGGGCTAGTAGCTGCAGTGGCTCTCTTTTAGACCTCTAGATGGCTGGTTTTGCTCCGTGTTTTGGGTCAGTTTGAGGTGTGTCACACACATCTTCCTCTGGAGCCTGAGTGTGAGGCCGCAGCTCCCAGGCCCTGCCTTCTCACAAAGTTCAGTGAAACATAAGAGGTGCATGCAAATAGCAACCATAAGCATGCTGAAGTGGCTATACTAATACCAGAAAATATAGACTTTAAAACAAACAAAAGAGTTACTAGATATGAAAAGGGACATTTTATGATAAAAAAGGGAAGATACCAAAATTTTTAACATATTTGCCCTGAATAAGATAAAACCAAAGTACATGAAGAAGAAAATACCAACACCCATGAAGAATTGAAGGAAGAAATAGATAATTGCACAATATTAGGTAGAGGCTTCAGTACTCCACGGTCAATAATGGATAGAACAATTAGGCAGAAGATCAACAACGATATAGAAGACTTGGACAAGACTATGAATTAACAAGACCCACAAAACGTCTAGAGAATACTCAACCGAACAGTAAAATGCTCATCCTGCTCAACTACATGTGAAACGTTTCCCAGCATAGACGACATGCTAGGCTGTAAGAAAAGAGATTAAAAGCCACATACATTGCTGGTGGGAATGTAAAATGGCGTGGCCATTTTACAAAACAGCTTGAGAGTTCCTGCAAGTGTTAAACATCGAGTTACCCTATGACCCAGCAGTTCCATTACTAAATATATACCTAAGAGAAATGAAAACTTATGTCTGCACAAAAGCTTGTACGTGAATGTTCAGGGAAACCTATTTCTAAAAACAAAAGGTGGAAATAATTCAAATGTCAATCTGATAAATGAAGAAACAAAATGTGGAATAGCCGTACAATAGAATAGCATTCAGCTCTAAAAAGGCATGAAATATTGATCCATGTTACAACATGAATGAACCATGAAAGCATTATGTAAAGTTAAAGCAGCCAATCACAAAAGATCACATATTGTATGGTGCCATTTATATGAAGTGCCCAGAATAGCCAATCTGTAGAGACAGGAAGTCGATTAGTCGTTGCCTAGGGCTGAGAGGGTTGAGGAGAATGAAAAAACCTTGTTAATGTGTAATGGGATTTTTGTGAGGGGACAAAAATCTACAATTGGACTGTCGTGATGGTTCCACAAGTCTTTTAGTGGTTACACTAAGAACCACTGAATTGTATACATAAAAGAGTTGAAATTATGGTATGTAAATGACATCCCAATAAAGCTGTTAAAATTATGATAATTTTATAGTTATAAATTTGAAAATTCATCCAAAATTACACATTCTTAACAAATGCAACCTAACAAGACTAACCCAACAAAGAAAAAATATCTAAAACACCTGTATCTACTCAAAAAGTTGTTTGTATAGTTAAGTACCTTTACAGAAAATGATTTCCAGGGATAAATGGGTTTCCACGTAACTTCTTCCAAATATTTAGGGAAGAAGTATTGGTAATCTTACATAAAAATCTTCCAGGAAACAGAAAACTATATATTGCTCAAAGTATTTATAAGGCCAACATAAGCTTCAGATCAAAAGTAAAAAGAAGGGCTTCCCTGATGGTGCAGTGGTTAAGAATCCACCTCCCAATGCAGGGGACACGGGTTCGAGCCCTTGTGGGGGAAGATCCCACATGCCGTGGAGCAGCTACGCCCACGTGCCACAACTGCTGAGCCTGCGCTCTGGAGCCTGCGGGCCACAACTGCTGAGCCCGTGTGCCGCAACTACTGAAGCCTGCATGCCTAGAACCCGTGCTCCACAACAAGACAGGCCACCGCAAGGAGAAGCCAACTCACCACAACAAAGAATAGCCCCCCGCTCACCACAACTACAGAAAGCTCGCGTGCAACAATGAAGACCCAATGCAGCCACAAATAAATAAATAAAAAATAAAGTATAGGATCTTAAAAACAAAACAAAACAAAATCTATAAAGAATATTACAAGAATAGAATCACAGGCCAGTTTCTCTTTTGAAAATGCATGCAAAATGTGTAAACAGAAGCACAAACTGTACCCATGGTATGTAAAACAATCATATATCAGAATCAAAGTAGCTTTATTTTGGTAATGCCAGGTTGCTTTAATGTTCAAACATGAAATCCATCCCAGGAATGAATTAGAGTGGGAAAAGAAGTCATTTTAAACGAAGCCTTGGGAATTCCCTGGTTTTCCAGTGGTTAGAACTTGGCGCTTTCACTGCTGGGGCCCTGGGGTCCAATCCCAGGTCAGGGAAATAAGATCCTCCAAGACATGAGGCAGGGCCCCGAAAAAAAAAATAATGAAGTCTTAACCAGGAGAAGCACAAGATCGAATAAACATAACAGATAACACCTTATGAAAAGTAGGTGAAGATTATGGAATATTCTAAAATTTAAAACAAAGAGAAACTTTTAAAGATTCCAAAGGATGTGACTAATATTGTACATAGGCAAAAAATAAAATGAAATAAAATATACAAATGATGGGAGCCCCAGAATCCAGAAGCCCAAGTCCTGTCTCTGAAGATTCTCATTCAGTGGGTTCTGGATTTCCTCTGTGTGTCAAAACCTACAGGTGATTCTGATACGACTCACAGACACAATGTAAAGCTTCTGCTTTGCAGGAGAGAATACCAGATTATTCTGTTATTTTATAGTTACACTAACAGGTTGTACTATTGACGGATAAGTCTGATGTCAAAATGCACTCCCCACTAGGGATAAAAAAGGAACTAGTAGTCTCTACTGCTACTTGGTGGCAGCATGCATGTATTGCAAGAGCAATTATTGTAGGAATCCAAATTAGTGGAACATTTTAGAATTGGAAAACTACATACAGATCATCTAGTCAAGCTTCCAACTGTTATAGTTGTAAAAACTAAGGCCCATATAAATGAAATGATTTATCTCCAAAGAGTGTTAGTGAAAGAGTATGAAATAAAAAGTATCTCTGAACTTTTAATTTAGTGCTGTTTTTATTAATCTCAAGTACTAGCTTAAACTTCGGTGTGACACATTTGGGATTGAGTTCTTGCTCAGATTTACTGATTGTGTGCCTTTTAGTAAGTTACTAAAACACGCGTTATTTTTTAACAGGTTTATTTATTTATTTATTTTTGGCTGCATAGGCTCTTCATTGCTGTGTGCGGGCTTTCTCTAGTTGCAGTGAGCGGGGGCTACTCTTTGTTGCAGTGCGCAGACTTCTCATTGGGGTGGCTTCTCGTTGTTGCTGAGCATGGAGTGTAGGTGTGTGGGCTTCAGTAGTTTTGGATCACGGGCTCTAGAGCGCAGGCTCGGTAGTTGTGGCGCACGGTCTTAGTTGCTCCGTGGCATGTGCAGTCTCATTTGCAGGTTCTGGGGAGGATTAAATGAGCTCATATGATATCCAATTGACTGAGGCAGAGTAGGCTTGGGATGAATCTTTGCTTGGTTTTCATTAGCTGCGGAGAAGAGGATGACAGCTTGGTGCCTCTCCAAATTTCACATGGGTGTGCCTCCCTTGGGGATCTTGTTAAATGCAGGCTGGTATTCAGTAGTTCTGGGTGGGGCCTGGATTCTGTCCTGCTAAGAAGCTCCTAGGTGACGGTGATGCTGAGGGCAAGCGTCCAGCTCCTGCATTTCTCCCTTTCTGGAAGAGCAGGACGTCTGCCCCCCGGGAGGAGAAAACATCCACAAAGTGACTACTAGGCACCAGCTTCCCTTACAGGCAAGGGACCTTTACCACTGCTCCCAACCATTGTGTCTGAGGCGCAGCAAGCCAAAACAGTGAGATGCTGAGGTTTGCAGCAAAGAGGAGGTTTATTCACAGGGCAGCCATGCGAGGAAGTGACGTGAAAATAGGTCTCCAATCCTCCTTCCCGAAAGCAAGGGGCTTGGGGTATCTGTGGGATAAAGAATAAAGAAGCAGGGCAGTATGGGTCATGGGGAGCTTGAGGCAAGGTGATTGGACAAAGATGTGCTCCTCATTGTTCTGAGCTGGTGTAATAGGCTACAGGGCTCAGCACATTCTCAGGCTGGAGTTTTTGGCCCTCTGATGGCAGAAGGCCAAAAGGCACTTGCCCAGGTGGAAGATCGGTGGTCCTCTCCACTCTAAACCAGCTCCGCCTACCTAGGCACAGCTGATTCCAAGTTCCTGGACAATACCGGGGCAAACATCTTTTTGCTTATGCTACGTGCTACTTGGAGGACGTGCAAGTGTTCAAGGTACCTTGATGAGTGAAGACAGGATTTCACTAATCATGACGCATGGTTTCACTTCCAGGTGAGCAGAAGAGACCTGTAGGCTGAGTCTGGCTCCTGGCACCTGGAATTGGAGGCAGATGGTTTAAAAACGGGCTCCCCCACCCTCTGTGTGATCTGAGGTAGATAGACTATTGATCCTTTTCTCCAATTAAAATGTGTGACTGGAAACACACTTAGTGGCATGTCTGACACACAGTAGTTATGCTACCGTAGGTCATTCTTGGAAACTGAAGCCGTGGTTTTGAGGGATCATCAAAACGAGTACAATGCTTGCCATGTTTCTCCTTGTTCATCCTGGTGACAAACCTGGTAGAGAGAGCTCCATCCTTTCCCACAGGACCACACCCCTAGTACTTAGAGTGAAGTGGTTATGTCTCACTTAAGGCACCTTTTCCTTTTCCTTCCTTCTTTTTTCTTCATTAATCTTCATCCAACTGGCCTTTCTAAATTTTACACAAAACAAAACCATTTCTCAATGGATTCAGATACTACCCCAAGTTAGTATTCCAACCAAGTTCTTGATCTTCCGGGTCTCATCATCAGAAATTTCTGAGCCTAAATCTTCTCTAGTTTCTAGGATCACTCATTTTCTCATTTCTCCCTTCTCCTTTGAGTTCAGAGTCTTGCCAATTTAGTCCCTTCCCTAACCACAACTTATAATAAGGTGACACAGCAAAGTGATGAAAGTCTAGACGGTCTGGTTTTACTCCTGGGTTTTTGCCACCTACTTACTGTGTGGCATTAGGCAAGCTATTCAACGTCTCTGGGCCTCAGTTTCCCCCCAAAAGTGAATATTACGAATATGACCTGCCGGGCTTCCATAGTGGTGCAGTGTTTGGGAGTCCGCCTGCTGATGCAAGGGGCACGGGTTCATGCCCCGGTCCGGGAGGATCCCACATGCCGTGGAGCGGTTGGGCCCGTGAGCCATGGCCGCTGAGCCCGCGCGTCCAGAGCCTGTGATCGGCAGCGGGAGAGGCCACGACAGTGAGAGGCCTGCGTACGACAAAAAGAAAAGAACATTACCTGCCTATAGGGTTGCCATTATGAGGAATATGTGGGTTAATATTTGGTAAGAACTTAGAATAGTACTTGTTATAGTCTAAGCACTACAGTTGTGCTTTTTAATAATAATAAATGAAATTGCAAATGTATACCTTACTCAACTTTCTGTCATAACTTTGAAGTGTTGGTCTATCTGTTGGGTCTTGTCAGCCTGTAAAGGAGGTGAGGTGTCCGTAGCTTTGGTGTGAGACGTGCTGCCTGCCGAAGCACCGATGCCCGTCAACGCTGTGACCGCCAAAGCCGTGAACGGGTGCTGGAGAAAGCAGGAGCAGAATGGAAGATGACGGCGTGGGAAGGAGGTGTGGTGTCCATAGGTTCGGGGTCTGAGGTGCTGCCTGCTGAAGCACCGATGCCCGCCAAAGCCGTAAATGGGGTGCTGGAGAAAACAGGAGCAGAACGGAAGATGACGGCGTGGGAAGGAGGCGTGGTGTCCATAGGTTCGGGGTCAGACGTGCTGCCTGCTGAAGCACCGATGCCCGGCAAAGGCGTAAATGGGGTGCTGGGGAAAACAGGAGCAGAATGGTAGATGATGGCGTGGGAAGGAGGTGTGGTGTCCATGGGTTCCATATCAGAGCTGCTGCGTGCCTGATCTGAGAGCAGAGAGTGACAGTGGGAGAGCTTCTCACTCCTTTTATATCTGACGGCTCCGCCTGCCTCTGTGACATGTCCATTGTACGTGTCACAGAGAAAGGGCGGGCGGGGCAGGGGGTGAGTCAGGGGGCACATGCGAGCCCCGCTGGTGGAGAAACCCCAGCCCAGAGGCAAAAGGCGGGGCCCCTTCTGGACTTTCTAGTGGCTGGGTCTTCTCGCTGTGGGTGGCAGGTGTTTGGCACGGGATGGGCCACCATGCAGAGACTGTTGGGGACTGTGGAGGCCTTCTCCTTCAGAGCTCACCCTGCCTGGGCACCGGCTCTGCAGGCCCCTCAGCTGCGCATATGTATCGGCCAGCCCTTCCCCACTACGGGGCCCAGAGGCCAGAGGCTGCTCAGAGCTGAGGGCAGGAGGCACCCAGAGCTTGCCAGGGTGTGGGCCACCTCCTCCGGGGACCTCCCCAGCTTCTCTGCGAGTCCTGGAGACAGGATCGCCTTCTCCAGGGCTGCTCAGCTGCCAGCATCACCATGAGCCAGGTGGCGAAGGTTTCTGAGCAGGAGATGCAGAGCCCTGATCCGACTGCATGCTGCACCCCACGATGTCCCTTCCTGGCAGGTAGGTTCTTTCTTCACTTCTTTTTTGAAATTTGGTCAGACAACATGTAAACCTTGCACCGTTCTTCAGGGTATACAGATGGTAGTGGCTTAGCCGGGATTCGAAGCAAGCCTGTGTGATTCCAGAGCTCGTGTTCTGGACTGTGGTGCCCCCTTATCATATATGCTTCATGTGTTCCTTGTTTTTCATTTTTTCTTGTAGTCCTTATGGTACTTAGCCCTAAGTGCCATACCTGTAACGAACAGCTACACTGCCCTGTGGGAGGTCTTCTTCTGTTCAACACATGAATTGGTCATCCACCGCACTGTGTTCTAATCTCAGAAGATACAGGTCAGGGACCACCAGTTGTCAGCTGGTGCTACCATTGGTGCTGCCATTCCACATGTCTAACTGAGGCTTGAAGGCCGGATTTTCCCTTTGTCTGGTTTGAAGGATCCAGATATGTAAAGATTATAGTCTAGATAAATCATGGGCTATCCTGAAAGAAATTCACCAGTGAATTGTTCCGTATGGATTAGAAGCCAGTTTCTCTGGCCTTCCTGGAGTATATCCAGCAAGGCGTCTCATTCATGTCTAGAAAGCCAATATATCCTTTATTGCAACTTCAGCGTGGAGCGATGTATTGGTTTAAAGTACGATCAACACAATTTGGTCATTGTGAGTAGGCCAGCTGGGTCCACTCTTTATTACACATATGTAACTCGAGAGATTCTTATGCCCAAGAGAGGAGACGTACTCTTGGGTGTCTAGGACGAGGGAAACATGTGTTGTTATTCAGGAGCTGGAAGCTGATGGTCTACACATCACTTGACCTTGTTTAAAACTTGTGTCTTTGGCTTGCTTCATTGGAGGGTTTTCTCTCTCCTGGGGCTGACATTGTGTGTTATGTATCACACAGCTAACATGTAGAAGTTTCAGAACCCAGAATCGTATAGATCAGTCAAAATGTATTTCTATAGTTTTGTTCAAAGTGTATGGAAAATAACACTGGGCATAATTCATATATTCCAGAATTAGTTGGACCCTCTGCTCATGAGATTCTTTTTATGGTATGTCACAGCAAATTTGGACTTCCATCCCCAATAAACTTTGGGGTTGGAGGACACAAAAAGCTTTTGCTCACACCTAAATTATGTCTGAAAGAAAAGGGTAAATATTATAAGCCCTTTCTAACCTCTCCAAGAGCAGAAATGATTTACAGCTGTGGCATGGAACCCTAATTCCTCGATCTCATTTGAGGAGAGTTCAGTAAGAAACAATGTCTTGATTTTTGTTTGTTTGGTTTCTTCCCTGTTTTCTCATCTTGCTTACCAACAATCCATTGTAATTCATGAGTTAGTATGGCAGCAGGCTGAGTGTTCCCTGGAGCTCATTAAATGATCTTTTTTTCCTAAAATAACTTTTGTGTCCTTGTTTTCAGCCCCTCTTCTTTCCTCTGCCCTTTACTATAACCAGAGCTCAGCAGAAGCTGACTGGCTTTGTGCAGACCTTACTTAGGGTTAGTCTTTTCTTCATTATTTTATTCATGGCTCCTCCACTTCATTGTTTGCCTTCTCGAAATGTGTTGAAATCTTTCTGTGGTGGATGACTTCCAAAATGTCTTGGCTTTGATTGGTTGATTAAGTTTGGTATTTCTACAGTATTGTTTAAATATGGTTTCAGGAGGAACAGAAAGTGAATATGTTTCCTTGTCTGCCATCTTGAGCTGAAAATCCCTGTGGATTTTAGCATCCAATGTTCCCATGGGAAAAAAACCCAACCTTGGCATTAATAGATGTGACACTCAAGATTTCAGCTTTTCGTGGGCAGTCACTGAGGATTGGAATATGTGGTCATTTCTAAAGGGAAAATAATAACTACCTCATGGAGTAGATTTGAGGATTAATTTAGAGAATGAACATGAAAATGCTTTGTAAGGCTTAAAAGTCTATAAAAATGTTTTTTGTTATTATTTGATTTGTTGCTATTTCAACTTTACTCGACAGTTGTTTATGACCTTTCTTATGTGATAAAATGGCCCCTGGTTTATTGTTTTGAAAGCCAGAATATATTTTTCAATAGCTCGATGGAAATGGCATCATTTGTGAAGGTTAAGGGTGAAGGGATAAATGTTTCTTGACACCTATCACTTTACAGTGTTTTCAGGAACTAATTGACACTTGTATTCCTCTTCCAAATTTTGTTGAGCACCTCCTACGAGCCACATGCTTTACATCAGGTGTTGGAAAGCATTTTCTGGATTTTAAATATCTTAGGCTTTGTGGGCCATATACAGCTTCTGTAGCTTCTCCTCTTTCTTCTTCAACAAGCTTTCTAAACGTGAGAACCATTATTAGCTCACAGTCCCACAGATCCAGGCTGAGAGCCTGATTTGATTTGTGGCCATGATTTGCCGATTCCTGCTCTGCGTCCTCACTGAGGAGGGGGACCATGTTTGAGTAATCACTTCTTTGAATCAACTCTTGGTCTTCTGGGGCTTGTCCTTACTCTCCTACACTCTCTAATCAACATGGCATCCAGAGAGATCCTGTTAAAACATAAGTCAGATCATGTCACTGAAATCTCTTCAATGGCTTCTTCACAGAAGAATCAAAGTCCTCAAAGTGCCTCCAGAGCCCTAGAAATGTGGACCTCTGTTTCGTGTCTGACTATTTCCTTCTCCTCTCCACTTTGCTTGCTCTGTTTTCCACACACTGCCATCCTTTCTGCTCCTTGGGTACTCCAGCCTACTCTAGCCTCATTGACTTTCCATCGGACTGTTCCCTCTACCTGTACTATTCACTTCCCAGATATGCTCCTTGCTCCCTCTTAAATTTTATCTTCCCCAGAAAGTCCTCAGGGATCACTTAGTTTCAGCTAGCAGCCTCCTCCTAGCATCTAACCATCTCCATCTCCCTTCCCTGCTTGCTGTTTTTCTCCAGCACTTCCCTTATATATTCCCGCACTGTGGCGGCTCAGATTCAGCAAGTGATCATTGCCGCAGCATGGCCTCGGGGACCCTGGCTGCGGACACGATGTCCACACCTGCCTGGTGGCCCCTGCTCGCCTCACGGCCCCTCAGGTGCAGCATGCGCAGGACCCGCATTGCAGGCAGAAGACACAGGGCCACTGGCCCCAGCTAGGCAGGCCCCTCGATGCCGTGCTCATGTTGGCTCAGACCTCTTCGCTCTCCGCGCTGCGGTTCAAACCTGTGGGCAGCGCTGTGTGGGCGGGGATCGAAGACCTCCGCCCACTCCTCAGTGTGTCAGCACGCAGCCCCGCCTCCCATGGGGACCCAGCCTGAGGAGCAGGGGCAGGAGATTCGAGACTAGGGTGGCGCGAAAGGTAGGAGGTGTGGAGAGTATGGGGTTTACAAAAAGTGTTTGCTGACTGATCCAAACAAAAGTGAGACATGGTTGTATCAACGCATTTAAAAAGTCATTAAACTGCCGCTAAGTGTCTGTGATCACCCCGCCTAGGAGAGAGCGTGCACTCCGTGAGGGACACATGAAAGGCTGAGTGAACGTCTACCTGTGGTCCGTTACCTGGTGCACGGGTGTGTGAATTTTTGCGGAGAGCTCTTAATTTCTGTTGTCTCTGCTGACTTGACACGGTGGTTGGCAAACAGTGACGTGTTCAGTGTATTCAGGACATGATCATGGTTACTAATAATCACTTTGTTTTGCGCTGACACCTCCACAGAGAATTTACTACTGAATGTCCACTTTACAGAAGAGGAACTGAGGCGTAGGAAGTGAAGTGACTGAGTAAGAGGAAGGACTCAGACAATTGGTGTTAGTAAATTAACCCTGCAGGGGGCCGTTAGACTGTGGTGGCTCTAGTGATGCGGCCGCCTATGTAAAGCAAGGAAAATCTAAGCCTGTCAACGGCTCAGGGTGACGGACACCGCTGAGGACAGCCAGTCACAAACCACCAACTAGGCTTTAAAGCTATAGCAAATCAGTCATTTCCTTGCTTTGCTTCTGCTCTTTTAAAATAAGCATCTCTGCAGCTCCTGTGGCTGGAGTGCTCCTCACCGCTTCCACTTTGGTGGTGCCTGAATTGAATCTAATTTTGCTCACATAGTCTTAAAATTTTAAATATGCCTCAGTTTGTCTTTTAGGGCTGGCCGTAGAAGTTGGATTTGTGTCCAGTTTCTAGAACAGTGGTTGTCCTCTGGTCAGGCCTTAGGCGTTCTGTGTACAACGTTCCTCTTCTACCACCACCTTCTGGATGCCTCCACCCTCTACCATCTCCCGCGCATCAGATCCCCTAGATGCTCACATTATAACATCGCAGACACTCCTCTGTCTTCCAGCCAGCGTGTGAACTGAAACATTTCCATTCCTGTTGAAGAGTCTGGTGTGACCACTTTCCCAAACACAGCCACTCCCCAGCTGACCCTGGGTAACCACTCTTCTGAACTTGGTCTCCATCACTGACATGGACATCTTTCTATTTATGCTACATTTTTAAGTATTCATAAACCGCATATAGTATTCTATATTTTGTCTTCTTACTTGCTTTATTTAGTGTTATCTTTGCTAGGTTCATCCATGCTGACACGTAAAGATCTGTCTAGTTCACGTACTTTCCTCGCTATGTAGGATTCCCATGTACGGAAACACAATAATTTATATGTGCTTTTTCCTGTTGATGGATATTTAAATTGTTTCCAATTTTCAGTATGATTTCTTTTAAAAACATGTTTATATACTTTTTAAAGGTTACTTTACATTTACAGTTATTACAAAATACTGCCTATATTCCCTGTGTTGTACAATACATCCTTGAGCCTATTGTGGACCTAGTAGTTTACATCTCCCACTTCCCGACCCCTGTATTGCCCCCTCCTCCCCCTCTGCGCTGGCAACCATTAGTTTGTTCTCTATATCTGTAACTCTCCTTCTGTTTTGTTATATTTGCTAGATAGTTGTATTTTTGAGATTCCATATATAGGTGATATCCTACAGTATTTGTTTCTGTTTGACTTATTTCACTTACCACAATGCCCTCCAAGGCCATCTATGTTGCTGCAAATGGCAAAGTTTTGTTCTTTTGTAAGGCTGAGTAGTATGCCATTGGTTATATGTACCACATCTTCTTTATCTATTCATCTCTTGATGACACTTAGGTTGCTTCCATATCTTGGTAATTGTACACAAGGATGCTGCGAACATTGGGGTGCATGTATCTTTTCCAGTACATGTTATTGAGAACACGTGTTTTCGGTTTTTTCAGATTTATACCTAAGAGTGGAGTTGCGAGGTCATATAGTAGTTCTCTTTTTAGGTTTTGGAGAACCCTCCATACTGTTTTCCACAGTGGCTGCACCAGTTTACATCCCTACCAACAGTGTACCAGGGTTCCCTTTTCTCTCAAAAATTGTAAATTTTCTTCCTAGTGGTAATTGAGATGATAGTTCAATAATAACATAAGATCAGGTGAAGTCTAAAGAAATTTTAGAAAACCTGGATAAAGTAAGAACACATGTGTTCTCTGGCATCTGAATGTTGGAGAGACACCAAGACACGTGGGCCAAGTTGTGGAGAGAAGGGAAACACAGACGCAAGCTTGACATTTGCTGCAGCTTTTCTCCTTGGGGCATTTGCTGATTCAAACGTTACAGCCTAGGAGCTGAAAAGCCAAAGAGTTCAAGAGACTCTAACCACAGAAGCCAAAGAGCAAGAGCCGATTTACATGGATAAAAAGCATTTTAACTATGCCAAAGCAGAAAATGAAAAGAAAGAACTTTGCATTGCATTTAATAAAAGTTTAGGGAGATCTTTGTGGTATATTAGTGAACTTATTGGCGGAAATTTAGCCATGTACATTGTGTTGGAGAGGCACCAAGAGTTCAAGAATTCTCACATTTTGAGTACACAATTACCTTACATGTAGGCCTGGTGGCAGCCATTTACATAACAATGATTTGGAGGATGTGGTGTTAGTCAGCTCTTGCTGTGATAATGCTTTGGAAGAAATCGCCCCAAAACTCAGTTACATAAACAAGAATTTATTTTCCTTGGACCTATGGGCTAGTAGCTGCAGTGGCTCTCTTTTAGACCTCTAGATGGCTGGTTTTGCTCCGTGTTTTGGGTCAGTTTGAGGTGTGTCACACACATCTTCCTCTGGAGCCTGAGTGTGAGGCCGCAGCTCCCAGGCCCTGCCTTCTCACAAAGTTCAGTGAAACATAAGAGGTGCATGCAAATAGCAACCATAAGCATGCTGAAGTGGCTATACTAATACCAGAAAATATAGACTTTAAAACAAACAAAAGAGTTACTAGATATGAAAAGGGACATTTTATGATAAAAAAGGGAAGATACCAAAATTTTTAACATATTTGCCCTGAATAAGATAAAACCAAAGTACATGAAGAAGAAAATACCAACACCCATGAAGAATTGAAGGAAGAAATAGATAATTGCACAATATTAGGTAGAGGCTTCAGTACTCCACGGTCAATAATGGATAGAACAATTAGGCAGAAGATCAACAACGATATAGAAGACTTGGACAAGACTATGAATTAACAAGACCTACAAAACGTCTAGAGAATACTCAACCGAACAGTAAAATGCTCATCCTGCTCAACTACATGTGAAACGTTTCCCAGCATAGACGACATGCTAGGCTGTAAGAAAAGAGATTAAAAGCCACATACATTGCTGGTGGGAATGTAAAATGGCGCGGCCATTTTACAAAACAGCTTGAGAGTTCCTGCAAGTGTTAAACATCGAGTTACCCTATGACCCAGCAGTTCCATTACTAAATATATACCTAAGAGAAATGAAAACTTATGTCTGCACAAAAGCTTGTACGTGAATGTTCAGGGAAACCTATTTCTAAAAACAAAAGGTGGAAATAATTCAAATGTCAATCTGATAAATGAAGAAACAAAATGTGGAATAGCCGTACAATAGAATAGCATTCAGCTCTAAAAAGGCATGAAATATTGATCCATGTTACAACATGAATGAACCATGAAAGCATTATGTAAAGTTAAAGCAGCCAATCACAAAAGATCACATATTGTATGGTGCCATTTATATGAAGTGCCCAGAATAGCCAATCTGTAGAGACAGGAAGTCGATTAGTCGTTGCCTAGGGCTGAGAGGGTTGAGGAGAATGAAAAAACCTTGTTAATGTGTAATGGGATTTTTGTGAGGGGACAAAAATCTACAATTGGACTGTCGTGATGGTTCCACAAGTCTTTTAGTGGTTACACTAAGAACCACTGAATTGTATACATAAAAGAGTTGAAATTATGGTATGTAAATGACATCCCAATAAAGCTGTTAAAATTATGATAATTTTATAGTTATAAATTTGAAAATTCATCCAAAATTACACATTCTTAACAAATGCAACCTAACAAGACTAACCCAACAAAGAAAAAATATCTAAAACACCTGTATCTACTCAAAAAGTTGTTTGTATAGTTAAGTACCTTTACAGAAAATGATTTCCAGGGATAAATGGGTTTCCACGTAACTTCTTCCAAATATTTAGGGAAGAAGTATTGGTAATCTTACATAAAAATCTTCCAGGAAACAGAAAACTATATATTGCTCAAAGTATTTATAAGGCCAACATAAGCTTCAGATCAAAAGTAAAAAGAAGGGCTTCCCTGATGGTGCAGTGGTTAAGAATCCACCTCCCAATGCAGGGGACACGGGTTCGAGCCCTTGTGGGGGAAGATCCCACATGCCGTGGAGCAGCTACGCCCACGTGCCACAACTGCTGAGCCTGCGCTCTGGAGCCTGCGGGCCACAACTGCTGAGCCCGTGTGCCGCAACTACTGAAGCCTGCATGCCTAGAACCCGTGCTCCACAACAAGACAGGCCACCGCAAGGAGAAGCCAACTCACCACAACAAAGAATAGCCCCCCGCTCACCACAACTACAGAAAGCTCGCGTGCAACAATGAAGACCCAATGCAGCCACAAATAAATAAATAAAAAATAAAGTATAGGATCTTAAAAACAAAACAAAACAAAATCTATAAAGAATGTTACAAGAATAGAATCACAGGCCAGTTTCTCTTTTGAAAATGCATGCAAAATGTGTAAACAGAAGCACAAACTGTACCCATGGTATGTAAAACAATCATATATCAGAATCAAAGTAGCTTTATTTTGGTAATGCCAGGTTGCTTTAATGTTCAAACATGAAATCCATCCCAGGAATGAATTAGAGTGGGAAAAGAAGTCATTTTAAACGAAGCCTTGGGAATTCCCTGGTTTTCCAGTGGTTAGAACTTGGCGCTTTCACTGCTGGGGCCCTGGGGTCCAATCCCAGGTCAGGGAAATAAGATCCTCCAAGACATGAGGCAGGGCCCCGAAAAAAAAAATAATGAAGTCTTAACCAGGAGAAGCACAAGATCGAATAAACATAACAGATAACACCTTATGAAAAGTAGGTGAAGATTATGGAATATTCTAAAATTTAAAACAAAAAGAAACTTTTAAAGATTCCAAAGGATGTGACTAATATTGTACATAGGCAAAAAATAAAATGAAATAAAATATACAAATGATGGGAGCCCCAGAATCCAGAAGCCCAAGTCCTGTCTCTGAAGATTCTCATTCAGTGGGTTCTGGATTTCCTCTGTGTGTCAAAACCTACAGGTGATTCTGATACGACTCACAGACACAATGTAAAGCTTCTGCTTTGCAGGAGAGAATACCAGATTATTCTGTTATTTTATAGTTACACTAACAGGTTGTACTATTGACGGATAAGTCTGATGTCAAAATGCACTCCCCACTAGGGATAAAAAAGGAACTAGTAGTCTCTACTGCTACTTGGTGGCAGCATGCATGTATTGCAAGAGCAATTATTGTAGGAATCCAAATTAGTGGAACATTTTAGAATTGGAAAACTACATACAGATCATCTAGTCAAGCTTCCAACTGTTATAGTTGTAAAAACTAAGGCCCATATAAATGAAATGATTTATCTCCAAAGAGTGTTAGTGAAAGAGTATGAAATAAAAAGTATCTCTGAACTTTTAATTTAGTGCTGTTTTTATTAATCTCAAGTACTAGCTTAAACTTCGGTGTGACACATTTGGGATTGAGTTCTTGCTCAGATTTACTGATTGTGTGCCTTTTAGTAAGTTACTAAAACACGCGTTATTTTTTAACAGGTTTATTTATTTATTTATTTTTGGCTGCATAGGCTCTTCATTGCTGTGTGCGGGCTTTCTCTAGTTGCAGTGAGCGGGGGCTACTCTTTGTTGCAGTGCGCAGACTTCTCATTGGGGTGGCTTCTCGTTGTTGCTGAGCATGGAGTGTAGGTGTGTGGGCTTCAGTAGTTTTGGATCACGGGCTCTAGAGCGCAGGCTCGGTAGTTGTGGCGCACGGTCTTAGTTGCTCCGTGGCATGTGCAGTCTCATTTGCAGGTTCTGGGGAGGATTAAATGAGCTCATATGATATCCAATTGACTGAGGCAGAGTAGGCTTGGGATGAATCTTTGCTTGGTTTTCATTAGCTGCGGAGAAGAGGATGACAGCTTGGTGCCTCTCCAAATTTCACATGGGTGTGCCTCCCTTGGGGATCTTGTTAAATGCAGGCTGGTATTCAGTAGTTCTGGGTGGGGCCTGGATTCTGTCCTGCTAAGAAGCTCCTAGGTGACGGTGATGCTGAGGGCAAGCGTCCAGCTCCTGCATTTCTCCCTTTCTGGAAGAGCAGGACGTCTGCCCCCCGGGAGGAGAAAACATCCACAAAGTGACTACTAGGCACCAGCTTCCCTTACAGGCAAGGGACCTTTACCACTGCTCCCAACCATTGTGTCTGAGGCGCAGCAAGCCAAAACAGTGAGATGCTGAGGTTTGCAGCAAAGAGGAGGTTTATTCACAGGGCAGCCATGCGAGGAAGTGACGTGAAAATAGGTCTCCAATCCTCCTTCCCGAAAGCAAGGGGCTTGGGGTATCTGTGGGATAAAGAATAAAGAAGCAGGGCAGTATGGGTCATGGGGAGCTTGAGGCAAGGTGATTGGACAAAGATGTGCTCCTCATTGTTCTGAGCTGGTGTAATAGGCTACAGGGCTCAGCACATTCTCAGGCTGGAGTTTTTGGCCCTCTGATGGCAGAAGGCCAAAAGGCACTTGCCCAGGTGGAAGATCGGTGGTCCTCTCCACTCTAAACCAGCTCCGCCTACCTAGGCACAGCTGATTCCAAGTTCCTGGACAATACCGGGGCAAACATCTTTTTGCTTATGCTACGTGCTACTTGGAGGACGTGCAAGTGTTCAAGGTACCTTGATGAGTGAAGACAGGATTTCACTAATCATGACGCATGGTTTCACTTCCAGGTGAGCAGAAGAGACCTGTAGGCTGAGTCTGGCTCCTGGCACCTGGAATTGGAGGCAGATGGTTTAAAAATGGGCTCCCCCACCCTCTGTGTGATCTGAGGTAGATAGACTATTGATCCTTTTCTCCAATTAAAATGTGTGACTGGAAACACACTTAGTGGCATGTCTGACACACAGTAGTTATGGTACCGTAGGTCATTCTTGGAAACTGAAGCCGTGGTTTTGAGGGATCATCAAAACGAGTACAATGCTTGCCATGTTTCTCCTTGTTCATCCTGGTGACAAACCTGGTAGAGAGAGCTCCATCCTTTCCCACAGGACCACACCCCTAGTACTTAGAGTGAAGTGGTTATGTCTCACTTAAGGCACCTTTTCCTTTTCCTTCCTTCTTTTTTCTTCATTAATCTCCATCCAACTGGCCTTTCTAAATTTTACACAAAACAAAACCATTTCTCAATGGATTCAGATACTACCCCCAAGTTAGTATTCCAACCAAGTTCTTGATCTTCCGGGTCTCATCATCAGAAATTTCTGAGCCTAAATCTTCTCTAGTTTCTAGGATCACTCATTTTCTCATTTCTCCCTTCTCCTTTGAGTTCAGAGTCTTGCCAATTTAGTCCCTTCCCTAACCACAACTTATAATAAGGTGACACAGCAAAGTGATGAAAGTCTAGACGGTCTGGTTTTACTCCTGGGTTTTTGCCACCTACTTACTGTGTGGCATTAGGCAAGCTATTCAACGTCTCTGGGCCTCAGTTTCCCCCCAAAAGTGAATATTACGAATATGACCTGCCGGGCTTCCATAGTGGTGCAGTGTTTGGGAGTCCGCCTGCTGATGCAAGGGGCACGGGTTCATGCCCCGGTCCGGGAGGATCCCACATGCCGTGGAGCGGTTGGGCCCGTGAGCCATGGCCGCTGAGCCCGCGCGTCCAGAGCCTGTGATCGGCAGCGGGAGAGGCCACGACAGTGAGAGGCCTGCGTACCACAAAAAAAAAAGAACATTACCTGCCTATAGGGTTGCCATTATGAGGAATATGTGGGTTAATATTTGGTAAGAACTTAGAATAGTACTTGTTATAGTCTAAGCACTACAGTTGTGCTTTTTAATAATAATAAATGAAATTGCAAATGTATACCTTACTCAACTTTCTGTCATAACTTTGAAGTGTTGGTCTATCTGTTGGGTCTTGTCAGCCTGTAAAGGAGGTGAGGTGTCCGTAGCTTTGGTGTGAGACGTGCTGCCTGCCGAAGCACCGATGCCCGTCAACGCTGTGACCGCCAAAGCCGTGAACGGGTGCTGGAGAAAGCAGGAGCAGAATGGAAGATGACGGCGTGGGAAGGAGGTGTGGTGTCCATAGGTTCGGGGTCTGAGGTGCTGCCTGCTGAAGCACCGATGCCCGCCAAAGCCGTAAATGGGGTGCTGGAGAAAACAGGAGCAGAACGGAAGATGACGGCGTGGGAAGGAGGCGTGGTGTCCATAGGTTCGGGGTCAGACGTGCTGCCTGCTGAAGCACCGATGCCCGGCAAAGGCGTAAATGGGGTGCTGGGGAAAACAGGAGCAGAATGGTAGATGATGGCGTGGGAAGGAGGTGTGGTGTCCATGGGTTCCATATCAGAGCTGCTGCGTGCCTGATCTGAGAGCAGAGAGTGACAGTGGGAGAGCTTCTCACTCCTTTTATATCTGACGGCTCCGCCTGCCTCTGTGACATGTCCATTGTACGTGTCACAGAGAAAGGGCGGGCGGGGCAGGGGGTGAGTCAGGGGGCACATGCGAGCCCCGCTGGTGGAGAAACCCCAGCCCAGAGGCAAAAGGCGGGGCCCCTTCTGGACTTTCTAGTGGCTGGGTCTTCTCGCTGTGGGTGGCAGGTGTTTGGCACGGGATGGGCCACCATGCAGAGACTGTTGGGGACTGTGGAGGCCTTCTCCTTCAGAGCTCACCCTGCCTGGGCACCGGCTCTGCAGGCCCCTCAGCTGCGCATATGTATCGGCCAGCCCTTCCCCACTACGGGGCCCAGAGGCCAGAGGCTGCTCAGAGCTGAGGGCAGGAGGCACCCAGAGCTTGCCAGGGTGTGGGCCACCTCCTCCGGGGACCTCCCCAGCTTCTCTGCGAGTCCTGGAGACAGGATCGCCTTCTCCAGGGCTGCTCAGCTGCCAGCATCACCATGAGCCAGGTGGCGAAGGTTTCTGAGCAGGAGATGCAGAGCCCTGATCCGACTGCATGCTGCACCCCACGATGTCCCTTCCTGGCAGGTAGGTTCTTTCTTCACTTCTTTTTTGAAATTTGGTCAGACAACATGTAAACCTTGCACCGTTCTTCAGGGTATACAGATGGTAGTGGCTTAGCCGGGATTCGAAGCAAGCCTGTGTGATTCCAGAGCTCGTGTTCTGGACTGTGGTGCCCCCTTATCATATATGCTTCATGTGTTCCTTGTTTTTCATTTTTTCTTGTAGTCCTTATGGTACTTAGCCCTAAGTGCCATACCTGTAACGAACAGCTACACTGCCCTGTGGGAGGTCTTCTTCTGTTCAACACATGAATTGGTCATCCACCGCACTGTGTTCTAATCTCAGAAGATACAGGTCAGGGACCACCAGTTGTCAGCTGGTGCTACCATTGGTGCTGCCATTCCACATGTCTAACTGAGGCTTGAAGGCCGGATTTTCCCTTTGTCTAGTTTGAAGGATCCAGATATGTAAAGATTATAGTCTAGATAAATCATGGGCTATCCTGAAAGAAATTCACCAGTGAATTGTTCCGTATGGATTAGAAGCCAGTTTCTCTGGCCTTCCTGGAGTATATCCAGCAAGGCGTCTCATTCATGTCTAGAAAGCCAATATATCCTTTATTGCAACTTCAGCGTGGAGCGATGTATTGGTTTAAAGTACGATCAACACAATTTGGTCATTGTGAGTAGGCCAGCTGGGTCCACTCTTTATTACACATATGTAACTCGAGACATTCTTATGCCCAAGAGAGGAGACGTACTCTTGGGTGTCTAGGACGAGGGAAACATGTGTTGTTATTCAGGAGCTGGAAGCTGATGGTCTACACATCACTTGACCTTGTTTAAAACTTGTGTCTTTGGCTTGCTTCATTGGAGTGTTTTCTCTCTCCTGGGGCTGACATTGTGTGTTATGTATCACACAGGTGACATGTAGAAGTTTCCGAACCCAGAATCGTATAGATCAGTCAAAATGTATTTCTATAGTTTTGTTCAAAGTGTATGGAAAATAACACTGGGCCTAATTCATATATTCCAGAATTAGTTGGACCCTCTGCTCATGAGATTCTTTTTATGGTATGTCACAGCAAATTTGGACTTCCACCCCCAATAAACTTTGGGGTTGGAGGACACAAAAAGCTTTTGCTCACACCTAAATTATGTCTGAAAGAAAAGGGTAAATATTATAAGCCCTTTCTAACCTCTCCAAGAGCAGAAATGATTTACAGCTGTGGCATGGAACCCTAATTCCTCGATCTCATTTGAGGAGAGTTCAGTAAGAAACAATGTCTTGATTTTTGTTTGTTTGGTTTCTTCCCTGTTTTCTCATCTTGCTTACCAACAATCCATTGTAATTCATGAGTTAGTATGGCAGCAGGCTGAGTGTTCCCTGGAGCTCATTAAATGATCTTTTTTTCCTAAAATAACTTTTGTGTCCTTGTTTTCAGCCCCTCTTCTTTCCTCTGCCCTTTACTACAACCAGAGCTCAGCCAAAGCTGACTGGCTTTGTGCAGACCTTACTTAGGGTTAGTCTTTTCTTCATTATTTTATTCATGGCTCCTCCATTTCATTGTTTGCCTTCTCGAAATGTGTTGAAATCTTTCTGTGGTGGATGACTTCCAAAATGTCTTGGCTTTGATTGGTTGATTAAGTTTGGTATTTCTACAGTATTGTTTAAATATGGTTTCAGGAGGAACAGAAAGTGAATATGTTTCCTTGTCTGCCATCTTGAGCTGAAAATCCCTGTGGATTTTAGCATCCAATGTTCCCATGGGAAAAAAACCCAACCTTGGCATTAATAGATGTGACACTCAAGATTTCAGCTTTTCGTGGGCAGTCACTGAGGATTGGAATATGTGGTCATTTCTAAAGGGAAAATAATAACTACCTCATGGAGTAGATTTGAGGATTAATTTAGAGAATGAACATGAAAATGCTTTGTAAGGCTTAAAAGTCTATAAAAATGTTTTTTGTTATTATTTGATTTGTTGCTATTTCAACTTTACTCGACAGTTGTTTATGACCTTTCTTATGTGATAAAATGGCCCCTGGTTTATTGTTTTGAAAGCCAGAATATATTTTTCAATAGCTCGATGGAAATGGCATCATTTGTGAAGGTTAAGGGTGAAGGGATAAATGTTTCTTGACACCTATCACTTTACAGTGTTTTCAGGAACTAATTGACACTTGTATTCCTCTTCCAAATTTTGTTGAGCACCTCCTACGAGCCACATGCTTTACATCAGGTGTTGGAAAGCATTTTCTGGATTTTAAATATCTTAGGCTTTGTGGGCCATATACAGCTTCTGTAGCTTCTCCTCTTTCTTCTTCAACAAGCTTTCTAAACGTGAGAACCATTATTAGCTCACAGTCCCACAGATCCAGGCTGAGAGCCTGATTTGATTTGTGGCCATGATTTGCCGATTCCTGCTCTGCGTCCTCACTGAGGAGGGGGACCATGTTTGAGTAATCACTTCTTTGAATCAACTCTTGGTCTTCTGGGGCTTGTCCTTACTCTCCTACACTCTCTAATCAACATGGCATCCAGAGAGATCCTGTTAAAACATAAGTCAGATCATGTCACTGAAATCTCTTCAATGGCTTCTTCACAGAAGAATCAAAGTCCTCAAAGTGCCTCCAGAGCCCTAGAAATGTGGACCTCTGTTTCGTGTCTGACTATTTCCTTCTCCTCTCCACTTTGCTTGCTCTGTTTTCCACACACTGCCATCCTTTCTGCTCCTTGGGTACTCCAGCCTACGCTAGCCTCATTGACTTTCCATCGGACTGTTCCCTCTACCTGTACTATTCACTTCCCAGATATGCTCCTTGCTCCCTCTTAAATTTTATCTTCCCCAGAAAGTCCTCAGGGATCACTTAGTTTCAGCTAGCAGCCTCCTCCTAGCATCTAACCATCTCCATCTCCCTTCCCTGCTTGCTGTTTTTCTCCAGCACTTCCCTTATATATTCCCGCACTGTGGCGGCTCAGATTCAGCAAGTGATCATTGCCGCAGCATGGCCTCGGGGACCCTGGCTGCGGACACGATGTCCACACCTGCCTGGTGGCCCCTGCTCGCCTCACGGCCCCTCAGGTGCAGCATGCGCAGGACCCGCATTGCAGGCAGAAGACACAGGGCCACTGGCCCCAGCTAGGCAGGGCCCTCGATGCCGTGCTCATGTTGGCTCAGACCTCTTCGCTCTCCGCGCTGCGGTTCAAACCTGTGGGCAGCGCTGTGTGGGCGGGGATCGAAGACCTCCGCCCACTCCTCAGTGTGTCAGCACGCAGCCCCGCCTCCCATGGGGACCCAGCCTGAGGAGCAGGGGCAGGAGATTCGAGACTAGGGTGGCGCGAAAGGTAGGAGGTGTGGAGAGTATGGGGTTTACAAAAAGTGTTTGCTGACTGATCCAAACAAAAGTGAGACATGGTTGTATCAACGCATTTAAAAAGTCATTAAACTGCCGCTAAGTGTCTGTGATCACCCCGCCTAGGAGAGAGCGTGCACTCCGTGAGGGACACATGAAAGGCTGAGTGAACGTCTACCTGTGGTCCGTTACCTGGTGCACGGGTGTGTGAATTTTTGCGGAGAGCTCTTAATTTCTGTTGTCTCTGCTGACTTGACACGGTGGTTGGCAAACAGTGACGTGTTCAGTGTATTCAGGACATGATCATGGTTACTAATAATCACTTTGTTTTGCGCTGACACCTCCACAGAGAATTTACTACTGAATGTCCACTTTACAGAAGAGGAACTGAGGCGTAGGAAGTGAAGTGACTGAGTAAGAGGAAGGACTCAGACAATTGGTGTTAGTAAATTAACCCTGCAGGGGGCCGTTAGACTGTGGTGGCTCTAGTGATGCGGCCGCCTATGTAAAGCAAGGAAAATCTAAGCCTGTCAACGGCTCAGGGTGACGGACACCGCTGAGGACAGCCAGTCACAAACCACCAACTAGGCTTTAAAGCTATAGCAAATCAGTCATTTCCTTGCTTTGCTTCTGCTCTTTTAAAATAAGCATCTCTGCAGCTCCTGTGGCTGGAGTGCTCCTCACCGCTTCCACTTTGGTGGTGCCTGAATTGAATCTAATTTTGCTCACATAGTCTTAAAATTTTAAATATGCCTCAGTTTGTCTTTTAGGGCTGGCCGTAGAAGTTGGATTTGTGTCCAGTTTCTAGAACAGTGGTTGTCCTCTGGTCAGGCCTTAGGCGTTCTGTGTACAACGTTCCTCTTCTACCACCACCTTCTGGATGCCTCCACCCTCTACCATCTCCCGCGCATCAGATCCCCTAGATGCTCACATTATAACATCGCAGACACTCCTCTGTCTTCCAGCCAGCGTGTGAACTGAAACATTTCCATTCCTGTTGAAGAGTCTGGTGTGACCACTTTCCCAAACACAGCCACTCCCCAGCTGACCCTGGGTAACCACTCTTCTGAACTTGGTCTCCATCACTGACATGGACATCTTTCTATTTATGCTACATTTTTAAGTATTCATAAACCGCATATAGTATTCTATATTTTGTCTTCTTACTTGCTTTATTTAGTGTTATCTTTGCTAGGTTCATCCATGCTGACACGTAAAGATCTGTCTAGTTCACGTACTTTCCTCGCTATGTAGGATTCCCATGTACGGAAATACAATAATTTATATGTGCTTTTTCCTGTTGATGGATATTTAAATTGTTTCCAATTTTCAGTATGATTTCTTTTAAAAACATGTTTATATACTTTTTAAAGGTTACTTTACATTTACAGTTATTACAAAATACTGCCTATATTCCCTGTGTTGTACAATACATCCTTGAGCCTATTGTGGACCTAGTAGTTTACATCTCCCACTTCCCGACCCCTGTATTGCCCCCTCCTCCCCCTCTGCGCTGGCAACCATTAGTTTGTTCTCTATATCTGTAACTCTCCTTCTGTTTTGTTATATTTGCTAGATAGTTGTATTTTTGAGATTCCATATATAGGTGATATCCTACAGTATTTGTTTCTGTTTGACTTATTTCACTTACCACAATGCCCTCCAAGGCCATCTATGTTGCTGCAAATGGCAAAGTTTTGTTCTTTTGTAAGGCTGAGTAGTATGCCATTGGTTATATGTACCACATCTTCTTTATCTATTCATCTCTTGATGACACTTAGGTTGCTTCCATATCTTGGTAATTGTACACAAGGATGCTGCGAACATTGGGGTGCATGTATCTTTTCCAGTACATGTTATTGAGAACACGTGTTTTTGGTTTTTTCAGATTTATACCTAAGAGTGGAGTTGCGAGGTCATATACTAGTTCTCTTTTTAGGTTTTGGAGAACCCTCCATACTGTTTTCCACAGTGGCTGCACCAGTTTACATCCCTACCAACAGTGTACCAGGGTTCCCTTTTCTCTCAAAAATTGTAAATTTTCTTCCTAGTGGTAATTGAGATGATAGTTCAATAATAACATAAGATCAGGTGAAGTCTAAAGAAATTTTAGAAAACCTGGATAAAGTAAGAACACATGTGTTCTCTGGCATCTGAATGTTGGAGAGACACCAAGACACGTGGGCCAAGTTGTGGAGAGAAGGGAAACACAGACGCAAGCTTGACATTTGCTGCAGCTTTTCTCCTTGGGGCATTTGCTGATTCAAACGTTACAGCCTAGGAGCTGAAAAGCCAAAGAGTTCAAGAGACTCTAACCACAGAAGCCAAAGAGCAAGAGCCGATTTACATGGATAAAAAGCATTTTAACTATGCCAAAGCAGAAAATGAAAAGAAAGAACTTTGCATTGCATTTAATAAAAGTTTAGGGAGATCTTTGTGGTATATTAGTGAACTTATTGGCGGAAATTTAGCCATGTACATTGTGTTGGAGAGGCACCAAGAGTTCAAGAATTCTCACATTTTGAGTACACAATTACCTTACATGTAGGCCTGGTGGCAGCCATTTACATAACAATGATTTGGAGGATGTGGTGTTAGTCAGCTCTTGCTGTGATAATGCTTTGGAAGAAATCGCCCCAAAACTCAGTTACATAAACAAGAATTTATTTTCCTTGGACCTATGGGCTAGTAGCTGCAGTGGCTCTCTTTTAGACCTCTAGATGGCTGGTTTTGCTCCGTGTTTTGGGTCAGTTTGAGGTGTGTCACACACATCTTCCTCTGGAGCCTGAGTGTGAGGCCGCAGCTCCCAGGCCCTGCCTTCTCACAAAGTTCAGTGAAACATAAGAGGTGCATGCAAATAGCAACCATAAGCATGCTGAAGTGGCTATACTAATACCAGAAAATATAGACTTTAAAACAAACAAAAGAGTTACTAGATATGAAAAGGGACATTTTATGATAAAAAAGGGAAGATACCAAAATTTTTAACATATTTGCCCTGAATAAGATAAAACCAAAGTACATGAAGAAGAAAATACCAACACCCATGAAGAATTGAAGGAAGAAATAGATAATTGCACAATATTAGGTAGAGGCTTCAGTACTCCACGGTCAATAATGGATAGAACAATTAGGCAGAAGATCAACAACGATATAGAAGACTTGGACAAGACTATGAATTAACAAGACCTACAAAACGTCTAGAGAATACTCAACCGAACAGTAAAATGCTCATCCTGCTCAACTACATGTGAAACGTTTCCCAGCATAGACGACATGCTAGGCTGTAAGAAAAGAGATTAAAAGCCACATACATTGCTGGTGGGAATGTAAAATGGCGCGGCCATTTTACAAAACAGCTTGAGAGTTCCTGCAAGTGTTAAACATCGAGTTACCCTATGACCCAGCAGTTCCATTACTAAATATATACCTAAGAGAAATGAAAACTTATGTCTGCACAAAAGCTTGTACGTGAATGTTCAGGGAAACCTATTTCTAAAAACAAAAGGTGGAAATAATTCAAATGTCAATCTGATAAATGAAGAAACAAAATGTGGAATAGCCGTACAATAGAATAGCATTCAGCTCTAAAAAGGCATGAAATATTGATCCATGTTACAACATGAATGAACCATGAAAGCATTATGTAAAGTTAAAGCAGCCAATCACAAAAGATCACATATTGTATGGTGCCATTTATATGAAGTGCCCAGAATAGCCAATCTGTAGAGACAGGAAGTCGATTAGTCGTTGCCTAGGGCTGAGAGGGTTGAGGAGAATGAAAAAACCTTGTTAATGTGTAATGGGATTTTTGTGAGGGGACAAAAATCTACAATTGGACTGTCGTGATGGTTCCACAAGTCTTTTAGTGGTTACACTAAGAACCACTGAATTGTATACATAAAAGAGTTGAAATTATGGTATGTAAATGACATCCCAATAAAGCTGTTAAAATTATGATAATTTTATAGTTATAAATTTGAAAATTCATCCAAAATTACACATTCTTAACAAATGCAACCTAACAAGACTAACCCAACAAAGAAAAAATATCTAAAACACCTGTATCTACTCAAAAAGTTGTTTGTATAGTTAAGTACCTTTACAGAAAATGATTTCCAGGGATAAATGGGTTTCCACGTAACTTCTTCCAAATATTTAGGGAAGAAGTATTGGTAATCTTACATAAAAATCTTCCAGGAAACAGAAAACTATATATTGCTCAAAGTATTTATAAGGCCAACATAAGCTTCAGATCAAAAGTAAAAAGAAGGGCTTCCCTGATGGTGCAGTGGTTAAGAATCCACCTCCCAATGCAGGGGACACGGGTTCGAGCCCTTGTGGGGGAAGATCCCACATGCCGTGGAGCAGCTACGCCCACGTGCCACAACTGCTGAGCCTGCGCTCTGGAGCCTGCGGGCCACAACTGCTGAGCCCGTGTGCCGCAACTACTGAAGCCTGCATGCCTAGAACCCGTGCTCCACAACAAGACAGGCCACCGCAAGGAGAAGCCAACTCACCACAACAAAGAATAGCCCCCCGCTCACCACAACTACAGAAAGCTCGCGTGCAACAATGAAGACCCAATGCAGCCACAAATAAATAAATAAAAAATAAAGTATAGGATCTTAAAAACAAAACAAAACAAAATCTATAAAGAATATTACAAGAATAGAATCACAGGCCAGTTTCTCTTTTGAAAATGCATGCAAAATGTGTAAACAGAAGCACAAACTGTACCCATGGTATGTAAAACAATCATATATCAGAATCAAAGTAGCTTTATTTTGGTAATGCCAGGTTGCTTTAATGTTCAAACATGAAATCCATCCCAGGAATGAATTAGAGTGGGAAAAGAAGTCATTTTAAACGAAGCCTTGGGAATTCCCTGGTTTTCCAGTGGTTAGAACTTGGCGCTTTCACTGCTGGGGCCCTGGGGTCCAATCCCAGGTCAGGGAAATAAGATCCTCCAAGACATGAGGCAGGGCCCCGAAAAAAAAAATAATGAAGTCTTAACCAGGAGAAGCACAAGATCGAATAAACATAACAGATAACACCTTATGAAAAGTAGGTGAAGATTATGGAATATTCTAAAATTTAAAACAAAAAGAAACTTTTAAAGATTCCAAAGGATGTGACTAATATTGTACATAGGCAAAAAATAAAATGAAATAAAATATACAAATGATGGGAGCCCCAGAATCCAGAAGCCCAAGTCCTGTCTCTGAAGATTCTCATTCAGTGGGTTCTGGATTTCCTCTGTGTGTCAAAACCTACAGGTGATTCTGATACGACTCACAGACACAATGTAAAGCTTCTGCTTTGCAGGAGAGAATACCAGATTATTCTGTTATTTTATAGTTACACTAACAGGTTGTACTATTGACGGATAAGTCTGATGTCAAAATGCACTCCCCACTAGGGATAAAAAAGGAACTAGTAGTCTCTACTGCTACTTGGTGGCAGCATGCATGTATTGCAAGAGCAATTATTGTAGGAATCCAAATTAGTGGAACATTTTAGAATTGGAAAACTACATACAGATCATCTAGTCAAGCTTCCAACTGTTATAGTTGTAAAAACTAAGGCCCATATAAATGAAATGATTTATCTCCAAAGAGTGTTAGTGAAAGAGTATGAAATAAAAAGTATCTCTGAACTTTTAATTTAGTGCTGTTTTTATTAATCTCAAGTACTAGCTTAAACTTCGGTGTGACACATTTGGGATTGAGTTCTTGCTCAGATTTACTGATTGTGTGCCTTTTAGTAAGTTACTAAAACACGCTTTATTTTTTAACAGGTTTATTTATTTATTTATTTTTGGCTTCATAGGCTCTTCATTGCTGTGTGCGGGCTTTTTCTAGTTGCAGTGAGCGGGGGCTACTCTTTGTTGCAGTGCGCAGACTTCTCATTGGGGTGGCTTCTCGTTGTTGCTGAGCATGGAGTGTAGGTGTGTGGGCTTCAGTAGTTTTGGATCACGGGCTCTAGAGCGCAGGCTCGGTAGTTGTGGCGCACGGTCTTAGTTGCTCCGTGGCATGTGCAGTCTCATTTGCAGGTTCTGGGGAGGATTAAATGAGCTCATATGATATCCAATTGACTGAGGCAGAGTAGGCTTGGGATGAATCTTTGCTTGGTTTTCATTAGCTGCGGAGAAGAGGATGACAGCTTGGTGCCTCTCCAAATTTCACATGGGTGTGCCTCCCTTGGGGATCTTGTTAAATGCAGGCTGGTATTCAGTAGTTCTGGGTGGGGCCTGGATTCTGTCCTGCTAAGAAGCTCCTAGGTGACGGTGATGCTGAGGGCAAGCGTCCAGCTCCTGCATTTCTCCCTTTCTGGAAGAGCAGGACGTCTGCCCCCCGGGAGGAGAAAACATCCACAAAGTGACTACTAGGCACCAGCTTCCCTTACAGGCAAGGGACCTTTACCACTGCTCCCAACCATTGTGTCTGAGGCGCAGCAAGCCAAAACAGTGAGATGCTGAGGTTTGCAGCAAAGAGGAGGTTTATTCACAGGGCAGCCATGCGAGGAAGTGACGTGAAAATAGGTCTCCAATCCTCCTTCCCGAAAGCAAGGGGCTTGGGGTATCTGTGGGATAAAGAATAAAGAAGCAGGGCAGTATGGGTCATGGGGAGCTTGAGGCAAGGTGATTGGACAAAGATGTGCTCCTCATTGTTCTGAGCTGGTGTAATAGGCTACAGGGCTCAGCACATTCTCAGGCTGGAGTTTTTGGCCCTCTGATGGCAGAAGGCCAAAAGGCACTTGCCCAGGTGGAAGATCGGTGGTCCTCTCCACTCTAAACCAGCTCCGCCTACCTAGGCACAGCTGATTCCAAGTTCCTGGACAATACCGGGGCAAACATCTTTTTGCTTATGCTACGTGCTACTTGGAGGACGTGCAAGTGTTCAAGGTACCTTGATGAGTGAAGACAGGATTTCACTAATCATGACGCATGGTTTCACTTCCAGGTGAGCAGAAGAGACCTGTAGGCTGAGTCTGGCTCCTGGCACCTGGAATTGGAGGCAGATGGTTTAAAAACGGGCTCCCCCACCCTCTGTGTGATCTGAGGTAGATAGACTATTGATCCTTTTCTCCAATTAAAATGTGTGACTGGAAACACACTTAGTGGCATGTCTGACACACAGTAGTTATGCTACCGTAGGTCATTCTTGGAAACTGAAGCCGTGGTTTTGAGGGATCATCAAAACGAGTACAATGCTTGCCATGTTTCTCCTTGTTCATCCTGGTGACAAACCTGGTAGAGAGAGCTCCATCCTTTCCCACAGGACCACACCCCTAGTACTTAGAGTGAAGTGGTTATGTCTCACTTAAGGCACCTTTTCCTTTTCCTTCCTTCTTTTTTCTTCATTAATCTTCATCCAACTGGCCTTTCTAAATTTTACACAAAACAAAACCATTTCTCAATGGATTCAGATACTACCCCAAGTTAGTATTCCAACCAAGTTCTTGATCTTCCGGGTCTCATCATCAGAAATTTCTGAGCCTAAATCTTCTCTAGTTTCTAGGATCACTCATTTTCTCATTTCTCCCTTCTCCTTTGAGTTCAGAGTCTTGCCAATTTAGTCCCTTCCCTAACCACAACTTATAATAAGGTGACACAGCAAAGTGATGAAAGTCTAGACGGTCTGGTTTTACTCCTGGGTTTTTGCCACCTACTTACTGTGTGGCATTAGGCAAGCTATTCAACGTCTCTGGGCCTCAGTTTCCCCCCAAAAGTGAATATTACGAATATGACCTGCCGGGCTTCCATAGTGGTGCAGTGTTTGGGAGTCCGCCTGCTGATGCAAGGGGCACGGGTTCATGCCCCGGTCCGGGAGGATCCCACATGCCGTGGAGCGGTTGGGCCCGTGAGCCATGGCCGCTGAGCCCGCGCGTCCAGAGCCTGTGATCGGCAGCGGGAGAGGCCACGACAGTGAGAGGCCTGCGTACGACAAAAAGAAAAGAACATTACCTGCCTATAGGGTTGCCATTATGAGGAATATGTGGGTTAATATTTGGTAAGAACTTAGAATAGTACTTGTTATAGTCTAAGCACTACAGTTGTGCTTTTTAATAATAATAAATGAAATTGCAAATGTATACCTTACTCAACTTTCTGTCATAACTTTGAAGTGTTGGTCTATCTGTTGGGTCTTGTCAGCCTGTAAAGGAGGTGAGGTGTCCGTAGCTTTGGTGTGAGACGTGCTGCCTGCCGAAGCACCGATGCCCGTCAACGCTGTGACCGCCAAAGCCGTGAACGGGTGCTGGAGAAAGCAGGAGCAGAATGGAAGATGACGGCGTGGGAAGGAGGTGTGGTGTCCATAGGTTCGGGGTCTGAGGTGCTGCCTGCTGAAGCACCGATGCCCGCCAAAGCCGTAAATGGGGTGCTGGAGAAAACAGGAGCAGAACGGAAGATGACGGCGTGGGAAGGAGGCGTGGTGTCCATAGGTTCGGGGTCAGACGTGCTGCCTGCTGAAGCACCGATGCCCGGCAAAGGCGTAAATGGGGTGCTGGGGAAAACAGGAGCAGAATGGTAGATGATGGCGTGGGAAGGAGGTGTGGTGTCCATGGGTTCCATATCAGAGCTGCTGCGTGCCTGATCTGAGAGCAGAGAGTGACAGTGGGAGAGCTTCTCACTCCTTTTATATCTGACGGCTCCGCCTGCCTCTGTGACATGTCCATTGTACGTGTCACAGAGAAAGGGCGGGCGGGGCAGGGGGTGAGTCAGGGGGCACATGCGAGCCCCGCTGGTGGAGAAACCCCAGCCCAAAGGCAAAAGGCGGGGCCCCTTCTGGACTTTCTAGTGGCTGGGTCTTCTCGCTGTGGGTGGCAGGTGTTTGGCACGGGATGGGCCACCATGCAGAGACTGTTGGGGACTGTGGAGGCCTTCTCCTTCAGAGCTCACCCTGCCTGGGCACCGGCTCTGCAGGCCCCTCAGCTGCGCATATGTATCGGCCAGCCCTTCCCCACTACGGGGCCCAGAGGCCAGAGGCTGCTCAGAGCTGAGGGCAGGAGGCACCCAGAGCTTGCCAGGGTGTGGGCCACCTCCTCCGGGGACCTCCCCAGCTTCTCTGCGAGTCCTGGAGACAGGATCGCCTTCTCCAGGGCTGCTCAGCTGCCAGCATCACCATGAGCCAGGTGGCGAAGGTTTCTGAGCAGGAGATGCAGAGCCCTGATCCGACTGCATGCTGCACCCCACGATGTCCCTTCCTGGCAGGTAGGTTCTTTCTTCACTTCTTTTTTGAAATTTGGTCAGACAACATGTAAACCTTGCACCGTTCTTCAGGGTATACAGATGGTAGTGGCTTAGCCGGGATTCGAAGCAAGCCTGTGTGATTCCAGAGCTCGTGTTCTGGACTGTGGTGCCCCCTTATCATATATGCTTCATGTGTTCCTTGTTTTTCATTTTTTCTTGTAGTCCTTATGGTACTTAGCCCTAAGTGCCATACCTGTAACGAACAGCTACACTGCCCTGTGGGAGGTCTTCTTCTGTTCAACACATGAATTGGTCATCCACCGCACTGTGTTCTAATCTCAGAAGATACAGGTCAGGGACCACCAGTTGTCAGCTGGTGCTACCATTGGTGCTGCCATTCCACATGTCTAACTGAGGCTTGAAGGCCGGATTTTCCCTTTGTCTAGTTTGAAGGATCCAGATATGTAAAGATTATAGTCTAGATAAATCATGGGCTATCCTGAAAGAAATTCACCAGTGAATTGTTCCGTATGGATTAGAAGCCAGTTTCTCTGGCCTTCCTGGAGTATATCCAGCAAGGCGTCTCATTCATGTCTAGAAAGCCAATATATCCTTTATTGCAACTTCAGCGTGGAGCGATGTATTGGTTTAAAGTACGATCAACACAATTTGGTCATTGTGAGTAGGCCAGCTGGGTCCACTCTTTATTACACATATGTAACTTGAGACATTCTTATGCCCAAGAGAGGAGACGTACTCTTGGGTGTCTAGGACGAGGGAAACATGTGTTGTTATTCAGGAGCTGGAAGCTGATGGTCTACACATCACTTGACCTTGTTTAAAACTTGTGTCTTTGGCTTGCTTCATTGGAGGGTTTTCTCTCTCCTGGGGCTGACATTGTGTGTTATGTATCACACAGGTGACATGTAGAAGTTTCCGAACCCAGAATCGTATAGATCAGTCAAAATGTATTTCTATAGTTTTGTTCAAAGTGTATGGAAAATAACACTGGGCCTAATTCATATATTCCAGAATTAGTTGGACCCTCTGCTCATGAGATTCTTTTTATGGTATGTCACAGCAAATTTGGACTTCCACCCCCAATAAACTTTGGGGTTGGAGGACACAAAAAGCTTTTGCTCACACCTAAATTATGTCTGAAAGAAAAGGGTAAATATTATAAGCCCTTTCTAACCTCTCCAAGAGCAGAAATGATTTACAGCTGTGGCATGGAACCCTAATTCCTCGATCTCATTTGAGGAGAGTTCAGTAAGAAACAATGTCTTGATTTTTGTTTGTTTGGTTTCTTCCCTGTTTTCTCATCTTGCTTACCAACAATCCATTGTAATTCATGAGTTAGTATGGCAGCAGGCTGAGTGTTCCCTGGAGCTCATTAAATGATCTTTTTTTCCTAAAATAACTTTTGTGTCCTTGTTTTCAGCCCCTCTTCTTTCCTCTGCCCTTTACTACAACCAGAGCTCAGCCAAAGCTGACTGGCTTTGTGCAGACCTTACTTAGGGTTAGTCTTTTCTTCATTATTTTATTCATGGCTCCTCCATTTCATTGTTTGCCTTCTCGAAATGTGTTGAAATCTTTCTGTGGTGGATGACTTCCAAAATGTCTTGGCTTTGATTGGTTGATTAAGTTTGGTATTTCTACAGTATTGTTTAAATATGGTTTCAGGAGGAACAGAAAGTGAATATGTTTCCTTGTCTGCCATCTTGAGCTGAAAATCCCTGTGGATTTTAGCATCCAATGTTCCCATGGGAAAAAAACCCAACCTTGGCATTAATAGATGTGACACTCAAGATTTCAGCTTTTCGTGGGCAGTCACTGAGGATTGGAATATGTGGTCATTTCTAAAGGGAAAATAATAACTACCTCATGGAGTAGATTTGAGGATTAATTTAGAGAATGAACATGAAAATGCTTTGTAAGGCTTAAAAGTCTATAAAAATGTTTTTTGTTATTATTTGATTTGTTGCTATTTCAACTTTACTCGACAGTTGTTTATGACCTTTCTTATGTGATAAAATGGCCCCTGGTTTATTGTTTTGAAAGCCAGCATATATTTTTCAATAGCTCGATGGAAATGGCATCATTTGTGAAGGTTAAGGGTGAAGGGATAAATGTTTCTTGACACCTATCACTTTACAGTGTTTTCAGGAACTAATTGACACTTGTATTCCTCTTCCAAATTTTGTTGAGCACCTCCTACGAGCCACATGCTTTACATCAGGTGTTGGAAAGCATTTTCTGGATTTTAAATATCTTAGGCTTTGTGGGCCATATACAGCTTCTGTAGCTTCTCCTCTTTCTTCTTCAACAAGCTTTCTAAACGTGAGAACCATTATTAGCTCACAGTCCCACAGATCCAGGCTGAGAGCCTGATTTGATTTGTGGCCATGATTTGCCGATTCCTGCTCTGCGTCCTCACTGAGGAGGGGGACCATGTTTGAGTAATCACTTCTTTGAATCAACTCTTGGTCTTCTGGGGCTTGTCCTTACTCTCCTACACTCTCTAATCAACATGGCATCCAGAGAGATCCTGTTAAAACATAAGTCAGATCATGTCACTGAAATCTCTTCAATGGCTTCTTCACAGAAGAATCAAAGTCCTCAAAGTGCCTCCAGAGCCCTAGAAATGTGGACCTCTGTTTCGTGTCTGACTGTTTCCTTCTCCTCTCCACTTTGCTTGCTCTGTTTTCCACACACTGCCATCCTTTCTGCTCCTTGGGTACTCCAGCCTACTCTAGCCTCATTGACTTTCCATCGGACTGTTCCCTCTACCTGTACTATTCACTTCCCAGATATGCTCCTTGCTCCCTCTTAAATTTTATCTTCCCCAGAAAGTCCTCAGGGATCACTTAGTTTCAGCTAGCAGCCTCCTCCTAGCATCTAACCATCTCCATCTCCCTTCCCTGCTTGCTGTTTTTCTCCAGCACTTCCCTTATATATTCCCGCACTGTGGCGGCTCAGATTCAGCAAGTGATCATTGCCGCAGCATGGCCTCGGGGACCCTGGCTGCGGACACGATGTCCACACCTGCCTGGTGGCCCCTGCTCGCCTCACGGCCCCTCAGGTGCAGCATGCGCAGGACCCGCATTGCAGGCAGAAGACACAGGGCCACTGGCCCCAGCTAGGCAGGCCCCTCGATGCCGTGCTCATGTTGGCTCAGACCTCTTCGCTCTCCGCGCTGCGGTTCAAACCTGTGGGCAGCGCTGTGTGGGCGGGGATCGAAGACCTCCGCCCACTCCTCAGTGTGTCAGCACGCAGCCCCGCCTCCCATGGGGACCCAGCCTGAGGAGCAGGGGCAGGAGATTCGAGACTAGGGTGGCGCGAAAGGTAGGAGGTGTGGAGAGTATGGGGTTTACAAAAAGTGTTTGCTGACTGATCCAAACAAAAGTGAGACATGGTTGTATCAACGCATTTAAAAAGTCATTAAACTGCCGCTAAGTGTCTGTGATCACCCCGCCTAGGAGAGAGCGTGCACTCCGTGAGGGACACATGAAAGGCTGAGTGAACGTCTACCTGTGGTCCGTTACCTGGTGCACGGGTGTGTGAATTTTTGCGGAGAGCTCTTAATTTCTGTTGTCTCTGCTGACTTGACACGGTGGTTGGCAAACAGTGACGTGTTCAGTGTATTCAGGACATGATCATGGTTACTAATAATCACTTTGTTTTGCGCTGACACCTCCACAGAGAATTTACTACTGAATGTCCACTTTACAGAAGAGGAACTGAGGCGTAGGAAGTGAAGTGACTGAGTAAGAGGAAGGACTCAGACAATTGGTGTTAGTAAATTAACCCTGCAGGGGGCCGTTAGACTGTGGTGGCTCTAGTGATGCGGCCGCCTATGTAAAGCAAGGAAAATCTAAGCCTGTCAACGGCTCAGGGTGACGGACACCGCTGAGGACAGCCAGTCACAAACCACCAACTAGGCTTTAAAGCTATAGCAAATCAGTCATTTCCTTGCTTTGCTTCTGCTCTTTTAAAATAAGCATCTCTGCAGCTCCTGTGGCTGGAGTGCTCCTCACCGCTTCCACTTTGGTGGTGCCTGAATTGAATCTAATTTTGCTCACATAGTCTTAAAATTTTAAATATGCCTCAGTTTGTCTTTTAGGGCTGGCCGTAGAAGTTGGATTTGTGTCCAGTTTCTAGAACAGTGGTTGTCCTCTGGTCAGGCCTTAGGCGTTCTGTGTACAACGTTCCTCTTCTACCACCACCTTCTGGATGCCTCCACCCTCTACCATCTCCCGCGCATCAGATCCCCTAGATGCTCACATTATAACATCGCAGACACTCCTCTGTCTTCCAGCCAGCGTGTGAACTGAAACATTTCCATTCCTGTTGAAGAGTCTGGTGTGACCACTTTCCCAAACACAGCCACTCCCCAGCTGACCCTGGGTAACCACTCTTCTGAACTTGGTCTCCATCACTGACATGGACATCTTTCTATTTATGCTACATTTTTAAGTATTCATAAACCGCATATAGTATTCTATATTTTGTCTTCTTACTTGCTTTATTTAGTGTTATCTTTGCTAGGTTCATCCATGCTGACACGTAAAGATCTGTCTAGTTCACGTACTTTCCTCGCTATGTAGGATTCCCATGTACGGAAATACAATAATTTATATGTGCTTTTTCCTGTTGATGGATATTTAAATTGTTTCCAATTTTCAGTATGATTTCTTTTAAAAACATGTTTATATACTTTTTAAAGGTTACTTTACATTTACAGTTATTACAAAATACTGCCTATATTCCCTGTGTTGTACAATACATCCTTGAGCCTATTGTGGACCTAGTAGTTTACATCTCCCACTTCCCGACCCCTGTATTGCCCCCTCCTCCCCCTCTGCGCTGGCAACCATTAGTTTGTTCTCTATATCTGTAACTCTCCTTCTGTTTTGTTATATTTGCTAGATAGTTGTATTTTTGAGATTCCATATATAGGTGATATCCTACAGTATTTGTTTCTGTTTGACTTATTTCACTTACCACAATGCCCTCCAAGGCCATCTATGTTGCTGCAAATGGCAAAGTTTTGTTCTTTTGTAAGGCTGAGTAGTATGCCATTGGTTATATGTACCACATCTTCTTTATCTATTCATCTCTTGATGACACTTAGGTTGCTTCCATATCTTGGTAATTGTACACAAGGATGCTGCGAACATTGGGGTGCATGTATCTTTTCCAGTACATGTTATTGAGAACACGTGTTTTTGGTTTTTTCAGATTTATACCTAAGAGTGGAGTTGCGAGGTCATATACTAGTTCTCTTTTTAGGTTTTGGAGAACCCTCCATACTGTTTTCCACAGTGGCTGCACCAGTTTACATCCCTACCAACAGTGTACCAGGGTTCCCTTTTCTCTCAAAAATTGTAAATTTTCTTCCTAGTGGTAATTGAGATGATAGTTCAATAATAACATAAGATCAGGTGAAGTCTAAAGAAATTTTAGAAAACCTGGATAAAGTAAGAACACATGTGTTCTCTGGCATCTGAATGTTGGAGAGACACCAAGACACGTGGGCCAAGTTGTGGAGAGAAGGGAAACACAGACGCAAGCTTGACATTTGCTGCAGCTTTTCTCCTTGGGGCATTTGCTGATTCAAACGTTACAGCCTAGGAGCTGAAAAGCCAAAGAGTTCAAGAGACTCTAACCACAGAAGCCAAAGAGCAAGAGCCGATTTACATGGATAAAAAGCATTTTAACTATGCCAAAGCAGAAAATGAAAAGAAAGAACTTTGCATTGCATTTAATAAAAGTTTAGGGAGATCTTTGTGGTATATTAGTGAACTTATTGGCGGAAATTTAGCCATGTACATTGTGTTGGAGAGGCACCAAGAGTTCAAGAATTCTCACATTTTGAGTACACAATTACCTTACATGTAGGCCTGGTGGCAGCCATTTACATAACAATGATTTGGAGGATGTGGTGTTAGTCAGCTCTTGCTGTGATAATGCTTTGGAAGAAATCGCCCCAAAACTCAGTTACATAAACAAGAATTTATTTTCCTTGGACCTATGGGCTAGTAGCTGCAGTGGCTCTCTTTTAGACCTCTAGATGGCTGGTTTTGCTCCGTGTTTTGGGTCAGTTTGAGGTGTGTCACACACATCTTCCTCTGGAGCCTGAGTGTGAGGCCGCAGCTCCCAGGCCCTGCCTTCTCACAAAGTTCAGTGAAACATAAGAGGTGCATGCAAATAGCAACCATAAGCATGCTGAAGTGGCTATACTAATACCAGAAAATATAGACTTTAAAACAAACAAAAGAGTTACTAGATATGAAAAGGGACATTTTATGATAAAAAAGGGAAGATACCAAAATTTTTAACATATTTGCCCTGAATAAGATAAAACCAAAGTACATGAAGAAGAAAATACCAACACCCATGAAGAATTGAAGGAAGAAATAGATAATTGCACAATATTAGGTAGAGGCTTCAGTACTCCACGGTCAATAATGGATAGAACAATTAGGCAGAAGATCAACAACGATATAGAAGACTTGGACAAGACTATGAATTAACAAGACCTACAAAACGTCTAGAGAATACTCAACCGAACAGTAAAATGCTCATCCTGCTCAACTACATGTGAAACGTTTCCCAGCATAGACGACATGCTAGGCTGTAAGAAAAGAGATTAAAAGCCACATACATTGCTGGTGGGAATGTAAAATGGCGCGGCCATTTTACAAAACAGCTTGAGAGTTCCTGCAAGTGTTAAACATCGAGTTACCCTATGACCCAGCAGTTCCATTACTAAATATATACCTAAGAGAAATGAAAACTTATGTCTGCACAAAAGCTTGTACGTGAATGTTCAGGGAAACCTATTTCTAAAAACAAAAGGTGGAAATAATTCAAATGTCAATCTGATAAATGAAGAAACAAAATGTGGAATAGCCGTACAATAGAATAGCATTCAGCTCTAAAAAGGCATGAAATATTGATCCATGTTACAACATGAATGAACCATGAAAGCATTATGTAAAGTTAAAGCAGCCAATCACAAAAGATCACATATTGTATGGTGCCATTTATATGAAGTGCCCAGAATAGCCAATCTGTAGAGACAGGAAGTCGATTAGTCGTTGCCTAGGGCTGAGAGGGTTGAGGAGAATGAAAAAACCTTGTTAATGTGTAATGGGATTTTTGTGAGGGGACAAAAATCTACAATTGGACTGTCGTGATGGTTCCACAAGTCTTTTAGTGGTTACACTAAGAACCACTGAATTGTATACATAAAAGTGTTGAGGGCCTCCCTGGTGGCGCAGTGGTTGAGAGTCCGCCTGCCGATGCAGGGGATACGGGTTCGTGCCCCGGTCTGGGAGGATCCCATATGCCGCGGAGCGGCTGGGCCCGTGAGCCATGGCCGCTGAGCCTGCGCGTCCGGAGCCTGTGCTCCGCAACGGGAGAGGCCACAACAGTGAGAGGCCCGCATACCGCAAAAAAAAAAAAAAAAAAAAAGAGTTGAAATTATGGTATGTAAATGACATCCCAATAAAGCTGTTAAAATTATGATAATTTTATAGTTATAAATTTGAAAATTCATCCAAAATTACACATTCTTAACAAATGCAACCTAACAAGACTAACCCAACAAAGAAAAAATATCTAAAACACCTGTATCTACTCAAAAAGTTGTTTGTATAGTTAAGTACCTTTACAGAAAATGATTTCCAGGGATAAATGGGTTTCCACGTAACTTCTTCCAAATATTTAGGGAAGAAGTATTGGTAATCTTACATAAAAATCTTCCAGGAAACAGAAAACTATATATTGCTCAAAGTATTTATAAGGCCAACATAAGCTTCAGATCAAAAGTAAAAAGAAGGGCTTCCCTGATGGTGCAGTGGTTAAGAATCCACCTCCCAATGCAGGGGACACGGGTTCGAGCCCTTGTGGGGGAAGATCCCACATGCCGTGGAGCAGCTACGCCCACGTGCCACAACTGCTGAGCCTGCGCTCTGGAGCCTGCGGGCCACAACTGCTGAGCCCGTGTGCCGCAACTACTGAAGCCTGCATGCCTAGAACCCGTGCTCCACAACAAGACAGGCCACCGCAAGGAGAAGCCAACTCACCACAACAAAGAATAGCCCCCCGCTCACCACAACTACAGAAAGCTCGCGTGCAACAATGAAGACCCAATGCAGCCACAAATAAATAAATAAAAAATAAAGTATAGGATCTTAAAAACAAAACAAAACAAAATCTATAAAGAATATTACAAGAATAGAATCACAGGCCAGTTTCTCTTTTGAAAATGCATGCAAAATGTGTAAACAGAAGCACAAACTGTACCCATGGTATGTAAAACAATCATATATCAGAATCAAAGTAGCTTTATTTTGGTAATGCCAGGTTGCTTTAATGTTCAAACATGAAATCCATCCCAGGAATGAATTAGAGTGGGAAAAGAAGTCATTTTAAACGAAGCCTTGGGAATTCCCTGGTTTTCCAGTGGTTAGAACTTGGCGCTTTCACTGCTGGGGCCCTGGGGTCCAATCCCAGGTCAGGGAAATAAGATCCTCCAAGACATGAGGCAGGGCCCCGAAAAAAAAAATAATGAAGTCTTAACCAGGAGAAGCACAAGATCGAATAAACATAACAGATAACACCTTATGAAAAGTAGGTGAAGATTATGGAATATTCTAAAATTTAAAACAAAAAGAAACTTTTAAAGATTCCAAAGGATGTGACTAATATTGTACATAGGCAAAAAATAAAATGAAATAAAATATACAAATGATGGGAGCCCCAGAATCCAGAAGCCCAAGTCCTGTCTCTGAAGATTCTCATTCAGTGGGTTCTGGATTTCCTCTGTGTGTCAAAACCTACAGGTGATTCTGATACGACTCACAGACACAATGTAAAGCTTCTGCTTTGCAGGAGAGAATACCAGATTATTCTGTTATTTTATAGTTACACTAACAGGTTGTACTATTGACGGATAAGTCTGATGTCAAAATGCACTCCCCACTAGGGATAAAAAAGGAACTAGTAGTCTCTACTGCTACTTGGTGGCAGCATGCATGTATTGCAAGAGCAATTATTGTAGGAATCCAAATTAGTGGAACATTTTAGAATTGGAAAACTACATACAGATCATCTAGTCAAGCTTCCAACTGTTATAGTTGTAAAAACTAAGGCCCATATAAATGAAATGATTTATCTCCAAAGAGTGTTAGTGAAAGAGTATGAAATAAAAAGTATCTCTGAACTTTTAATTTAGTGCTGTTTTTATTAATCTCAAGTACTAGCTTAAACTTCGGTGTGACACATTTGGGATTGAGTTCTTGCTCAGATTTACTGATTGTGTGCCTTTTAGTAAGTTACTAAAACACGCTTTATTTTTTAACAGGTTTATTTATTTATTTATTTTTGGCTGCATAGGCTCTTCATTGCTGTGTGCGGGCTTTCTCTAGTTGCAGTGAGCGGGGGCTACTCTTTGTTGCAGTGCGCAGACTTCTCATTGGGGTGGCTTCTCGTTGTTGCTGAGCATGGAGTGTAGGTGTGTGGGCTTCAGTAGTTTTGGATCACGGGCTCTAGAGCGCAGGGTCGGTAGTTGTGGCGCACGGTCTTAGTTGCTCCATGGCATGTGCAGTCTCATTTGCAGGTTCTGGGGAGGATTAAATGAGCTCATATGATATCCAATTGACTGAGGCAGAGTAGGCTTGGGATGAATCTTTGCTTGGTTTTCATTAGCTGCGGAGAAGAGGATGACAGCTTGGTGCCTCTCCAAATTTCACATGGGTGTGCCTCCCTTGGGGATCTTGTTAAATGCAGGCTGGTATTCAGTAGTTCTGGGTGGGGCCTGGATTCTGTCCTGCTAAGAAGCTCCTAGGTGATGGTGATGCTGAGGGCAAGCGTCCAGCTCCTGCATTTCTCCCTTTCTGGAAGAGCAGGACGTCTGCCCCCCGGGAGGAGAAAACATCCACAAAGTGACTACTAGGCACCAGCTTCCCTTACAGGCAAGGGACCTTTACCACTGCTCCCAACCATTGTGTCTGAGGCGCAGCAAGCCAAAACAGTGAGATGCTGAGGTTTGCAGCAAAGAGGAGGTTTATTCACAGGGCAGCCATGCGAGGAAGTGACGTGAAAATAGGTCTCCAATCCTCCTTCCCGAAAGCAAGGGGCTTGGGGTATCTGTGGGATAAAGAATAAAGAAGCAGGGCAGTATGGGTCATGGGGAGCTTGAGGCAAGGTGATTGGACAAAGATGTGCTCCTCATTGTTCTGAGCTGGTGTAATAGGCTACAGGGCTCAGCACATTCTCAGGCTGGAGTTTTTGGCCCTCTGATGGCAGAAGGCCAAAAGGCACTTGCCCAGGTGGAAGATCGGTGGTCCTCTCCACTCTAAACCAGCTCCGCCTACCTAGGCACAGCTGATTCCAAGTTCCTGGACAATACCGGGGCAAACATCTTTTTGCTTATGCTACGTGCTACTTGGAGGACGTGCAAGTGTTCAAGGTACCTTGATGAGTGAAGACAGGATTTCACTAATCATGACGCATGGTTTCACTTCCAGGTGAGCAGAAGAGACCTGTAGGCTGAGTCTGGCTCCTGGCACCTGGAATTGGAGGCAGATGGTTTAAAAACGGGCTCCCCCACCCTCTGTGTGATCTGAGGTAGATAGACTATTGATCCTTTTCTCCAATTAAAATGTGTGACTGGAAACACACTTAGTGGCATGTCTGACACACAGTAGTTATGCTACCGTAGGTCATTCTTGGAAACTGAAGCCGTGGTTTTGAGGGATCATCAAAACGAGTACAATGCTTGCCATGTTTCTCCTTGTTCATCCTGGTGACAAACCTGGTAGAGAGAGCTCCATCCTTTCCCACAGGACCACACCCCTAGTACTTAGAGTGAAGTGGTTATGTCTCACTTAAGGCACCTTTTCCTTTTCCTTCCTTCTTTTTTCTTCATTAATCTTCATCCAACTGGCCTTTCTAAATTTTACACAAAACAAAACCATTTCTCAATGGATTCAGATACTACCCCAAGTTAGTATTCCAACCAAGTTCTTGATCTTCCGGGTCTCATCATCAGAAATTTCTGAGCCTAAATCTTCTCTAGTTTCTAGGATCACTCATTTTCTCATTTCTCCCTTCTCCTTTGAGTTCAGAGTCTTGCCAATTTAGTCCCTTCCCTAACCACAACTTATAATAAGGTGACACAGCAAAGTGATGAAAGTCTAGACGGTCTGGTTTTACTCCTGGGTTTTTGCCACCTACTTACTGTGTGGCATTAGGCAAGCTATTCAACGTCTCTGGGCCTCAGTTTCCCCCCAAAAGTGAATATTACGAATATGACCTGCCGGGCTTCCATAGTGGTGCAGTGTTTGGGAGTCCGCCTGCTGATGCAAGGGGCACGGGTTCATGCCCCGGTCCGGGAGGATCCCACATGCCGTGGAGCGGTTGGGCCCGTGAGCCATGGCCGCTGAGCCCGCGCGTCCAGAGCCTGTGATCGGCAGCGGGAGAGGCCACGACAGTGAGAGGCCTGCGTACGACAAAAAGAAAAGAACATTACCTGCCTATAGGGTTGCCATTATGAGGAATATGTGGGTTAATATTTGGTAAGAACTTAGAATAGTACTTGTTATAGTCTAAGCACTACAGTTGTGCTTTTTAATAATAATAAATGAAATTGCAAATGTATACCTTACTCAACTTTCTGTCATAACTTTGAAGTGTTGGTCTATCTGTTGGGTCTTGTCAGCCTGTAAAGGAGGTGAGGTGTCCGTAGCTTTGGTGTGAGACGTGCTGCCTGCCGAAGCACCGATGCCCGTCAACGCTGTGACCGCCAAAGCCGTGAACGGGTGCTGGAGAAAGCAGGAGCAGAATGGAAGATGACGGCGTGGGAAGGAGGTGTGGTGTCCATAGGTTCGGGGTCTGAGGTGCTGCCTGCTGAAGCACCGATGCCCGCCAAAGCCGTAAATGGGGTGCTGGAGAAAACAGGAGCAGAACGGAAGATGACGGCGTGGGAAGGAGGCGTGGTGTCCATAGGTTCGGGGTCAGACGTGCTGCCTGCTGAAGCACCGATGCCCGGCAAAGGCGTAAATGGGGTGCTGGGGAAAACAGGAGCAGAATGGTAGATGATGGCGTGGGAAGGAGGTGTGGTGTCCATGGGTTCCATATCAGAGCTGCTGCGTGCCTGATCTGAGAGCAGAGAGTGACAGTGGGAGAGCTTCTCACTCCTTTTATATCTGACGGCTCCGCCTGCCTCTGTGACATGTCCATTGTACGTGTCACAGAGAAAGGGCGGGCGGGGCAGGGGGTGAGTCAGGGGGCACATGCGAGCCCCGCTGGTGGAGAAACCCCAGCCCAAAGGCAAAAGGCGGGGCCCCTTCTGGACTTTCTAGTGGCTGGGTCTTCTCGCTGTGGGTGGCAGGTGTTTGGCACGGGATGGGCCACCATGCAGAGACTGTTGGGGACTGTGGAGGCCTTCTCCTTCAGAGCTCACCCTGCCTGGGCACCGGCTCTGCAGGCCCCTCAGCTGCGCATATGTATCGGCCAGCCCTTCCCCACTACGGGGCCCAGAGGCCAGAGGCTGCTCAGAGCTGAGGGCAGGAGGCACCCAGAGCTTGCCAGGGTGTGGGCCACCTCCTCCGGGGACCTCCCCAGCTTCTCTGCGAGTCCTGGAGACAGGATCGCCTTCTCCAGGGCTGCTCAGCTGCCAGCATCACCATGAGCCAGGTGGCGAAGGTTTCTGAGCAGGAGATGCAGAGCCCTGATCCGACTGCATGCTGCACCCCACGATGTCCCTTCCTGGCAGGTAGGTTCTTTCTTCACTTCTTTTTTGAAATTTGGTCAGACAACATGTAAACCTTGCACCGTTCTTCAGGGTATACAGATGGTAGTGGCTTAGCCGGGATTCGAAGCAAGCCTGTGTGATTCCAGAGCTCGTGTTCTGGACTGTGGTGCCCCCTTATCATATATGCTTCATGTGTTCCTTGTTTTTCATTTTTTCTTGTAGTCCTTATGGTACTTAGCCCTAAGTGCCATACCTGTAACGAACAGCTACACTGCCCTGTGGGAGGTCTTCTTCTGTTCAACACATGAATTGGTCATCCACCGCACTGTGTTCTAATCTCAGAAGATACAGGTCAGGGACCACCAGTTGTCAGCTGGTGCTACCGTTGGTGCTGCCATTCCACATGTCTAACTGAGGCTTGAAGGCCGGATTTTCCCTTTGTCTAGTTTGAAGGATCCAGATATGTAAAGATTATAGTCTAGATAAATCATGGGCTATCCTGAAAGAAATTCACCAGTGAATTGTTCCGTATGGATTAGAAGCCAGTTTCTCTGGCCTTCCTGGAGTATATCCAGCAAGGCGTCTCATTCATGTCTAGAAAGCCAATATATCCTTTATTGCAACTTCAGCGTGGAGCGATGTATTGGTTTAAAGTACGATCAACACAATTTGGTCATTGTGAGTAGGCCAGCTGGGTCCACTCTTTATTACACATATGTAACTCGAGACATTCTTATGCCCAAGAGAGGAGACGTACTCTTGGGTGTCTAGGACGAGGGAAACATGTGTTGTTATTCAGGAGCTGGAAGCTGATGGTCTACACATCACTTGACCTTGTTTAAAACTTGTGTCTTTGGCTTGCTTCATTGGAGTGTTTTCTCTCTCCTGGGGCTGACATTGTGTGTTATGTATCACACAGGTGACATGTAGAAGTTTCCGAACCCAGAATCGTATAGATCAGTCAAAATGTATTTCTATAGTTTTGTTCAAAGTGTATGGAAAATAACACTGGGCCTAATTCATATATTCCAGAATTAGTTGGACCCTCTGCTCATGAGATTCTTTTTATGGTATGTCACAGCAAATTTGGACTTCCACCCCCAATAAACTTTGGGGTTGGAGGACACAAAAAGCTTTTGCTCACACCTAAATTATGTCTGAAAGAAAAGGGTAAATATTATAAGCCCTTTCTAACCTCTCCAAGAGCAGAAATGATTTACAGCTGTGGCATGGAACCCTAATTCCTCGATCTCATTTGAGGAGAGTTCAGTAAGAAACAATGTCTTGATTTTTGTTTGTTTGGTTTCTTCCCTGTTTTCTCATCTTGCTTACCAACAATCCATTGTAATTCATGAGTTAGTATGGCAGCAGGCTGAGTGTTCCCTGGAGCTCATTAAATGATCTTTTTTTCCTAAAATAACTTTTGTGTCCTTGTTTTCAGCCCCTCTTCTTTCCTCTGCCCTTTACTACAACCAGAGCTCAGCCAAAGCTGACTGGCTTTGTGCAGACCTTACTTAGGGTTAGTCTTTTCTTCATTATTTTATTCATGGCTCCTCCATTTCATTGTTTGCCTTCTCGAAATGTGTTGAAATCTTACTGTGGTGGATGACTTCCAAAATGTCTTGGCTTTGATTGGTTGATTAAGTTTGGTATTTCTACAGTATTGTTTAAATATGGTTTCAGGAGGAACAGAAAGTGAATATGTTTCCTTGTCTGCCATCTTGAGCTGAAAATCCCTGTGGATTTTAGCATCCAATGTTCCCATGGGAAAAAAACCCAACCTTGGCATTAATAGATGTGACACTCAAGATTTCAGCTTTTCGTGGGCAGTCACTGAGGATTGGAATATGTGGTCATTTCTAAAGGGAAAATAATAACTACCTCATGGAGTAGATTTGAGGATTAATTTAGAGAATGAACATGAAAATGCTTTGTAAGGCTTAAAAGTCTATAAAAATGTTTTTTGTTATTATTTGATTTGTTGCTATTTCAACTTTACTCGACAGTTGTTTATGACCTTTCTTATGTGATAAAATGGCCCCTGGTTTATTGTTTTGAAAGCCAGAATATATTTTTCAATAGCTCGATGGAAATGGCATCATTTGTGAAGGTTAAGGGTGAAGGGATAAATGTTTCTTGACACCTATCACTTTACAGTGTTTTCAGGAACTAATTGACACTTGTATTCCTCTTCCAAATTTTGTTGAGCACCTCCTACGAGCCACATGCTTTACATCAGGTGTTGGAAAGCATTTTCTGGATTTTAAATATCTTAGGCTTTGTGGGCCATATACAGCTTCTGTAGCTTCTCCTCTTTCTTCTTCAACAAGCTTTCTAAACGTGAGAACCATTATTAGCTCACAGTCCCACAGATCCAGGCTGAGAGCCTGATTTGATTTGTGGCCATGATTTGCTGATTCCTGCTCTGCGTCCTCACTGAGGAGGGGGACCATGTTTGAGTAATCACTTCTTTGAATCAACTCTTGGTCTTCCGGGGCTTGTCCTTACTCTCCTACACTCTCTAATCAACATGGCATCCAGAGAGATCCTGTTAAAACATAAGTCAGATCATGTCACTGAAATCTCTTCAATGGCTTCTTCACAGAAGAATCAAAGTCCTCAAAGTGCCTCCAGAGCCCTAGAAATGTGGACCTCTGTTTCGTGTCTGACTATTTCCTTCTCCTCTCCACTTTGCTTGCTCTGTTTTCCACACACTGCCATCCTTTCTGCTCCTTGGGTACTCCAGCCTACTCTAGCCTCATTGACTTTCCATCGGACTGTTCCCTCTACCTGTACTATTCACTTCCCAGATATGCTCCTTGCTCCCTCTTAAATTTTATCTTCCCCAGAAAGTCCTCAGGGATCACTTAGTTTCAGCTAGCAGCCTCCTCCTAGCATCTAACCATCTCCATCTCCCTTCCCTGCTTGCTGTTTTTCTCCAGCACTTCCCTTATATATTCCCGCACTGTGGCGGCTCAGATTCAGCAAGTGATCATTGCCGCAGCATGGCCTCGGGGACCCTGGCTGCGGACACGATGTCCACACCTGCCTGGTGGCCCCTGCTCGCCTCACGGCCCCTCAGGTGCAGCATGCGCAGGACCCGCATTGCAGGCAGAAGACACAGGGCCACTGGCCCCAGCTAGGCAGGCCCCTCGATGCCGTGCTCATGTTGGCTCAGACCTCTTCGCTCTCCGCGCTGCGGTTCAAACCTGTGGGCAGCGCTGTGTGGGCGGGGATCGAAGACCTCCGCCCACTCCTCAGTGTGTCAGCACGCAGCCCCGCCTCCCATGGGGACCCAGCCTGAGGAGCAGGGGCAGGAGATTCGAGACTAGGGTGGCGCGAAAGGTAGGAGGTGTGGAGAGTATGGGGTTTACAAAAAGTGTTTGCTGACTGATCCAAACAAAAGTGAGACATGGTTGTATCAACGCATTTAAAAAGTCATTAAACTGCCGCTAAGTGTCTGTGATCACCCCGCCTAGGAGAGAGCGTGCACTCCGTGAGGGACACATGAAAGGCTGAGTGAACGTCTACCTGTGGTCCGTTACCTGGTGCACGGGTGTGTGAATTTTTGCGGAGAGCTCTTAATTTCTGTTGTCTCTGCTGACTTGACACGGTGGTTGGCAAACAGTGACGTGTTCAGTGTATTCAGGACATGATCATGGTTACTAATAATCACTTTGTTTTGCGCTGACACCTCCACAGAGAATTTACTACTGAATGTCCACTTTACAGAAGAGGAACTGAGGCGTAGGAAGTGAAGTGACTGAGTAAGAGGAAGGACTCAGACAATTGGTGTTAGTAAATTAACCCTGCAGGGGGCCGTTAGACTGTGGTGGCTCTAGTGATGCGGCCGCCTATGTAAAGCAAGGAAAATCTAAGCCTGTCAACGGCTCAGGGTGACGGACACCACTGAGGACAGCCAGTCACAAACCACCAACTAGGCTTTAAAGCTATAGCAAATCAGTCATTTCCTTGCTTTGCTTCTGCTCTTTTAAAATAAGCATCTCTGCAGCTCCTGTGGCTGGAGTGCTCCTCACCGCTTCCACTTTGGTGGTGCCTGAATTGAATCTAATTTTGCTCACATAGTCTTAAAATTTTAAATATGCCTCAGTTTGTCTTTTAGGGCTGGCCGTAGAAGTTGGATTTGTGTCCAGTTTCTAGAACAGTGGTTGTCCTCTGGTCAGGCCTTAGGCGTTCTGTGTACAACGTTCCTCTTCTACCACCACCTTCTGGATGCCTCCACCCTCTACCATCTCCCGCGCATCAGATCCCCTAGATGCTCACATTATAACATCGCAGACACTCCTCTGTCTTCCAGCCAGCGTGTGAACTGAAACATTTCCATTCCTGTTGAAGAGTCTGGTGTGACCACTTTCCCAAACACAGCCACTCCCCAGCTGACCCTGGGTAACCACTCTTCTGAACTTGGTCTCCATCACTGACATGGACATCTTTCTATTTATGCTACATTTTTAAGTATTCATAAACCGCATATAGTATTCTATATTTTGTCTTCTTACTTGCTTTATTTAGTGTTATCTTTGCTAGGTTCATCCATGCTGACACGTAAAGATCTGTCTAGTTCACGTACTTTCCTCGCTATGTAGGATTCCCATGTACGGAAATACAATAATTTATATGTGCTTTTTCCTGTTGATGGATATTTAAATTGTTTCCAATTTTCAGTATGATTTCTTTTAAAAACATGTTTATATACTTTTTAAAGGTTACTTTACATTTACAATTATTACAAAATACTGCCTATATTCCCTGTGTTGTACAATACATCCTTGAGCCTATTGTGGACCTAGTAGTTTACATCTCCCACTTCCCGACCCCTGTATTGCCCCCTCCTCCCCCTCTGCGCTGGCAACCATTAGTTTGTTCTCTATATCTGTAACTCTCCTTCTGTTTTGTTATATTTGCTAGATAGTTGTATTTTTGAGATTCCATATATAGGTGATATCCTACAGTATTTGTTTCTGTTTGACTTATTTCACTTACCACAATGCCCTCCAAGGCCATCTATGTTGCTGCAAATGGCAAAGTTTTGTTCTTTTGTAAGGCTGAGTAGTATGCCATTGGTTATATGTACCACATCTTCTTTATCTATTCATCTCTTGATGACACTTAGGTTGCTTCCATATCTTGGTAATTGTACACAAGGATGCTGCGAACATTGGGGTGCATGTATCTTTTCCAGTACATGTTATTGAGAACACGTGTTTTTGGTTTTTTCAGATTTATACCTAAGAGTGGAGTTGCGAGGTCATATACTAGTTCTCTTTTTAGGTTTTGGAGAACCCTCCATACTGTTTTCCACAGTGGCTGCACCAGTTTACATCCCTACCAACAGTGTACCAGGGTTCCCTTTTCTCTCAAAAATTGTAAATTTTCTTCCTAGTGGTAATTGAGATGATAGTTCAATAATAACATAAGATCAGGTGAAGTCTAAAGAAATTTTAGAAAACCTGGATAAAGTAAGAACACATGTGTTCTCTGGCATCTGAATGTTGGAGAGACACCAAGACACGTGGGCCAAGTTGTGGAGAGAAGGGAAACACAGACGCAAGCTTGACATTTGCTGCAGCTTTTCTCCTTGGGGCATTTGCTGATTCAAACGTTACAGCCTAGGAGCTGAAAAGCCAAAGAGTTCAAGAGACTCTAACCACAGAAGCCAAAGAGCAAGAGCCGATTTACATGGATAAAAAGCATTTTAACTATGCCAAAGCAGAAAATGAAAAGAAAGAACTTTGCATTGCATTTAATAAAAGTTTAGGGAGATCTTTGTGGTATATTAGTGAACTTATTGGCGGAAATTTAGCCATGTACATTGTGTTGGAGAGGCACCAAGAGTTCAAGAATTCTCACATTTTGAGTACACAATTACCTTACATGTAGGCCTGGTGGCAGCCATTTACATAACAATGATTTGGAGGATGTGGTGTTAGTCAGCTCTTGCTGTGATAATGCTTTGGAAGAAATCGCCCCAAAACTCAGTTACATAAACAAGAATTTATTTTCCTTGGACCTATGGGCTAGTAGCTGCAGTGGCTCTCTTTTAGACCTCTAGATGGCTGGTTTTGCTCCGTGTTTTGGGTCAGTTTGAGGTGTGTCACACACATCTTCCTCTGGAGCCTGAGTGTGAGGCCGCAGCTCCCAGGCCCTGCCTTCTCACAAAGTTCAGTGAAACATAAGAGGTGCATGCAAATAGCAACCATAAGCATGCTGAAGTGGCTATACTAATACCAGAAAATATAGACTTTAAAACAAACAAAAGAGTTACTAGATATGAAAAGGGACATTTTATGATAAAAAAGGGAAGATACCAAAATTTTTAACATATTTGCCCTGAATAAGATAAAACCAAAGTACATGAAGAAGAAAATACCAACACCCATGAAGAATTGAAGGAAGAAATAGATAATTGCACAATATTAGGTAGAGGCTTCAGTACTCCACGGTCAATAATGGATAGAACAATTAGGCAGAAGATCAACAACGATATAGAAGACTTGGACAAGACTATGAATTAACAAGACCTACAAAACATCTAGAGAATACTCAACCGAACAGTAAAATGCTCATCCTGCTCAACTACATGTGAAACGTTTCCCAGCATAGACGACATGCTAGGCTGTAAGAAAAGAGATTAAAAGCCACATACATTGCTGGTGGGAATGTAAAATGGCGTGGCCATTTTACAAAACAGCTTGAGAGTTCCTGCAAGTGTTAAACATCGAGTTACCCTATGACCCAGCAGTTCCATTACTAAATATATACCTAAGAGAAATGAAAACTTATGTCTGCACAAAAGCTTGTACGTGAATGTTCAGGGAAACCTATTTCTAAAAACAAAAGGTGGAAATAATTCAAATGTCAATCTGATAAATGAAGAAACAAAATGTGGAATAGCCGTACAATAGAATAGCATTCAGCTCTAAAAAGGCATGAAATATTGATCCATGTTACAACATGAATGAACCATGAAAGCATTATGTAAAGTTAAAGCAGCCAATCACAAAAGATCACATATTGTATGGTGCCATTTATATGAAGTGCCCAGAATAGCCAATCTGTAGAGACAGGAAGTCGATTAGTCGTTGCCTAGGGCTGAGAGGGTTGAGGAGAATGAAAAAACCTTGTTAATGTGTAATGGGATTTTTGTGAGGGGACAAAAATCTACAATTGGACTGTCGTGATGGTTCCACAAGTCTTTTAGTGGTTACACTAAGAACCACTGAATTGTATACATAAAAGAGTTGAAATTATGGTATGTAAATGACATCCCAATAAAGCTGTTAAAATTATGATAATTTTATAGTTATAAATTTGAAAATTCATCCAAAATTACACATTCTTAACAAATGCAACCTAACAAGACTAACCCAACAAAGAAAAAATATCTAAAACACCTGTATCTACTCAAAAAGTTGTTTGTATAGTTAAGTACCTTTACAGAAAATGATTTCCAGGGATAAATGGGTTTCCACGTAACTTCTTCCAAATATTTAGGGAAGAAGTATTGGTAATCTTACATAAAAATCTTCCAGGAAACAGAAAACTATATATTGCTCAAAGTATTTATAAGGCCAACATAAGCTTCAGATCAAAAGTAAAAAGAAGGGCTTCCCTGATGGTGCAGTGGTTAAGAATCCACCTCCCAATGCAGGGGACACGGGTTCGAGCCCTTGTGGGGGAAGATCCCACATGCCGTGGAGCAGCTACGCCCACGTGCCACAACTGCTGAGCCTGCGCTCTGGAGCCTGCGGGCCACAACTGCTGAGCCCGTGTGCCGCAACTACTGAAGCCTGCATGCCTAGAACCCGTGCTCCACAACAAGACAGGCCACCGCAAGGAGAAGCCAACTCACCACAACAAAGAATAGCCCCCCGCTCACCACAACTACAGAAAGCTCGCGTGCAACAATGAAGACCCAATGCAGCCACAAATAAATAAATAAAAAATAAAGTATAGGATCTTAAAAACAAAACAAAACAAAATCTATAAAGAATATTACAAGAATAGAATCACAGGCCAGTTTCTCTTTTGAAAATGCATGCAAAATGTGTAAACAGAAGCACAAACTGTACCCATGGTATGTAAAACAATCATATATCAGAATCAAAGTAGCTTTATTTTGGTAATGCCAGGTTGCTTTAATGTTCAAACATGAAATCCATCCCAGGAATGAATTAGAGTGGGAAAAGAAGTCATTTTAAACGAAGCCTTGGGAATTCCCTGGTTTTCCAGTGGTTAGAACTTGGCGCTTTCACTGCTGGGGCCCTGGGGTCCAATCCCAGGTCAGGGAAATAAGATCCTCCAAGACATGAGGCAGGGCCCCGAAAAAAAAAATAATGAAGTCTTAACCAGGAGAAGCACAAGATCGAATAAACATAACAGATAACACCTTATGAAAAGTAGGTGAAGATTATGGAATATTCTAAAATTTAAAACAAAAAGAAACTTTTAAAGATTCCAAAGGATGTGACTAATATTGTACATAGGCAAAAAATAAAATGAAATAAAATATACAAATGATGGGAGCCCCAGAATCCAGAAGCCCAAGTCCTGTCTCTGAAGATTCTCATTCAGTGGGTTCTGGATTTCCTCTGTGTGTCAAAACCTACAGGTGATTCTGATACGACTCACAGACACAATGTAAAGCTTCTGCTTTGCAGGAGAGAATACCAGATTATTCTGTTATTTTATAGTTACACTAACAGGTTGTACTATTGACGGATAAGTCTGATGTCAAAATGCACTCCCCACTAGGGATAAAAAAGGAACTAGTAGTCTCTACTGCTACTTGGTGGCAGCATGCATGTATTGCAAGAGCAATTATTGTAGGAATCCAAATTAGTGGAACATTTTAGAATTGGAAAACTACATACAGATCATCTAGTCAAGCTTCCAACTGTTATAGTTGTAAAAACTAAGGCCCATATAAATGAAATGATTTATCTCCAAAGAGTGTTAGTGAAAGAGTATGAAATAAAAAGTATCTCTGAACTTTTAATTTAGTGCTGTTTTTATTAATCTCAAGTACTAGCTTAAACTTCGGTGTGACACATTTGGGATTGAGTTCTTGCTCAGATTTACTGATTGTGTGCCTTTTAGTAAGTTACTAAAACACGCGTTATTTTTTAACAGGTTTATTTATTTATTTATTTTTGGCTGCATAGGCTCTTCATTGCTGTGTGCGGGCTTTCTCTAGTTGCAGTGAGCGGGGGCTACTCTTTGTTGCAGTGCGCAGACTTCTCATTGGGGTGGCTTCTCGTTGTTGCTGAGCATGGAGTGTAGGTGTGTGGGCTTCAGTAGTTTTGGATCACGGGCTCTAGAGCGCAGGCTCGGTAGTTGTGGCGCACGGTCTTAGTTGCTCCGTGGCATGTGCAGTCTCATTTGCAGGTTCTGGGGAGGATTAAATGAGCTCATATGATATCCAATTGACTGAGGCAGAGTAGGCTTGGGATGAATCTTTGCTTGGTTTTCATTAGCTGCGGAGAAGAGGATGACAGCTTGGTGCCTCTCCAAATTTCACATGGGTGTGCCTCCCTTGGGGATCTTGTTAAATGCAGGCTGGTATTCAGTAGTTCTGGGTGGGGCCTGGATTCTGTCCTGCTAAGAAGCTCCTAGGTGACGGTGATGCTGAGGGCAAGCGTCCAGCTCCTGCATTTCTCCCTTTCTGGAAGAGCAGGACGTCTGCCCCCCGGGAGGAGAAAACATCCACAAAGTGACTACTAGGCACCAGCTTCCCTTACAGGCAAGGGACCTTTACCACTGCTCCCAACCATTGTGTCTGAGGCGCAGCAAGCCAAAACAGTGAGATGCTGAGGTTTGCAGCAAAGAGGAGGTTTATTCACAGGGCAGCCATGCGAGGAAGTGACGTGAAAATAGGTCTCCAATCCTCCTTCCCGAAAGCAAGGGGCTTGGGGTATCTGTGGGATAAAGAATAAAGAAGCAGGGCAGTATGGGTCATGGGGAGCTTGAGGCAAGGTGATTGGACAAAGATGTGCTCCTCATTGTTCTGAGCTGGTGTAATAGGCTACAGGGCTCAGCACATTCTCAGGCTGGAGTTTTTGGCCCTCTGATGGCAGAAGGCCAAAAGGCACTTGCCCAGGTGGAAGATCGGTGGTCCTCTCCACTCTAAACCAGCTCCGCCTACCTAGGCACAGCTGATTCCAAGTTCCTGGACAATACCGGGGCAAACATCTTTTTGCTTATGCTACGTGCTACTTGGAGGACGTGCAAGTGTTCAAGGTACCTTGATGAGTGAAGACAGGATTTCACTAATCATGACGCATGGTTTCACTTCCAGGTGAGCAGAAGAGACCTGTAGGCTGAGTCTGGCTCCTGGCACCTGGAATTGGAGGCAGATGGTTTAAAAACGGGCTCCCCCACCCTCTGTGTGATCTGAGGTAGATAGACTATTGATCCTTTTCTCCAATTAAAATGTGTGACTGGAAACACACTTAGTGGCATGTCTGACACACAGTAGTTATGCTACCGTAGGTCATTCTTGGAAACTGAAGCCGTGGTTTTGAGGGATCATCAAAACGAGTACAATGCTTGCCATGTTTCTCCTTGTTCATCCTGGTGACAAACCTGGTAGAGAGAGCTCCATCCTTTCCCACAGGACCACACCCCTAGTACTTAGAGTGAAGTGGTTATGTCTCACTTAAGGCACCTTTTCCTTTTCCTTCCTTCTTTTTTCTTCATTAATCTTCATCCAACTGGCCTTTCTAAATTTTACACAAAACAAAACCATTTCTCAATGGATTCAGATACTACCCCAAGTTAGTATTCCAACCAAGTTCTTGATCTTCCGGGTCTCATCATCAGAAATTTCTGAGCCTAAATCTTCTCTAGTTTCTAGGATCACTCATTTTCTCATTTCTCCCTTCTCCTTTGAGTTCAGAGTCTTGCCAATTTAGTCCCTTCCCTAACCACAACTTATAATAAGGTGACACAGCAAAGTGATGAAAGTCTAGACGGTCTGGTTTTACTCCTGGGTTTTTGCCACCTACTTACTGTGTGGCATTAGGCAAGCTATTCAACGTCTCTGGGCCTCAGTTTCCCCCCAAAAGTGAATATTACGAATATGACCTGCCGGGCTTCCATAGTGGTGCAGTGTTTGGGAGTCCGCCTGCTGATGCAAGGGGCACGGGTTCATGCCCCGGTCCGGGAGGATCCCACATGCCATGGAGCGGTTGGGCCCGTGAGCCATGGCCGCTGAGCCCGCGCGTCCAGAGCCTGTGATCGGCAGCGGGAGAGGCCACGACAGTGAGAGGCCTGCGTACCACAAAAAAAAAAGAACATTACCTGCCTATAGGGTTGCCATTATGAGGAATATGTGGGTTAATATTTGGTAAGAACTTAGAATAGTACTTGTTATAGTCTAAGCACTACAGTTGTGCTTTTTAATAATAATAAATGAAATTGCAAATGTATACCTTACTCAAGTTTCTGTCATAACTTTGAAGTGTTGGTCTATCTGTTGGGTCTTGTCAGCCTGTAAAGGAGGTGAGGTGTCCGTAGCTTTGGTGTGAGATGTGCTGCCTGCCGAAGCACCGATGCCCGTCAACGCTGTGACCGCCAAAGCCGTGAACGGGTGCTGGAGAAAGCAGGAGCAGAATGGAAGATGACGGCGTGGGAAGGAGGTGTGGTGTCCATAGGTTCGGGGTCTGAGGTGCTGCCTGCTGAAGCACCGATGCCCGCCAAAGCCGTAAATGGGGTGCTGGAGAAAACAGGAGCAGAACGGAAGATGACGGCGTGGGAAGGAGGCGTGGTGTCCATAGGTTCGGGGTCAGACGTGCTGCCTGCTGAAGCACCGATGCCCGGCAAAGGCGTAAATGGGGTGCTGGGGAAAACAGGAGCAGAATGGTAGATGATGGCATGGGAAGGAGGTGTGGTGTCCATGGGTTCCATATCAGAGCTGCTGCGTGCCTGATCTGAGAGCAGAGAGTGACAGTGGGAGAGCTTCTCACTCCTTTTATATCTGACGGCTCCGCCTGCCTCTGTGACATGTCCATTGTACGTGTCACAGAGAAAGGGCGGGCGGGGCAGGGGGTGAGTCAGGGGGCACATGCGAGCCCCGCTGGTGGAGAAACCCCAGCCCAAAGGCAAAAGGCGGGGCCCCTTCTGGACTTTCTAGTGGCTGGGTCTTCTCGCTGTGGGTGGCAGGTGTTTGGCACGGGATGGGCCACCATGCAGAGACTGTTGGGGACTGTGGAGGCCTTCTCCTTCAGAGCTCACCCTGCCTGGGCACCGGCTCTGCAGGCCCCTCAGCTGCGCATATGTATCGGCCAGCCCTTCCCCACTACGGGGCCCAGAGGCCAGAGGCTGCTCAGAGCTGAGGGCAGGAGGCACCCAGAGCTTGCCAGGGTGTGGGCCACCTCCTCCGGGGACCTCCCCAGCTTCTCTGCGAGTCCTGGAGACAGGATCGCCTTCTCCAGGGCTGCTCAGCTGCCAGCATCACCATGAGCCAGGTGGCGAAGGTTTCTGAGCAGGAGATGCAGAGCCCTGATCCGACTGCATGCTGCACCCCACGATGTCCCTTCCTGGCAGGTAGGTTCTTTCTTCACTTCTTTTTTGAAATTTGGTCAGACAACATGTAAACCTTGCACCGTTCTTCAGGGTATACAGATGGTAGTGGCTTAGCCGGGATTCGAAGCAAGCCTGTGTGATTCCAGAGCTCGTGTTCTGGACTGTGGTGCCCCCTTATCATATATGCTTCATGTGTTCCTTGTTTTTCATTTTTTCTTGTAGTCCTTATGGTACTTAGCCCTAAGTGCCATACCTGTAACGAACAGCTACACTGCCCTGTGGGAGGTCTTCTTCTGTTCAACACATGAATTGGTCATCCACCGCACTGTGTTCTAATCTCAGAAGATACAGGTCAGGGACCACCAGTTGTCAGCTGGTGCTACCATTGGTGCTGCCATTCCACATGTCTAACTGAGGCTTGAAGGCCGGATTTTCCCTTTGTCTAGTTTGAAGGATCCAGATATGTAAAGATTATAGTCTAGATAAATCATGGGCTATCCTGAAAGAAATTCACCAGTGAATTGTTCCGTATGGATTAGAAGCCAGTTTCTCTGGCCTTCCTGGAGTATATCCAGCAAGGCGTCTCATTCATGTCTAGAAAGCCAATATATCCTTTATTGCAACTTCAGCGTGGAGCGATGTATTGGTTTAAAGTACGATCAACACAATTTGGTCATTGTGAGTAGGCCAGCTGGGTCCACTCTTTATTACACATATGTAACTCGAGACATTCTTATGCCCAAGAGAGGAGACGTACTCTTGGGTGTCTAGGACGAGGGAAACATGTGTTGTTATTCAGGAGCTGGAAGCTGATGGTCTACACATCACTTGACCTTGTTTAAAACTTGTGTCTTTGGCTTGCTTCATTGGAGTGTTTTCTCTCTCCTGGGGCTGACATTGTGTGTTATGTATCACACAGGTGACATGTAGAAGTTTCCGAACCCAGAATCGTATAGATCAGTCAAAATGTATTTCTATAGTTTTGTTCAAAGTGTATGGAAAATAACACTGGGCCTAATTCATATATTCCAGAATTAGTTGGACCCTCTGCTCATGAGATTCTTTTTATGGTATGTCACAGCAAATTTGGACTTCCACCCCCAATAAACTTTGGGGTTGGAGGACACAAAAAGCTTTTGCTCACACCTAAATTATGTCTGAAAGAAAAGGGTAAATATTATAAGCCCTTTCTAACCTCTCCAAGAGCAGAAATGATTTACAGCTGTGGCATGGAACCCTAATTCCTCGATCTCATTTGAGGAGAGTTCAGTAAGAAACAATGTCTTGATTTTTGTTTGTTTGGTTTCTTCCCTGTTTTCTCATCTTGCTTACCAACAATCCATTGTAATTCATGAGTTAGTATGGCAGCAGGCTGAGTGTTCCCTGGAGCTCATTAAATGATCTTTTTTTCCTAAAATAACTTTTGTGTCCTTGTTTTCAGCCCCTCTTCTTTCCTCTGCCCTTTACTACAACCAGAGCTCAGCCAAAGCTGACTGGCTTTGTGCAGACCTTACTTAGGGTTAGTCTTTTCTTCATTATTTTATTCATGGCTCCTCCATTTCATTGTTTGCCTTCTCGAAATGTGTTGAAATCTTTCTGTGGTGGATGACTTCCAAAATGTCTTGGCTTTGATTGGTTGATTAAGTTTGGTATTTCTACAGTATTGTTTAAATATGGTTTCAGGAGGAACAGAAAGTGAATATGTTTCCTTGTCTGCCATCTTGAGCTGAAAATCCCTGTGGATTTTAGCATCCAATGTTCCCATGGGAAAAAAACCCAACCTTGGCATTAATAGATGTGACACTCAAGATTTCAGCTTTTCGTGGGCAGTCACTGAGGATTGGAATATGTGGTCATTTCTAAAGGGAAAATAATAACTACCTCATGGAGTAGATTTGAGGATTAATTTAGAGAATGAACATGAAAATGCTTTGTAAGGCTTAAAAGTCTATAAAAATGTTTTTTGTTATTATTTGATTTGTTGCTATTTCAACTTTACTCGACAGTTGTTTATGACCTTTCTTATGTGATAAAATGGCCCCTGGTTTATTGTTTTGAAAGCCAGAATATATTTTTCAATAGCTCGATGGAAATGGCATCATTTGTGAAGGTTAAGGGTGAAGGGATAAATGTTTCTTGACACCTATCACTTTACAGTGTTTTCAGGAACTAATTGACACTTGTATTCCTCTTCCAAATTTTGTTGAGCACCTCCTACGAGCCACATGCTTTACATCAGGTGTTGGAAAGCATTTTCTGGATTTTAAATATCTTAGGCTTTGTGGGCCATATACAGCTTCTGTAGCTTCTCCTCTTTCTTCTTCAACAAGCTTTCTAAACGTGAGAACCATTATTAGCTCACAGTCCCACAGATCCAGGCTGAGAGCCTGATTTGATTTGTGGCCATGATTTGCCGATTCCTGCTCTGCGTCCTCACTGAGGAGGGGGACCATGTTTGAGTAATCACTTCTTTGAATCAACTCTTGGTCTTCTGGGGCTTGTCCTTACTCTCCTACACTCTCTAATCAACATGGCATCCAGAGAGATCCTGTTAAAACATAAGTCAGATCATGTCACTGAAATCTCTTCAATGGCTTCTTCACAGAAGAATCAAAGTCCTCAAAGTGCCTCCAGAGCCCTAGAAATGTGGACCTCTGTTTCGTGTCTGACTGTTTCCTTCTCCTCTCCACTTTGCTTGCTCTGTTTTCCACACACTGCCATCCTTTCTGCTCCTTGGGTACTCCAGCCTACTCTAGCCTCATTGACTTTCCATCGGACTGTTCCCTCTACCTGTACTATTCACTTCCCAGATATGCTCCTTGCTCCCTCTTAAATTTTATCTTCCCCAGAAAGTCCTCAGGGATCACTTAGTTTCAGCTAGCAGCCTCCTCCTAGCATCTAACCATCTCCATCTCCCTTCCCTGCTTGCTGTTTTTCTCCAGCACTTCCCTTATATATTCCCGCACTGTGGCGGCTCAGATTCAGCAAGTGATCATTGCCGCAGCATGGCCTCGGGGACCCTGGCTGCGGACACGATGTCCACACCTGCCTGGTGGCCCCTGCTCGCCTCACGGCCCCTCAGGTGCAGCATGCGCAGGACCCGCATTGCAGGCAGAAGACACAGGGCCACTGGCCCCAGCTAGGCAGGCCCCTCGATGCCGTGCTCATGTTGGCTCAGACCTCTTCGCTCTCCGCGCTGCGGTTCAAACCTGTGGGCAGCGCTGTGTGGGCGGGGATCGAAGACCTCCGCCCACTCCTCAGTGTGTCAGCACGCAGCCCCGCCTCCCATGGGGACCCAGCCTGAGGAGCAGGGGCAGGAGATTCGAGACTAGGGTGGCGCGAAAGGTAGGAGGTGTGGAGAGTATGGGGTTTACAAAAAGTGTTTGCTGACTGATCCAAACAAAAGTGAGACATGGTTGTATCAACGCATTTAAAAAGTCATTAAACTGCCGCTAAGTGTCTGTGATCACCCCGCCTAGGAGAGAGCGTGCACTCCGTGAGGGACACATGAAAGGCTGAGTGAACGTCTACCTGTGGTCCGTTACCTGGTGCACGGGTGTGTGAATTTTTGCGGAGAGCTCTTAATTTCTGTTGTCTCTGCTGACTTGACACGGTGGTTGGCAAACAGTGACGTGTTCAGTGTATTCAGGACATGATCATGGTTACTAATAATCACTTTGTTTTGCGCTGACACCTCCACAGAGAATTTACTACTGAATGTCCACTTTACAGAAGAGGAACTGAGGCGTAGGAAGTGAAGTGACTGAGTAAGAGGAAGGACTCAGACAATTGGTGTTAGTAAATTAACCCTGCAGGGGGCCGTTAGACTGTGGTGGCTCTAGTGATGCGGCCGCCTATGTAAAGCAAGGAAAATCTAAGCCTGTCAACGGCTCAGGGTGACGGACACCGCTGAGGACAGCCAGTCACAAACCACCAACTAGGCTTTAAAGCTATAGCAAATCAGTCATTTCCTTGCTTTGCTTCTGCTCTTTTAAAATAAGCATCTCTGCAGCTCCTGTGGCTGGAGTGCTCCTCACCGCTTCCACTTTGGTGGTGCCTGAATTGAATCTAATTTTGCTCACATAGTCTTAAAATTTTAAATATGCCTCAGTTTGTCTTTTAGGGCTGGCCGTAGAAGTTGGATTTGTGTCCAGTTTCTAGAACAGTGGTTGTCCTCTGGTCAGGCCTTAGGCGTTCTGTGTACAACGTTCCTCTTCTACCACCACCTTCTGGATGCCTCCACCCTCTACCATCTCCCGCGCATCAGATCCCCTAGATGCTCACATTATAACATCGCAGACACTCCTCTGTCTTCCAGCCAGCGTGTGAACTGAAACATTTCCATTCCTGTTGAAGAGTCTGGTGTGACCACTTTCCCAAACACAGCCACTCCCCAGCTGACCCTGGGTAACCACTCTTCTGAACTTGGTCTCCATCACTGACATGGACATCTTTCTATTTATGCTACATTTTTAAGTATTCATAAACCGCATATAGTATTCTATATTTTGTCTTCTTACTTGCTTTATTTAGTGTTATCTTTGCTAGGTTCATCCATGCTGACACGTAAAGATCTGTCTAGTTCACGTACTTTCCTCGCTATGTAGGATTCCCATGTACGGAAATACAATAATTTATATGTGCTTTTTCCTGTTGATGGATATTTAAATTGTTTCCAATTTTCAGTATGATTTCTTTTAAAAACATGTTTATATACTTTTTAAAGGTTACTTTACATTTACAGTTATTACAAAATACTGCCTATATTCCCTGTGTTGTACAATACATCCTTGAGCCTATTGTGGACCTAGTAGTTTACATCTCCCACTTCCCGACCCCTGTATTGCCCCCTCCTCCCCCTCTGCGCTGGCAACCATTAGTTTGTTCTCTATATCTGTAACTCTCCTTCTGTTTTGTTATATTTGCTAGATAGTTGTATTTTTGAGATTCCATATATAGGTGATATCCTACAGTATTTGTTTCTGTTTGACTTATTTCACTTACCACAATGCCCTCCAAGGCCATCTATGTTGCTGCAAATGGCAAAGTTTTGTTCTTTTGTAAGGCTGAGTAGTATGCCATTGGTTATATGTACCACATCTTCTTTATCTATTCATCTCTTGATGACACTTAGGTTGCTTCCATATCTTGGTAATTGTACACAAGGATGCTGCGAACATTGGGGTGCATGTATCTTTTCCAGTACATGTTATTGAGAACACGTGTTTTCGGTTTTTTCAGATTTATACCTAAGAGTGGAGTTGCGAGGTCATATAGTAGTTCTCTTTTTAGGTTTTGGAGAACCCTCCATACTGTTTTCCACAGTGGCTGCACCAGTTTACATCCCTACCAACAGTGTACCAGGGTTCCCTTTTCTCTCAAAAATTGTAAATTTTCTTCCTAGTGGTAATTGAGATGATAGTTCAATAATAACATAAGATCAGGTGAAGTCTAAAGAAATTTTAGAAAACCTGGATAAAGTAAGAACACATGTGTTCTCTGGCATCTGAATGTTGGAGAGACACCAAGACACGTGGGCCAAGTTGTGGAGAGAAGGGAAACACAGACGCAAGCTTGACATTTGCTGCAGCTTTTCTCCTTGGGGCATTTGCTGATTCAAACGTTACAGCCTAGGAGCTGAAAAGCCAAAGAGTTCAAGAGACTCTAACCACAGAAGCCAAAGAGCAAGAGCCGATTTACATGGATAAAAAGCATTTTAACTATGCCAAAGCAGAAAATGAAAAGAAAGAACTTTGCATTGCATTTAATAAAAGTTTAGGGAGATCTTTGTGGTATATTAGTGAACTTATTGGCGGAAATTTAGCCATGTACATTGTGTTGGAGAGGCACCAAGAGTTCAAGAATTCTCACATTTTGAGTACACAATTACCTTACATGTAGGCCTGGTGGCAGCCATTTACATAACAATGATTTGGAGGATGTGGTGTTAGTCAGCTCTTGCTGTGATAATGCTTTGGAAGAAATCGCCCCAAAACTCAGTTACATAAACAAGAATTTATTTTCCTTGGACCTATGGGCTAGTAGCTGCAGTGGCTCTCTTTTAGACCTCTAGATGGCTGGTTTTGCTCCGTGTTTTGGGTCAGTTTGAGGTGTGTCACACACATCTTCCTCTGGAGCCTGAGTGTGAGGCCGCAGCTCCCAGGCCCTGCCTTCTCACAAAGTTCAGTGAAACATAAGAGGTGCATGCAAATAGCAACCATAAGCATGCTGAAGTGGCTATACTAATACCAGAAAATATAGACTTTAAAACAAACAAAAGAGTTACTAGATATGAAAAGGGACATTTTATGATAAAAAAGGGAAGATACCAAAATTTTTAACATATTTGCCCTGAATAAGATAAAACCAAAGTACATGAAGAAGAAAATACCAACACCCATGAAGAATTGAAGGAAGAAATAGATAATTGCACAATATTAGGTAGAGGCTTCAGTACTCCACGGTCAATAATGGATAGAACAATTAGGCAGAAGATCAACAACGATATAGAAGACTTGGACAAGACTATGAATTAACAAGACCTACAAAACGTCTAGAGAATACTCAACCGAACAGTAAAATGCTCATCCTGCTCAACTACATGTGAAACGTTTCCCAGCATAGACGACATGCTAGGCTGTAAGAAAAGAGATTAAAAGCCACATACATTGCTGGTGGGAATGTAAAATGGCGCGGCCATTTTACAAAACAGCTTGAGAGTTCCTGCAAGTGTTAAACATCGAGTTACCCTATGACCCAGCAGTTCCATTACTAAATATATACCTAAGAGAAATGAAAACTTATGTCTGCACAAAAGCTTGTACGTGAATGTTCAGGGAAACCTATTTCTAAAAACAAAAGGTGGAAATAATTCAAATGTCAATCTGATAAATGAAGAAACAAAATGTGGAATAGCCGTACAATAGAATAGCATTCAGCTCTAAAAAGGCATGAAATATTGATCCATGTTACAACATGAATGAACCATGAAAGCATTATGTAAAGTTAAAGCAGCCAATCACAAAAGATCACATATTGTATGGTGCCATTTATATGAAGTGCCCAGAATAGCCAATCTGTAGAGACAGGAAGTCGATTAGTCGTTGCCTAGGGCTGAGAGGGTTGAGGAGAATGAAAAAACCTTGTTAATGTGTAATGGGATTTTTGTGAGGGGACAAAAATCTACAATTGGACTGTCGTGATGGTTCCACAAGTCTTTTAGTGGTTACACTAAGAACCACTGAATTGTATACATAAAAGAGTTGAAATTATGGTATGTAAATGACATCCCAATAAAGCTGTTAAAATTATGATAATTTTATAGTTATAAATTTGAAAATTCATCCAAAATTACACATTCTTAACAAATGCAACCTAACAAGACTAACCCAACAAAGAAAAAATATCTAAAACACCTGTATCTACTCAAAAAGTTGTTTGTATAGTTAAGTACCTTTACAGAAAATGATTTCCAGGGATAAATGGGTTTCCACGTAACTTCTTCCAAATATTTAGGGAAGAAGTATTGGTAATCTTACATAAAAATCTTCCAGGAAACAGAAAACTATATATTGCTCAAAGTATTTATAAGGCCAACATAAGCTTCAGATCAAAAGTAAAAAGAAGGGCTTCCCTGATGGTGCAGTGGTTAAGAATCCACCTCCCAATGCAGGGGACACGGGTTCGAGCCCTTGTGGGGGAAGATCCCACATGCCGTGGAGCAGCTACGCCCACGTGCCACAACTGCTGAGCCTGCGCTCTGGAGCCTGCGGGCCACAACTGCTGAGCCCGTGTGCCGCAACTACTGAAGCCTGCATGCCTAGAACCCGTGCTCCACAACAAGACAGGCCACCGCAAGGAGAAGCCAACTCACCACAACAAAGAATAGCCCCCCGCTCACCACAACTACAGAAAGCTCGCGTGCAACAATGAAGACCCAATGCAGCCACAAATAAATAAATAAAAAATAAAGTATAGGATCTTAAAAACAAAACAAAACAAAATCTATAAAGAATATTACAAGAATAGAATCACAGGCCAGTTTCTCTTTTGAAAATGCATGCAAAATGTGTAAACAGAAGCACAAACTGTACCCATGGTATGTAAAACAATCATATATCAGAATCAAAGTAGCTTTATTTTGGTAATGCCAGGTTGCTTTAATGTTCAAACATGAAATCCATCCCAGGAATGAATTAGAGTGGGAAAAGAAGTCATTTTAAACGAAGCCTTGGGAATTCCCTGGTTTTCCAGTGGTTAGAACTTGGCGCTTTCACTGCTGGGGCCCTGGGGTCCAATCCCAGGTCAGGGAAATAAGATCCTCCAAGACATGAGGCAGGGCCCCGAAAAAAAAATAATGAAGTCTTAACCAGGAGAAGCACAAGATCGAATAAACATAACAGATAACACCTTATGAAAAGTAGGTGAAGATTATGGAATATTCTAAAATTTAAAACAAAGAGAAACTTTTAAAGATTCCAAAGGATGTGACTAATATTGTACATAGGCAAAAAATAAAATGAAATAAAATATACAAATGATGGGAGCCCCAGAATCCAGAAGCCCAAGTCCTGTCTCTGAAGATTCTCATTCAGTGGGTTCTGGATTTCCTCTGTGTGTCAAAACCTACAGGTGATTCTGATACGACTCACAGACACAATGTAAAGCTTCTGCTTTGCAGGAGAGAATACCAGATTATTCTGTTATTTTATAGTTACACTAACAGGTTGTACTATTGACGGATAAGTCTGATGTCAAAATGCACTCCCCACTAGGGATAAAAAAGGAACTAGTAGTCTCTACTGCTACTTTGTGGCAGCATGCATGTATTGCAAGAGCAATTATTGTAGGAATCCAAATTAGTGGAACATTTTAGAATTGGAAAACTACATACAGATCATCTAGTCAAGCTTCCAACTGTTATAGTTGTAAAAACTAAGGCCCATATAAATGAAATGATTTATCTCCAAAGAGTGTTAGTGAAAGAGTATGAAATAAAAAGTATCTCTGAACTTTTAATTTAGTGCTGTTTTTATTAATCTCAAGTACTAGCTTAAACTTCGGTGTGACACATTTGGGATTGAGTTCTTGCTCAGATTTACTGATTGTGTGCCTTTTAGTAAGTTACTAAAACACGCGTTATTTTTTAACAGGTTTATTTATTTATTTATTTTTGGCTGCATAGGCTCTTCATTGCTGTGTGCGGGCTTTCTCTAGTTGCAGTGAGCGGGGGCTACTCTTTGTTGCAGTGCGCAGACTTCTCATTGGGGTGGCTTCTCGTTGTTGCTGAGCATGGAGTGTAGGTGTGTGGGCTTCAGTAGTTTTGGATCACGGGCTCTAGAGCGCAGGCTCGGTAGTTGTGGCGCACGGTCTTAGTTGCTCCGTGGCATGTGCAGTCTCATTTGCAGGTTCTGGGGAGGATTAAATGAGCTCATATGATATCCAATTGACTGAGGCAGAGTAGGCTTGGGATGAATCTTTGCTTGGTTTTCATTAGCTGCGGAGAAGAGGATGACAGCTTGGTGCCTCTCCAAATTTCACATGGGTGTGCCTCCCTTGGGGATCTTGTTAAATGCAGGCTGGTATTCAGTAGTTCTGGGTGGGGCCTGGATTCTGTCCTGCTAAGAAGCTCCTAGGTGACGGTGATGCTGAGGGCAAGCGTCCAGCTCCTGCATTTCTCCCTTTCTGGAAGAGCAGGACGTCTGCCCCCCGGGAGGAGAAAACATCCACAAAGTGACTACTAGGCACCAGCTTCCCTTACAGGCAAGGGACCTTTACCACTGCTCCCAACCATTGTGTCTGAGGCGCAGCAAGCCAAAACAGTGAGATGCTGAGGTTTGCAGCAAAGAGGAGGTTTATTCACAGGGCAGCCATGCGAGGAAGTGACGTGAAAATAGGTCTCCAATCCTCCTTCCCGAAAGCAAGGGGCTTGGGGTATCTGTGGGATAAAGAATAAAGAAGCAGGGCAGTATGGGTCATGGGGAGCTTGAGGCAAGGTGATTGGACAAAGATGTGCTCCTCATTGTTCTGAGCTGGTGTAATAGGCTACAGGGCTCAGCACATTCTCAGGCTGGAGTTTTTGGCCCTCTGATGGCAGAAGGCCAAAAGGCACTTGCCCAGGTGGAAGATCGGTGGTCCTCTCCACTCTAAACCAGCTCCGCCTACCTAGGCACAGCTGATTCCAAGTTCCTGGACAATACCGGGGCAAACATCTTTTTGCTTATGCTACGTGCTACTTGGAGGACGTGCAAGTGTTCAAGGTACCTTGATGAGTGAAGACAGGATTTCACTAATCATGACGCATGGTTTCACTTCCAGGTGAGCAGAAGAGACCTGTAGGCTGAGTCTGGCTCCTGGCACCTGGAATTGGAGGCAGATGGTTTAAAAACGGGCTCCCCCACCCTCTGTGTGATCTGAGGTAGATAGACTATTGATCCTTTTCTCCAATTAAAATGTGTGACTGGAAACACACTTAGTGGCATGTCTGACACACAGTAGTTATGCTACCGTAGGTCATTCTTGGAAACTGAAGCCGTGGTTTTGAGGGATCATCAAAACGAGTACAATGCTTGCCATGTTTCTCCTTGTTCATCCTGGTGACAAACCTGGTAGAGAGAGCTCCATCCTTTCCCACAGGACCACACCCCTAGTACTTAGAGTGAAGTGGTTATGTCTCACTTAAGGCACCTTTTCCTTTTCCTTCCTTCTTTTTTCTTCATTAATCTCCATCCAACTGGCCTTTCTAAATTTTACACAAAACAAAACCATTTCTCAATGGATTCAGATACTACCCCAAGTTAGTATTCCAACCAAGTTCTTGATCTTCCGGGTCTCATCATCAGAAATTTCTGAGCCTAAATCTTCTCTAGTTTCTAGGATCACTCATTTTCTCATTTCTCCCTTCTCCTTTGAGTTCAGAGTCTTGCCAATTTAGTCCCTTCCCTAACCACAACTTATAATAAGGTGACACAGCAAAGTGATGAAAGTCTAGACGGTCTGGTTTTACTCCTGGGTTTTTGCCACCTACTTACTGTGTGGCATTAGGCAAGCTATTCAACGTCTCTGGGCCTCAGTTTCCCCCCAAAAGTGAATATTACGAATATGACCTGCCGGGCTTCCATAGTGGTGCAGTGTTTGGGAGTCCGCCTGCTGATGCAAGGGGCACGGGTTCATGCCCCGGTCCGGGAGGATCCCACATGCCGTGGAGCGGTTGGGCCCGTGAGCCATGGCCGCTGAGCCCGCGCGTCCAGAGCCTGTGATCGGCAGCGGGAGAGGCCACGACAGTGAGAGGCCTGCGTACCACAAAAAAAAAAGAACATTACCTGCCTATAGGGTTGCCATTATGAGGAATATGTGGGTTAATATTTGGTAAGAACTTAGAATAGTACTTGTTATAGTCTAAGCACTACAGTTGTGCTTTTTAATAATAATAAATGAAATTGCAAATGTATACCTTACTCAAGTTTCTGTCATAACTTTGAAGTGTTGGTCTATCTGTTGGGTCTTGTCAGCCTGTAAAGGAGGTGAGGTGTCCGTAGCTTTGGTGTGAGACGTGCTGCCTGCCGAAGCACCGATGCCCGTCAACGCTGTGACCGCCAAAGCCGTGAACGGGTGCTGGAGAAAGCAGGAGCAGAATGGAAGATGACGGCGTGGGAAGGAGGTGTGGTGTCCATAGGTTCGGGGTCTGAGGTGCTGCCTGCTGAAGCACCGATGCCCGCCAAAGCCGTAAATGGGGTGCTGGAGAAAACAGGAGCAGAACGGAAGATGACGGCGTGGGAAGGAGGCGTGGTGTCCATAGGTTCGGGGTCAGACGTGCTGCCTGCTGAAGCACCGATGCCCGGCAAAGGCGTAAATGGGGTGCTGGGGAAAACAGGAGCAGAATGGTAGATGATGGCGTGGGAAGGAGGTGTGGTGTCCATGGGTTCCATATCAGAGCTGCTGCGTGCCTGATCTGAGAGCAGAGAGTGACAGTGGGAGAGCTTCTCACTCCTTTTATATCTGACGGCTCCGCCTGCCTCTGTGACATGTCCATTGTACGTGTCACAGAGAAAGGGCGGGCGGGGCAGGGGGTGAGTCAGGGGGCACATGCGAGCCCCGCTGGTGGAGAAACCCCAGCCCAAAGGCAAAAGGCGGGGCCCCTTCTGGACTTTCTAGTGGCTGGGTCTTCTCGCTGTGGGTGGCAGGTGTTTGGCACGGGATGGGCCACCATGCAGAGACTGTTGGGGACTGTGGAGGCCTTCTCCTTCAGAGCTCACCCTGCCTGGGCACCGGCTCTGCAGGCCCCTCAGCTGCGCATATGTATCGGCCAGCCCTTCCCCACTACGGGGCCCAGAGGCCAGAGGCTGCTCAGAGCTGAGGGCAGGAGGCACCCAGAGCTTGCCAGGGTGTGGGCCACCTCCTCCGGGGACCTCCCCAGCTTCTCTGCGAGTCCTGGAGACAGGATCGCCTTCTCCAGGGCTGCTCAGCTGCCAGCATCACCATGAGCCAGGTGGCGAAGGTTTCTGAGCAGGAGATGCAGAGCCCTGATCCGACTGCATGCTGCACCCCACGATGTCCCTTCCTGGCAGGTAGGTTCTTTCTTCACTTCTTTTTTGAAATTTGGTCAGACAACATGTAAACCTTGCACCGTTCTTCAGGGTATACAGATGGTAGTGGCTTAGCCGGGATTCGAAGCAAGCCTGTGTGATTCCAGAGCTCGTGTTCTGGACTGTGGTGCCCCCTTATCATATATGCTTCATGTGTTCCTTGTTTTTCATTTTTTCTTGTAGTCCTTATGGTACTTAGCCCTAAGTGCCATACCTGTAACGAACAGCTACACTGCCCTGTGGGAGGTCTTCTTCTGTTCAACACATGAATTGGTCATCCACCGCACTGTGTTCTAATCTCAGAAGATACAGGTCAGGGACCACCAGTTGTCAGCTGGTGCTACCGTTGGTGCTGCCATTCCACATGTCTAACTGAGGCTTGAAGGCCGGATTTTCCCTTTGTCTAGTTTGAAGGATCCAGATATGTAAAGATTATAGTCTAGATAAATCATGGGCTATCCTGAAAGAAATTCACCAGTGAATTGTTCCGTATGGATTAGAAGCCAGTTTCTCTGGCCTTCCTGGAGTATATCCAGCAAGGCGTCTCATTCATGTCTAGAAAGCCAATATATCCTTTATTGCAACTTCAGCGTGGAGCGATGTATTGGTTTAAAGTACGATCAACACAATTTGGTCATTGTGAGTAGGCCAGCTGGGTCCACTCTTTATTACACATATGTAACTCGAGACATTCTTATGCCCAAGAGAGGAGACGTACTCTTGGGTGTCTAGGACGAGGGAAACATGTGTTGTTATTCAGGAGCTGGAAGCTGATGGTCTACACATCACTTGACCTTGTTTAAAACTTGTGTCTTTGGCTTGCTTCATTGGAGTGTTTTCTCTCTCCTGGGGCTGACATTGTGTGTTATGTATCACACAGGTGACATGTAGAAGTTTCCGAACCCAGAATCGTATAGATCAGTCAAAATGTATTTCTATAGTTTTGTTCAAAGTGTATGGAAAATAACACTGGGCCTAATTCATATATTCCAGAATTAGTTGGACCCTCTGCTCATGAGATTCTTTTTATGGTATGTCACAGCAAATTTGGACTTCCACCCCCAATAAACTTTGGGGTTGGAGGACACAAAAAGCTTTTGCTCACACCTAAATTATGTCTGAAAGAAAAGGGTAAATATTATAAGCCCTTTCTAACCTCTCCAAGAGCAGAAATGATTTACAGCTGTGGCATGGAACCCTAATTCCTCGATCTCATTTGAGGAGAGTTCAGTAAGAAACAATGTCTTGATTTTTGTTTGTTTGGTTTCTTCCCTGTTTTCTCATCTTGCTTACCAACAATCCATTGTAATTCATGAGTTAGTATGGCAGCAGGCTGAGTGTTCCCTGGAGCTCATTAAATGATCTTTTTTTCCTAAAATAACTTTTGTGTCCTTGTTTTCAGCCCCTCTTCTTTCCTCTGCCCTTTACTACAACCAGAGCTCAGCCAAAGCTGACTGGCTTTGTGCAGACCTTACTTAGGGTTAGTCTTTTCTTCATTATTTTATTCATGGCTCCTCCATTTCATTGTTTGCCTTCTCGAAATGTGTTGAAATCTTTCTGTGGTGGATGACTTCCAAAATGTCTTGGCTTTGATTGGTTGATTAAGTTTGGTATTTCTACAGTATTGTTTAAATATGGTTTCAGGAGGAACAGAAAGTGAATATGTTTCCTTGTCTGCCATCTTGAGCTGAAAATCCCTGTGGATTTTAGCATCCAATGTTCCCATGGGAAAAAAACCCAACCTTGGCATTAATAGATGTGACACTCAAGATTTCAGCTTTTCGTGGGCAGTCACTGAGGATTGGAATATGTGGTCATTTCTAAAGGGAAAATAATAACTACCTCATGGAGTAGATTTGAGGATTAATTTAGAGAATGAACATGAAAATGCTTTGTAAGGCTTAAAAGTCTATAAAAATGTTTTTTGTTATTATTTGATTTGTTGCTATTTCAACTTTACTCGACAGTTGTTTATGACCTTTCTTATGTGATAAAATGGCCCCTGGTTTATTGTTTTGAAAGCCAGAATATATTTTTCAATAGCTCGATGGAAATGGCATCATTTGTGAAGGTTAAGGGTGAAGGGATAAATGTTTCTTGACACCTATCACTTTACAGTGTTTTCAGGAACTAATTGACACTTGTATTCCTCTTCCAAATTTTGTTGAGCACCTCCTACGAGCCACATGCTTTACATCAGGTGTTGGAAAGCATTTTCTGGATTTTAAATATCTTAGGCTTTGTGGGCCATATACAGCTTCTGTAGCTTCTCCTCTTTCTTCTTCAACAAGCTTTCTAAACGTGAGAACCATTATTAGCTCACAGTCCCACAGATCCAGGCTGAGAGCCTGATTTGATTTGTGGCCATGATTTGCCGATTCCTGCTCTGCGTCCTCACTGAGGAGGGGGACCATGTTTGAGTAATCACTTCTTTGAATCAACTCTTGGTCTTCTGGGGCTTGTCCTTACTCTCCTACACTCTCTAATCAACATGGCATCCAGAGAGATCCTGTTAAAACATAAGTCAGATCATGTCACTGAAATCTCTTCAATGGCTTCTTCACAGAAGAATCAAAGTCCTCAAAGTGCCTCCAGAGCCCTAGAAATGTGGACCTCTGTTTCGTGTCTGACTGTTTCCTTCTCCTCTCCACTTTGCTTGCTCTGTTTTCCACACACTGCCATCCTTTCTGCTCCTTGGGTACTCCAGCCTACTCTAGCCTCATTGACTTTCCATCGGACTGTTCCCTCTACCTGTACTATTCACTTCCCAGATATGCTCCTTGCTCCCTCTTAAATTTTATCTTCCCCAGAAAGTCCTCAGGGATCACTTAGTTTCAGCTAGCAGCCTCCTCCTAGCATCTAACCATCTCCATCTCCCTTCCCTGCTTGCTGTTTTTCTCCAGCACTTCCCTTATATATTCCCGCACTGTGGCGGCTCAGATTCAGCAAGTGATCATTGCCGCAGCATGGCCTCGGGGACCCTGGCTGCGGACACGATGTCCACACCTGCCTGGTGGCCCCTGCTCGCCTCACGGCCCCTCAGGTGCAGCATGCGCAGGACCCGCATTGCAGGCAGAAGACACAGGGCCACTGGCCCCAGCTAGGCAGGCCCCTCGATGCCGTGCTCATGTTGGCTCAGACCTCTTCGCTCTCCGCGCTGCGGTTCAAACCTGTGGGCAGCGCTGTGTGGGCGGGGATCGAAGACCTCCGCCCACTCCTCAGTGTGTCAGCACGCAGCCCCGCCTCCCATGGGGACCCAGCCTGAGGAGCAGGGGCAGGAGATTCGAGACTAGGGTGGCGCGAAAGGTAGGAGGTGTGGAGAGTATGGGGTTTACAAAAAGTGTTTGCTGACTGATCCAAACAAAAGTGAGACATGGTTGTATCAACGCATTTAAAAAGTCATTAAACTGCCGCTAAGTGTCTGTGATCACCCCGCCTAGGAGAGAGCGTGCACTCCGTGAGGGACACATGAAAGGCTGAGTGAACGTCTACCTGTGGTCCGTTACCTGGTGCACGGGTGTGTGAATTTTTGCGGAGAGCTCTTAATTTCTGTTGTCTCTGCTGACTTGACACGGTGGTTGGCAAACAGTGACGTGTTCAGTGTATTCAGGACATGATCATGGTTACTAATAATCACTTTGTTTTGCGCTGACACCTCCACAGAGAATTTACTACTGAATGTCCACTTTACAGAAGAGGAACTGAGGCGTAGGAAGTGAAGTGACTGAGTAAGAGGAAGGACTCAGACAATTGGTGTTAGTAAATTAACCCTGCAGGGGGCCGTTAGACTGTGGTGGCTCTAGTGATGCGGCCGCCTATGTAAAGCAAGGAAAATCTAAGCCTGTCAACGGCTCAGGGTGACGGACACCGCTGAGGACAGCCAGTCACAAACCACCAACTAGGCTTTAAAGCTATAGCAAATCAGTCATTTCCTTGCTTTGCTTCTGCTCTTTTAAAATAAGCATCTCTGCAGCTCCTGTGGCTGGAGTGCTCCTCACCGCTTCCACTTTGGTGGTGCCTGAATTGAATCTAATTTTGCTCACATAGTCTTAAAATTTTAAATATGCCTCAGTTTGTCTTTTAGGGCTGGCCGTAGAAGTTGGATTTGTGTCCAGTTTCTAGAACAGTGGTTGTCCTCTGGTCAGGCCTTAGGCGTTCTGTGTACAACGTTCCTCTTCTACCACCACCTTCTGGATGCCTCCACCCTCTACCATCTCCCGCGCATCAGATCCCCTAGATGCTCACATTATAACATCGCAGACACTCCTCTGTCTTCCAGCCAGCGTGTGAACTGAAACATTTCCATTCCTGTTGAAGAGTCTGGTGTGACCACTTTCCCAAACACAGCCACTCCCCAGCTGACCCTGGGTAACCACTCTTCTGAACTTGGTCTCCATCACTGACATGGACATCTTTCTATTTATGCTACATTTTTAAGTATTCATAAACCGCATATAGTATTCTATATTTTGTCTTCTTACTTGCTTTATTTAGTGTTATCTTTGCTAGGTTCATCCATGCTGACACGTAAAGATCTGTCTAGTTCACGTACTTTCCTCGCTATGTAGGATTCCCATGTACGGAAATACAATAATTTATATGTGCTTTTTCCTGTTGATGGATATTTAAATTGTTTCCAATTTTCAGTATGATTTCTTTTAAAAACATGTTTATATACTTTTTAAAGGTTACTTTACATTTACAGTTATTACAAAATACTGCCTATATTCCCTGTGTTGTACAATACATCCTTGAGCCTATTGTGGACCTAGTAGTTTACATCTCCCACTTCCCGACCCCTGTATTGCCCCCTCCTCCCCCTCTGCGCTGGCAACCATTAGTTTGTTCTCTATATCTGTAACTCTCCTTCTGTTTTGTTATATTTGCTAGATAGTTGTATTTTTGAGATTCCATATATAGGTGATATCCTACAGTATTTGTTTCTGTTTGACTTATTTCACTTACCACAATGCCCTCCAAGGCCATCTATGTTGCTGCAAATGGCAAAGTTTTGTTCTTTTGTAAGGCTGAGTAGTATGCCATTGGTTATATGTACCACATCTTCTTTATCTATTCATCTCTTGATGACACTTAGGTTGCTTCCATATCTTGGTAATTGTACACAAGGATGCTGCGAACATTGGGGTGCATGTATCTTTTCCAGTACATGTTATTGAGAACACGTGTTTTTGGTTTTTTCAGATTTATACCTAAGAGTGGAGTTGCGAGGTCATATAGTAGTTCTCTTTTTAGGTTTTGGAGAACCCTCCATACTGTTTTCCACAGTGGCTGCACCAGTTTACATCCCTACCAACAGTGTACCAGGGTTCCCTTTTCTCTCAAAAATTGTAAATTTTCTTCCTAGTGGTAATTGAGATGATAGTTCAATAATAACATAAGATCAGGTGAAGTCTAAAGAAATTTTAGAAAACCTGGATAAAGTAAGAACACATGTGTTCTCTGGCATCTGAATGTTGGAGAGACACCAAGACACGTGGGCCAAGTTTTGGAGAGAAGGGAAACACAGACGCAAGCTTGACATTTGCTGCAGCTTTTCTCCTTGGGGCATTTGCTGATTCAAACGTTACAGCCTAGGAGCTGAAAAGCCAAAGAGTTCAAGAGACTCTAACCACAGAAGCCAAAGAGCAAGAGCCGATTTACATGGATAAAAAGCATTTTAACTATGCCAAAGCAGAAAATGAAAAGAAAGAACTTTGCATTGCATTTAATAAAAGTTTAGGGAGATCTTTGTGGTATATTAGTGAACTTATTGGCGGAAATTTAGCCATGTACATTGTGTTGGAGAGGCACCAAGAGTTCAAGAATTCTCACATTTTGAGTACACAATTACCTTACATGTAGGCCTGGTGGCAGCCATTTACATAACAATGATTTGGAGGATGTGGTGTTAGTCAGCTCTTGCTGTGATAATGCTTTGGAAGAAATCGCCCCAAAACTCAGTTACATAAACAAGAATTTATTTTCCTTGGACCTATGGGCTAGTAGCTGCAGTGGCTCTCTTTTAGACCTCTAGATGGCTGGTTTTGCTCCGTGTTTTGGGTCAGTTTGAGGTGTGTCACACACATCTTCCTCTGGAGCCTGAGTGTGAGGCCGCAGCTCCCAGGCCCTGCCTTCTCACAAAGTTCAGTGAAACATAAGAGGTGCATGCAAATAGCAACCATAAGCATGCTGAAGTGGCTATACTAATACCAGAAAATATAGACTTTAAAACAAACAAAAGAGTTACTAGATATGAAAAGGGACATTTTATGATAAAAAAGGGAAGATACCAAAATTTTTAACATATTTGCCCTGAATAAGATAAAACCAAAGTACATGAAGAAGAAAATACCAACACCCATGAAGAATTGAAGGAAGAAATAGATAATTGCACAATATTAGGTAGAGGCTTCAGTACTCCACGGTCAATAATGGATAGAACAATTAGGCAGAAGATCAACAACGATATAGAAGACTTGGACAAGACTATGAATTAACAAGACCTACAAAACGTCTAGAGAATACTCAACCGAACAGTAAAATGCTCATCCTGCTCAACTACATGTGAAACGTTTCCCAGCATAGACGACATGCTAGGCTGTAAGAAAAGAGATTAAAAGCCACATACATTGCTGGTGGGAATGTAAAATGGCGCGGCCATTTTACAAAACAGCTTGAGAGTTCCTGCAAGTGTTAAACATCGAGTTACCCTATGACCCAGCAGTTCCATTACTAAATATATACCTAAGAGAAATGAAAACTTATGTCTGCACAAAAGCTTGTACGTGAATGTTCAGGGAAACCTATTTCTAAAAACAAAAGGTGGAAATAATTCAAATGTCAATCTGATAAATGAAGAAACAAAATGTGGAATAGCCGTACAATAGAATAGCATTCAGCTCTAAAAAGGCATGAAATATTGATCCATGTTACAACATGAATGAACCATGAAAGCATTATGTAAAGTTAAAGCAGCCAATCACAAAAGATCACATATTGTATGGTGCCATTTATATGAAGTGCCCAGAATAGCCAATCTGTAGAGACAGGAAGTCGATTAGTCGTTGCCTAGGGCTGAGAGGGTTGAGGAGAATGAAAAAACCTTGTTAATGTGTAATGGGATTTTTGTGAGGGGACAAAAATCTACAATTGGACTGTCGTGATGGTTCCACAAGTCTTTTAGTGGTTACACTAAGAACCACTGAATTGTATACATAAAAGAGTTGAAATTATGGTATGTAAATGACATCCCAATAAAGCTGTTAAAATTATGATAATTTTATAGTTATAAATTTGAAAATTCATCCAAAATTACACATTCTTAACAAATGCAACCTAACAAGACTAACCCAACAAAGAAAAAATATCTAAAACACCTGTATCTACTCAAAAAGTTGTTTGTATAGTTAAGTACCTTTACAGAAAATGATTTCCAGGGATAAATGGGTTTCCACGTAACTTCTTCCAAATATTTAGGGAAGAAGTATTGGTAATCTTACATAAAAATCTTCCAGGAAACAGAAAACTATATATTGCTCAAAGTATTTATAAGGCCAACATAAGCTTCAGATCAAAAGTAAAAAGAAGGGCTTCCCTGATGGTGCAGTGGTTAAGAATCCACCTCCCAATGCAGGGGACACGGGTTCGAGCCCTTGTGGGGGAAGATCCCACATGCCGTGGAGCAGCTACGCCCACGTGCCACAACTGCTGAGCCTGCGCTCTGGAGCCTGCGGGCCACAACTGCTGAGCCCGTGTGCCGCAACTACTGAAGCCTGCATGCCTAGAACCCGTGCTCCACAACAAGACAGGCCACCGCAAGGAGAAGCCAACTCACCACAACAAAGAATAGCCCCCCGCTCACCACAACTACAGAAAGCTCGCGTGCAACAATGAAGACCCAATGCAGCCACAAATAAATAAATAAAAAATAAAGTATAGGATCTTAAAAACAAAACAAAACAAAATCTATAAAGAATGTTACAAGAATAGAATCACAGGCCAGTTTCTCTTTTGAAAATGCATGCAAAATGTGTAAACAGAAGCACAAACTGTACCCATGGTATGTAAAACAATCATATATCAGAATCAAAGTAGCTTTATTTTGGTAATGCCAGGTTGCTTTAATGTTCAAACATGAAACCCATCCCAGGAATGAATTAGAGTGGGAAAAGAAGTCATTTTAAACGAAGCCTTGGGAATTCCCTGGTTTTCCAGTGGTTAGAACTTGGCGCTTTCACTGCTGGGGCCCTGGGGTCCAATCCCAGGTCAGGGAAATAAGATCCTCCAAGACATGAGGCAGGGCCCCGAAAAAAAAAATAATGAAGTCTTAACCAGGAGAAGCACAAGATCGAATAAACATAACAGATAACACCTTATGAAAAGTAGGTGAAGATTATGGAATATTCTAAAATTTAAAACAAAGAGAAACTTTTAAAGATTCCAAAGGATGTGACTAATATTGTACATAGGCAAAAAATAAAATGAAATAAAATATACAAATGATGGGAGCCCCAGAATCCAGAAGCCCAAGTCCTGTCTCTGAAGATTCTCATTCAGTGGGTTCTGGATTTCCTCTGTGTGTCAAAACCTACAGGTGATTCTGATACGACTCACAGACACAATGTAAAGCTTCTGCTTTGCAGGAGAGAATACCAGATTATTCTGTTATTTTATAGTTACACTAACAGGTTGTACTATTGACGGATAAGTCTGATGTCAAAATGCACTCCCCACTAGGGATAAAAAAGGAACTAGTAGTCTCTACTGCTACTTGGTGGCAGCATGCATGTATTGCAAGAGCAATTATTGTAGGAATCCAAATTAGTGGAACATTTTAGAATTGGAAAACTACATACAGATCATCTAGTCAAGCTTCCAACTGTTATAGTTGTAAAAACTAAGGCCCATATAAATGAAATGATTTATCTCCAAAGAGTGTTAGTGAAAGAGTATGAAATAAAAAGTATCTCTGAACTTTTAATTTAGTGCTGTTTTTATTAATCTCAAGTACTAGCTTAAACTTCGGTGTGACACATTTGGGATTGAGTTCTTGCTCAGATTTACTGATTGTGTGCCTTTTAGTAAGTTACTAAAACACGCGTTATTTTTTAACAGGTTTATTTATTTATTTATTTTTGGCTGCATAGGCTCTTCATTGCTGTGTGCGGGCTTTCTCTAGTTGCAGTGAGCGGGGGCTACTCTTTGTTGCAGTGCGCAGACTTCTCATTGGGGTGGCTTCTCGTTGTTGCTGAGCATGGAGTGTAGGTGTGTGGGCTTCAGTAGTTTTGGATCACGGGCTCTAGAGCGCAGGCTCGGTAGTTGTGGCGCACGGTCTTAGTTGCTCCGTGGCATGTGCAGTCTCATTTGCAGGTTCTGGGGAGGATTAAATGAGCTCATATGATATCCAATTGACTGAGGCAGAGTAGGCTTGGGATGAATCTTTGCTTGGTTTTCATTAGCTGCGGAGAAGAGGATGACAGCTTGGTGCCTCTCCAAATTTCACATGGGTGTGCCTCCCTTGGGGATCTTGTTAAATGCAGGCTGGTATTCAGTAGTTCTGGGTGGGGCCTGGATTCTGTCCTGCTAAGAAGCTCCTAGGTGACGGTGATGCTGAGGGCAAGCGTCCAGCTCCTGCATTTCTCCCTTTCTGGAAGAGCAGGACGTCTGCCCCCCGGGAGGAGAAAACATCCACAAAGTGACTACTAGGCACCAGCTTCCCTTACAGGCAAGGGACCTTTACCACTGCTCCCAACCATTGTGTCTGAGGCGCAGCAAGCCAAAACAGTGAGATGCTGAGGTTTGCAGCAAAGAGGAGGTTTATTCACAGGGCAGCCATGCGAGGAAGTGACGTGAAAATAGGTCTCCAATCCTCCTTCCCGAAAGCAAGGGGCTTGGGGTATCTGTGGGATAAAGAATAAAGAAGCAGGGCAGTATGGGTCATGGGGAGCTTGAGGCAAGGTGATTGGACAAAGATGTGCTCCTCATTGTTCTGAGCTGGTGTAATAGGCTACAGGGCTCAGCACATTCTCAGGCTGGAGTTTTTGGCCCTCTGATGGCAGAAGGCCAAAAGGCACTTGCCCAGGTGGAAGATCGGTGGTCCTCTCCACTCTAAACCAGCTCCGCCTACCTAGGCACAGCTGATTCCAAGTTCCTGGACAATACCGGGGCAAACATCTTTTTGCTTATGCTACGTGCTACTTGGAGGACGTGCAAGTGTTCAAGGTACCTTGATGAGTGAAGACAGGATTTCACTAATCATGACGCATGGTTTCACTTCCAGGTGAGCAGAAGAGACCTGTAGGCTGAGTCTGGCTCCTGGCACCTGGAATTGGAGGCAGATGGTTTAAAAACGGGCTCCCCCACCCTCTGTGTGATCTGAGGTAGATAGACTATTGATCCTTTTCTCCAATTAAAATGTGTGACTGGAAACACACTTAGTGGCATGTCTGACACACAGTAGTTATGCTACCGTAGGTCATTCTTGGAAACTGAAGCCGTGGTTTTGAGGGATCATCAAAACGAGTACAATGCTTGCCATGTTTCTCCTTGTTCATCCTGGTGACAAACCTGGTAGAGAGAGCTCCATCCTTTCCCACAGGACCACACCCCTAGTACTTAGAGTGAAGTGGTTATGTCTCACTTAAGGCACCTTTTCCTTTTCCTTCCTTCTTTTTTCTTCATTAATCTCCATCCAACTGGCCTTTCTAAATTTTACACAAAACAAAACCATTTCTCAATGGATTCAGATACTACCCCAAGTTAGTATTCCAACCAAGTTCTTGATCTTCCGGGTCTCATCATCAGAAATTTCTGAGCCTAAATCTTCTCTAGTTTCTAGGATCACTCATTTTCTCATTTCTCCCTTCTCCTTTGAGTTCAGAGTCTTGCCAATTTAGTCCCTTCCCTAACCACAACTTATAATAAGGTGACACAGCAAAGTGATGAAAGTCTAGACGGTCTGGTTTTACTCCTGGGTTTTTGCCACCTACTTACTGTGTGGCATTAGGCAAGGTATTCAACGTCTCTGGGCCTCAGTTTCCCCCCAAAAGTGAATATTACGAATATGACCTGCCGGGCTTCCATAGTGGTGCAGTGTTTGGGAGTCCGCCTGCTGATGCAAGGGGCACGGGTTCATGCCCCGGTCCGGGAGGATCCCACATGCCGTGGAGCGGTTGGGCCCGTGAGCCATGGCCGCTGAGCCCGCGCGTCCAGAGCCTGTGATCGGCAGCGGGAGAGGCCACGACAGTGAGAGGCCTGCGTACCACAAAAAAAAAAGAACATTACCTGCCTATAGGGTTGCCATTATGAGGAATATGTGGGTTAATATTTGGTAAGAACTTAGAATAGTACTTGTTATAGTCTAAGCACTACAGTTGTGCTTTTTAATAATAATAAATGAAATTGCAAATGTATACCTTACTCAAGTTTCTGTCATAACTTTGAAGTGTTGGTCTATCTGTTGGGTCTTGTCAGCCTGTAAAGGAGGTGAGGTGTCCGTAGCTTTGGTGTGAGACGTGCTGCCTGCCGAAGCACCGATGCCCGTCAACGCTGTGACCGCCAAAGCCGTGAACGGGTGCTGGAGAAAGCAGGAGCAGAATGGAAGATGACGGCGTGGGAAGGAGGTGTGGTGTCCATAGGTTCGGGGTCTGAGGTGCTGCCTGCTGAAGCACCGATGCCCGCCAAAGCCGTAAATGGGGTGCTGGAGAAAACAGGAGCAGAACGGAAGATGACGGCGTGGGAAGGAGGCGTGGTGTCCATAGGTTCGGGGTCAGACGTGCTGCCTGCTGAAGCACCGATGCCCGGCAAAGGCGTAAATGGGGTGCTGGGGAAAACAGGAGCAGAATGGTAGATGATGGCGTGGGAAGGAGGTGTGGTGTCCATGGGTTCCATATCAGAGCTGCTGCGTGCCTGATCTGAGAGCAGAGAGTGACAGTGGGAGAGCTTCTCACTCCTTTTATATCTGACGGCTCCGCCTGCCTCTGTGACATGTCCATTGTACGTGTCACAGAGAAAGGGCGGGCGGGGCAGGGGGTGAGTCAGGGGGCACATGCGAGCCCCGCTGGTGGAGAAACCCCAGCCCAAAGGCAAAAGGCGGGGCCCCTTCTGGACTTTCTAGTGGCTGGGTCTTCTCGCTGTGGGTGGCAGGTGTTTGGCACGGGATGGGCCACCATGCAGAGACTGTTGGGGACTGTGGAGGCCTTCTCCTTCAGAGCTCACCCTGCCTGGGCACCGGCTCTGCAGGCCCCTCAGCTGCGCATATGTATCGGCCAGCCCTTCCCCACTACGGGGCCCAGAGGCCAGAGGCTGCTCAGAGCTGAGGGCAGGAGGCACCCAGAGCTTGCCAGGGTGTGGGCCACCTCCTCCGGGGACCTCCCCAGCTTCTCTGCGAGTCCTGGAGACAGGATCGCCTTCTCCAGGGCTGCTCAGCTGCCAGCATCACCATGAGCCAGGTGGCGAAGGTTTCTGAGCAGGAGATGCAGAGCCCTGATCCGACTGCATGCTGCACCCCACGATGTCCCTTCCTGGCAGGTAGGTTCTTTCTTCACTTCTTTTTTGAAATTTGGTCAGACAACATGTAAACCTTGCACCGTTCTTCAGGGTATACAGATGGTAGTGGCTTAGCCGGGATTCGAAGCAAGCCTGTGTGATTCCAGAGCTCGTGTTCTGGACTGTGGTGCCCCCTTATCATATATGCTTCATGTGTTCCTTGTTTTTCATTTTTTCTTGTAGTCCTTATGGTACTTAGCCCTAAGTGCCATACCTGTAACGAACAGCTACACTGCCCTGTGGGAGGTCTTCTTCTGTTCAACACATGAATTGGTCATCCACCGCACTGTGTTCTAATCTCAGAAGATACAGGTCAGGGACCACCAGTTGTCAGCTGGTGCTACCGTTGGTGCTGCCATTCCACATGTCTAACTGAGGCTTGAAGGCCGGATTTTCCCTTTGTCTAGTTTGAAGGATCCAGATATGTAAAGATTATAGTCTAGATAAATCATGGGCTATCCTGAAAGAAATTCACCAGTGAATTGTTCCGTATGGATTAGAAGCCAGTTTCTCTGGCCTTCCTGGAGTATATCCAGCAAGGCGTCTCATTCATGTCTAGAAAGCCAATATATCCTTTATTGCAACTTCAGCGTGGAGCGATGTATTGGTTTAAAGTACGATCAACACAATTTGGTCATTGTGAGTAGGCCAGCTGGGTCCACTCTTTATTACACATATGTAACTCGAGACATTCTTATGCCCAAGAGAGGAGACGTACTCTTGGGTGTCTAGGACGAGGGAAACATGTGTTGTTATTCAGGAGCTGGAAGCTGATGGTCTACACATCACTTGACCTTGTTTAAAACTTGTGTCTTTGGCTTGCTTCATTGGAGTGTTTTCTCTCTCCTGGGGCTGACATTGTGTGTTATGTATCACACAGGTGACATGTAGAAGTTTCAGAACCCAGAATCGTATAGATCAGTCAAAATGTATTTCTATAGTTTTGTTCAAAGTGTATGGAAAATAACACTGGGCCTAATTCATATATTCCAGAATTAGTTGGACCCTCTGCTCATGAGATTCTTTTTATGGTATGTCACAGCAAATTTGGACTTCCACCCCCAATAAACTTTGGGGTTGGAGGACACAAAAAGCTTTTGCTCACACCTAAATTATGTCTGAAAGAAAAGGGTAAATATTATAAGCCCTTTCTAACCTCTCCAAGAGCAGAAATGATTTACAGCTGTGGCATGGAACCCTAATTCCTCGATCTCATTTGAGGAGAGTTCAGTAAGAAACAATGTCTTGATTTTTGTTTGTTTGGTTTCTTCCCTGTTTTCTCATCTTGCTTACCAACAATCCATTGTAATTCATGAGTTAGTATGGCAGCAGGCTGAGTGTTCCCTGGAGCTCATTAAATGATCTTTTTTTCCTAAAATAACTTTTGTGTCCTTGTTTTCAGCCCCTCTTCTTTCCTCTGCCCTTTACTACAACCAGAGCTCAGCCAAAGCTGACTGGCTTTGTGCAGACCTTACTTAGGGTTAGTCTTTTCTTCATTATTTTATTCATGGCTCCTCCATTTCATTGTTTGCCTTCTCGAAATGTGTTGAAATCTTTCTGTGGTGGATGACTTCCAAAATGTCTTGGCTTTGATTGGTTGATTAAGTTTGGTATTTCTACAGTATTGTTTAAATATGGTTTCAGGAGGAACAGAAAGTGAATATGTTTCCTTGTCTGCCATCTTGAGCTGAAAATCCCTGTGGATTTTAGCATCCAATGTTCCCATGGGAAAAAAACCCAACCTTGGCATTAATAGATGTGACACTCAAGATTTCAGCTTTTCGTGGGCAGTCACTGAGGATTGGAATATGTGGTCATTTCTAAAGGGAAAATAATAACTACCTCATGGAGTAGATTTGAGGATTAATTTAGAGAATGAACATGAAAATGCTTTGTAAGGCTTAAAAGTCTATAAAAATGTTTTTTGTTATTATTTGATTTGTTGCTATTTCAACTTTACTCGACAGTTGTTTATGACCTTTCTTATGTGATAAAATGGCCCCTGGTTTATTGTTTTGAAAGCCAGAATATATTTTTCAATAGCTCGATGGAAATGGCATCATTTGTGAAGGTTAAGGGTGAAGGGATAAATGTTTCTTGACACCTATCACTTTACAGTGTTTTCAGGAACTAATTGACACTTGTATTCCTCTTCCAAATTTTGTTGAGCACCTCCTACGAGCCACATGCTTTACATCAGGTGTTGGAAAGCATTTTCTGGATTTTAAATATCTTAGGCTTTGTGGGCCATATACAGCTTCTGTAGCTTCTCCTCTTTCTTCTTCAACAAGCTTTCTAAACGTGAGAACCATTATTAGCTCACAGTCCCACAGATCCAGGCTGAGAGCCTGATTTGATTTGTGGCCATGATTTGCCGATTCCTGCTCTGCGTCCTCACTGAGGAGGGGGACCATGTTTGAGTAATCACTTCTTTGAATCAACTCTTGGTCTTCTGGGGCTTGTCCTTACTCTCCTACACTCTCTAATCAACATGGCATCCAGAGAGATCCTGTTAAAACATAAGTCAGATCATGTCACTGAAATCTCTTCAATGGCTTCTTCACAGAAGAATCAAAGTCCTCAAAGTGCCTCCAGAGCCCTAGAAATGTGGACCTCTGTTTCGTGTCTGACTGTTTCCTTCTCCTCTCCACTTTGCTTGCTCTGTTTTCCACACACTGCCATCCTTTCTGCTCCTTGGGTACTCCAGCCTACTCTAGCCTCATTGACTTTCCATCGGACTGTTCCCTCTACCTGTACTATTCACTTCCCAGATATGCTCCTTGCTCCCTCTTAAATTTTATCTTCCCCAGAAAGTCCTCAGGGATCACTTAGTTTCAGCTAGCAGCCTCCTCCTAGCATCTAACCATCTCCATCTCCCTTCCCTGCTTGCTGTTTTTCTCCAGCACTTCCCTTATATATTCCCGCACTGTGGCGGCTCAGATTCAGCAAGTGATCATTGCCGCAGCATGGCCTCGGGGACCCTGGCTGCGGACACGATGTCCACACCTGCCTGGTGGCCCCTGCTCGCCTCACGGCCCCTCAGGTGCAGCATGCGCAGGACCCGCATTGCAGGCAGAAGACACAGGGCCACTGGCCCCAGCTAGGCAGGCCCCTCGATGCCGTGCTCATGTTGGCTCAGACCTCTTCGCTCTCCGCGCTGCGGTTCAAACCTGTGGGCAGCGCTGTGTGGGCGGGGATCGAAGACCTCCGCCCACTCCTCAGTGTGTCAGCACGCAGCCCCGCCTCCCATGGGGACCCAGCCTGAGGAGCAGGGGCAGGAGATTCGAGACTAGGGTGGCGCGAAAGGTAGGAGGTGTGGAGAGTATGGGGTTTACAAAAAGTGTTTGCTGACTGATCCAAACAAAAGTGAGACATGGTTGTATCAACGCATTTAAAAAGTCATTAAACTGCCGCTAAGTGTCTGTGATCACCCCGCCTAGGAGAGAGCGTGCACTCCGTGAGGGACACATGAAAGGCTGAGTGAACGTCTACCTGTGGTCCGTTACCTGGTGCACGGGTGTGTGAATTTTTGCGGAGAGCTCTTAATTTCTGTTGTCTCTGCTGACTTGACACGGTGGTTGGCAAACAGTGACGTGTTCAGTGTATTCAGGACATGATCATGGTTACTAATAATCACTTTGTTTTGCGCTGACACCTCCACAGAGAATTTACTACTGAATGTCCACTTTACAGAAGAGGAACTGAGGCGTAGGAAGTGAAGTGACTGAGTAAGAGGAAGGACTCAGACAATTGGTGTTAGTAAATTAACCCTGCAGGGGGCCGTTAGACTGTGGTGGCTCTAGTGATGCGGCCGCCTATGTAAAGCAAGGAAAATCTAAGCCTGTCAACGGCTCAGGGTGACGGACACCGCTGAGGACAGCCAGTCACAAACCACCAACTAGGCTTTAAAGCTATAGCAAATCAGTCATTTCCTTGCTTTGCTTCTGCTCTTTTAAAATAAGCATCTCTGCAGCTCCTGTGGCTGGAGTGCTCCTCACCGCTTCCACTTTGGTGGTGCCTGAATTGAATCTAATTTTGCTCACATAGTCTTAAAATTTTAAATATGCCTCAGTTTGTCTTTTAGGGCTGGCCGTAGAAGTTGGATTTGTGTCCAGTTTCTAGAACAGTGGTTGTCCTCTGGTCAGGCCTTAGGCGTTCTGTGTACAACGTTCCTCTTCTACCACCACCTTCTGGATGCCTCCACCCTCTACCATCTCCCGCGCATCAGATCCCCTAGATGCTCACATTATAACATCGCAGACACTCCTCTGTCTTCCAGCCAGCGTGTGAACTGAAACATTTCCATTCCTGTTGAAGAGTCTGGTGTGACCACTTTCCCAAACACAGCCACTCCCCAGCTGACCCTGGGTAACCACTCTTCTGAACTTGGTCTCCATCACTGACATGGACATCTTTCTATTTATGCTACATTTTTAAGTATTCATAAACCGCATATAGTATTCTATATTTTGTCTTCTTACTTGCTTTATTTAGTGTTATCTTTGCTAGGTTCATCCATGCTGACACGTAAAGATCTGTCTAGTTCACGTACTTTCCTCGCTATGTAGGATTCCCATGTACGGAAATACAATAATTTATATGTGCTTTTTCCTGTTGATGGATATTTAAATTGTTTCCAATTTTCAGTATGATTTCTTTTAAAAACATGTTTATATACTTTTTAAAGGTTACTTTACATTTACAGTTATTACAAAATACTGCCTATATTCCCTGTGTTGTACAATACATCCTTGAGCCTATTGTGGACCTAGTAGTTTACATCTCCCACTTCCCGACCCCTGTATTGCCCCCTCCTCCCCCTCTGCGCTGGCAACCATTAGTTTGTTCTCTATATCTGTAACTCTCCTTCTGTTTTGTTATATTTGCTAGATAGTTGTATTTTTGAGATTCCATATATAGGTGATATCCTACAGTATTTGTTTCTGTTTGACTTATTTCACTTACCACAATGCCCTCCAAGGCCATCTATGTTGCTGCAAATGGCAAAGTTTTGTTCTTTTGTAAGGCTGAGTAGTATGCCATTGGTTATATGTACCACATCTTCTTTATCTATTCATCTCTTGATGACACTTAGGTTGCTTCCATATCTTGGTAATTGTACACAAGGATGCTGCGAACATTGGGGTGCATGTATCTTTTCCAGTACATGTTATTGAGAACACGTGTTTTCGGTTTTTTCAGATTTATACCTAAGAGTGGAGTTGCGAGGTCATATAGTAGTTCTCTTTTTAGGTTTTGGAGAACCCTCCATACTGTTTTCCACAGTGGCTGCACCAGTTTACATCCCTACCAACAGTGTACCAGGGTTCCCTTTTCTCTCAAAAATTGTAAATTTTCTTCCTAGTGGTAATTGAGATGATAGTTCAATAATAACATAAGATCAGGTGAAGTCTAAAGAAATTTTAGAAAACCTGGATAAAGTAAGAACACATGTGTTCTCTGGCATCTGAATGTTGGAGAGACACCAAGACACGTGGGCCAAGTTGTGGAGAGAAGGGAAACACAGACGCAAGCTTGACATTTGCTGCAGCTTTTCTCCTTGGGGCATTTGCTGATTCAAACGTTACAGCCTAGGAGCTGAAAAGCCAAAGAGTTCAAGAGACTCTAACCACAGAAGCCAAAGAGCAAGAGCCGATTTACATGGATAAAAAGCATTTTAACTATGCCAAAGCAGAAAATGAAAAGAAAGAACTTTGCATTGCATTTAATAAAAGTTTAGGGAGATCTTTGTGGTATATTAGTGAACTTATTGGCGGAAATTTAGCCATGTACATTGTGTTGGAGAGGCACCAAGAGTTCAAGAATTCTCACATTTTGAGTACACAATTACCTTACATGTAGGCCTGGTGGCAGCCATTTACATAACAATGATTTGGAGGATGTGGTGTTAGTCAGCTCTTGCTGTGATAATGCTTTGGAAGAAATCGCCCCAAAACTCAGTTACATAAACAAGAATTTATTTTCCTTGGACCTATGGGCTAGTAGCTGCAGTGGCTCTCTTTTAGACCTCTAGATGGCTGGTTTTGCTCCGTGTTTTGGGTCAGTTTGAGGTGTGTCACACACATCTTCCTCTGGAGCCTGAGTGTGAGGCCGCAGCTCCCAGGCCCTGCCTTCTCACAAAGTTCAGTGAAACATAAGAGGTGCATGCAAATAGCAACCATAAGCATGCTGAAGTGGCTATACTAATACCAGAAAATATAGACTTTAAAACAAACAAAAGAGTTACTAGATATGAAAAGGGACATTTTATGATAAAAAAGGGAAGATACCAAAATTTTTAACATATTTGCCCTGAATAAGATAAAACCAAAGTACATGAAGAAGAAAATACCAACACCCATGAAGAATTGAAGGAAGAAATAGATAATTGCACAATATTAGGTAGAGGCTTCAGTACTCCACGGTCAATAATGGATAGAACAATTAGGCAGAAGATCAACAACGATATAGAAGACTTGGACAAGACTATGAATTAACAAGACCTACAAAACGTCTAGAGAATACTCAACCGAACAGTAAAATGCTCATCCTGCTCAACTACATGTGAAACGTTTCCCAGCATAGACGACATGCTAGGCTGTAAGAAAAGAGATTAAAAGCCACATACATTGCTGGTGGGAATGTAAAATGGCGCGGCCATTTTACAAAACAGCTTGAGAGTTCCTGCAAGTGTTAAACATCGAGTTACCCTATGACCCAGCAGTTCCATTACTAAATATATACCTAAGAGAAATGAAAACTTATGTCTGCACAAAAGCTTGTACGTGAATGTTCAGGGAAACCTATTTCTAAAAACAAAAGGTGGAAATAATTCAAATGTCAATCTGATAAATGAAGAAACAAAATGTGGAATAGCCGTACAATAGAATAGCATTCAGCTCTAAAAAGGCATGAAATATTGATCCATGTTACAACATGAATGAACCATGAAAGCATTATGTAAAGTTAAAGCAGCCAATCACAAAAGATCACATATTGTATGGTGCCATTTATATGAAGTGCCCAGAATAGCCAATCTGTAGAGACAGGAAGTCGATTAGTCGTTGCCTAGGGCTGAGAGGGTTGAGGAGAATGAAAAAACCTTGTTAATGTGTAATGGGATTTTTGTGAGGGGACAAAAATCTACAATTGGACTGTCGTGATGGTTCCACAAGTCTTTTAGTGGTTACACTAAGAACCACTGAATTGTATACATAAAAGAGTTGAAATTATGGTATGTAAATGACATCCCAATAAAGCTGTTAAAATTATGATAATTTTATAGTTATAAATTTGAAAATTCATCCAAAATTACACATTCTTAACAAATGCAACCTAACAAGACTAACCCAACAAAGAAAAAATATCTAAAACACCTGTATCTACTCAAAAAGTTGTTTGTATAGTTAAGTACCTTTACAGAAAATGATTTCCAGGGATAAATGGGTTTCCACGTAACTTCTTCCAAATATTTAGGGAAGAAGTATTGGTAATCTTACATAAAAATCTTCCAGGAAACAGAAAACTATATATTGCTCAAAGTATTTATAAGGCCAACATAAGCTTCAGATCAAAAGTAAAAAGAAGGGCTTCCCTGATGGTGCAGTGGTTAAGAATCCACCTCCCAATGCAGGGGACACGGGTTCGAGCCCTTGTGGGGGAAGATCCCACATGCCGTGGAGCAGCTACGCCCACGTGCCACAACTGCTGAGCCTGCGCTCTGGAGCCTGCGGGCCACAACTGCTGAGCCCGTGTGCCGCAACTACTGAAGCCTGCATGCCTAGAACCCGTGCTCCACAACAAGACAGGCCACCGCAAGGAGAAGCCAACTCACCACAACAAAGAATAGCCCCCCGCTCACCACAACTACAGAAAGCTCGCGTGCAACAATGAAGACCCAATGCAGCCACAAATAAATAAATAAAAAATAAAGTATAGGATCTTAAAAACAAAACAAAACAAAATCTATAAAGAATGTTACAAGAATAGAATCACAGGCCAGTTTCTCTTTTGAAAATGCATGCAAAATGTGTAAACAGAAGCACAAACTGTACCCATGGTATGTAAAACAATCATATATCAGAATCAAAGTAGCTTTATTTTGGTAATGCCAGGTTGCTTTAATGTTCAAACATGAAATCCATCCCAGGAATGAATTAGAGTGGGAAAAGAAGTCATTTTAAACGAAGCCTTGGGAATTCCCTGGTTTTCCAGTGGTTAGAACTTGGCGCTTTCACTGCTGGGGCCCTGGGGTCCAATCCCAGGTCAGGGAAATAAGATCCTCCAAGACATGAGGCAGGGCCCCGAAAAAAAAAATAATGAAGTCTTAACCAGGAGAAGCACAAGATCGAATAAACATAACAGATAACACCTTATGAAAAGTAGGTGAAGATTATGGAATATTCTAAAATTTAAAACAAAAAGAAACTTTTAAAGATTCCAAAGGATGTGACTAATATTGTACATAGGCAAAAAATAAAATGAAATAAAATATACAAATGATGGGAGCCCCAGAATCCAGAAGCCCAAGTCCTGTCTCTGAAGATTCTCATTCAGTGGGTTCTGGATTTCCTCTGTGTGTCAAAACCTACAGGTGATTCTGATACGACTCACAGACACAATGTAAAGCTTCTGCTTTGCAGGAGAGAATACCAGATTATTCTGTTATTTTATAGTTACACTAACAGGTTGTACTATTGACGGATAAGTCTGATGTCAAAATGCACTCCCCACTAGGGATAAAAAAGGAACTAGTAGTCTCTACTGCTACTTGGTGGCAGCATGCATGTATTGCAAGAGCAATTATTGTAGGAATCCAAATTAGTGGAACATTTTAGAATTGGAAAACTACATACAGATCATCTAGTCAAGCTTCCAACTGTTATAGTTGTAAAAACTAAGGCCCATATAAATGAAATGATTTATCTCCAAAGAGTGTTAGTGAAAGAGTATGAAATAAAAAGTATCTCTGAACTTTTAATTTAGTGCTGTTTTTATTAATCTCAAGTACTAGCTTAAACTTCGGTGTGACACATTTGGGATTGAGTTCTTGCTCAGATTTACTGATTGTGTGCCTTTTAGTAAGTTACTAAAACACGCGTTATTTTTTAACAGGTTTATTTATTTATTTATTTTTGGCTGCATAGGCTCTTCATTGCTGTGTGCGGGCTTTCTCTAGTTGCAGTGAGCGGGGGCTACTCTTTGTTGCAGTGCGCAGACTTCTCATTGGGGTGGCTTCTCGTTGTTGCTGAGCATGGAGTGTAGGTGTGTGGGCTTCAGTAGTTTTGGATCACGGGCTCTAGAGCGCAGGCTCGGTAGTTGTGGCGCACGGTCTTAGTTGCTCCGTGGCATGTGCAGTCTCATTTGCAGGTTCTGGGGAGGATTAAATGAGCTCATATGATATCCAATTGACTGAGGCAGAGTAGGCTTGGGATGAATCTTTGCTTGGTTTTCATTAGCTGCGGAGAAGAGGATGACAGCTTGGTGCCTCTCCAAATTTCACATGGGTGTGCCTCCCTTGGGGATCTTGTTAAATGCAGGCTGGTATTCAGTAGTTCTGGGTGGGGCCTGGATTCTGTCCTGCTAAGAAGCTCCTAGGTGACGGTGATGCTGAGGGCAAGCGTCCAGCTCCTGCATTTCTCCCTTTCTGGAAGAGCAGGACGTCTGCCCCCCGGGAGGAGAAAACATCCACAAAGTGACTACTAGGCACCAGCTTCCCTTACAGGCAAGGGACCTTTACCACTGCTCCCAACCATTGTGTCTGAGGCGCAGCAAGCCAAAACAGTGAGATGCTGAGGTTTGCAGCAAAGAGGAGGTTTATTCACAGGGCAGCCATGCGAGGAAGTGACGTGAAAATAGGTCTCCAATCCTCCTTCCCGAAAGCAAGGGGCTTGGGGTATCTGTGGGATAAAGAATAAAGAAGCAGGGCAGTATGGGTCATGGGGAGCTTGAGGCAAGGTGATTGGACAAAGATGTGCTCCTCATTGTTCTGAGCTGGTGTAATAGGCTACAGGGCTCAGCACATTCTCAGGCTGGAGTTTTTGGCCCTCTGATGGCAGAAGGCCAAAAGGCACTTGCCCAGGTGGAAGATCGGTGGTCCTCTCCACTCTAAACCAGCTCCGCCTACCTAGGCACAGCTGATTCCAAGTTCCTGGACAATACCGGGGCAAACATCTTTTTGCTTATGCTACGTGCTACTTGGAGGACGTGCAAGTGTTCAAGGTACCTTGATGAGTGAAGACAGGATTTCACTAATCATGACGCATGGTTTCACTTCCAGGTGAGCAGAAGAGACCTGTAGGCTGAGTCTGGCTCCTGGCACCTGGAATTGGAGGCAGATGGTTTAAAAACGGGCTCCCCCACCCTCTGTGTGATCTGAGGTAGATAGACTATTGATCCTTTTCTCCAATTAAAATGTGTGACTGGAAACACACTTAGTGGCATGTCTGACACACAGTAGTTATGCTACCGTAGGTCATTCTTGGAAACTGAAGCCGTGGTTTTGAGGGATCATCAAAACGAGTACAATGCTTGCCATGTTTCTCCTTGTTCATCCTGGTGACAAACCTGGTAGAGAGAGCTCCATCCTTTCCCACAGGACCACACCCCTAGTACTTAGAGTGAAGTGGTTATGTCTCACTTAAGGCACCTTTTCCTTTTCCTTCCTTCTTTTTTCTTCATTAATCTCCATCCAACTGGCCTTTCTAAATTTTACACAAAACAAAACCATTTCTCAATGGATTCAGATACTACCCCAAGTTAGTATTCCAACCAAGTTCTTGATCTTCCGGGTCTCATCATCAGAAATTTCTGAGCCTAAATCTTCTCTAGTTTCTAGGATCACTCATTTTCTCATTTCTCCCTTCTCCTTTGAGTTCAGAGTCTTGCCAATTTAGTCCCTTCCCTAACCACAACTTATAATAAGGTGACACAGCAAAGTGATGAAAGTCTAGACGGTCTGGTTTTACTCCTGGGTTTTTGCCACCTACTTACTGTGTGGCATTAGGCAAGCTATTCAACGTCTCTGGGCCTCAGTTTCCCCCCAAAAGTGAATATTACGAATATGACCTGCCGGGCTTCCATAGTGGTGCAGTGTTTGGGAGTCCGCCTGCTGATGCAAGGGGCACGGGTTCATGCCCCGGTCCGGGAGGATCCCACATGCCGTGGAGCGGTTGGGCCCGTGAGCCATGGCCGCTGAGCCCGCGCGTCCAGAGCCTGTGATCGGCAGCGGGAGAGGCCACGACAGTGAGAGGCCTGCGTACCACAAAAAAAAAAGAACATTACCTGCCTATAGGGTTGCCATTATGAGGAATATGTGGGTTAATATTTGGTAAGAACTTAGAATAGTACTTGTTATAGTCTAAGCACTACAGTTGTGCTTTTTAATAATAATAAATGAAATTGCAAATGTATACCTTACTCAAGTTTCTGTCATAACTTTGAAGTGTTGGTCTATCTGTTGGGTCTTGTCAGCCTGTAAAGGAGGTGAGGTGTCCGTAGCTTTGGTGTGAGACGTGCTGCCTGCCGAAGCACCGATGCCCGTCAACGCTGTGACCGCCAAAGCCGTGAACGGGTGCTGGAGAAAGCAGGAGCAGAATGGAAGATGACGGCGTGGGAAGGAGGTGTGGTGTCCATAGGTTCGGGGTCTGAGGTGCTGCCTGCTGAAGCACCGATGCCCGCCAAAGCCGTAAATGGGGTGCTGGAGAAAACAGGAGCAGAACGGAAGATGACGGCGTGGGAAGGAGGCGTGGTGTCCATAGGTTCGGGGTCAGACGTGCTGCCTGCTGAAGCACCGATGCCCGGCAAAGGCGTAAATGGGGTGCTGGGGAAAACAGGAGCAGAATGGTAGATGATGGCGTGGGAAGGAGGTGTGGTGTCCATGGGTTCCATATCAGAGCTGCTGCGTGCCTGATCTGAGAGCAGAGAGTGACAGTGGGAGAGCTTCTCACTCCTTTTATATCTGACGGCTCCGCCTGCCTCTGTGACATGTCCATTGTACGTGTCACAGAGAAAGGGCGGGCGGGGCAGGGGGTGAGTCAGGGGGCACATGCGAGCCCCGCTGGTGGAGAAACCCCAGCCCAAAGGCAAAAGGCGGGGCCCCTTCTGGACTTTCTAGTGGCTGGGTCTTCTCGCTGTGGGTGGCAGGTGTTTGGCACGGGATGGGCCACCATGCAGAGACTGTTGGGGACTGTGGAGGCCTTCTCCTTCAGAGCTCACCCTGCCTGGGCACCGGCTCTGCAGGCCCCTCAGCTGCGCATATGTATCGGCCAGCCCTTCCCCACTACGGGGCCCAGAGGCCAGAGGCTGCTCAGAGCTGAGGGCAGGAGGCACCCAGAGCTTGCCAGGGTGTGGGCCACCTCCTCCGGGGACCTCCCCAGCTTCTCTGCGAGTCCTGGAGACAGGATCGCCTTCTCCAGGGCTGCTCAGCTGCCAGCATCACCATGAGCCAGGTGGCGAAGGTTTCTGAGCAGGAGATGCAGAGCCCTGATCCGACTGCATGCTGCACCCCACGATGTCCCTTCCTGGCAGGTAGGTTCTTTCTTCACTTCTTTTTTGAAATTTGGTCAGACAACATGTAAACCTTGCACCGTTCTTCAGGGTATACAGATGGTAGTGGCTTAGCCGGGATTCGAAGCAAGCCTGTGTGATTCCAGAGCTCGTGTTCTGGACTGTGGTGCCCCCTTATCATATATGCTTCATGTGTTCCTTGTTTTTCATTTTTTCTTGTAGTCCTTATGGTACTTAGCCCTAAGTGCCATACCTGTAACGAACAGCTACACTGCCCTGTGGGAGGTCTTCTTCTGTTCAACACATGAATTGGTCATCCACCGCACTGTGTTCTAATCTCAGAAGATACAGGTCAGGGACCACCAGTTGTCAGCTGGTGCTACCGTTGGTGCTGCCATTCCACATGTCTAACTGAGGCTTGAAGGCCGGATTTTCCCTTTGTCTAGTTTGAAGGATCCAGATATGTAAAGATTATAGTCTAGATAAATCATGGGCTATCCTGAAAGAAATTCACCAGTGAATTGTTCCGTATGGATTAGAAGCCAGTTTCTCTGGCCTTCCTGGAGTATATCCAGCAAGGCGTCTCATTCATGTCTAGAAAGCCAATATATCCTTTATTGCAACTTCAGCGTGGAGCGATGTATTGGTTTAAAGTACGATCAACACAATTTGGTCATTGTGAGTAGGCCAGCTGGGTCCACTCTTTATTACACATATGTAACTCGAGACATTCTTATGCCCAAGAGAGGAGACGTACTCTTGGGTGTCTAGGACGAGGGAAACATGTGTTGTTATTCAGGAGCTGGAAGCTGATGGTCTACACATCACTTGACCTTGTTTAAAACTTGTGTCTTTGGCTTGCTTCATTGGAGTGTTTTCTCTCTCCTGGGGCTGACATTGTGTGTTATGTATCACACAGGTGACATGTAGAAGTTTCCGAACCCAGAATCGTATAGATCAGTCAAAATGTATTTCTATAGTTTTGTTCAAAGTGTATGGAAAATAACACTGGGCCTAATTCATATATTCCAGAATTAGTTGGACCCTCTGCTCATGAGATTCTTTTTATGGTATGTCACAGCAAATTTGGACTTCCACCCCCAATAAACTTTGGGGTTGGAGGACACAAAAAGCTTTTGCTCACACCTAAATTATGTCTGAAAGAAAAGGGTAAATATTATAAGCCCTTTCTAACCTCTCCAAGAGCAGAAATGATTTACAGCTGTGGCATGGAACCCTAATTCCTCGATCTCATTTGAGGAGAGTTCAGTAAGAAACAATGTCTTGATTTTTGTTTGTTTGGTTTCTTCCCTGTTTTCTCATCTTGCTTACCAACAATCCATTGTAATTCATGAGTTAGTATGGCAGCAGGCTGAGTGTTCCCTGGAGCTCATTAAATGATCTTTTTTTCCTAAAATAACTTTTGTGTCCTTGTTTTCAGCCCCTCTTCTTTCCTCTGCCCTTTACTACAACCAGAGCTCAGCCAAAGCTGACTGGCTTTGTGCAGACCTTACTTAGGGTTAGTCTTTTCTTCATTATTTTATTCATGGCTCCTCCATTTCATTGTTTGCCTTCTCGAAATGTGTTGAAATCTTTCTGTGGTGGATGACTTCCAAAATGTCTTGGCTTTGATTGGTTGATTAAGTTTGGTATTTCTACAGTATTGTTTAAATATGGTTTCAGGAGGAACAGAAAGTGAATATGTTTCCTTGTCTGCCATCTTGAGCTGAAAATCCCTGTGGATTTTAGCATCCAATGTTCCCATGGGAAAAAAACCCAACCTTGGCATTAATAGATGTGACACTCAAGATTTCAGCTTTTCGTGGGCAGTCACTGAGGATTGGAATATGTGGTCATTTCTAAAGGGAAAATAATAACTACCTCATGGAGTAGATTTGAGGATTAATTTAGAGAATGAACATGAAAATGCTTTGTAAGGCTTAAAAGTCTATAAAAATGTTTTTTGTTATTATTTGATTTGTTGCTATTTCAACTTTACTCGACAGTTGTTTATGACCTTTCTTATGTGATAAAATGGCCCCTGGTTTATTGTTTTGAAAGCCAGAATATATTTTTCAATAGCTCGATGGAAATGGCATCATTTGTGAAGGTTAAGGGTGAAGGGATAAATGTTTCTTGACACCTATCACTTTACAGTGTTTTCAGGAACTAATTGACACTTGTATTCCTCTTCCAAATTTTGTTGAGCACCTCCTACGAGCCACATGCTTTACATCAGGTGTTGGAAAGCATTTTCTGGATTTTAAATATCTTAGGCTTTGTGGGCCATATACAGCTTCTGTAGCTTCTCCTCTTTCTTCTTCAACAAGCTTTCTAAACGTGAGAACCATTATTAGCTCACAGTCCCACAGATCCAGGCTGAGAGCCTGATTTGATTTGTGGCCATGATTTGCCGATTCCTGCTCTGCGTCCTCACTGAGGAGGGGGACCATGTTTGAGTAATCACTTCTTTGAATCAACTCTTGGTCTTCTGGGGCTTGTCCTTACTCTCCTACACTCTCTAATCAACATGGCATCCAGAGAGATCCTGTTAAAACATAAGTCAGATCATGTCACTGAAATCTCTTCAATGGCTTCTTCACAGAAGAATCAAAGTCCTCAAAGTGCCTCCAGAGCCCTAGAAATGTGGACCTCTGTTTCGTGTCTGACTGTTTCCTTCTCCTCTCCACTTTGCTTGCTCTGTTTTCCACACACTGCCATCCTTTCTGCTCCTTGGGTACTCCAGCCTACTCTAGCCTCATTGACTTTCCATCGGACTGTTCCCTCTACCTGTACTATTCACTTCCCAGATATGCTCCTTGCTCCCTCTTAAATTTTATCTTCCCCAGAAAGTCCTCAGGGATCACTTAGTTTCAGCTAGCAGCCTCCTCCTAGCATCTAACCATCTCCATCTCCCTTCCCTGCTTGCTGTTTTTCTCCAGCACTTCCCTTATATATTCCCGCACTGTGGCGGCTCAGATTCAGCAAGTGATCATTGCCGCAGCATGGCCTCGGGGACCCTGGCTGCGGACACGATGTCCACACCTGCCTGGTGGCCCCTGCTCGCCTCACGGCCCCTCAGGTGCAGCATGCGCAGGACCCGCATTGCAGGCAGAAGACACAGGGCCACTGGCCCCAGCTAGGCAGGCCCCTCGATGCCGTGCTCATGTTGGCTCAGACCTCTTCGCTCTCCGCGCTGCGGTTCAAACCTGTGGGCAGCGCTGTGTGGGCGGGGATCGAAGACCTCCGCCCACTCCTCAGTGTGTCAGCACGCAGCCCCGCCTCCCATGGGGACCCAGCCTGAGGAGCAGGGGCAGGAGATTCGAGACTAGGGTGGCGCGAAAGGTAGGAGGTGTGGAGAGTATGGGGTTTACAAAAAGTGTTTGCTGACTGATCCAAACAAAAGTGAGACATGGTTGTATCAACGCATTTAAAAAGTCATTAAACTGCCGCTAAGTGTCTGTGATCACCCCGCCTAGGAGAGAGCGTGCACTCCGTGAGGGACACATGAAAGGCTGAGTGAACGTCTACCTGTGGTCCGTTACCTGGTGCACGGGTGTGTGAATTTTTGCGGAGAGCTCTTAATTTCTGTTGTCTCTGCTGACTTGACACGGTGGTTGGCAAACAGTGACGTGTTCAGTGTATTCAGGACATGATCATGGTTACTAATAATCACTTTGTTTTGCGCTGACACCTCCACAGAGAATTTACTACTGAATGTCCACTTTACAGAAGAGGAACTGAGGCGTAGGAAGTGAAGTGACTGAGTAAGAGGAAGGACTCAGACAATTGGTGTTAGTAAATTAACCCTGCAGGGGGCCGTTAGACTGTGGTGGCTCTAGTGATGCGGCCGCCTATGTAAAGCAAGGAAAATCTAAGCCTGTCAACGGCTCAGGGTGACGGACACCGCTGAGGACAGCCAGTCACAAACCACCAACTAGGCTTTAAAGCTATAGCAAATCAGTCATTTCCTTGCTTTGCTTCTGCTCTTTTAAAATAAGCATCTCTGCAGCTCCTGTGGCTGGAGTGCTCCTCACCGCTTCCACTTTGGTGGTGCCTGAATTGAATCTAATTTTGCTCACATAGTCTTAAAATTTTAAATATGCCTCAGTTTGTCTTTTAGGGCTGGCCGTAGAAGTTGGATTTGTGTCCAGTTTCTAGAACAGTGGTTGTCCTCTGGTCAGGCCTTAGGCGTTCTGTGTACAACGTTCCTCTTCTACCACCACCTTCTGGATGCCTCCACCCTCTACCATCTCCCGCGCATCAGATCCCCTAGATGCTCACATTATAACATCGCAGACACTCCTCTGTCTTCCAGCCAGCGTGTGAACTGAAACATTTCCATTCCTGTTGAAGAGTCTGGTGTGACCACTTTCCCAAACACAGCCACTCCCCAGCTGACCCTGGGTAACCACTCTTCTGAACTTGGTCTCCATCACTGACATGGACATCTTTCTATTTATGCTACATTTTTAAGTATTCATAAACCGCATATAGTATTCTATATTTTGTCTTCTTACTTGCTTTATTTAGTGTTATCTTTGCTAGGTTCATCCATGCTGACACGTAAAGATCTGTCTAGTTCACGTACTTTCCTCGCTATGTAGGATTCCCATGTACGGAAATACAATAATTTATATGTGCTTTTTCCTGTTGATGGATATTTAAATTGTTTCCAATTTTCAGTATGATTTCTTTTAAAAACATGTTTATATACTTTTTAAAGGTTACTTTACATTTACAGTTATTACAAAATACTGCCTATATTCCCTGTGTTGTACAATACATCCTTGAGCCTATTGTGGACCTAGTAGTTTACATCTCCCACTTCCCGACCCCTGTATTGCCCCCTCCTCCCCCTCTGCGCTGGCAACCATTAGTTTGTTCTCTATATCTGTAACTCTCCTTCTGTTTTGTTATATTTGCTAGATAGTTGTATTTTTGAGATTCCATATATAGGTGATATCCTACAGTATTTGTTTCTGTTTGACTTATTTCACTTACCACAATGCCCTCCAAGGCCATCTATGTTGCTGCAAATGGCAAAGTTTTGTTCTTTTGTAAGGCTGAGTAGTATGCCATTGGTTATATGTACCACATCTTCTTTATCTATTCATCTCTTGATGACACTTAGGTTGCTTCCATATCTTGGTAATTGTACACAAGGATGCTGCGAACATTGGGGTGCATGTATCTTTTCCAGTACATGTTATTGAGAACACGTGTTTTTGGTTTTTTCAGATTTATACCTAAGAGTGGAGTTGCGAGGTCATATAGTAGTTCTCTTTTTAGGTTTTGGAGAACCCTCCATACTGTTTTCCACAGTGGCTGCACCAGTTTACATCCCTACCAACAGTGTACCAGGGTTCCCTTTTCTCTCAAAAATTGTAAATTTTCTTCCTAGTGGTAATTGAGATGATAGTTCAATAATAACATAAGATCAGGTGAAGTCTAAAGAAATTTTAGAAAACCTGGATAAAGTAAGAACACATGTGTTCTCTGGCATCTGAATGTTGGAGAGACACCAAGACACGTGGGCCAAGTTTTGGAGAGAAGGGAAACACAGACGCAAGCTTGACATTTGCTGCAGCTTTTCTCCTTGGGGCATTTGCTGATTCAAACGTTACAGCCTAGGAGCTGAAAAGCCAAAGAGTTCAAGAGACTCTAACCACAGAAGCCAAAGAGCAAGAGCCGATTTACATGGATAAAAAGCATTTTAACTATGCCAAAGCAGAAAATGAAAAGAAAGAACTTTGCATTGCATTTAATAAAAGTTTAGGGAGATCTTTGTGGTATATTAGTGAACTTATTGGCGGAAATTTAGCCATGTACATTGTGTTGGAGAGGCACCAAGAGTTCAAGAATTCTCACATTTTGAGTACACAATTACCTTACATGTAGGCCTGGTGGCAGCCATTTACATAACAATGATTTGGAGGATGTGGTGTTAGTCAGCTCTTGCTGTGATAATGCTTTGGAAGAAATCGCCCCAAAACTCAGTTACATAAACAAGAATTTATTTTCCTTGGACCTATGGGCTAGTAGCTGCAGTGGCTCTCTTTTAGACCTCTAGATGGCTGGTTTTGCTCCGTGTTTTGGGTCAGTTTGAGGTGTGTCACACACATCTTCCTCTGGAGCCTGAGTGTGAGGCCGCAGCTCCCAGGCCCTGCCTTCTCACAAAGTTCAGTGAAACATAAGAGGTGCATGCAAATAGCAACCATAAGCATGCTGAAGTGGCTATACTAATACCAGAAAATATAGACTTTAAAACAAACAAAAGAGTTACTAGATATGAAAAGGGACATTTTATGATAAAAAAGGGAAGATACCAAAATTTTTAACATATTTGCCCTGAATAAGATAAAACCAAAGTACATGAAGAAGAAAATACCAACACCCATGAAGAATTGAAGGAAGAAATAGATAATTGCACAATATTAGGTAGAGGCTTCAGTACTCCACGGTCAATAATGGATAGAACAATTAGGCAGAAGATCAACAACGATATAGAAGACTTGGACAAGACTATGAATTAACAAGACCTACAAAACGTCTAGAGAATACTCAACCGAACAGTAAAATGCTCATCCTGCTCAACTACATGTGAAACGTTTCCCAGCATAGACGACATGCTAGGCTGTAAGAAAAGAGATTAAAAGCCACATACATTGCTGGTGGGAATGTAAAATGGCGCGGCCATTTTACAAAACAGCTTGAGAGTTCCTGCAAGTGTTAAACATCGAGTTACCCTATGACCCAGCAGTTCCATTACTAAATATATACCTAAGAGAAATGAAAACTTATGTCTGCACAAAAGCTTGTACGTGAATGTTCAGGGAAACCTATTTCTAAAAACAAAAGGTGGAAATAATTCAAATGTCAATCTGATAAATGAAGAAACAAAATGTGGAATAGCCGTACAATAGAATAGCATTCAGCTCTAAAAAGGCATGAAATATTGATCCATGTTACAACATGAATGAACCATGAAAGCATTATGTAAAGTTAAAGCAGCCAATCACAAAAGATCACATATTGTATGGTGCCATTTATATGAAGTGCCCAGAATAGCCAATCTGTAGAGACAGGAAGTCGATTAGTCGTTGCCTAGGGCTGAGAGGGTTGAGGAGAATGAAAAAACCTTGTTAATGTGTAATGGGATTTTTGTGAGGGGACAAAAATCTACAATTGGACTGTCGTGATGGTTCCACAAGTCTTTTAGTGGTTACACTAAGAACCACTGAATTGTATACATAAAAGAGTTGAAATTATGGTATGTAAATGACATCCCAATAAAGCTGTTAAAATTATGATAATTTTATAGTTATAAATTTGAAAATTCATCCAAAATTACACATTCTTAACAAATGCAACCTAACAAGACTAACCCAACAAAGAAAAAATATCTAAAACACCTGTATCTACTCAAAAAGTTGTTTGTATAGTTAAGTACCTTTACAGAAAATGATTTCCAGGGATAAATGGGTTTCCACGTAACTTCTTCCAAATATTTAGGGAAGAAGTATTGGTAATCTTACATAAAAATCTTCCAGGAAACAGAAAACTATATATTGCTCAAAGTATTTATAAGGCCAACATAAGCTTCAGATCAAAAGTAAAAAGAAGGGCTTCCCTGATGGTGCAGTGGTTAAGAATCCACCTCCCAATGCAGGGGACACGGGTTCGAGCCCTTGTGGGGGAAGATCCCACATGCCGTGGAGCAGCTACGCCCACGTGCCACAACTGCTGAGCCTGCGCTCTGGAGCCTGCGGGCCACAACTGCTGAGCCCGTGTGCCGCAACTACTGAAGCCTGCATGCCTAGAACCCGTGCTCCACAACAAGACAGGCCACCGCAAGGAGAAGCCAACTCACCACAACAAAGAATAGCCCCCCGCTCACCACAACTACAGAAAGCTCGCGTGCAACAATGAAGACCCAATGCAGCCACAAATAAATAAATAAAAAATAAAGTATAGGATCTTAAAAACAAAACAAAACAAAATCTATAAAGAATGTTACAAGAATAGAATCACAGGCCAGTTTCTCTTTTGAAAATGCATGCAAAATGTGTAAACAGAAGCACAAACTGTACCCATGGTATGTAAAACAATCATATATCAGAATCAAAGTAGCTTTATTTTGGTAATGCCAGGTTGCTTTAATGTTCAAACATGAAACCCATCCCAGGAATGAATTAGAGTGGGAAAAGAAGTCATTTTAAACGAAGCCTTGGGAATTCCCTGGTTTTCCAGTGGTTAGAACTTGGCGCTTTCACTGCTGGGGCCCTGGGGTCCAATCCCAGGTCAGGGAAATAAGATCCTCCAAGACATGAGGCAGGGCCCCGAAAAAAAAAATAATGAAGTCTTAACCAGGAGAAGCACAAGATCGAATAAACATAACAGATAACACCTTATGAAAAGTAGGTGAAGATTATGGAATATTCTAAAATTTAAAACAAAGAGAAACTTTTAAAGATTCCAAAGGATGTGACTAATATTGTACATAGGCAAAAAATAAAATGAAATAAAATATACAAATGATGGGAGCCCCAGAATCCAGAAGCCCAAGTCCTGTCTCTGAAGATTCTCATTCAGTGGGTTCTGGATTTCCTCTGTGTGTCAAAACCTACAGGTGATTCTGATACGACTCACAGACACAATGTAAAGCTTCTGCTTTGCAGGAGAGAATACCAGATTATTCTGTTATTTTATAGTTACACTAACAGGTTGTACTATTGACGGATAAGTCTGATGTCAAAATGCACTCCCCACTAGGGATAAAAAAGGAACTAGTAGTCTCTACTGCTACTTGGTGGCAGCATGCATGTATTGCAAGAGCAATTATTGTAGGAATCCAAATTAGTGGAACATTTTAGAATTGGAAAACTACATACAGATCATCTAGTCAAGCTTCCAACTGTTATAGTTGTAAAAACTAAGGCCCATATAAATGAAATGATTTATCTCCAAAGAGTGTTAGTGAAAGAGTATGAAATAAAAAGTATCTCTGAACTTTTAATTTAGTGCTGTTTTTATTAATCTCAAGTACTAGCTTAAACTTCGGTGTGACACATTTGGGATTGAGTTCTTGCTCAGATTTACTGATTGTGTGCCTTTTAGTAAGTTACTAAAACACGCGTTATTTTTTAACAGGTTTATTTATTTATTTATTTTTGGCTGCATAGGCTCTTCATTGCTGTGTGCGGGCTTTCTCTAGTTGCAGTGAGCGGGGGCTACTCTTTGTTGCAGTGCGCAGACTTCTCATTGGGGTGGCTTCTCGTTGTTGCTGAGCATGGAGTGTAGGTGTGTGGGCTTCAGTAGTTTTGGATCACGGGCTCTAGAGCGCAGGCTCGGTAGTTGTGGCGCACGGTCTTAGTTGCTCCGTGGCATGTGCAGTCTCATTTGCAGGTTCTGGGGAGGATTAAATGAGCTCATATGATATCCAATTGACTGAGGCAGAGTAGGCTTGGGATGAATCTTTGCTTGGTTTTCATTAGCTGCGGAGAAGAGGATGACAGCTTGGTGCCTCTCCAAATTTCACATGGGTGTGCCTCCCTTGGGGATCTTGTTAAATGCAGGCTGGTATTCAGTAGTTCTGGGTGGGGCCTGGATTCTGTCCTGCTAAGAAGCTCCTAGGTGACGGTGATGCTGAGGGCAAGCGTCCAGCTCCTGCATTTCTCCCTTTCTGGAAGAGCAGGACGTCTGCCCCCCGGGAGGAGAAAACATCCACAAAGTGACTACTAGGCACCAGCTTCCCTTACAGGCAAGGGACCTTTACCACTGCTCCCAACCATTGTGTCTGAGGCGCAGCAAGCCAAAACAGTGAGATGCTGAGGTTTGCAGCAAAGAGGAGGTTTATTCACAGGGCAGCCATGCGAGGAAGTGACGTGAAAATAGGTCTCCAATCCTCCTTCCCGAAAGCAAGGGGCTTGGGGTATCTGTGGGATAAAGAATAAAGAAGCAGGGCAGTATGGGTCATGGGGAGCTTGAGGCAAGGTGATTGGACAAAGATGTGCTCCTCATTGTTCTGAGCTGGTGTAATAGGCTACAGGGCTCAGCACATTCTCAGGCTGGAGTTTTTGGCCCTCTGATGGCAGAAGGCCAAAAGGCACTTGCCCAGGTGGAAGATCGGTGGTCCTCTCCACTCTAAACCAGCTCCGCCTACCTAGGCACAGCTGATTCCAAGTTCCTGGACAATACCGGGGCAAACATCTTTTTGCTTATGCTACGTGCTACTTGGAGGACGTGCAAGTGTTCAAGGTACCTTGATGAGTGAAGACAGGATTTCACTAATCATGACGCATGGTTTCACTTCCAGGTGAGCAGAAGAGACCTGTAGGCTGAGTCTGGCTCCTGGCACCTGGAATTGGAGGCAGATGGTTTAAAAACGGGCTCCCCCACCCTCTGTGTGATCTGAGGTAGATAGACTATTGATCCTTTTCTCCAATTAAAATGTGTGACTGGAAACACACTTAGTGGCATGTCTGACACACAGTAGTTATGCTACCGTAGGTCATTCTTGGAAACTGAAGCCGTGGTTTTGAGGGATCATCAAAACGAGTACAATGCTTGCCATGTTTCTCCTTGTTCATCCTGGTGACAAACCTGGTAGAGAGAGCTCCATCCTTTCCCACAGGACCACACCCCTAGTACTTAGAGTGAAGTGGTTATGTCTCACTTAAGGCACCTTTTCCTTTTCCTTCCTTCTTTTTTCTTCATTAATCTCCATCCAACTGGCCTTTCTAAATTTTACACAAAACAAAACCATTTCTCAATGGATTCAGATACTACCCCAAGTTAGTATTCCAACCAAGTTCTTGATCTTCCGGGTCTCATCATCAGAAATTTCTGAGCCTAAATCTTCTCTAGTTTCTAGGATCACTCATTTTCTCATTTCTCCCTTCTCCTTTGAGTTCAGAGTCTTGCCAATTTAGTCCCTTCCCTAACCACAACTTATAATAAGGTGACACAGCAAAGTGATGAAAGTCTAGACGGTCTGGTTTTACTCCTGGGTTTTTGCCACCTACTTACTGTGTGGCATTAGGCAAGCTATTCAACGTCTCTGGGCCTCAGTTTCCCCCCAAAAGTGAATATTACGAATATGACCTGCCGGGCTTCCATAGTGGTGCAGTGTTTGGGAGTCCGCCTGCTGATGCAAGGGGCACGGGTTCATGCCCCGGTCCGGGAGGATCCCACATGCCGTGGAGCGGTTGGGCCCGTGAGCCATGGCCGCTGAGCCCGCGCGTCCAGAGCCTGTGATCGGCAGCGGGAGAGGCCACGACAGTGAGAGGCCTGCGTACCACAAAAAAAAAAGAACATTACCTGCCTATAGGGTTGCCATTATGAGGAATATGTGGGTTAATATTTGGTAAGAACTTAGAATAGTACTTGTTATAGTCTAAGCACTACAGTTGTGCTTTTTAATAATAATAAATGAAATTGCAAATGTATACCTTACTCAAGTTTCTGTCATAACTTTGAAGTGTTGGTCTATCTGTTGGGTCTTGTCAGCCTGTAAAGGAGGTGAGGTGTCCGTAGCTTTGGTGTGAGACGTGCTGCCTGCCGAAGCACCGATGCCCGTCAACGCTGTGACCGCCAAAGCCGTGAACGGGTGCTGGAGAAAGCAGGAGCAGAATGGAAGATGACGGCGTGGGAAGGAGGTGTGGTGTCCATAGGTTCGGGGTCTGAGGTGCTGCCTGCTGAAGCACCGATGCCCGCCAAAGCCGTAAATGGGGTGCTGGAGAAAACAGGAGCAGAACGGAAGATGACGGCGTGGGAAGGAGGCGTGGTGTCCATAGGTTCGGGGTCAGACGTGCTGCCTGCTGAAGCACCGATGCCCGGCAAAGGCGTAAATGGGGTGCTGGGGAAAACAGGAGCAGAATGGTAGATGATGGCGTGGGAAGGAGGTGTGGTGTCCATGGGTTCCATATCAGAGCTGCTGCGTGCCTGATCTGAGAGCAGAGAGTGACAGTGGGAGAGCTTCTCACTCCTTTTATATCTGACGGCTCCGCCTGCCTCTGTGACATGTCCATTGTACGTGTCACAGAGAAAGGGCGGGCGGGGCAGGGGGTGAGTCAGGGGGCACATGCGAGCCCCGCTGGTGGAGAAACCCCAGCCCAAAGGCAAAAGGCGGGGCCCCTTCTGGACTTTCTAGTGGCTGGGTCTTCTCGCTGTGGGTGGCAGGTGTTTGGCACGGGATGGGCCACCATGCAGAGACTGTTGGGGACTGTGGAGGCCTTCTCCTTCAGAGCTCACCCTGCCTGGGCACCGGCTCTGCAGGCCCCTCAGCTGCGCATATGTATCGGCCAGCCCTTCCCCACTACAGGGCCCAGAGGCCAGAGGCTGCTCAGAGCTGAGGGCAGGAGGCACCCAGAGCTTGCCAGGGTGTGGGCCACCTCCTCCGGGGACCTCCCCAGCTTCTCTGCGAGTCCTGGAGACAGGATCGCCTTCTCCAGGGCTGCTCAGCTGCCAGCATCACCATGAGCCAGGTGGCGAAGGTTTCTGAGCAGGAGATGCAGAGCCCTGATCCGACTGCATGCTGCACCCCACGATGTCCCTTCCTGGCAGGTAGGTTCTTTCTTCACTTCTTTTTTGAAATTTGGTCAGACAACATGTAAACCTTGCACCGTTCTTCAGGGTATACAGATGGTAGTGGCTTAGCCGGGATTCGAAGCAAGCCTGTGTGATTCCAGAGCTCGTGTTCTGGACTGTGGTGCCCCCTTATCATATATGCTTCATGTGTTCCTTGTTTTTCATTTTTTCTTGTAGTCCTTATGGTACTTAGCCCTAAGTGCCATACCTGTAACGAACAGCTACACTGCCCTGTGGGAGGTCTTCTTCTGTTCAACACATGAATTGGTCATCCACCGCACTGTGTTCTAATCTCAGAAGATACAGGTCAGGGACCACCAGTTGTCAGCTGGTGCTACCGTTGGTGCTGCCATTCCACATGTCTAACTGAGGCTTGAAGGCCGGATTTTCCCTTTGTCTAGTTTGAAGGATCCAGATATGTAAAGATTATAGTCTAGATAAATCATGGGCTATCCTGAAAGAAATTCACCAGTGAATTGTTCCGTATGGATTAGAAGCCAGTTTCTCTGGCCTTCCTGGAGTATATCCAGCAAGGCGTCTCATTCATGTCTAGAAAGCCAATATATCCTTTATTGCAACTTCAGCGTGGAGCGATGTATTGGTTTAAAGTACGATCAACACAATTTGGTCATTGTGAGTAGGCCAGCTGGGTCCACTCTTTATTACACATATGTAACTCGAGACATTCTTATGCCCAAGAGAGGAGACGTACTCTTGGGTGTCTAGGACGAGGGAAACATGTGTTGTTATTCAGGAGCTGGAAGCTGATGGTCTACACATCACTTGACCTTGTTTAAAACTTGTGTCTTTGGCTTGCTTCATTGGAGTGTTTTCTCTCTCCTGGGGCTGACATTGTGTGTTATGTATCACACAGGTGACATGTAGAAGTTTCCGAACCCAGAATCGTATAGATCAGTCAAAATGTATTTCTATAGTTTTGTTCAAAGTGTATGGAAAATAACACTGGGCCTAATTCATATATTCCAGAATTAGTTGGACCCTCTGCTCATGAGATTCTTTTTATGGTATGTCACAGCAAATTTGGACTTCCACCCCCAATAAACTTTGGGGTTGGAGGACACAAAAAGCTTTTGCTCACACCTAAATTATGTCTGAAAGAAAAGGGTAAATATTATAAGCCCTTTCTAACCTCTCCAAGAGCAGAAATGATTTACAGCTGTGGCATGGAACCCTAATTCCTCGATCTCATTTGAGGAGAGTTCAGTAAGAAACAATGTCTTGATTTTTGTTTGTTTGGTTTCTTCCCTGTTTTCTCATCTTGCTTACCAACAATCCATTGTAATTCATGAGTTAGTATGGCAGCAGGCTGAGTGTTCCCTGGAGCTCATTAAATGATCTTTTTTTCCTAAAATAACTTTTGTGTCCTTGTTTTCAGCCCCTCTTCTTTCCTCTGCCCTTTACTACAACCAGAGCTCAGCCAAAGCTGACTGGCTTTGTGCAGACCTTACTTAGGGTTAGTCTTTTCTTCATTATTTTATTCATGGCTCCTCCATTTCATTGTTTGCCTTCTCGAAATGTGTTGAAATCTTTCTGTGGTGGATGACTTCCAAAATGTCTTGGCTTTGATTGGTTGATTAAGTTTGGTATTTCTACAGTATTGTTTAAATATGGTTTCAGGAGGAACAGAAAGTGAATATGTTTCCTTGTCTGCCATCTTGAGCTGAAAATCCCTGTGGATTTTAGCATCCAATGTTCCCATGGGAAAAAAACCCAACCTTGGCATTAATAGATGTGACACTCAAGATTTCAGCTTTTCGTGGGCAGTCACTGAGGATTGGAATATGTGGTCATTTCTAAAGGGAAAATAATAACTACCTCATGGAGTAGATTTGAGGATTAATTTAGAGAATGAACATGAAAATGCTTTGTAAGGCTTAAAAGTCTATAAAAATGTTTTTTGTTATTATTTGATTTGTTGCTATTTCAACTTTACTCGACAGTTGTTTATGACCTTTCTTATGTGATAAAATGGCCCCTGGTTTATTGTTTTGAAAGCCAGAATATATTTTTCAATAGCTCGATGGAAATGGCATCATTTGTGAAGGTTAAGGGTGAAGGGATAAATGTTTCTTGACACCTATCACTTTACAGTGTTTTCAGGAACTAATTGACACTTGTATTCCTCTTCCAAATTTTGTTGAGCACCTCCTACGAGCCACATGCTTTACATCAGGTGTTGGAAAGCATTTTCTGGATTTTAAATATCTTAGGCTTTGTGGGCCATATACAGCTTCTGTAGCTTCTCCTCTTTCTTCTTCAACAAGCTTTCTAAACGTGAGAACCATTATTAGCTCACAGTCCCACAGATCCAGGCTGAGAGCCTGATTTGATTTGTGGCCATGATTTGCCGATTCCTGCTCTGCGTCCTCACTGAGGAGGGGGACCATGTTTGAGTAATCACTTCTTTGAATCAACTCTTGGTCTTCTGGGGCTTGTCCTTACTCTCCTACACTCTCTAATCAACATGGCATCCAGAGAGATCCTGTTAAAACATAAGTCAGATCATGTCACTGAAATCTCTTCAATGGCTTCTTCACAGAAGAATCAAAGTCCTCAAAGTGCCTCCAGAGCCCTAGAAATGTGGACCTCTGTTTCGTGTCTGACTGTTTCCTTCTCCTCTCCACTTTGCTTGCTCTGTTTTCCACACACTGCCATCCTTTCTGCTCCTTGGGTACTCCAGCCTACTCTAGCCTCATTGACTTTCCATCGGACTGTTCCCTCTACCTGTACTATTCACTTCCCAGATATGCTCCTTGCTCCCTCTTAAATTTTATCTTCCCCAGAAAGTCCTCAGGGATCACTTAGTTTCAGCTAGCAGCCTCCTCCTAGCATCTAACCATCTCCATCTCCCTTCCCTGCTTGCTGTTTTTCTCCAGCACTTCCCTTATATATTCCCGCACTGTGGCGGCTCAGATTCAGCAAGTGATCATTGCCGCAGCATGGCCTCGGGGACCCTGGCTGCGGACACGATGTCCACACCTGCCTGGTGGCCCCTGCTCGCCTCACGGCCCCTCAGGTGCAGCATGCGCAGGACCCGCATTGCAGGCAGAAGACACAGGGCCACTGGCCCCAGCTAGGCAGGCCCCTCGATGCCGTGCTCATGTTGGCTCAGACCTCTTCGCTCTCCGCGCTGCGGTTCAAACCTGTGGGCAGCGCTGTGTGGGCGGGGATCGAAGACCTCCGCCCACTCCTCAGTGTGTCAGCACGCAGCCCCGCCTCCCATGGGGACCCAGCCTGAGGAGCAGGGGCAGGAGATTCGAGACTAGGGTGGCGCGAAAGGTAGGAGGTGTGGAGAGTATGGGGTTTACAAAAAGTGTTTGCTGACTGATCCAAACAAAAGTGAGACATGGTTGTATCAACGCATTTAAAAAGTCATTAAACTGCCGCTAAGTGTCTGTGATCACCCCGCCTAGGAGAGAGCGTGCACTCCGTGAGGGACACATGAAAGGCTGAGTGAACGTCTACCTGTGGTCCGTTACCTGGTGCACGGGTGTGTGAATTTTTGCGGAGAGCTCTTAATTTCTGTTGTCTCTGCTGACTTGACACGGTGGTTGGCAAACAGTGACGTGTTCAGTGTATTCAGGACATGATCATGGTTACTAATAATCACTTTGTTTTGCGCTGACACCTCCACAGAGAATTTACTACTGAATGTCCACTTTACAGAAGAGGAACTGAGGCGTAGGAAGTGAAGTGACTGAGTAAGAGGAAGGACTCAGACAATTGGTGTTAGTAAATTAACCCTGCAGGGGGCCGTTAGACTGTGGTGGCTCTAGTGATGCGGCCGCCTATGTAAAGCAAGGAAAATCTAAGCCTGTCAACGGCTCAGGGTGACGGACACCGCTGAGGACAGCCAGTCACAAACCACCAACTAGGCTTTAAAGCTATAGCAAATCAGTCATTTCCTTGCTTTGCTTCTGCTCTTTTAAAATAAGCATCTCTGCAGCTCCTGTGGCTGGAGTGCTCCTCACCGCTTCCACTTTGGTGGTGCCTGAATTGAATCTAATTTTGCTCACATAGTCTTAAAATTTTAAATATGCCTCAGTTTGTCTTTTAGGGCTGGCCGTAGAAGTTGGATTTGTGTCCAGTTTCTAGAACAGTGGTTGTCCTCTGGTCAGGCCTTAGGCGTTCTGTGTACAACGTTCCTCTTCTACCACCACCTTCTGGATGCCTCCACCCTCTACCATCTCCCGCGCATCAGATCCCCTAGATGCTCACATTATAACATCGCAGACACTCCTCTGTCTTCCAGCCAGCGTGTGAACTGAAACATTTCCATTCCTGTTGAAGAGTCTGGTGTGACCACTTTCCCAAACACAGCCACTCCCCAGCTGACCCTGGGTAACCACTCTTCTGAACTTGGTCTCCATCACTGACATGGACATCTTTCTATTTATGCTACATTTTTAAGTATTCATAAACCGCATATAGTATTCTATATTTTGTCTTCTTACTTGCTTTATTTAGTGTTATCTTTGCTAGGTTCATCCATGCTGACACGTAAAGATCTGTCTAGTTCACGTACTTTCCTCGCTATGTAGGATTCCCATGTACGGAAATACAATAATTTATATGTGCTTTTTCCTGTTGATGGATATTTAAATTGTTTCCAATTTTCAGTATGATTTCTTTTAAAAACATGTTTATATACTTTTTAAAGGTTACTTTACATTTACAGTTATTACAAAATACTGCCTATATTCCCTGTGTTGTACAATACATCCTTGAGCCTATTGTGGACCTAGTAGTTTACATCTCCCACTTCCCGACCCCTGTATTGCCCCCTCCTCCCCCTCTGCGCTGGCAACCATTAGTTTGTTCTCTATATCTGTAACTCTCCTTCTGTTTTGTTATATTTGCTAGATAGTTGTATTTTTGAGATTCCATATATAGGTGATATCCTACAGTATTTGTTTCTGTTTGACTTATTTCACTTACCACAATGCCCTCCAAGGCCATCTATGTTGCTGCAAATGGCAAAGTTTTGTTCTTTTGTAAGGCTGAGTAGTATGCCATTGGTTATATGTACCACATCTTCTTTATCTATTCATCTCTTGATGACACTTAGGTTGCTTCCATATCTTGGTAATTGTACACAAGGATGCTGCGAACATTGGGGTGCATGTATCTTTTCCAGTACATGTTATTGAGAACACGTGTTTTCGGTTTTTTCAGATTTATACCTAAGAGTGGAGTTGCGAGGTCATATAGTAGTTCTCTTTTTAGGTTTTGGAGAACCCTCCATACTGTTTTCCACAGTGGCTGCACCAGTTTACATCCCTACCAACAGTGTACCAGGGTTCCCTTTTCTCTCAAAAATTGTAAATTTTCTTCCTAGTGGTAATTGAGATGATAGTTCAATAATAACATAAGATCAGGTGAAGTCTAAAGAAATTTTAGAAAACCTGGATAAAGTAAGAACACATGTGTTCTCTGGCATCTGAATGTTGGAGAGACACCAAGACACGTGGGCCAAGTTGTGGAGAGAAGGGAAACACAGACGCAAGCTTGACATTTGCTGCAGCTTTTCTCCTTGGGGCATTTGCTGATTCAAACGTTACAGCCTAGGAGCTGAAAAGCCAAAGAGTTCAAGAGACTCTAACCACAGAAGCCAAAGAGCAAGAGCCGATTTACATGGATAAAAAGCATTTTAACTATGCCAAAGCAGAAAATGAAAAGAAAGAACTTTGCATTGCATTTAATAAAAGTTTAGGGAGATCTTTGTGGTATATTAGTGAACTTATTGGCGGAAATTTAGCCATGTACATTGTGTTGGAGAGGCACCAAGAGTTCAAGAATTCTCACATTTTGAGTACACAATTACCTTACATGTAGGCCTGGTGGCAGCCATTTACATAACAATGATTTGGAGGATGTGGTGTTAGTCAGCTCTTGCTGTGATAATGCTTTGGAAGAAATCGCCCCAAAACTCAGTTACATAAACAAGAATTTATTTTCCTTGGACCTATGGGCTAGTAGCTGCAGTGGCTCTCTTTTAGACCTCTAGATGGCTGGTTTTGCTCCGTGTTTTGGGTCAGTTTGAGGTGTGTCACACACATCTTCCTCTGGAGCCTGAGTGTGAGGCCGCAGCTCCCAGGCCCTGCCTTCTCACAAAGTTCAGTGAAACATAAGAGGTGCATGCAAATAGCAACCATAAGCATGCTGAAGTGGCTATACTAATACCAGAAAATATAGACTTTAAAACAAACAAAAGAGTTACTAGATATGAAAAGGGACATTTTATGATAAAAAAGGGAAGATACCAAAATTTTTAACATATTTGCCCTGAATAAGATAAAACCAAAGTACATGAAGAAGAAAATACCAACACCCATGAAGAATTGAAGGAAGAAATAGATAATTGCACAATATTAGGTAGAGGCTTCAGTACTCCACGGTCAATAATGGATAGAACAATTAGGCAGAAGATCAACAACGATATAGAAGACTTGGACAAGACTATGAATTAACAAGACCTACAAAACGTCTAGAGAATACTCAACCGAACAGTAAAATGCTCATCCTGCTCAACTACATGTGAAACGTTTCCCAGCATAGACGACATGCTAGGCTGTAAGAAAAGAGATTAAAAGCCACATACATTGCTGGTGGGAATGTAAAATGGCGCGGCCATTTTACAAAACAGCTTGAGAGTTCCTGCAAGTGTTAAACATCGAGTTACCCTATGACCCAGCAGTTCCATTACTAAATATATACCTAAGAGAAATGAAAACTTATGTCTGCACAAAAGCTTGTACGTGAATGTTCAGGGAAACCTATTTCTAAAAACAAAAGGTGGAAATAATTCAAATGTCAATCTGATAAATGAAGAAACAAAATGTGGAATAGCCGTACAATAGAATAGCATTCAGCTCTAAAAAGGCATGAAATATTGATCCATGTTACAACATGAATGAACCATGAAAGCATTATGTAAAGTTAAAGCAGCCAATCACAAAAGATCACATATTGTATGGTGCCATTTATATGAAGTGCCCAGAATAGCCAATCTGTAGAGACAGGAAGTCGATTAGTCGTTGCCTAGGGCTGAGAGGGTTGAGGAGAATGAAAAAACCTTGTTAATGTGTAATGGGATTTTTGTGAGGGGACAAAAATCTACAATTGGACTGTCGTGATGGTTCCACAAGTCTTTTAGTGGTTACACTAAGAACCACTGAATTGTATACATAAAAGAGTTGAAATTATGGTATGTAAATGACATCCCAATAAAGCTGTTAAAATTATGATAATTTTATAGTTATAAATTTGAAAATTCATCCAAAATTACACATTCTTAACAAATGCAACCTAACAAGACTAACCCAACAAAGAAAAAATATCTAAAACACCTGTATCTACTCAAAAAGTTGTTTGTATAGTTAAGTACCTTTACAGAAAATGATTTCCAGGGATAAATGGGTTTCCACGTAACTTCTTCCAAATATTTAGGGAAGAAGTATTGGTAATCTTACATAAAAATCTTCCAGGAAACAGAAAACTATATATTGCTCAAAGTATTTATAAGGCCAACATAAGCTTCAGATCAAAAGTAAAAAGAAGGGCTTCCCTGATGGTGCAGTGGTTAAGAATCCACCTCCCAATGCAGGGGACACGGGTTCGAGCCCTTGTGGGGGAAGATCCCACATGCCGTGGAGCAGCTACGCCCACGTGCCACAACTGCTGAGCCTGCGCTCTGGAGCCTGCGGGCCACAACTGCTGAGCCCGTGTGCCGCAACTACTGAAGCCTGCATGCCTAGAACCCGTGCTCCACAACAAGACAGGCCACCGCAAGGAGAAGCCAACTCACCACAACAAAGAATAGCCCCCCGCTCACCACAACTACAGAAAGCTCGCGTGCAACAATGAAGACCCAATGCAGCCACAAATAAATAAATAAAAAATAAAGTATAGGATCTTAAAAACAAAACAAAACAAAATCTATAAAGAATGTTACAAGAATAGAATCACAGGCCAGTTTCTCTTTTGAAAATGCATGCAAAATGTGTAAACAGAAGCACAAACTGTACCCATGGTATGTAAAACAATCATATATCAGAATCAAAGTAGCTTTATTTTGGTAATGCCAGGTTGCTTTAATGTTCAAACATGAAATCCATCCCAGGAATGAATTAGAGTGGGAAAAGAAGTCATTTTAAACGAAGCCTTGGGAATTCCCTGGTTTTCCAGTGGTTAGAACTTGGCGCTTTCACTGCTGGGGCCCTGGGGTCCAATCCCAGGTCAGGGAAATAAGATCCTCCAAGACATGAGGCAGGGCCCCGAAAAAAAAAATAATGAAGTCTTAACCAGGAGAAGCACAAGATCGAATAAACATAACAGATAACACCTTATGAAAAGTAGGTGAAGATTATGGAATATTCTAAAATTTAAAACAAAAAGAAACTTTTAAAGATTCCAAAGGATGTGACTAATATTGTACATAGGCAAAAAATAAAATGAAATAAAATATACAAATGATGGGAGCCCCAGAATCCAGAAGCCCAAGTCCTGTCTCTGAAGATTCTCATTCAGTGGGTTCTGGATTTCCTCTGTGTGTCAAAACCTACAGGTGATTCTGATACGACTCACAGACACAATGTAAAGCTTCTGCTTTGCAGGAGAGAATACCAGATTATTCTGTTATTTTATAGTTACACTAACAGGTTGTACTATTGACGGATAAGTCTGATGTCAAAATGCACTCCCCACTAGGGATAAAAAAGGAACTAGTAGTCTCTACTGCTACTTGGTGGCAGCATGCATGTATTGCAAGAGCAATTATTGTAGGAATCCAAATTAGTGGAACATTTTAGAATTGGAAAACTACATACAGATCATCTAGTCAAGCTTCCAACTGTTATAGTTGTAAAAACTAAGGCCCATATAAATGAAATGATTTATCTCCAAAGAGTGTTAGTGAAAGAGTATGAAATAAAAAGTATCTCTGAACTTTTAATTTAGTGCTGTTTTTATTAATCTCAAGTACTAGCTTAAACTTCGGTGTGACACATTTGGGATTGAGTTCTTGCTCAGATTTACTGATTGTGTGCCTTTTAGTAAGTTACTAAAACACGCGTTATTTTTTAACAGGTTTATTTATTTATTTATTTTTGGCTGCATAGGCTCTTCATTGCTGTGTGCGGGCTTTCTCTAGTTGCAGTGAGCGGGGGCTACTCTTTGTTGCAGTGCGCAGACTTCTCATTGGGGTGGCTTCTCGTTGTTGCTGAGCATGGAGTGTAGGTGTGTGGGCTTCAGTAGTTTTGGATCACGGGCTCTAGAGCGCAGGCTCGGTAGTTGTGGCGCACGGTCTTAGTTGCTCCGTGGCATGTGCAGTCTCATTTGCAGGTTCTGGGGAGGATTAAATGAGCTCATATGATATCCAATTGACTGAGGCAGAGTAGGCTTGGGATGAATCTTTGCTTGGTTTTCATTAGCTGCGGAGAAGAGGATGACAGCTTGGTGCCTCTCCAAATTTCACATGGGTGTGCCTCCCTTGGGGATCTTGTTAAATGCAGGCTGGTATTCAGTAGTTCTGGGTGGGGCCTGGATTCTGTCCTGCTAAGAAGCTCCTAGGTGACGGTGATGCTGAGGGCAAGCGTCCAGCTCCTGCATTTCTCCCTTTCTGGAAGAGCAGGACGTCTGCCCCCCGGGAGGAGAAAACATCCACAAAGTGACTACTAGGCACCAGCTTCCCTTACAGGCAAGGGACCTTTACCACTGCTCCCAACCATTGTGTCTGAGGCGCAGCAAGCCAAAACAGTGAGATGCTGAGGTTTGCAGCAAAGAGGAGGTTTATTCACAGGGCAGCCATGCGAGGAAGTGACGTGAAAATAGGTCTCCAATCCTCCTTCCCGAAAGCAAGGGGCTTGGGGTATCTGTGGGATAAAGAATAAAGAAGCAGGGCAGTATGGGTCATGGGGAGCTTGAGGCAAGGTGATTGGACAAAGATGTGCTCCTCATTGTTCTGAGCTGGTGTAATAGGCTACAGGGCTCAGCACATTCTCAGGCTGGAGTTTTTGGCCCTCTGATGGCAGAAGGCCAAAAGGCACTTGCCCAGGTGGAAGATCGGTGGTCCTCTCCACTCTAAACCAGCTCCGCCTACCTAGGCACAGCTGATTCCAAGTTCCTGGACAATACCGGGGCAAACATCTTTTTGCTTATGCTACGTGCTACTTGGAGGACGTGCAAGTGTTCAAGGTACCTTGATGAGTGAAGACAGGATTTCACTAATCATGACGCATGGTTTCACTTCCAGGTGAGCAGAAGAGACCTGTAGGCTGAGTCTGGCTCCTGGCACCTGGAATTGGAGGCAGATGGTTTAAAAACGGGCTCCCCCACCCTCTGTGTGATCTGAGGTAGATAGACTATTGATCCTTTTCTCCAATTAAAATGTGTGACTGGAAACACACTTAGTGGCATGTCTGACACACAGTAGTTATGCTACCGTAGGTCATTCTTGGAAACTGAAGCCGTGGTTTTGAGGGATCATCAAAACGAGTACAATGCTTGCCATGTTTCTCCTTGTTCATCCTGGTGACAAACCTGGTAGAGAGAGCTCCATCCTTTCCCACAGGACCACACCCCTAGTACTTAGAGTGAAGTGGTTATGTCTCACTTAAGGCACCTTTTCCTTTTCCTTCCTTCTTTTTTCTTCATTAATCTCCATCCAACTGGCCTTTCTAAATTTTACACAAAACAAAACCATTTCTCAATGGATTCAGATACTACCCCAAGTTAGTATTCCAACCAAGTTCTTGATCTTCCGGGTCTCATCATCAGAAATTTCTGAGCCTAAATCTTCTCTAGTTTCTAGGATCACTCATTTTCTCATTTCTCCCTTCTCCTTTGAGTTCAGAGTCTTGCCAATTTAGTCCCTTCCCTAACCACAACTTATAATAAGGTGACACAGCAAAGTGATGAAAGTCTAGACGGTCTGGTTTTACTCCTGGGTTTTTGCCACCTACTTACTGTGTGGCATTAGGCAAGCTATTCAACGTCTCTGGGCCTCAGTTTCCCCCCAAAAGTGAATATTACGAATATGACCTGCCGGGCTTCCATAGTGGTGCAGTGTTTGGGAGTCCGCCTGCTGATGCAAGGGGCACGGGTTCATGCCCCGGTCCGGGAGGATCCCACATGCCGTGGAGCGGTTGGGCCCGTGAGCCATGGCCGCTGAGCCCGCGCGTCCAGAGCCTGTGATCGGCAGCGGGAGAGGCCACGACAGTGAGAGGCCTGCGTACCACAAAAAAAAAAGAACATTACCTGCCTATAGGGTTGCCATTATGAGGAATATGTGGGTTAATATTTGGTAAGAACTTAGAATAGTACTTGTTATAGTCTAAGCACTACAGTTGTGCTTTTTAATAATAATAAATGAAATTGCAAATGTATACCTTACTCAACTTTCTGTCATAACTTTGAAGTGTTGGTCTATCTGTTGGGTCTTGTCAGCCTGTAAAGGAGGTGAGGTGTCCGTAGCTTTGGTGTGAGACGTGCTGCCTGCCGAAGCACCGATGCCCGTCAACGCTGTGACCGCCAAAGCCGTGAACGGGTGCTGGAGAAAGCAGGAGCAGAATGGAAGATGACGGCGTGGGAAGGAGGTGTGGTGTCCATAGGTTCGGGGTCTGAGGTGCTGCCTGCTGAAGCACCGATGCCCGCCAAAGCCGTAAATGGGGTGCTGGAGAAAACAGGAGCAGAACGGAAGATGACGGCGTGGGAAGGAGGCGTGGTGTCCATAGGTTCGGGGTCAGACGTGCTGCCTGCTGAAGCACCGATGCCCGGCAAAGGCGTAAATGGGGTGCTGGGGAAAACAGGAGCAGAATGGTAGATGATGGCGTGGGAAGGAGGTGTGGTGTCCATGGGTTCCATATCAGAGCTGCTGCGTGCCTGATCTGAGAGCAGAGAGTGACAGTGGGAGAGCTTCTCACTCCTTTTATATCTGACGGCTCCGCCTGCCTCTGTGACATGTCCATTGTACGTGTCACAGAGAAAGGGCGGGCGGGGCAGGGGGTGAGTCAGGGGGCACATGCGAGCCCCGCTGGTGGAGAAACCCCAGCCCAAAGGCAAAAGGCGGGGCCCCTTCTGGACTTTCTAGTGGCTGGGTCTTCTCGCTGTGGGTGGCAGGTGTTTGGCACGGGATGGGCCACCATGCAGAGACTGTTGGGGACTGTGGAGGCCTTCTCCTTCAGAGCTCACCCTGCCTGGGCACCGGCTCTGCAGGCCCCTCAGCTGCGCATATGTATCGGCCAGCCCTTCCCCACTACGGGGCCCAGAGGCCAGAGGCTGCTCAGAGCTGAGGGCAGGAGGCACCCAGAGCTTGCCAGGGTGTGGGCCACCTCCTCCGGGGACCTCCCCAGCTTCTCTGCGAGTCCTGGAGACAGGATCGCCTTCTCCAGGGCTGCTCAGCTGCCAGCATCACCATGAGCCAGGTGGCGAAGGTTTCTGAGCAGGAGATGCAGAGCCCTGATCCGACTGCATGCTGCACCCCACGATGTCCCTTCCTGGCAGGTAGGTTCTTTCTTCACTTCTTTTTTGAAATTTGGTCAGACAACATGTAAACCTTGCACCGTTCTTCAGGGTATACAGATGGTAGTGGCTTAGCCGGGATTCGAAGCAAGCCTGTGTGATTCCAGAGCTCGTGTTCTGGACTGTGGTGCCCCCTTATCATATATGCTTCATGTGTTCCTTGTTTTTCATTTTTTCTTGTAGTCCTTATGGTACTTAGCCCTAAGTGCCATACCTGTAACGAACAGCTACACTGCCCTGTGGGAGGTCTTCTTCTGTTCAACACATGAATTGGTCATCCACCGCACTGTGTTCTAATCTCAGAAGATACAGGTCAGGGACCACCAGTTGTCAGCTGGTGCTACCGTTGGTGCTGCCATTCCACATGTCTAACTGAGGCTTGAAGGCCGGATTTTCCCTTTGTCTAGTTTGAAGGATCCAGATATGTAAAGATTATAGTCTAGATAAATCATGGGCTATCCTGAAAGAAATTCACCAGTGAATTGTTCCGTATGGATTAGAAGCCAGTTTCTCTGGCCTTCCTGGAGTATATCCAGCAAGGCGTCTCATTCATGTCTAGAAAGCCAATATATCCTTTATTGCAACTTCAGCGTGGAGCGATGTATTGGTTTAAAGTACGATCAACACAATTTGGTCATTGTGAGTAGGCCAGCTGGGTCCACTCTTTATTACACATATGTAACTCGAGACATTCTTATGCCCAAGAGAGGAGACGTACTCTTGGGTGTCTAGGACGAGGGAAACATGTGTTGTTATTCAGGAGCTGGAAGCTGATGGTCTACACATCACTTGACCTTGTTTAAAACTTGTGTCTTTGGCTTGCTTCATTGGAGTGTTTTCTCTCTCCTGGGGCTGACATTGTGTGTTATGTATCACACAGGTGACATGTAGAAGTTTCCGAACCCAGAATCGTATAGATCAGTCAAAATGTATTTCTATAGTTTTGTTCAAAGTGTATGGAAAATAACACTGGGCCTAATTCATATATTCCAGAATTAGTTGGACCCTCTGCTCATGAGATTCTTTTTATGGTATGTCACAGCAAATTTGGACTTCCACCCCCAATAAACTTTGGGGTTGGAGGACACAAAAAGCTTTTGCTCACACCTAAATTATGTCTGAAAGAAAAGGGTAAATATTATAAGCCCTTTCTAACCTCTCCAAGAGCAGAAATGATTTACAGCTGTGGCATGGAACCCTAATTCCTCGATCTCATTTGAGGAGAGTTCAGTAAGAAACAATGTCTTGATTTTTGTTTGTTTGGTTTCTTCCCTGTTTTCTCATCTTGCTTACCAACAATCCATTGTAATTCATGAGTTAGTATGGCAGCAGGCTGAGTGTTCCCTGGAGCTCATTAAATGATCTTTTTTTCCTAAAATAACTTTTGTGTCCTTGTTTTCAGCCCCTCTTCTTTCCTCTGCCCTTTACTACAACCAGAGCTCAGCCAAAGCTGACTGGCTTTGTGCAGACCTTACTTAGGGTTAGTCTTTTCTTCATTATTTTATTCATGGCTCCTCCATTTCATTGTTTGCCTTCTCGAAATGTGTTGAAATCTTTCTGTGGTGGATGACTTCCAAAATGTCTTGGCTTTGATTGGTTGATTAAGTTTGGTATTTCTACAGTATTGTTTAAATATGGTTTCAGGAGGAACAGAAAGTGAATATGTTTCCTTGTCTGCCATCTTGAGCTGAAAATCCCTGTGGATTTTAGCATCCAATGTTCCCATGGGAAAAAAACCCAACCTTGGCATTAATAGATGTGACACTCAAGATTTCAGCTTTTCGTGGGCAGTCACTGAGGATTGGAATATGTGGTCATTTCTAAAGGGAAAATAATAACTACCTCATGGAGTAGATTTGAGGATTAATTTAGAGAATGAACATGAAAATGCTTTGTAAGGCTTAAAAGTCTATAAAAATGTTTTTTGTTATTATTTGATTTGTTGCTATTTCAACTTTACTCGACAGTTGTTTATGACCTTTCTTATGTGATAAAATGGCCCCTGGTTTATTGTTTTGAAAGCCAGAATATATTTTTCAATAGCTCGATGGAAATGGCATCATTTGTGAAGGTTAAGGGTGAAGGGATAAATGTTTCTTGACACCTATCACTTTACAGTGTTTTCAGGAACTAATTGACACTTGTATTCCTCTTCCAAATTTTGTTGAGCACCTCCTACGAGCCACATGCTTTACATCAGGTGTTGGAAAGCATTTTCTGGATTTTAAATATCTTAGGCTTTGTGGGCCATATACAGCTTCTGTAGCTTCTCCTCTTTCTTCTTCAACAAGCTTTCTAAACGTGAGAACCATTATTAGCTCACAGTCCCACAGATCCAGGCTGAGAGCCTGATTTGATTTGTGGCCATGATTTGCCGATTCCTGCTCTGCGTCCTCACTGAGGAGGGGGACCATGTTTGAGTAATCACTTCTTTGAATCAACTCTTGGTCTTCTGGGGCTTGTCCTTACTCTCCTACACTCTCTAATCAACATGGCATCCAGAGAGATCCTGTTAAAACATAAGTCAGATCATGTCACTGAAATCTCTTCAATGGCTTCTTCACAGAAGAATCAAAGTCCTCAAAGTGCCTCCAGAGCCCTAGAAATGTGGACCTCTGTTTCGTGTCTGACTGTTTCCTTCTCCTCTCCACTTTGCTTGCTCTGTTTTCCACACACTGCCATCCTTTCTGCTCCTTGGGTACTCCAGCCTACTCTAGCCTCATTGACTTTCCATCGGACTGTTCCCTCTACCTGTACTATTCACTTCCCAGATATCCTCCTTGCTCCCTCTTAAATTTTATCTTCCCCAGAAAGTCCTCAGGGATCACTTAGTTTCAGCTAGCAGCCTCCTCCTAGCATCTAACCATCTCCATCTCCCTTCCCTGCTTGCTGTTTTTCTCCAGCACTTCCCTTATATATTCCCGCACTGTGGCGGCTCAGATTCAGCAAGTGATCATTGCCGCAGCATGGCCTCGGGGACCCTGGCTGCGGACACGATGTCCACACCTGCCTGGTGGCCCCTGCTCGCCTCACGGCCCCTCAGGTGCAGCATGCGCAGGACCCGCATTGCAGGCAGAAGACACAGGGCCACTGGCCCCAGCTAGGCAGGCCCCTCGATGCCGTGCTCATGTTGGCTCAGACCTCTTCGCTCTCCGCGCTGCGGTTCAAACCTGTGGGCAGCGCTGTGTGGGCGGGGATCGAAGACCTCCGCCCACTCCTCAGTGTGTCAGCACGCAGCCCCGCCTCCCATGGGGACCCAGCCTGAGGAGCAGGGGCAGGAGATTCGAGACTAGGGTGGCGCGAAAGGTAGGAGGTGTGGAGAGTATGGGGTTTACAAAAAGTGTTTGCTGACTGATCCAAACAAAAGTGAGACATGGTTGTATCAACGCATTTAAAAAGTCATTAAACTGCCGCTAAGTGTCTGTGATCACCCCGCCTAGGAGAGAGCGTGCACTCCGTGAGGGACACATGAAAGGCTGAGTGAACGTCTACCTGTGGTCCGTTACCTGGTGCACGGGTGTGTGAATTTTTGCGGAGAGCTCTTAATTTCTGTTGTCTCTGCTGACTTGACACGGTGGTTGGCAAACAGTGACGTGTTCAGTGTATTCAGGACATGATCATGGTTACTAATAATCACTTTGTTTTGCGCTGACACCTCCACAGAGAATTTACTACTGAATGTCCACTTTACAGAAGAGGAACTGAGGCGTAGGAAGTGAAGTGACTGAGTAAGAGGAAGGACTCAGACAATTGGTGTTAGTAAATTAACCCTGCAGGGGGCCGTTAGACTGTGGTGGCTCTAGTGATGCGGCCGCCTATGTAAAGCAAGGAAAATCTAAGCCTGTCAACGGCTCAGGGTGACGGACACCGCTGAGGACAGCCAGTCACAAACCACCAACTAGGCTTTAAAGCTATAGCAAATCAGTCATTTCCTTGCTTTGCTTCTGCTCTTTTAAAATAAGCATCTCTGCAGCTCCTGTGGCTGGAGTGCTCCTCACCGCTTCCACTTTGGTGGTGCCTGAATTGAATCTAATTTTGCTCACATAGTCTTAAAATTTTAAATATGCCTCAGTTTGTCTTTTAGGGCTGGCCGTAGAAGTTGGATTTGTGTCCAGTTTCTAGAACAGTGGTTGTCCTCTGGTCAGGCCTTAGGCGTTCTGTGTACAACGTTCCTCTTCTACCACCACCTTCTGGATGCCTCCACCCTCTACCATCTCCCGCGCATCAGATCCCCTAGATGCTCACATTATAACATCGCAGACACTCCTCTGTCTTCCAGCCAGCGTGTGAACTGAAACATTTCCATTCCTGTTGAAGAGTCTGGTGTGACCACTTTCCCAAACACAGCCACTCCCCAGCTGACCCTGGGTAACCACTCTTCTGAACTTGGTCTCCATCACTGACATGGACATCTTTCTATTTATGCTACATTTTTAAGTATTCATAAACCGCATATAGTATTCTATATTTTGTCTTCTTACTTGCTTTATTTAGTGTTATCTTTGCTAGGTTCATCCATGCTGACACGTAAAGATCTGTCTAGTTCACGTACTTTCCTCGCTATGTAGGATTCCCATGTACGGAAATACAATAATTTATATGTGCTTTTTCCTGTTGATGGATATTTAAATTGTTTCCAATTTTCAGTATGATTTCTTTTAAAAACATGTTTATATACTTTTTAAAGGTTACTTTACATTTACAGTTATTACAAAATACTGCCTATATTCCCTGTGTTGTACAATACATCCTTGAGCCTATTGTGGACCTAGTAGTTTACATCTCCCACTTCCCGACCCCTGTATTGCCCCCTCCTCCCCCTCTGCGCTGGCAACCATTAGTTTGTTCTCTATATCTGTAACTCTCCTTCTGTTTTGTTATATTTGCTAGATAGTTGTATTTTTGAGATTCCATATATAGGTGATATCCTACAGTATTTGTTTCTGTTTGACTTATTTCACTTACCACAATGCCCTCCAAGGCCATCTATGTTGCTGCAAATGGCAAAGTTTTGTTCTTTTGTAAGGCTGAGTAGTATGCCATTGGTTATATGTACCACATCTTCTTTATCTATTCATCTCTTGATGACACTTAGGTTGCTTCCATATCTTGGTAATTGTACACAAGGATGCTGCGAACATTGGGGTGCATGTATCTTTTCCAGTACATGTTATTGAGAACACGTGTTTTTGGTTTTTTCAGATTTATACCTAAGAGTGGAGTTGCGAGGTCATATAGTAGTTCTCTTTTTAGGTTTTGGAGAACCCTCCATACTGTTTTCCACAGTGGCTGCACCAGTTTACATCCCTACCAACAGTGTACCAGGGTTCCCTTTTCTCTCAAAAATTGTAAATTTTCTTCCTAGTGGTAATTGAGATGATAGTTCAATAATAACATAAGATCAGGTGAAGTCTAAAGAAATTTTAGAAAACCTGGATAAAGTAAGAACACATGTGTTCTCTGGCATCTGAATGTTGGAGAGACACCAAGACACGTGGGCCAAGTTGTGGAGAGAAGGGAAACACAGACGCAAGCTTGACATTTGCTGCAGCTTTTCTCCTTGGGGCATTTGCTGATTCAAACGTTACAGCCTAGGAGCTGAAAAGCCAAAGAGTTCAAGAGACTCTAACCACAGAAGCCAAAGAGCAAGAGCCGATTTACATGGATAAAAAGCATTTTAACTATGCCAAAGCAGAAAATGAAAAGAAAGAACTTTGCATTGCATTTAATAAAAGTTTAGGGAGATCTTTGTGGTATATTAGTGAACTTATTGGCGGAAATTTAGCCATGTACATTGTGTTGGAGAGGCACCAAGAGTTCAAGAATTCTCACATTTTGAGTACACAATTACCTTACATGTAGGCCTGGTGGCAGCCATTTACATAACAATGATTTGGAGGATGTGGTGTTAGTCAGCTCTTGCTGTGATAATGCTTTGGAAGAAATCGCCCCAAAACTCAGTTACATAAACAAGAATTTATTTTCCTTGGACCTATGGGCTAGTAGCTGCAGTGGCTCTCTTTTAGACCTCTAGATGGCTGGTTTTGCTCCGTGTTTTGGGTCAGTTTGAGGTGTGTCACACACATCTTCCTCTGGAGCCTGAGTGTGAGGCCGCAGCTCCCAGGCCCTGCCTTCTCACAAAGTTCAGTGAAACATAAGAGGTGCATGCAAATAGCAACCATAAGCATGCTGAAGTGGCTATACTAATACCAGAAAATATAGACTTTAAAACAAACAAAAGAGTTACTAGATATGAAAAGGGACATTTTATGATAAAAAAGGGAAGATACCAAAATTTTTAACATATTTGCCCTGAATAAGATAAAACCAAAGTACATGAAGAAGAAAATACCAACACCCATGAAGAATTGAAGGAAGAAATAGATAATTGCACAATATTAGGTAGAGGCTTCAGTACTCCACGGTCAATAATGGATAGAACAATTAGGCAGAAGATCAACAACGATATAGAAGACTTGGACAAGACTATGAATTAACAAGACCTACAAAACGTCTAGAGAATACTCAACCGAACAGTAAAATGCTCATCCTGCTCAACTACATGTGAAACGTTTCCCAGCATAGACGACATGCTAGGCTGTAAGAAAAGAGATTAAAAGCCACATACATTGCTGGTGGGAATGTAAAATGGCGCGGCCATTTTACAAAACAGCTTGAGAGTTCCTGCAAGTGTTAAACATCGAGTTACCCTATGACCCAGCAGTTCCATTACTAAATATATACCTAAGAGAAATGAAAACTTATGTCTGCACAAAAGCTTGTACGTGAATGTTCAGGGAAACCTATTTCTGAAAACAAAAGGTGGAAATAATTCAAATGTCAATCTGATAAATGAAGAAACAAAATGTGGAATAGCCGTACAATAGAATAGCATTCAGCTCTAAAAAGGCATGAAATATTGATCCATGTTACAACATGAATGAACCATGAAAGCATTATGTAAAGTTAAAGCAGCCAATCACAAAAGATCACATATTGTATGGTGCCATTTATATGAAGTGCCCAGAATAGCCAATCTGTAGAGACAGGAAGTCGATTAGTCGTTGCCTAGGGCTGAGAGGGTTGAGGAGAATGAAAAAACCTTGTTAATGTGTAATGGGATTTTTGTGAGGGGACAAAAATCTACAATTGGACTGTCGTGATGGTTCCACAAGTCTTTTAGTGGTTACACTAAGAACCACTGAATTGTATACATAAAAGAGTTGAAATTATGGTATGTAAATGACATCCCAATAAAGCTGTTAAAATTATGATAATTTTATAGTTATAAATTTGAAAATTCATCCAAAATTACACATTCTTAACAAATGCAACCTAACAAGACTAACCCAACAAAGAAAAAATATCTAAAACACCTGTATCTACTCAAAAAGTTGTTTGTATAGTTAAGTACCTTTACAGAAAATGATTTCCAGGGATAAATGGGTTTCCACGTAACTTCTTCCAAATATTTAGGGAAGAAGTATTGGTAATCTTACATAAAAATCTTCCAGGAAACAGAAAACTATATATTGCTCAAAGTATTTATAAGGCCAACATAAGCTTCAGATCAAAAGTAAAAAGAAGGGCTTCCCTGATGGTGCAGTGGTTAAGAATCCACCTCCCAATGCAGGGGACACGGGTTCGAGCCCTTGTGGGGGAAGATCCCACATGCCGTGGAGCAGCTACGCCCACGTGCCACAACTGCTGAGCCTGCGCTCTGGAGCCTGCGGGCCACAACTGCTGAGCCCGTGTGCCGCAACTACTGAAGCCTGCATGCCTAGAACCCGTGCTCCACAACAAGACAGGCCACCGCAAGGAGAAGCCAACTCACCACAACAAAGAATAGCCCCCCGCTCACCACAACTACAGAAAGCTCGCGTGCAACAATGAAGACCCAATGCAGCCACAAATAAATAAATAAAAAATAAAGTATAGGATCTTAAAAACAAAACAAAACAAAATCTATAAAGAATGTTACAAGAATAGAATCACAGGCCAGTTTCTCTTTTGAAAATGCATGCAAAATGTGTAAACAGAAGCACAAACTGTACCCATGGTATGTAAAACAATCATATATCAGAATCAAAGTAGCTTTATTTTGGTAATGCCAGGTTGCTTTAATGTTCAAACATGAAACCCATCCCAGGAATGAATTAGAGTGGGAAAAGAAGTCATTTTAAACGAAGCCTTGGGAATTCCCTGGTTTTCCAGTGGTTAGAACTTGGCGCTTTCACTGCTGGGGCCCTGGGGTCCAATCCCAGGTCAGGGAAATAAGATCCTCCAAGACATGAGGCAGGGCCCCGAAAAAAAAAATAATGAAGTCTTAACCAGGAGAAGCACAAGATCGAATAAACATAACAGATAACACCTTATGAAAAGTAGGTGAAGATTATGGAATATTCTAAAATTTAAAACAAAGAGAAACTTTTAAAGATTCCAAAGGATGTGACTAATATTGTACATAGGCAAAAAATAAAATGAAATAAAATATACAAATGATGGGAGCCCCAGAATCCAGAAGCCCAAGTCCTGTCTCTGAAGATTCTCATTCAGTGGGTTCTGGATTTCCTCTGTGTGTCAAAACCTACAGGTGATTCTGATACGACTCACAGACACAATGTAAAGCTTCTGCTTTGCAGGAGAGAATACCAGATTATTCTGTTATTTTATAGTTACACTAACAGGTTGTACTATTGACGGATAAGTCTGATGTCAAAATGCACTCCCCACTAGGGATAAAAAAGGAACTAGTAGTCTCTACTGCTACTTGGTGGCAGCATGCATGTATTGCAAGAGCAATTATTGTAGGAATCCAAATTAGTGGAACATTTTAGAATTGGAAAACTACATACAGATCATCTAGTCAAGCTTCCAACTGTTATAGTTGTAAAAACTAAGGCCCATATAAATGAAATGATTTATCTCCAAAGAGTGTTAGTGAAAGAGTATGAAATAAAAAGTATCTCTGAACTTTTAATTTAGTGCTGTTTTTATTAATCTCAAGTACTAGCTTAAACTTCGGTGTGACACATTTGGGATTGAGTTCTTGCTCAGATTTACTGATTGTGTGCCTTTTAGTAAGTTACTAAAACACGCGTTATTTTTTAACAGGTTTATTTATTTATTTATTTTTGGCTGCATAGGCTCTTCATTGCTGTGTGCGGGCTTTCTCTAGTTGCAGTGAGCGGGGGCTACTCTTTGTTGCAGTGCGCAGACTTCTCATTGGGGTGGCTTCTCGTTGTTGCTGAGCATGGAGTGTAGGTGTGTGGGCTTCAGTAGTTTTGGATCACGGGCTCTAGAGCGCAGGCTCGGTAGTTGTGGCGCACGGTCTTAGTTGCTCCGTGGCATGTGCAGTCTCATTTGCAGGTTCTGGGGAGGATTAAATGAGCTCATATGATATCCAATTGACTGAGGCAGAGTAGGCTTGGGATGAATCTTTGCTTGGTTTTCATTAGCTGCGGAGAAGAGGATGACAGCTTGGTGCCTCTCCAAATTTCACATGGGTGTGCCTCCCTTGGGGATCTTGTTAAATGCAGGCTGGTATTCAGTAGTTCTGGGTGGGGCCTGGATTCTGTCCTGCTAAGAAGCTCCTAGGTGACGGTGATGCTGAGGGCAAGCGTCCAGCTCCTGCATTTCTCCCTTTCTGGAAGAGCAGGACGTCTGCCCCCCGGGAGGAGAAAACATCCACAAAGTGACTACTAGGCACCAGCTTCCCTTACAGGCAAGGGACCTTTACCACTGCTCCCAACCATTGTGTCTGAGGCGCAGCAAGCCAAAACAGTGAGATGCTGAGGTTTGCAGCAAAGAGGAGGTTTATTCACAGGGCAGCCATGCGAGGAAGTGACGTGAAAATAGGTCTCCAATCCTCCTTCCCGAAAGCAAGGGGCTTGGGGTATCTGTGGGATAAAGAATAAAGAAGCAGGGCAGTATGGGTCATGGGGAGCTTGAGGCAAGGTGATTGGACAAAGATGTGCTCCTCATTGTTCTGAGCTGGTGTAATAGGCTACAGGGCTCAGCACATTCTCAGGCTGGAGTTTTTGGCCCTCTGATGGCAGAAGGCCAAAAGGCACTTGCCCAGGTGGAAGATCGGTGGTCCTCTCCACTCTAAACCAGCTCCGCCTACCTAGGCACAGCTGATTCCAAGTTCCTGGACAATACCGGGGCAAACATCTTTTTGCTTATGCTACGTGCTACTTGGAGGACGTGCAAGTGTTCAAGGTACCTTGATGAGTGAAGACAGGATTTCACTAATCATGACGCATGGTTTCACTTCCAGGTGAGCAGAAGAGACCTGTAGGCTGAGTCTGGCTCCTGGCACCTGGAATTGGAGGCAGATGGTTTAAAAACGGGCTCCCCCACCCTCTGTGTGATCTGAGGTAGATAGACTATTGATCCTTTTCTCCAATTAAAATGTGTGACTGGAAACACACTTAGTGGCATGTCTGACACACAGTAGTTATGCTACCGTAGGTCATTCTTGGAAACTGAAGCCGTGGTTTTGAGGGATCATCAAAACGAGTACAATGCTTGCCATGTTTCTCCTTGTTCATCCTGGTGACAAACCTGGTAGAGAGAGCTCCATCCTTTCCCACAGGACCACACCCCTAGTACTTAGAGTGAAGTGGTTATGTCTCACTTAAGGCACCTTTTCCTTTTCCTTCCTTCTTTTTTCTTCATTAATCTCCATCCAACTGGCCTTTCTAAATTTTACACAAAACAAAACCATTTCTCAATGGATTCAGATACTACCCCAAGTTAGTATTCCAACCAAGTTCTTGATCTTCCGGGTCTCATCATCAGAAATTTCTGAGCCTAAATCTTCTCTAGTTTCTAGGATCACTCATTTTCTCATTTCTCCCTTCTCCTTTGAGTTCAGAGTCTTGCCAATTTAGTCCCTTCCCTAACCACAACTTATAATAAGGTGACACAGCAAAGTGATGAAAGTCTAGACGGTCTGGTTTTACTCCTGGGTTTTTGCCACCTACTTACTGTGTGGCATTAGGCAAGCTATTCAACGTCTCTGGGCCTCAGTTTCCCCCCAAAAGTGAATATTACGAATATGACCTGCCGGGCTTCCATAGTGGTGCAGTGTTTGGGAGTCCGCCTGCTGATGCAAGGGGCACGGGTTCATGCCCCGGTCCGGGAGGATCCCACATGCCGTGGAGCGGTTGGGCCCGTGAGCCATGGCCGCTGAGCCCGCGCGTCCAGAGCCTGTGATCGGCAGCGGGAGAGGCCACGACAGTGAGAGGCCTGCGTACCACAAAAAAAAAAGAACATTACCTGCCTATAGGGTTGCCATTATGAGGAATATGTGGGTTAATATTTGGTAAGAACTTAGAATAGTACTTGTTATAGTCTAAGCACTACAGTTGTGCTTTTTAATAATAATAAATGAAATTGCAAATGTATACCTTACTCAAGTTTCTGTCATAACTTTGAAGTGTTGGTCTATCTGTTGGGTCTTGTCAGCCTGTAAAGGAGGTGAGGTGTCCGTAGCTTTGGTGTGAGACGTGCTGCCTGCCGAAGCACCGATGCCCGTCAACGCTGTGACCGCCAAAGCCGTGAACGGGTGCTGGAGAAAGCAGGAGCAGAATGGAAGATGACGGCGTGGGAAGGAGGTGTGGTGTCCATAGGTTCGGGGTCTGAGGTGCTGCCTGCTGAAGCACCGATGCCCGCCAAAGCCGTAAATGGGGTGCTGGAGAAAACAGGAGCAGAACGGAAGATGACGGCGTGGGAAGGAGGCGTGGTGTCCATAGGTTCGGGGTCAGACGTGCTGCCTGCTGAAGCACCGATGCCCGGCAAAGGCGTAAATGGGGTGCTGGGGAAAACAGGAGCAGAATGGTAGATGATGGCGTGGGAAGGAGGTGTGGTGTCCATGGGTTCCATATCAGAGCTGCTGCGTGCCTGATCTGAGAGCAGAGAGTGACAGTGGGAGAGCTTCTCACTCCTTTTATATCTGACGGCTCCGCCTGCCTCTGTGACATGTCCATTGTACGTGTCACAGAGAAAGGGCGGGCGGGGCAGGGGGTGAGTCAGGGGGCACATGCGAGCCCCGCTGGTGGAGAAACCCCAGCCCAAAGGCAAAAGGCGGGGCCCCTTCTGGACTTTCTAGTGGCTGGGTCTTCTCGCTGTGGGTGGCAGGTGTTTGGCACGGGATGGGCCACCATGCAGAGACTGTTGGGGACTGTGGAGGCCTTCTCCTTCAGAGCTCACCCTGCCTGGGCACCGGCTCTGCAGGCCCCTCAGCTGCGCATATGTATCGGCCAGCCCTTCCCCACTACGGGGCCCAGAGGCCAGAGGCTGCTCAGAGCTGAGGGCAGGAGGCACCCAGAGCTTGCCAGGGTGTGGGCCACCTCCTCCGGGGACCTCCCCAGCTTCTCTGCGAGTCCTGGAGACAGGATCGCCTTCTCCAGGGCTGCTCAGCTGCCAGCATCACCATGAGCCAGGTGGCGAAGGTTTCTGAGCAGGAGATGCAGAGCCCTGATCCGACTGCATGCTGCACCCCACGATGTCCCTTCCTGGCAGGTAGGTTCTTTCTTCACTTCTTTTTTGAAATTTGGTCAGACAACATGTAAACCTTGCACCGTTCTTCAGGGTATACAGATGGTAGTGGCTTAGCCGGGATTCGAAGCAAGCCTGTGTGATTCCAGAGCTCGTGTTCTGGACTGTGGTGCCCCCTTATCATATATGCTTCATGTGTTCCTTGTTTTTCATTTTTTCTTGTAGTCCTTATGGTACTTAGCCCTAAGTGCCATACCTGTAACGAACAGCTACACTGCCCTGTGGGAGGTCTTCTTCTGTTCAACACATGAATTGGTCATCCACCGCACTGTGTTCTAATCTCAGAAGATACAGGTCAGGGACCACCAGTTGTCAGCTGGTGCTACCGTTGGTGCTGCCATTCCACATGTCTAACTGAGGCTTGAAGGCCGGATTTTCCCTTTGTCTAGTTTGAAGGATCCAGATATGTAAAGATTATAGTCTAGATAAATCATGGGCTATCCTGAAAGAAATTCACCAGTGAATTGTTCCGTATGGATTAGAAGCCAGTTTCTCTGGCCTTCCTGGAGTATATCCAGCAAGGCGTCTCATTCATGTCTAGAAAGCCAATATATCCTTTATTGCAACTTCAGCGTGGAGCGATGTATTGGTTTAAAGTACGATCAACACAATTTGGTCATTGTGAGTAGGCCAGCTGGGTCCACTCTTTATTACACATATGTAACTCGAGACATTCTTATGCCCAAGAGAGGAGACGTACTCTTGGGTGTCTAGGACGAGGGAAACATGTGTTGTTATTCAGGAGCTGGAAGCTGATGGTCTACACATCACTTGACCTTGTTTAAAACTTGTGTCTTTGGCTTGCTTCATTGGAGTGTTTTCTCTCTCCTGGGGCTGACATTGTGTGTTATGTATCACACAGGTGACATGTAGAAGTTTCCGAACCCAGAATCGTATAGATCAGTCAAAATGTATTTCTATAGTTTTGTTCAAAGTGTATGGAAAATAACACTGGGCCTAATTCATATATTCCAGAATTAGTTGGACCCTCTGCTCATGAGATTCTTTTTATGGTATGTCACAGCAAATTTGGACTTCCACCCCCAATAAACTTTGGGGTTGGAGGACACAAAAAGCTTTTGCTCACACCTAAATTATGTCTGAAAGAAAAGGGTAAATATTATAAGCCCTTTCTAACCTCTCCAAGAGCAGAAATGATTTACAGCTGTGGCATGGAACCCTAATTCCTCGATCTCATTTGAGGAGAGTTCAGTAAGAAACAATGTCTTGATTTTTGTTTGTTTGGTTTCTTCCCTGTTTTCTCATCTTGCTTACCAACAATCCATTGTAATTCATGAGTTAGTATGGCAGCAGGCTGAGTGTTCCCTGGAGCTCATTAAATGATCTTTTTTTCCTAAAATAACTTTTGTGTCCTTGTTTTCAGCCCCTCTTCTTTCCTCTGCCCTTTACTACAACCAGAGCTCAGCCAAAGCTGACTGGCTTTGTGCAGACCTTACTTAGGGTTAGTCTTTTCTTCATTATTTTATTCATGGCTCCTCCATTTCATTGTTTGCCTTCTCGAAATGTGTTGAAATCTTTCTGTGGTGGATGACTTCCAAAATGTCTTGGCTTTGATTGGTTGATTAAGTTTGGTATTTCTACAGTATTGTTTAAATATGGTTTCAGGAGGAACAGAAAGTGAATATGTTTCCTTGTCTGCCATCTTGAGCTGAAAATCCCTGTGGATTTTAGCATCCAATGTTCCCATGGGAAAAAAACCCAACCTTGGCATTAATAGATGTGACACTCAAGATTTCAGCTTTTCGTGGGCAGTCACTGAGGATTGGAATATGTGGTCATTTCTAAAGGGAAAATAATAACTACCTCATGGAGTAGATTTGAGGATTAATTTAGAGAATGAACATGAAAATGCTTTGTAAGGCTTAAAAGTCTATAAAAATGTTTTTTGTTATTATTTGATTTGTTGCTATTTCAACTTTACTCGACAGTTGTTTATGACCTTTCTTATGTGATAAAATGGCCCCTGGTTTATTGTTTTGAAAGCCAGAATATATTTTTCAATAGCTCGATGGAAATGGCATCATTTGTGAAGGTTAAGGGTGAAGGGATAAATGTTTCTTGACACCTATCACTTTACAGTGTTTTCAGGAACTAATTGACACTTGTATTCCTCTTCCAAATTTTGTTGAGCACCTCCTACGAGCCACATGCTTTACATCAGGTGTTGGAAAGCATTTTCTGGATTTTAAATATCTTAGGCTTTGTGGGCCATATACAGCTTCTGTAGCTTCTCCTCTTTCTTCTTCAACAAGCTTTCTAAACGTGAGAACCATTATTAGCTCACAGTCCCACAGATCCAGGCTGAGAGCCTGATTTGATTTGTGGCCATGATTTGCCGATTCCTGCTCTGCGTCCTCACTGAGGAGGGGGACCATGTTTGAGTAATCACTTCTTTGAATCAACTCTTGGTCTTCTGGGGCTTGTCCTTACTCTCCTACACTCTCTAATCAACATGGCATCCAGAGAGATCCTGTTAAAACATAAGTCAGATCATGTCACTGAAATCTCTTCAATGGCTTCTTCACAGAAGAATCAAAGTCCTCAAAGTGCCTCCAGAGCCCTAGAAATGTGGACCTCTGTTTCGTGTCTGACTGTTTCCTTCTCCTCTCCACTTTGCTTGCTCTGTTTTCCACACACTGCCATCCTTTCTGCTCCTTGGGTACTCCAGCCTACTCTAGCCTCATTGACTTTCCATCGGACTGTTCCCTCTACCTGTACTATTCACTTCCCAGATATCCTCCTTGCTCCCTCTTAAATTTTATCTTCCCCAGAAAGTCCTCAGGGATCACTTAGTTTCAGCTAGCAGCCTCCTCCTAGCATCTAACCATCTCCATCTCCCTTCCCTGCTTGCTGTTTTTCTCCAGCACTTCCCTTATATATTCCCGCACTGTGGCGGCTCAGATTCAGCAAGTGATCATTGCCGCAGCATGGCCTCGGGGACCCTGGCTGCGGACACGATGTCCACACCTGCCTGGTGGCCCCTGCTCGCCTCACGGCCCCTCAGGTGCAGCATGCGCAGGACCCGCATTGCAGGCAGAAGACACAGGGCCACTGGCCCCAGCTAGGCAGGCCCCTCGATGCCGTGCTCATGTTGGCTCAGACCTCTTCGCTCTCCGCGCTGCGGTTCAAACCTGTGGGCAGCGCTGTGTGGGCGGGGATCGAAGACCTCCGCCCACTCCTCAGTGTGTCAGCACGCAGCCCCGCCTCCCATGGGGACCCAGCCTGAGGAGCAGGGGCAGGAGATTCGAGACTAGGGTGGCGCGAAAGGTAGGAGGTGTGGAGAGTATGGGGTTTACAAAAAGTGTTTGCTGACTGATCCAAACAAAAGTGAGACATGGTTGTATCAACGCATTTAAAAAGTCATTAAACTGCCGCTAAGTGTCTGTGATCACCCCGCCTAGGAGAGAGCGTGCACTCCGTGAGGGACACATGAAAGGCTGAGTGAACGTCTACCTGTGGTCCGTTACCTGGTGCACGGGTGTGTGAATTTTTGCGGAGAGCTCTTAATTTCTGTTGTCTCTGCTGACTTGACACGGTGGTTGGCAAACAGTGACGTGTTCAGTGTATTCAGGACATGATCATGGTTACTAATAATCACTTTGTTTTGCGCTGACACCTCCACAGAGAATTTACTACTGAATGTCCACTTTACAGAAGAGGAACTGAGGCGTAGGAAGTGAAGTGACTGAGTAAGAGGAAGGACTCAGACAATTGGTGTTAGTAAATTAACCCTGCAGGGGGCCGTTAGACTGTGGTGGCTCTAGTGATGCGGCCGCCTATGTAAAGCAAGGAAAATCTAAGCCTGTCAACGGCTCAGGGTGACGGACACCGCTGAGGACAGCCAGTCACAAACCACCAACTAGGCTTTAAAGCTATAGCAAATCAGTCATTTCCTTGCTTTGCTTCTGCTCTTTTAAAATAAGCATCTCTGCAGCTCCTGTGGCTGGAGTGCTCCTCACCGCTTCCACTTTGGTGGTGCCTGAATTGAATCTAATTTTGCTCACATAGTCTTAAAATTTTAAATATGCCTCAGTTTGTCTTTTAGGGCTGGCCGTAGAAGTTGGATTTGTGTCCAGTTTCTAGAACAGTGGTTGTCCTCTGGTCAGGCCTTAGGCGTTCTGTGTACAACGTTCCTCTTCTACCACCACCTTCTGGATGCCTCCACCCTCTACCATCTCCCGCGCATCAGATCCCCTAGATGCTCACATTATAACATCGCAGACACTCCTCTGTCTTCCAGCCAGCGTGTGAACTGAAACATTTCCATTCCTGTTGAAGAGTCTGGTGTGACCACTTTCCCAAACACAGCCACTCCCCAGCTGACCCTGGGTAACCACTCTTCTGAACTTGGTCTCCATCACTGACATGGACATCTTTCTATTTATGCTACATTTTTAAGTATTCATAAACCGCATATAGTATTCTATATTTTGTCTTCTTACTTGCTTTATTTAGTGTTATCTTTGCTAGGTTCATCCATGCTGACACGTAAAGATCTGTCTAGTTCACGTACTTTCCTCGCTATGTAGGATTCCCATGTACGGAAATACAATAATTTATATGTGCTTTTTCCTGTTGATGGATATTTAAATTGTTTCCAATTTTCAGTATGATTTCTTTTAAAAACATGTTTATATACTTTTTAAAGGTTACTTTACATTTACAGTTATTACAAAATACTGCCTATATTCCCTGTGTTGTACAATACATCCTTGAGCCTATTGTGGACCTAGTAGTTTACATCTCCCACTTCCCGACCCCTGTATTGCCCCCTCCTCCCCCTCTGCGCTGGCAACCATTAGTTTGTTCTCTATATCTGTAACTCTCCTTCTGTTTTGTTATATTTGCTAGATAGTTGTATTTTTGAGATTCCATATATAGGTGATATCCTACAGTATTTGTTTCTGTTTGACTTATTTCACTTACCACAATGCCCTCCAAGGCCATCTATGTTGCTGCAAATGGCAAAGTTTTGTTCTTTTGTAAGGCTGAGTAGTATGCCATTGGTTATATGTACCACATCTTCTTTATCTATTCATCTCTTGATGACACTTAGGTTGCTTCCATATCTTGGTAATTGTACACAAGGATGCTGCGAACATTGGGGTGCATGTATCTTTTCCAGTACATGTTATTGAGAACACGTGTTTTTGGTTTTTTCAGATTTATACCTAAGAGTGGAGTTGCGAGGTCATATAGTAGTTCTCTTTTTAGGTTTTGGAGAACCCTCCATACTGTTTTCCACAGTGGCTGCACCAGTTTACATCCCTACCAACAGTGTACCAGGGTTCCCTTTTCTCTCAAAAATTGTAAATTTTCTTCCTAGTGGTAATTGAGATGATAGTTCAATAATAACATAAGATCAGGTGAAGTCTAAAGAAATTTTAGAAAACCTGGATAAAGTAAGAACACATGTGTTCTCTGGCATCTGAATGTTGGAGAGACACCAAGACACGTGGGCCAAGTTGTGGAGAGAAGGGAAACACAGACGCAAGCTTGACATTTGCTGCAGCTTTTCTCCTTGGGGCATTTGCTGATTCAAACGTTACAGCCTAGGAGCTGAAAAGCCAAAGAGTTCAAGAGACTCTAACCACAGAAGCCAAAGAGCAAGAGCCGATTTACATGGATAAAAAGCATTTTAACTATGCCAAAGCAGAAAATGAAAAGAAAGAACTTTGCATTGCATTTAATAAAAGTTTAGGGAGATCTTTGTGGTATATTAGTGAACTTATTGGCGGAAATTTAGCCATGTACATTGTGTTGGAGAGGCACCAAGAGTTCAAGAATTCTCACATTTTGAGTACACAATTACCTTACATGTAGGCCTGGTGGCAGCCATTTACATAACAATGATTTGGAGGATGTGGTGTTAGTCAGCTCTTGCTGTGATAATGCTTTGGAAGAAATCGCCCCAAAACTCAGTTACATAAACAAGAATTTATTTTCCTTGGACCTATGGGCTAGTAGCTGCAGTGGCTCTCTTTTAGACCTCTAGATGGCTGGTTTTGCTCCGTGTTTTGGGTCAGTTTGAGGTGTGTCACACACATCTTCCTCTGGAGCCTGAGTGTGAGGCCGCAGCTCCCAGGCCCTGCCTTCTCACAAAGTTCAGTGAAACATAAGAGGTGCATGCAAATAGCAACCATAAGCATGCTGAAGTGGCTATACTAATACCAGAAAATATAGACTTTAAAACAAACAAAAGAGTTACTAGATATGAAAAGGGACATTTTATGATAAAAAAGGGAAGATACCAAAATTTTTAACATATTTGCCCTGAATAAGATAAAACCAAAGTACATGAAGAAGAAAATACCAACACCCATGAAGAATTGAAGGAAGAAATAGATAATTGCACAATATTAGGTAGAGGCTTCAGTACTCCACGGTCAATAATGGATAGAACAATTAGGCAGAAGATCAACAACGATATAGAAGACTTGGACAAGACTATGAATTAACAAGACCTACAAAACGTCTAGAGAATACTCAACCGAACAGTAAAATGCTCATCCTGCTCAACTACATGTGAAACGTTTCCCAGCATAGACGACATGCTAGGCTGTAAGAAAAGAGATTAAAAGCCACATACATTGCTGGTGGGAATGTAAAATGGCGCGGCCATTTTACAAAACAGCTTGAGAGTTCCTGCAAGTGTTAAACATCGAGTTACCCTATGACCCAGCAGTTCCATTACTAAATATATACCTAAGAGAAATGAAAACTTATGTCTGCACAAAAGCTTGTACGTGAATGTTCAGGGAAACCTATTTCTGAAAACAAAAGGTGGAAATAATTCAAATGTCAATCTGATAAATGAAGAAACAAAATGTGGAATAGCCGTACAATAGAATAGCATTCAGCTCTAAAAAGGCATGAAATATTGATCCATGTTACAACATGAATGAACCATGAAAGCATTATGTAAAGTTAAAGCAGCCAATCACAAAAGATCACATATTGTATGGTGCCATTTATATGAAGTGCCCAGAATAGCCAATCTGTAGAGACAGGAAGTCGATTAGTCGTTGCCTAGGGCTGAGAGGGTTGAGGAGAATGAAAAAACCTTGTTAATGTGTAATGGGATTTTTGTGAGGGGACAAAAATCTACAATTGGACTGTCGTGATGGTTCCACAAGTCTTTTAGTGGTTACACTAAGAACCACTGAATTGTATACATAAAAGAGTTGAAATTATGGTATGTAAATGACATCCCAATAAAGCTGTTAAAATTATGATAATTTTATAGTTATAAATTTGAAAATTCATCCAAAATTACACATTCTTAACAAATGCAACCTAACAAGACTAACCCAACAAAGAAAAAATATCTAAAACACCTGTATCTACTCAAAAAGTTGTTTGTATAGTTAAGTACCTTTACAGAAAATGATTTCCAGGGATAAATGGGTTTCCACGTAACTTCTTCCAAATATTTAGGGAAGAAGTATTGGTAATCTTACATAAAAATCTTCCAGGAAACAGAAAACTATATATTGCTCAAAGTATTTATAAGGCCAACATAAGCTTCAGATCAAAAGTAAAAAGAAGGGCTTCCCTGATGGTGCAGTGGTTAAGAATCCACCTCCCAATGCAGGGGACACGGGTTCGAGCCCTTGTGGGGGAAGATCCCACATGCCGTGGAGCAGCTACGCCCACGTGCCACAACTGCTGAGCCTGCGCTCTGGAGCCTGCGGGCCACAACTGCTGAGCCCGTGTGCCGCAACTACTGAAGCCTGCATGCCTAGAACCCGTGCTCCACAACAAGACAGGCCACCGCAAGGAGAAGCCAACTCACCACAACAAAGAATAGCCCCCCGCTCACCACAACTACAGAAAGCTCGCGTGCAACAATGAAGACCCAATGCAGCCACAAATAAATAAATAAAAAATAAAGTATAGGATCTTAAAAACAAAACAAAACAAAATCTATAAAGAATGTTACAAGAATAGAATCACAGGCCAGTTTCTCTTTTGAAAATGCATGCAAAATGTGTAAACAGAAGCACAAACTGTACCCATGGTATGTAAAACAATCATATATCAGAATCAAAGTAGCTTTATTTTGGTAATGCCAGGTTGCTTTAATGTTCAAACATGAAACCCATCCCAGGAATGAATTAGAGTGGGAAAAGAAGTCATTTTAAACGAAGCCTTGGGAATTCCCTGGTTTTCCAGTGGTTAGAACTTGGCGCTTTCACTGCTGGGGCCCTGGGGTCCAATCCCAGGTCAGGGAAATAAGATCCTCCAAGACATGAGGCAGGGCCCCGAAAAAAAAAATAATGAAGTCTTAACCAGGAGAAGCACAAGATCGAATAAACATAACAGATAACACCTTATGAAAAGTAGGTGAAGATTATGGAATATTCTAAAATTTAAAACAAAGAGAAACTTTTAAAGATTCCAAAGGATGTGACTAATATTGTACATAGGCAAAAAATAAAATGAAATAAAATATACAAATGATGGGAGCCCCAGAATCCAGAAGCCCAAGTCCTGTCTCTGAAGATTCTCATTCAGTGGGTTCTGGATTTCCTCTGTGTGTCAAAACCTACAGGTGATTCTGATACGACTCACAGACACAATGTAAAGCTTCTGCTTTGCAGGAGAGAATACCAGATTATTCTGTTATTTTATAGTTACACTAACAGGTTGTACTATTGACGGATAAGTCTGATGTCAAAATGCACTCCCCACTAGGGATAAAAAAGGAACTAGTAGTCTCTACTGCTACTTGGTGGCAGCATGCATGTATTGCAAGAGCAATTATTGTAGGAATCCAAATTAGTGGAACATTTTAGAATTGGAAAACTACATACAGATCATCTAGTCAAGCTTCCAACTGTTATAGTTGTAAAAACTAAGGCCCATATAAATGAAATGATTTATCTCCAAAGAGTGTTAGTGAAAGAGTATGAAATAAAAAGTATCTCTGAACTTTTAATTTAGTGCTGTTTTTATTAATCTCAAGTACTAGCTTAAACTTCGGTGTGACACATTTGGGATTGAGTTCTTGCTCAGATTTACTGATTGTGTGCCTTTTAGTAAGTTACTAAAACACGCGTTATTTTTTAACAGGTTTATTTATTTATTTATTTTTGGCTGCATAGGCTCTTCATTGCTGTGTGCGGGCTTTCTCTAGTTGCAGTGAGCGGGGGCTACTCTTTGTTGCAGTGCGCAGACTTCTCATTGGGGTGGCTTCTCGTTGTTGCTGAGCATGGAGTGTAGGTGTGTGGGCTTCAGTAGTTTTGGATCACGGGCTCTAGAGCGCAGGCTCGGTAGTTGTGGCGCACGGTCTTAGTTGCTCCGTGGCATGTGCAGTCTCATTTGCAGGTTCTGGGGAGGATTAAATGAGCTCATATGATATCCAATTGACTGAGGCAGAGTAGGCTTGGGATGAATCTTTGCTTGGTTTTCATTAGCTGCGGAGAAGAGGATGACAGCTTGGTGCCTCTCCAAATTTCACATGGGTGTGCCTCCCTTGGGGATCTTGTTAAATGCAGGCTGGTATTCAGTAGTTCTGGGTGGGGCCTGGATTCTGTCCTGCTAAGAAGCTCCTAGGTGACGGTGATGCTGAGGGCAAGCGTCCAGCTCCTGCATTTCTCCCTTTCTGGAAGAGCAGGACGTCTGCCCCCCGGGAGGAGAAAACATCCACAAAGTGACTACTAGGCACCAGCTTCCCTTACAGGCAAGGGACCTTTACCACTGCTCCCAACCATTGTGTCTGAGGCGCAGCAAGCCAAAACAGTGAGATGCTGAGGTTTGCAGCAAAGAGGAGGTTTATTCACAGGGCAGCCATGCGAGGAAGTGACGTGAAAATAGGTCTCCAATCCTCCTTCCCGAAAGCAAGGGGCTTGGGGTATCTGTGGGATAAAGAATAAAGAAGCAGGGCAGTATGGGTCATGGGGAGCTTGAGGCAAGGTGATTGGACAAAGATGTGCTCCTCATTGTTCTGAGCTGGTGTAATAGGCTACAGGGCTCAGCACATTCTCAGGCTGGAGTTTTTGGCCCTCTGATGGCAGAAGGCCAAAAGGCACTTGCCCAGGTGGAAGATCGGTGGTCCTCTCCACTCTAAACCAGCTCCGCCTACCTAGGCACAGCTGATTCCAAGTTCCTGGACAATACCGGGGCAAACATCTTTTTGCTTATGCTACGTGCTACTTGGAGGACGTGCAAGTGTTCAAGGTACCTTGATGAGTGAAGACAGGATTTCACTAATCATGACGCATGGTTTCACTTCCAGGTGAGCAGAAGAGACCTGTAGGCTGAGTCTGGCTCCTGGCACCTGGAATTGGAGGCAGATGGTTTAAAAACGGGCTCCCCCACCCTCTGTGTGATCTGAGGTAGATAGACTATTGATCCTTTTCTCCAATTAAAATGTGTGACTGGAAACACACTTAGTGGCATGTCTGACACACAGTAGTTATGCTACCGTAGGTCATTCTTGGAAACTGAAGCCGTGGTTTTGAGGGATCATCAAAACGAGTACAATGCTTGCCATGTTTCTCCTTGTTCATCCTGGTGACAAACCTGGTAGAGAGAGCTCCATCCTTTCCCACAGGACCACACCCCTAGTACTTAGAGTGAAGTGGTTATGTCTCACTTAAGGCACCTTTTCCTTTTCCTTCCTTCTTTTTTCTTCATTAATCTCCATCCAACTGGCCTTTCTAAATTTTACACAAAACAAAACCATTTCTCAATGGATTCAGATACTACCCCAAGTTAGTATTCCAACCAAGTTCTTGATCTTCCGGGTCTCATCATCAGAAATTTCTGAGCCTAAATCTTCTCTAGTTTCTAGGATCACTCATTTTCTCATTTCTCCCTTCTCCTTTGAGTTCAGAGTCTTGCCAATTTAGTCCCTTCCCTAACCACAACTTATAATAAGGTGACACAGCAAAGTGATGAAAGTCTAGACGGTCTGGTTTTACTCCTGGGTTTTTGCCACCTACTTACTGTGTGGCATTAGGCAAGCTATTCAACGTCTCTGGGCCTCAGTTTCCCCCCAAAAGTGAATATTACGAATATGACCTGCCGGGCTTCCATAGTGGTGCAGTGTTTGGGAGTCCGCCTGCTGATGCAAGGGGCACGGGTTCATGCCCCGGTCCGGGAGGATCCCACATGCCGTGGAGCGGTTGGGCCCGTGAGCCATGGCCGCTGAGCCCGCGCGTCCAGAGCCTGTGATCGGCAGCGGGAGAGGCCACGACAGTGAGAGGCCTACGTACCACAAAAAAAAAAAGAACATTACCTGCCTATAGGGTTGCCATTATGAGGAATATGTGGGTTAATATTTGGTAAGAACTTAGAATAGTACTTGTTATAGTCTAAGCACTACAGTTGTGCTTTTTAATAATAATAAATGAAATTGCAAATGTATACCTTACTCAACTTTCTGTCATAACTTTGAAGTGTTGGTCTATCTGTTGGGTCTTGTCAGCCTGTAAAGGAGGTGAGGTGTCCGTAGCTTTGGTGTGAGACGTGCTGCCTGCCGAAGCACCGATGCCCGTCAACGCTGTGACCGCCAAAGCCGTGAACGGGTGCTGGAGAAAGCAGGAGCAGAATGGAAGATGACGGCGTGGGAAGGAGGTGTGGTGTCCATAGGTTCGGGGTCTGAGGTGCTGCCTGCTGAAGCACCGATGCCCGCCAAAGCCGTAAATGGGGTGCTGGAGAAAACAGGAGCAGAACGGAAGATGACGGCATGGGAAGGAGGCGTGGTGTCCATAGGTTCGGGGTCAGACGTGCTGCCTGCTGAAGCACCGATGCCCGGCAAAGGCGTAAATGGGGTGCTGGGGAAAACAGGAGCAGAATGGTAGATGATGGCGTGGGAAGGAGGTGTGGTGTCCATGGGTTCCATATCAGAGCTGCTGCGTGCCTGATCTGAGAGCAGAGAGTGACAGTGGGAGAGCTTCTCACTCCTTTTATATCTGACGGCTCCGCCTGCCTCTGTGACATGTCCATTGTACGTGTCACAGAGAAAGGGCGGGCGGGGCAGGGGGTGAGTCAGGGGGCACATGCGAGCCCCGCTGGTGGAGAAACCCCAGCCCAAAGGCAAAAGGCGGGGCCCCTTCTGGACTTTCTAGTGGCTGGGTCTTCTCGCTGTGGGTGGCAGGTGTTTGGCACGGGATGGGCCACCATGCAGAGACTGTTGGGGACTGTGGAGGCCTTCTCCTTCAGAGCTCACCCTGCCTGGGCACCGGCTCTGCAGGCCCCTCAGCTGCGCATATGTATCGGCCAGCCCTTCCCCACTACGGGGCCCAGAGGCCAGAGGCTGCTCAGAGCTGAGGGCAGGAGGCACCCAGAGCTTGCCAGGGTGTGGGCCACCTCCTCCGGGGACCTCCCCAGCTTCTCTGCGAGTCCTGGAGACAGGATCGCCTTCTCCAGGGCTGCTCAGCTGCCAGCATCACCATGAGCCAGGTGGCGAAGGTTTCTGAGCAGGAGATGCAGAGCCCTGATCCGACTGCATGCTGCACCCCACGATGTCCCTTCCTGGCAGGTAGGTTCTTTCTTCACTTCTTTTTTGAAATTTGGTCAGACAACATGTAAACCTTGCACCGTTCTTCAGGGTATACAGATGGTAGTGGCTTAGCCGGGATTCGAAGCAAGCCTGTGTGATTCCAGAGCTCGTGTTCTGGACTGTGGTGCCCCCTTATCATATATGCTTCATGTGTTCCTTGTTTTTCATTTTTTCTTGTAGTCCTTATGGTACTTAGCCCTAAGTGCCATACCTGTAACGAACAGCTACACTGCCCTGTGGGAGGTCTTCTTCTGTTCAACACATGAATTGGTCATCCACCGCACTGTGTTCTAATCTCAGAAGATACAGGTCAGGGACCACCAGTTGTCAGCTGGTGCTACCGTTGGTGCTGCCATTCCACATGTCTAACTGAGGCTTGAAGGCCGGATTTTCCCTTTGTCTAGTTTGAAGGATCCAGATATGTAAAGATTATAGTCTAGATAAATCATGGGCTATCCTGAAAGAAATTCACCAGTGAATTGTTCCGTATGGATTAGAAGCCAGTTTCTCTGGCCTTCCTGGAGTATATCCAGCAAGGCGTCTCATTCATGTCTAGAAAGCCAATATATCCTTTATTGCAACTTCAGCGTGGAGCGATGTATTGGTTTAAAGTACGATCAACACAATTTGGTCATTGTGAGTAGGCCAGCTGGGTCCACTCTTTATTACACATATGTAACTCGAGACATTCTTATGCCCAAGAGAGGAGACGTACTCTTGGGTGTCTAGGACGAGGGAAACATGTGTTGTTATTCAGGAGCTGGAAGCTGATGGTCTACACATCACTTGACCTTGTTTAAAACTTGTGTCTTTGGCTTGCTTCATTGGAGTGTTTTCTCTCTCCTGGGGCTGACATTGTGTGTTATGTATCACACAGGTGACATGTAGAAGTTTCCGAACCCAGAATCGTATAGATCAGTCAAAATGTATTTCTATAGTTTTGTTCAAAGTGTATGGAAAATAACACTGGGCCTAATTCATATATTCCAGAATTAGTTGGACCCTCTGCTCATGAGATTCTTTTTATGGTATGTCACAGCAAATTTGGACTTCCACCCCCAATAAACTTTGGGGTTGGAGGACACAAAAAGCTTTTGCTCACACCTAAATTATGTCTGAAAGAAAAGGGTAAATATTATAAGCCCTTTCTAACCTCTCCAAGAGCAGAAATGATTTACAGCTGTGGCATGGAACCCTAATTCCTCGATCTCATTTGAGGAGAGTTCAGTAAGAAACAATGTCTTGATTTTTGTTTGTTTGGTTTCTTCCCTGTTTTCTCATCTTGCTTACCAACAATCCATTGTAATTCATGAGTTAGTATGGCAGCAGGCTGAGTGTTCCCTGGAGCTCATTAAATGATCTTTTTTTCCTAAAATAACTTTTGTGTCCTTGTTTTCAGCCCCTCTTCTTTCCTCTGCCCTTTACTACAACCAGAGCTCAGCCAAAGCTGACTGGCTTTGTGCAGACCTTACTTAGGGTTAGTCTTTTCTTCATTATTTTATTCATGGCTCCTCCATTTCATTGTTTGCCTTCTCGAAATGTGTTGAAATCTTTCTGTGGTGGATGACTTCCAAAATGTCTTGGCTTTGATTGGTTGATTAAGTTTGGTATTTCTACAGTATTGTTTAAATATGGTTTCAGGAGGAACAGAAAGTGAATATGTTTCCTTGTCTGCCATCTTGAGCTGAAAATCCCTGTGGATTTTAGCATCCAATGTTCCCATGGGAAAAAAACCCAACCTTGGCATTAATAGATGTGACACTCAAGATTTCAGCTTTTCGTGGGCAGTCACTGAGGATTGGAATATGTGGTCATTTCTAAAGGGAAAATAATAACTACCTCATGGAGTAGATTTGAGGATTAATTTAGAGAATGAACATGAAAATGCTTTGTAAGGCTTAAAAGTCTATAAAAATGTTTTTTGTTATTATTTGATTTGTTGCTATTTCAACTTTACTCGACAGTTGTTTATGACCTTTCTTATGTGATAAAATGGCCCCTGGTTTATTGTTTTGAAAGCCAGAATATATTTTTCAATAGCTCGATGGAAATGGCATCATTTGTGAAGGTTAAGGGTGAAGGGATAAATGTTTCTTGACACCTATCACTTTACAGTGTTTTCAGGAACTAATTGACACTTGTATTCCTCTTCCAAATTTTGTTGAGCACCTCCTACGAGCCACATGCTTTACATCAGGTGTTGGAAAGCATTTTCTGGATTTTAAATATCTTAGGCTTTGTGGGCCATATACAGCTTCTGTAGCTTCTCCTCTTTCTTCTTCAACAAGCTTTCTAAACGTGAGAACCATTATTAGCTCACAGTCCCACAGATCCAGGCTGAGAGCCTGATTTGATTTGTGGCCATGATTTGCCGATTCCTGCTCTGCGTCCTCACTGAGGAGGGGGACCATGTTTGAGTAATCACTTCTTTGAATCAACTCTTGGTCTTCTGGGGCTTGTCCTTACTCTCCTACACTCTCTAATCAACATGGCATCCAGAGAGATCCTGTTAAAACATAAGTCAGATCATGTCACTGAAATCTCTTCAATGGCTTCTTCACAGAAGAATCAAAGTCCTCAAAGTGCCTCCAGAGCCCTAGAAATGTGGACCTCTGTTTCGTGTCTGACTGTTTCCTTCTCCTCTCCACTTTGCTTGCTCTGTTTTCCACACACTGCCATCCTTTCTGCTCCTTGGGTACTCCAGCCTACTCTAGCCTCATTGACTTTCCATCGGACTGTTCCCTCTACCTGTACTATTCACTTCCCAGATATCCTCCTTGCTCCCTCTTAAATTTTATCTTCCCCAGAAAGTCCTCAGGGATCACTTAGTTTCAGCTAGCAGCCTCCTCCTAGCATCTAACCATCTCCATCTCCCTTCCCTGCTTGCTGTTTTTCTCCAGCACTTCCCTTATATATTCCCGCACTGTGGCGGCTCAGATTCAGCAAGTGATCATTGCCGCAGCATGGCCTCGGGGACCCTGGCTGCGGACACGATGTCCACACCTGCCTGGTGGCCCCTGCTCGCCTCACGGCCCCTCAGGTGCAGCATGCGCAGGACCCGCATTGCAGGCAGAAGACACAGGGCCACTGGCCCCAGCTAGGCAGGCCCCTCGATGCCGTGCTCATGTTGGCTCAGACCTCTTCGCTCTCCGCGCTGCGGTTCAAACCTGTGGGCAGCGCTGTGTGGGCGGGGATCGAAGACCTCCGCCCACTCCTCAGTGTGTCAGCACGCAGCCCCGCCTCCCATGGGGACCCAGCCTGAGGAGCAGGGGCAGGAGATTCGAGACTAGGGTGGCGCGAAAGGTAGGAGGTGTGGAGAGTATGGGGTTTACAAAAAGTGTTTGCTGACTGATCCAAACAAAAGTGAGACATGGTTGTATCAACGCATTTAAAAAGTCATTAAACTGCCGCTAAGTGTCTGTGATCACCCCGCCTAGGAGAGAGCGTGCACTCCGTGAGGGACACATGAAAGGCTGAGTGAACGTCTACCTGTGGTCCGTTACCTGGTGCACGGGTGTGTGAATTTTTGCGGAGAGCTCTTAATTTCTGTTGTCTCTGCTGACTTGACACGGTGGTTGGCAAACAGTGACGTGTTCAGTGTATTCAGGACATGATCATGGTTACTAATAATCACTTTGTTTTGCGCTGACACCTCCACAGAGAATTTACTACTGAATGTCCACTTTACAGAAGAGGAACTGAGGCGTAGGAAGTGAAGTGACTGAGTAAGAGGAAGGACTCAGACAATTGGTGTTAGTAAATTAACCCTGCAGGGGGCCGTTAGACTGTGGTGGCTCTAGTGATGCGGCCGCCTATGTAAAGCAAGGAAAATCTAAGCCTGTCAACGGCTCAGGGTGACGGACACCGCTGAGGACAGCCAGTCACAAACCACCAACTAGGCTTTAAAGCTATAGCAAATCAGTCATTTCCTTGCTTTGCTTCTGCTCTTTTAAAATAAGCATCTCTGCAGCTCCTGTGGCTGGAGTGCTCCTCACCGCTTCCACTTTGGTGGTGCCTGAATTGAATCTAATTTTGCTCACATAGTCTTAAAATTTTAAATATGCCTCAGTTTGTCTTTTAGGGCTGGCCGTAGAAGTTGGATTTGTGTCCAGTTTCTAGAACAGTGGTTGTCCTCTGGTCAGGCCTTAGGCGTTCTGTGTACAACGTTCCTCTTCTACCACCACCTTCTGGATGCCTCCACCCTCTACCATCTCCCGCGCATCAGATCCCCTAGATGCTCACATTATAACATCGCAGACACTCCTCTGTCTTCCAGCCAGCGTGTGAACTGAAACATTTCCATTCCTGTTGAAGAGTCTGGTGTGACCACTTTCCCAAACACAGCCACTCCCCAGCTGACCCTGGGTAACCACTCTTCTGAACTTGGTCTCCATCACTGACATGGACATCTTTCTATTTATGCTACATTTTTAAGTATTCATAAACCGCATATAGTATTCTATATTTTGTCTTCTTACTTGCTTTATTTAGTGTTATCTTTGCTAGGTTCATCCATGCTGACACGTAAAGATCTGTCTAGTTCACGTACTTTCCTCGCTATGTAGGATTCCCATGTACGGAAATACAATAATTTATATGTGCTTTTTCCTGTTGATGGATATTTAAATTGTTTCCAATTTTCAGTATGATTTCTTTTAAAAACATGTTTATATACTTTTTAAAGGTTACTTTACATTTACAGTTATTACAAAATACTGCCTATATTCCCTGTGTTGTACAATACATCCTTGAGCCTATTGTGGACCTAGTAGTTTACATCTCCCACTTCCCGACCCCTGTATTGCCCCCTCCTCCCCCTCTGCGCTGGCAACCATTAGTTTGTTCTCTATATCTGTAACTCTCCTTCTGTTTTGTTATATTTGCTAGATAGTTGTATTTTTGAGATTCCATATATAGGTGATATCCTACAGTATTTGTTTCTGTTTGACTTATTTCACTTACCACAATGCCCTCCAAGGCCATCTATGTTGCTGCAAATGGCAAAGTTTTGTTCTTTTGTAAGGCTGAGTAGTATGCCATTGGTTATATGTACCACATCTTCTTTATCTATTCATCTCTTGATGACACTTAGGTTGCTTCCATATCTTGGTAATTGTACACAAGGATGCTGCGAACATTGGGGTGCATGTATCTTTTCCAGTACATGTTATTGAGAACACGTGTTTTCGGTTTTTTCAGATTTATACCTAAGAGTGGAGTTGCGAGGTCATATAGTAGTTCTCTTTTTAGGTTTTGGAGAACCCTCCATACTGTTTTCCACAGTGGCTGCACCAGTTTACATCCCTACCAACAGTGTACCAGGGTTCCCTTTTCTCTCAAAAATTGTAAATTTTCTTCCTAGTGGTAATTGAGATGATAGTTCAATAATAACATAAGATCAGGTGAAGTCTAAAGAAATTTTAGAAAACCTGGATAAAGTAAGAACACATGTGTTCTCTGGCATCTGAATGTTGGAGAGACACCAAGACACGTGGGCCAAGTTGTGGAGAGAAGGGAAACACAGACGCAAGCTTGACATTTGCTGCAGCTTTTCTCCTTGGGGCATTTGCTGATTCAAACGTTACAGCCTAGGAGCTGAAAAGCCAAAGAGTTCAAGAGACTCTAACCACAGAAGCCAAAGAGCAAGAGCCGATTTACATGGATAAAAAGCATTTTAACTATGCCAAAGCAGAAAATGAAAAGAAAGAACTTTGCATTGCATTTAATAAAAGTTTAGGGAGATCTTTGTGGTATATTAGTGAACTTATTGGCGGAAATTTAGCCATGTACATTGTGTTGGAGAGGCACCAAGAGTTCAAGAATTCTCACATTTTGAGTACACAATTACCTTACATGTAGGCCTGGTGGCAGCCATTTACATAACAATGATTTGGAGGATGTGGTGTTAGTCAGCTCTTGCTGTGATAATGCTTTGGAAGAAATCGCCCCAAAACTCAGTTACATAAACAAGAATTTATTTTCCTTGGACCTATGGGCTAGTAGCTGCAGTGGCTCTCTTTTAGACCTCTAGATGGCTGGTTTTGCTCCGTGTTTTGGGTCAGTTTGAGGTGTGTCACACACATCTTCCTCTGGAGCCTGAGTGTGAGGCCGCAGCTCCCAGGCCCTGCCTTCTCACAAAGTTCAGTGAAACATAAGAGGTGCATGCAAATAGCAACCATAAGCATGCTGAAGTGGCTATACTAATACCAGAAAATATAGACTTTAAAACAAACAAAAGAGTTACTAGATATGAAAAGGGACATTTTATGATAAAAAAGGGAAGATACCAAAATTTTTAACATATTTGTCCTGAATAAGATAAAACCAAAGTACATGAAGAAGAAAATACCAACACCCATGAAGAATTGAAGGAAGAAATAGATAATTGCACAATATTAGGTAGAGGCTTCAGTACTCCACGGTCAATAATGGATAGAACAATTAGGCAGAAGATCAACAACGATATAGAAGACTTGGACAAGACTATGAATTAACAAGACCTACAAAACGTCTAGAGAATACTCAACCGAACAGTAAAATGCTCATCCTGCTCAACTACATGTGAAACGTTTCCCAGCATAGACGACATGCTAGGCTGTAAGAAAAGAGATTAAAAGCCACATACATTGCTGGTGGGAATGTAAAATGGCGCGGCCATTTTACAAAACAGCTTGAGAGTTCCTGCAAGTGTTAAACATCGAGTTACCCTATGACCCAGCAGTTCCATTACTAAATATATACCTAAGAGAAATGAAAACTTATGTCTGCACAAAAGCTTGTACGTGAATGTTCAGGGAAACCTATTTCTAAAAACAAAAGGTGGAAATAATTCAAATGTCAATCTGATAAATGAAGAAACAAAATGTGGAATAGCCGTACAATAGAATAGCATTCAGCTCTAAAAAGGCATGAAATATTGATCCATGTTACAACATGAATGAACCATGAAAGCATTATGTAAAGTTAAAGCAGCCAATCACAAAAGATCACATATTGTATGGTGCCATTTATATGAAGTGCCCAGAATAGCCAATCTGTAGAGACAGGAAGTCGATTAGTCGTTGCCTAGGGCTGAGAGGGTTGAGGAGAATGAAAAAACCTTGTTAATGTGTAATGGGATTTTTGTGAGGGGACAAAAATCTACAATTGGACTGTCGTGATGGTTCCACAAGTCTTTTAGTGGTTACACTAAGAACCACTGAATTGTATACATAAAAGAGTTGAAATTATGGTATGTAAATGACATCCCAATAAAGCTGTTAAAATTATGATAATTTTATAGTTATAAATTTGAAAATTCATCCAAAATTACACATTCTTAACAAATGCAACCTAACAAGACTAACCCAACAAAGAAAAAATATCTAAAACACCTGTATCTACTCAAAAAGTTGTTTGTATAGTTAAGTACCTTTACAGAAAATGATTTCCAGGGATAAATGGGTTTCCACGTAACTTCTTCCAAATATTTAGGGAAGAAGTATTGGTAATCTTACATAAAAATCTTCCAGGAAACAGAAAACTATATATTGCTCAAAGTATTTATAAGGCCAACATAAGCTTCAGATCAAAAGTAAAAAGAAGGGCTTCCCTGATGGTGCAGTGGTTAAGAATCCACCTCCCAATGCAGGGGACACGGGTTCGAGCCCTTGTGGGGGAAGATCCCACATGCCGTGGAGCAGCTACGCCCACGTGCCACAACTGCTGAGCCTGCGCTCTGGAGCCTGCGGGCCACAACTGCTGAGCCCGTGTGCCGCAACTACTGAAGCCTGCATGCCTAGAACCCGTGCTCCACAACAAGACAGGCCACCGCAAGGAGAAGCCAACTCACCACAACAAAGAATAGCCCCCCGCTCACCACAACTACAGAAAGCTCGCGTGCAACAATGAAGACCCAATGCAGCCACAAATAAATAAATAAAAAATAAAGTATAGGATCTTAAAAACAAAACAAAACAAAATCTATAAAGAATGTTACAAGAATAGAATCACAGGCCAGTTTCTCTTTTGAAAATGCATGCAAAATGTGTAAACAGAAGCACAAACTGTACCCATGGTATGTAAAACAATCATATATCAGAATCAAAGTAGCTTTATTTTGGTAATGCCAGGTTGCTTTAATGTTCAAACATGAAATCCATCCCAGGAATGAATTAGAGTGGGAAAAGAAGTCATTTTAAACGAAGCCTTGGGAATTCCCTGGTTTTCCAGTGGTTAGAACTTGGCGCTTTCACTGCTGGGGCCCTGGGGTCCAATCCCAGGTCAGGGAAATAAGATCCTCCAAGACATGAGGCAGGGCCCCGAAAAAAAAAATAATGAAGTCTTAACCAGGAGAAGCACAAGATCGAATAAACATAACAGATAACACCTTATGAAAAGTAGGTGAAGATTATGGAATATTCTAAAATTTAAAACAAAAAGAAACTTTTAAAGATTCCAAAGGATGTGACTAATATTGTACATAGGCAAAAAATAAAATGAAATAAAATATACAAATGATGGGAGCCCCAGAATCCAGAAGCCCAAGTCCTGTCTCTGAAGATTCTCATTCAGTGGGTTCTGGATTTCCTCTGTGTGTCAAAACCTACAGGTGATTCTGATACGACTCACAGACACAATGTAAAGCTTCTGCTTTGCAGGAGAGAATACCAGATTATTCTGTTATTTTATAGTTACACTAACAGGTTGTACTATTGACGGATAAGTCTGATGTCAAAATGCACTCCCCACTAGGGATAAAAAAGGAACTAGTAGTCTCTACTGCTACTTGGTGGCAGCATGCATGTATTGCAAGAGCAATTATTGTAGGAATCCAAATTAGTGGAACATTTTAGAATTGGAAAACTACATACAGATCATCTAGTCAAGCTTCCAACTGTTATAGTTGTAAAAACTAAGGCCCATATAAATGAAATGATTTATCTCCAAAGAGTGTTAGTGAAAGAGTATGAAATAAAAAGTATCTCTGAACTTTTAATTTAGTGCTGTTTTTATTAATCTCAAGTACTAGCTTAAACTTCGGTGTGACACATTTGGGATTGAGTTCTTGCTCAGATTTACTGATTGTGTGCCTTTTAGTAAGTTACTAAAACACGCGTTATTTTTTAACAGGTTTATTTATTTATTTATTTTTGGCTGCATAGGCTCTTCATTGCTGTGTGCGGGCTTTCTCTAGTTGCAGTGAGCGGGGGCTACTCTTTGTTGCAGTGCGCAGACTTCTCATTGGGGTGGCTTCTCGTTGTTGCTGAGCATGGAGTGTAGGTGTGTGGGCTTCAGTAGTTTTGGATCACGGGCTCTAGAGCGCAGGCTCGGTAGTTGTGGCGCACGGTCTTAGTTGCTCCGTGGCATGTGCAGTCTCATTTGCAGGTTCTGGGGAGGATTAAATGAGCTCATATGATATCCAATTGACTGAGGCAGAGTAGGCTTGGGATGAATCTTTGCTTGGTTTTCATTAGCTGCGGAGAAGAGGATGACAGCTTGGTGCCTCTCCAAATTTCACATGGGTGTGCCTCCCTTGGGGATCTTGTTAAATGCAGGCTGGTATTCAGTAGTTCTGGGTGGGGCCTGGATTCTGTCCTGCTAAGAAGCTCCTAGGTGACGGTGATGCTGAGGGCAAGCGTCCAGCTCCTGCATTTCTCCCTTTCTGGAAGAGCAGGACGTCTGCCCCCCGGGAGGAGAAAACATCCACAAAGTGACTACTAGGCACCAGCTTCCCTTACAGGCAAGGGACCTTTACCACTGCTCCCAACCATTGTGTCTGAGGCGCAGCAAGCCAAAACAGTGAGATGCTGAGGTTTGCAGCAAAGAGGAGGTTTATTCACAGGGCAGCCATGCGAGGAAGTGACGTGAAAATAGGTCTCCAATCCTCCTTCCCGAAAGCAAGGGGCTTGGGGTATCTGTGGGATAAAGAATAAAGAAGCAGGGCAGTATGGGTCATGGGGAGCTTGAGGCAAGGTGATTGGACAAAGATGTGCTCCTCATTGTTCTGAGCTGGTGTAATAGGCTACAGGGCTCAGCACATTCTCAGGCTGGAGTTTTTGGCCCTCTGATGGCAGAAGGCCAAAAGGCACTTGCCCAGGTGGAAGATCGGTGGTCCTCTCCACTCTAAACCAGCTCCGCCTACCTAGGCACAGCTGATTCCAAGTTCCTGGACAATACCGGGGCAAACATCTTTTTGCTTATGCTACGTGCTACTTGGAGGACGTGCAAGTGTTCAAGGTACCTTGATGAGTGAAGACAGGATTTCACTAATCATGACGCATGGTTTCACTTCCAGGTGAGCAGAAGAGACCTGTAGGCTGAATCTGGCTCCTGGCACCTGGAATTGGAGGCAGATGGTTTAAAAACGGGCTCCCCCACCCTCTGTGTGATCTGAGGTAGATAGACTATTGATCCTTTTCTCCAATTAAAATGTGTGACTGGAAACACACTTAGTGGCATGTCTGACACACAGTAGTTATGCTACCGTAGGTCATTCTTGGAAACTGAAGCCGTGGTTTTGAGGGATCATCAAAACGAGTACAATGCTTGCCATGTTTCTCCTTGTTCATCCTGGTGACAAACCTGGTAGAGAGAGCTCCATCCTTTCCCACAGGACCACACCCCTAGTACTTAGAGTGAAGTGGTTATGTCTCACTTAAGGCACCTTTTCCTTTTCCTTCCTTCTTTTTTCTTCATTAATCTCCATCCAACTGGCCTTTCTAAATTTTACACAAAACAAAACCATTTCTCAATGGATTCAGATACTACCCCAAGTTAGTATTCCAACCAAGTTCTTGATCTTCCGGGTCTCATCATCAGAAATTTCTGAGCCTAAATCTTCTCTAGTTTCTAGGATCACTCATTTTCTCATTTCTCCCTTCTCCTTTGAGTTCAGAGTCTTGCCAATTTAGTCCCTTCCCTAACCACAACTTATAATAAGGTGACACAGCAAAGTGATGAAAGTCTAGACGGTCTGGTTTTACTCCTGGGTTTTTGCCACCTACTTACTGTGTGGCATTAGGCAAGCTATTCAACGTCTCTGGGCCTCAGTTTCCCCCCAAAAGTGAATATTACGAATATGACCTGCCGGGCTTCCATAGTGGTGCAGTGTTTGGGAGTCCGCCTGCTGATGCAAGGGGCACGGGTTCATGCCCCGGTCCGGGAGGATCCCACATGCCGTGGAGCGGTTGGGCCCGTGAGCCATGGCCGCTGAGCCCGCGCGTCCAGAGCCTGTGATCGGCAGCGGGAGAGGCCACGACAGTGAGAGGCCTGCGTACCACAAAAAAAAAAGAACATTACCTGCCTATAGGGTTGCCATTATGAGGAATATGTGGGTTAATATTTGGTAAGAACTTAGAATAGTACTTGTTATAGTCTAAGCACTACAGTTGTGCTTTTTAATAATAATAAATGAAATTGCAAATGTATACCTTACTCAACTTTCTGTCATAACTTTGAAGTGTTGGTCTATCTGTTGGGTCTTGTCAGCCTGTAAAGGAGGTGAGGTGTCCGTAGCTTTGGTGTGAGACGTGCTGCCTGCCGAAGCACCGATGCCCGTCAACGCTGTGACCGCCAAAGCCGTGAACGGGTGCTGGAGAAAGCAGGAGCAGAATGGAAGATGGCGGCGTGGGAAGGAGGTGTGGTGTCCATAGGTTCGGGGTCTGAGGTGCTGCCTGCTGAAGCACCGATGCCCGCCAAAGCCGTAAATGGGGTGCTGGAGAAAACAGGAGCAGAACGGAAGATGACGGCGTGGGAAGGAGGCGTGGTGTCCATAGGTTCGGGGTCAGACGTGCTGCCTGCTGAAGCACCGATGCCCGGCAAAGGCGTAAATGGGGTGCTGGGGAAAACAGGAGCAGAATGGTAGATGATGGCGTGGGAAGGAGGTGTGGTGTCCATGGGTTCCATATCAGAGCTGCTGCGTGCCTGATCTGAGAGCAGAGAGTGACAGTGGGAGAGCTTCTCACTCCTTTTATATCTGACGGCTCCGCCTGCCTCTGTGACATGTCCATTGTACGTGTCACAGAGAAAGGGCGGGCGGGGCAGGGGGTGAGTCAGGGGGCACATGCGAGCCCCGCTGGTGGAGAAACCCCAGCCCAAAGGCAAAAGGCGGGGCCCCTTCTGGACTTTCTAGTGGCTGGGTCTTCTCGCTGTGGGTGGCAGGTGTTTGGCACGGGATGGGCCACCATGCAGAGACTGTTGGGGACTGTGGAGGCCTTCTCCTTCAGAGCTCACCCTGCCTGGGCACCGGCTCTGCAGGCCCCTCAGCTGCGCATATGTATCGGCCAGCCCTTCCCCACTACGGGGCCCAGAGGCCAGAGGCTGCTCAGAGCTGAGGGCAGGAGGCACCCAGAGCTTGCCAGGGTGTGGGCCACCTCCTCCGGGGACCTCCCCAGCTTCTCTGCGAGTCCTGGAGACAGGATCGCCTTCTCCAGGGCTGCTCAGCTGCCAGCATCACCATGAGCCAGGTGGCGAAGGTTTCTGAGCAGGAGATGCAGAGCCCTGATCCGACTGCATGCTGCACCCCACGATGTCCCTTCCTGGCAGGTAGGTTCTTTCTTCACTTCTTTTTTGAAATTTGGTCAGACAACATGTAAACCTTGCACCGTTCTTCAGGGTATACAGATGGTAGTGGCTTAGCCGGGATTCGAAGCAAGCCTGTGTGATTCCAGAGCTCGTGTTCTGGACTGTGGTGCCCCCTTATCATATATGCTTCATGTGTTCCTTGTTTTTCATTTTTTCTTGTAGTCCTTATGGTACTTAGCCCTAAGTGCCATACCTGTAACGAACAGCTACACTGCCCTGTGGGAGGTCTTCTTCTGTTCAACACATGAATTGGTCATCCACCGCACTGTGTTCTAATCTCAGAAGATACAGGTCAGGGACCACCAGTTGTCAGCTGGTGCTACCGTTGGTGCTGCCATTCCACATGTCTAACTGAGGCTTGAAGGCCGGATTTTCCCTTTGTCTAGTTTGAAGGATCCAGATATGTAAAGATTATAGTCTAGATAAATCATGGGCTATCCTGAAAGAAATTCACCAGTGAATTGTTCCGTATGGATTAGAAGCCAGTTTCTCTGGCCTTCCTGGAGTATATCCAGCAAGGCGTCTCATTCATGTCTAGAAAGCCAATATATCCTTTATTGCAACTTCAGCGTGGAGCGATGTATTGGTTTAAAGTACGATCAACACAATTTGGTCATTGTGAGTAGGCCAGCTGGGTCCACTCTTTATTACACATATGTAACTCGAGACATTCTTATGCCCAAGAGAGGAGACGTACTCTTGGGTGTCTAGGACGAGGGAAACATGTGTTGTTATTCAGGAGCTGGAAGCTGATGGTCTACACATCACTTGACCTTGTTTAAAACTTGTGTCTTTGGCTTGCTTCATTGGAGTGTTTTCTCTCTCCTGGGGCTGACATTGTGTGTTATGTATCACACAGGTGACATGTAGAAGTTTCCGAACCCAGAATCGTATAGATCAGTCAAAATGTATTTCTATAGTTTTGTTCAAAGTGTATGGAAAATAACACTGGGCCTAATTCATATATTCCAGAATTAGTTGGACCCTCTGCTCATGAGATTCTTTTTATGGTATGTCACAGCAAATTTGGACTTCCACCCCCAATAAACTTTGGGGTTGGAGGACACAAAAAGCTTTTGCTCACACCTAAATTATGTCTGAAAGAAAAGGGTAAATATTATAAGCCCTTTCTCACCTCTCCAAGAGCAGAAATGATTTACAGCTGTGGCATGGAACCCTAATTCCTCGATCTCATTTGAGGAGAGTTCAGTAAGAAACAATGTCTTGATTTTTGTTTGTTTGGTTTCTTCCCTGTTTTCTCATCTTGCTTACCAACAATCCATTGTAATTCATGAGTTAGTATGGCAGCAGGCTGAGTGTTCCCTGGAGCTCATTAAATGATCTTTTTTTCCTAAAATAACTTTTGTGTCCTTGTTTTCAGCCCCTCTTCTTTCCTCTGCCCTTTACTACAACCAGAGCTCAGCCAAAGATGACTGGCTTTGTGCAGACCTTACTTAGGGTTAGTCTTTTCTTCATTATTTTATTCATGGCTCCTCCATTTCATTGTTTGCCTTCTCGAAATGTGTTGAAATCTTTCTGTGGTGGATGACTTCCAAAATGTCTTGGCTTTGATTGGTTGATTAAGTTTGGTATTTCTACAGTATTGTTTAAATATGGTTTCAGGAGGAACAGAAAGTGAATATGTTTCCTTGTCTGCCATCTTGAGCTGAAAATCCCTGTGGATTTTAGCATCCAATGTTCCCATGGGAAAAAAACCCAACCTTGGCATTAATAGATGTGACACTCAAGATTTCAGCTTTTCGTGGGCAATCACTGAGGATTGGAATATGTGGTCATTTCTAAAGGGAAAATAATAACTACCTCATGGAGTAGATTTGAGGATTAATTTAGAGAATGAACATGAAAATGCTTTGTAAGGCTTAAGTCTATAAAAATGTTTTTTGTTATTATTTGATTTGTTGCTATTTCAACTTTACTCGACAGTTGTTTATGACCTTTCTTATGTGATAAAATGGCCCGTGGTTTATTGTTTTGAAAGCCAGAATATATTTTTCAATAGCTCGATGGAAATGGCATCATTTGTGAAGGTTAAGGGTGAAGGGATAAATGTTTCTTGACACCTATCACTTTACAGTGTTTTCAGGAACTAATTGACACTTGTATTCCTCTTCCAAATTTTGTTGAGCACCTCCTACGAGCCACATGCTTTACATCAGGTGTTGGAAAGCATTTTCTGGATTTTAAATATCTTAGGCTTTGTGGGCCATATACAGCTTCTGTAGCTTCTCCTCTTTCTTCTTCAACAAGCTTTCTAAACGTGAGAACCATTATTAGCTCACAGTCCCACAGATCCAGGCTGAGAGCCTGATTTGATTTGTGGCCATGATTTGCCGATTCCTGCTCTGCGTCCTCACTGAGGAGGGGGACCATGTTTGAGTAATCACTTCTTTGAATCAACTCTTGGTCTTCTGGGGCTTGTCCTTACTCTCCTACACTCTCTAATCAACATGGCATCCAGAGAGATCCTGTTAAAACATAAGTCAGATCATGTCACTGAAATCTCTTCAATGGCTTCTTCACAGAAGAATCAAAGTCCTCAAAGTGCCTCCAGAGCCCTAGAAATGTGGACCTCTGTTTCGTGTCTGACTATTTCCTTCTCCTCTCCACTTTGCTTGCTCTGTTTTCCACACACTGCCATCCTTTCTGCTCCTTGGGTACTCCAGCCTACTCTAGCCTCATTGACTTTCCATCGGACTGTTCCCTCTACCTGTACTATTCACTTCCCAGATATGCTCCTTGCTCCCTCTTAAATTTTATCTTCCCCAGAAAGTCCTCAGGGATCACTTAGTTTCAGCTAGCAGCCTCCTCCTAGCATCTAACCATCTCCATCTCCCTTCCCTGCTTGCTGTTTTTCTCCAGCACTTCCCTTATATATTCCCGCACTGTGGCGGCTCAGATTCAGCAAGTGATCATTGCCGCAGCATGGCCTCAGGGACCCTGGCTGCGGACACGATGTCCACACCTGCCTGGTGGCCCCTGCTCGCCTCACGGCCCCTCAGGTGCAGCATGCGCAGGACCCGCATTGCAGGCAGAAGACACAGGGCCACTGGCCCCAGCTAGGCAGGCCCCTCGATGCCGTGCTCATGTTGGCTCAGACCTCTTCGCTCTCCGCGCTGCGGTTCAAACCTGTGGGCAGCGCTGTGTGGGCGGGGATCGAAGACCTCCGCCCACTCCTCAGTGTGTCAGCACGCAGCCCCGCCTCCCATGGGGACCCAGCCTGAGGAGCAGGGGCAGGAGATTCGAGACTAGGGTGGCGCGAAAGGTAGGAGGTGTGGAGAGTATGGGGTTTACAAAAAGTGTTTGCTGACTGATCCAAACAAAAGTGAGACATGGTTGTATCAACGCATTTAAAAAGTCATTAAACTGCCGCTAAGTGTCTGTGATCACCCCGCCTAGGAGAGAGCGTGCACTCCGTGAGGGACACATGAAAGGCTGAGTGAACGTCTACCTGTGGTCCGTTACCTGGTGCACGGGTGTGTGAATTTTTGCGGAGAGCTCTTAATTTCTGTTGTCTCTGCTGACTTGACACGGTGGTTGGCAAACAGTGACGTGTTCAGTGTATTCAGGACATGATCATGGTTACTAATAATCACTTTGTTTTGCGCTGACACCTCCACAGAGAATTTACTACTGAATGTCCACTTTACAGAAGAGAAACTGAGGCGTAGGAAGTGAAGTGACTGAGTAAGAGGAAGGACTCAGACAATTGGTGTTAGTAAATTAACCCTGCAGGGGGCCGTTAGACTGTGGTGGCTCTAGTGATGCGGCCGCCTATGTAAAGCAAGGAAAATCTAAGCCTGTCAACGGCTCAGGGTGACGGACACCGCTGAGGACAGCCAGTCACAAACCACCAACTAGGCTTTAAAGCTATAGCAAATCAGTCATTTCCTTGCTTTGCTTCTGCTCTTTTAAAATAAGCATCTCTGCAGCTCCTGTGGCTGGAGTGCTCCTCACCGCTTCCACTTTGGTGGTGCCTGAATTGAATCTAATTTTGCTCACATAGTCTTAAAATTTTAAATATGCCTCAGTTTGTCTTTTAGGGCTGGCCGTAGAAGTTGGATTTGTGTCCAGTTTCTAGAACAGTGGTTGTCCTCTGGTCAGGCCTTAGGCGTTCTGTGTACAACGTTCCTCTTCTACCACCACCTTCTGGATGCCTCCACCCTCTACCATCTCCCGCGCATCAGATCCCCTAGATGCTCACATTATAACATCGCAGACACTCCTCTGTCTTCCAGCCAGCGTGTGAACTGAAACATTTCCATTCCTGTTGAAGAGTCTGGTGTGACCACTTTCCCAAACACAGCCACTCCCCAGCTGACCCTGGGTAACCACTCTTCTGAACTTGGTCTCCATCACTGACATGGACATCTTTCTATTTATGCTACATTTTTAAGTATTCATAAACCGCATATAGTATTCTATATTTTGTCTTCTTACTTGCTTTATTTAGTGTTATCTTTGCTAGGTTCATCCATGCTGACACGTAAAGATCTGTCTAGTTCACGTACTTTCCTCGCTATGTAGGATTCCCATGTACGGAAATACAATAATTTATATGTGCTTTTTCCTGTTGATGGATATTTAAATTGTTTCCAATTTTCAGTATGATTTCTTTTAAAAACATGTTTATATACTTTTTAAAGGTTACTTTACATTTACAGTTATTACAAAATACTGCCTATATTCCCTGTGTTGTACAATACATCCTTGAGCCTATTGTGGACCTAGTAGTTTACATCTCCCACTTCCCGACCCCTGTATTGCCCCCTCCTCCCCCTCTGCGCTGGCAACCATTAGTTTGTTCTCTATATCTGTAACTCTCCTTCTGTTTTGTTATATTTGCTAGATAGTTGTATTTTTGAGATTCCATATATAGGTGATATCCTACAGTATTTGTTTCTGTTTGACTTATTTCACTTACCACAATGCCCTCCAAGGCCATCTATGTTGCTGCAAATGGCAAAGTTTTGTTCTTTTGTAAGGCTGAGTAGTATGCCATTGGTTATATGTACCACATCTTCTTTATCTATTCATCTCTTGATGACACTTAGGTTGCTTCCATATCTTGGTAATTGTACACAAGGATGCTGCGAACATTGGGGTGCATGTATCTTTTCCAGTACATGTTATTGAGAACACGTGTTTTCGGTTTTTTCAGATTTATACCTAAGAGTGGAGTTGCGAGGTCATATAGTAGTTCTCTTTTTAGGTTTTGGAGAACCCTCCATACTGTTTTCCACAGTGGCTGCACCAGTTTACATCCCTACCAACAGTGTACCAGGGTTCCCTTTTCTCTCAAAAATTGTAAATTTTCTTCCTAGTGGTAATTGAGATGATAGTTCAATAATAACATAAGATCAGGTGAAGTCTAAAGAAATTTTAGAAAACCTGGATAAAGTAAGAACACATGTGTTCTCTGGCATCTGAATGTTGGAGAGACACCAAGACACGTGGGCCAAGTTGTGGAGAGAAGGGAAACACAGACGCAAGCTTGACATTTGCTGCAGCTTTTCTCCTTGGGGCATTTGCTGATTCAAACGTTACAGCCTAGGAGCTGAAAAGCCAAAGAGTTCAAGAGACTCTAACCACAGAAGCCAAAGAGCAAGAGCCGATTTACATGGATAAAAAGCATTTTAACTATGCCAAAGCAGAAAATGAAAAGAAAGAACTTTGCATTGCATTTAATAAAAGTTTAGGGAGATCTTTGTGGTATATTAGTGAACTTATTGGCGGAAATTTAGCCATGTACATTGTGTTGGAGAGGCACCAAGAGTTCAAGAATTCTCACATTTTGAGTACACAATTACCTTACATGTAGGCCTGGTGGCAGCCATTTACATAACAATGATTTGGAGGATGTGGTGTTAGTCAGCTCTTGCTGTGATAATGCTTTGGAAGAAATCGCCCCAAAACTCAGTTACATAAACAAGAATTTATTTTCCTTGGACCTATGGGCTAGTAGCTGCAGTGGCTCTCTTTTAGACCTCTAGATGGCTGGTTTTGCTCCGTGTTTTGGGTCAGTTTGAGGTGTGTCACACACATCTTCCTCTGGAGCCTGAGTGTGAGGCCGCAGCTCCCAGGCCCTGCCTTCTCACAAAGTTCAGTGAAACATAAGAGGTGCATGCAAATAGCAACCATAAGCATGCTGAAGTGGCTATACTAATACCAGAAAATATAGACTTTAAAACAAACAAAAGAGTTACTAGATATGAAAAGGGACATTTTATGATAAAAAAAGGAAGATACCAAAATTTTTAACATATTTGCCCTGAATAAGATAAAACCAAAGTACATGAAGAAGAAAATACCAACACCCATGAAGAATTGAAGGAAGAAATAGATAATTGCACAATATTAGGTAGAGGCTTCAGTACTCCACGGTCAATAATGGATAGAACAATTAGGCAGAAGATCAACAACGATATAGAAGACTTGGACAAGACTATGAATTAACAAGACCTACAAAACGTCTAGAGAATACTCAACCGAACAGTAAAATGCTCATCCTGCTCAACTACATGTGAAACGTTTCCCAGCATAGACGACATGCTAGGCTGTAAGAAAAGAGATTAAAAGCCACATACATTGCTGGTGGGAATGTAAAATGGCGCGGCCATTTTACAAAACAGCTTGAGAGTTCCTGCAAGTGTTAAACATCGAGTTACCCTATGACCCAGCAGTTCCATTACTAAATATATACCTAAGAGAAATGAAAACTTATGTCTGCACAAAAGCTTGTACGTGAATGTTCAGGGAAACCTATTTCTAAAAACAAAAGGTGGAAATAATTCAAATGTCAATCTGATAAATGAAGAAACAAAATGTGGAATAGCCGTACAATAGAATAGCATTCAGCTCTAAAAAGGCATGAAATATTGATCCATGTTACAACATGAATGAACCATGAAAGCATTATGTAAAGTTAAAGCAGCCAATCACAAAAGATCACATATTGTATGGTGCCATTTATATGAAGTGCCCAGAATAGCCAATCTGTAGAGACAGGAAGTCGATTAGTCGTTGCCTAGGGCTGAGAGGGTTGAGGAGAATGAAAAAACCTTGTTAATGTGTAATGGGATTTTTGTGAGGGGACAAAAATCTACAATTGGACTGTCGTGATGGTTCCACAAGTCTTTTAGTGGTTACACTAAGAACCACTGAATTGTATACATAAAAGAGTTGAAATTATGGTATGTAAATGACATCCCAATAAAGCTGTTAAAATTATGATAATTTTATAGTTATAAATTTGAAAATTCATCCAAAATTACACATTCTTAACAAATGCAACCTAACAAGACTAACCCAACAAAGAAAAAATATCTAAAACACCTGTATCTACTCAAAAAGTTGTTTGTATAGTTAAGTACCTTTACAGAAAATGATTTCCAGGGATAAATGGGTTTCCACGTAACTTCTTCCAAATATTTAGGGAAGAAGTATTGGTAATCTTACATAAAAATCTTCCAGGAAACAGAAAACTATATATTGCTCAAAGTATTTATAAGGCCAACATAAGCTTCAGATCAAAAGTAAAAAGAAGGGCTTCCCTGATGGTGCAGTGGTTAAGAATCCACCTCCCAATGCAGGGGACACGGGTTCGAGCCCTTGTGGGGGAAGATCCCACATGCCGTGGAGCAGCTACGCCCACGTGCCACAACTGCTGAGCCTGCGCTCTGGAGCCTGCGGGCCACAACTGCTGAGCCCGTGTGCCGCAACTACTGAAGCCTGCATGCCTAGAACCCGTGCTCCACAACAAGACAGGCCACCGCAAGGAGAAGCCAACTCACCACAACAAAGAATAGCCCCCCGCTCACCACAACTACAGAAAGCTCGCGTGCAACAATGAAGACCCAATGCAGCCACAAATAAATAAATAAAAAATAAAGTATAGGATCTTAAAAACAAAACAAAACAAAATCTATAAAGAATGTTACAAGAATAGAATCACAGGCCAGTTTCTCTTTTGAAAATGCATGCAAAATGTGTAAACAGAAGCACAAACTGTACCCATGGTATGTAAAACAATCATATATCAGAATCAAAGTAGCTTTATTTTGGTAATGCCAGGTTGCTTTAATGTTCAAACATGAAATCCATCCCAGGAATGAATTAGAGTGGGAAAAGAAGTCATTTTAAACGAAGCCTTGGGAATTCCCTGGTTTTCCAGTGGTTAGAACTTGGCGCTTTCACTGCTGGGGCCCTGGGGTCCAATCCCAGGTCAGGGAAATAAGATCCTCCAAGACATGAGGCAGGGCCCCGAAAAAAAAAATAATGAAGTCTTAACCAGGAGAAGCACAAGATCGAATAAACATAACAGATAACACCTTATGAAAAGTAGGTGAAGATTATGGAATATTCTAAAATTTAAAACAAAAAGAAACTTTTAAAGATTCCAAAGGATGTGACTAATATTGTACATAGGCAAAAAATAAAATGAAATAAAATATACAAATGATGGGAGCCCCAGAATCCAGAAGCCCAAGTCCTGTCTCTGAAGATTCTCATTCAGTGGGTTCTGGATTTCCTCTGTGTGTCAAAACCTACAGGTGATTCTGATACGACTCACAGACACAATGTAAAGCTTCTGCTTTGCAGGAGAGAATACCAGATTATTCTGTTATTTTATAGTTACACTAACAGGTTGTACTATTGACGGATAAGTCTGATGTCAAAATGCACTCCCCACTAGGGATAAAAAAGGAACTAGTAGTCTCTACTGCTACTTGGTGGCAGCATGCATGTATTGCAAGAGCAATTATTGTAGGAATCCAAATTAGTGGAACATTTTAGAATTGGAAAACTACATACAGATCATCTAGTCAAGCTTCCAACTGTTATAGTTGTAAAAACTAAGGCCCATATAAATGAAATGATTTATCTCCAAAGAGTGTTAGTGAAAGAGTATGAAATAAAAAGTATCTCTGAACTTTTAATTTAGTGCTGTTTTTATTAATCTCAAGTACTAGCTTAAACTTCGGTGTGACACATTTGGGATTGAGTTCTTGCTCAGATTTACTGATTGTGTGCCTTTTAGTAAGTTACTAAAACACGCGTTATTTTTTAACAGGTTTATTTATTTATTTATTTTTGGCTGCATAGGCTCTTCATTGCTGTGTGCGGGCTTTCTCTAGTTGCAGTGAGCGGGGGCTACTCTTTGTTGCAGTGCGCAGACTTCTCATTGGGGTGGCTTCTCGTTGTTGCTGAGCATGGAGTGTAGGTGTGTGGGCTTCAGTAGTTTTGGATCACGGGCTCTAGAGCGCAGGCTCGGTAGTTGTGGCGCACGGTCTTAGTTGCTCCGTGGCATGTGCAGTCTCATTTGCAGGTTCTGGGGAGGATTAAATGAGCTCATATGATATCCAATTGACTGAGGCAGAGTAGGCTTGGGATGAATCTTTGCTTGGTTTTCATTAGCTGCGGAGAAGAGGATGACAGCTTGGTGCCTCTCCAAATTTCACATGGGTGTGCCTCCCTTGGGGATCTTGTTAAATGCAGGCTGGTATTCAGTAGTTCTGGGTGGGGCCTGGATTCTGTCCTGCTAAGAAGCTCCTAGGTGACGGTGATGCTGAGGGCAAGCGTCCAGCTCCTGCATTTCTCCCTTTCTGGAAGAGCAGGACGTCTGCCCCCCGGGAGGAGAAAACATCCACAAAGTGACTACTAGGCACCAGCTTCCCTTACAGGCAAGGGACCTTTACCACTGCTCCCAACCATTGTGTCTGAGGCGCAGCAAGCCAAAACAGTGAGATGCTGAGGTTTGCAGCAAAGAGGAGGTTTATTCACAGGGCAGCCATGCGAGGAAGTGACGTGAAAATAGGTCTCCAATCCTCCTTCCCGAAAGCAAGGGGCTTGGGGTATCTGTGGGATAAAGAATAAAGAAGCAGGGCAGTATGGGTCATGGGGAGCTTGAGGCAAGGTGATTGGACAAAGATGTGCTCCTCATTGTTCTGAGCTGGTGTAATAGGCTACAGGGCTCAGCACATTCTCAGGCTGGAGTTTTTGGCCCTCTGATGGCAGAAGGCCAAAAGGCACTTGCCCAGGTGGAAGATCGGTGGTCCTCTCCACTCTAAACCAGCTCCGCCTACCTAGGCACAGCTGATTCCAAGTTCCTGGACAATACCGGGGCAAACATCTTTTTGCTTATGCTACGTGCTACTTGGAGGACGTGCAAGTGTTCAAGGTACCTTGATGAGTGAAGACAGGATTTCACTAATCATGACGCATGGTTTCACTTCCAGGTGAGCAGAAGAGACCTGTAGGCTGAGTCTGGCTCCTGGCACCTGGAATTGGAGGCAGATGGTTTAAAAACGGGCTCCCCCACCCTCTGTGTGATCTGAGGTAGATAGACTATTGATCCTTTTCTCCAATTAAAATGTGTGACTGGAAACACACTTAGTGGCATGTCTGACACACAGTAGTTATGCTACCGTAGGTCATTCTTGGAAACTGAAGCCGTGGTTTTGAGGGATCATCAAAACGAGTACAATGCTTGCCATGTTTCTCCTTGTTCATCCTGGTGACAAACCTGGTAGAGAGAGCTCCATCCTTTCCCACAGGACCACACCCCTAGTACTTAGAGTGAAGTGGTTATGTCTCACTTAAGGCACCTTTTCCTTTTCCTTCCTTCTTTTTTCTTCATTAATCTCCATCCAACTGGCCTTTCTAAATTTTACACAAAACAAAACCATTTCTCAATGGATTCAGATACTACCCCAAGTTAGTATTCCAACCAAGTTCTTGATCTTCCGGGTCTCATCATCAGAAATTTCTGAGCCTAAATCTTCTCTAGTTTCTAGGATCACTCATTTTCTCATTTCTCCCTTCTCCTTTGAGTTCAGAGTCTTGCCAATTTAGTCCCTTCCCTAACCACAACTTATAATAAGGTGACACAGCAAAGTGATGAAAGTCTAGACGGTCTGGTTTTACTCCTGGGTTTTTGCCACCTACTTACTGTGTGGCATTAGGCAAGCTATTCAACGTCTCTGGGCCTCAGTTTCCCCCCAAAAGTGAATATTACGAATATGACCTGCCGGGCTTCCATAGTGGTGCAGTGTTTGGGAGTCCGCCTGCTGATGCAAGGGGCACGGGTTCATGCCCCGGTCCGGGAGGATCCCACATGCCGTGGAGCGGTTGGGCCCGTGAGCCATGGCCGCTGAGCCCGCGCGTCCAGAGCCTGTGATCGGCAGCGGGAGAGGCCACGACAGTGAGAGGCCTGCGTACCACAAAAAAAAAAGAACATTACCTGCCTATAGGGTTGCCATTATGAGGAATATGTGGGTTAATATTTGGTAAGAACTTAGAATAGTACTTGTTATAGTCTAAGCACTACAGTTGTGCTTTTTAATAATAATAAATGAAATTGCAAATGTATACCTTACTCAACTTTCTGTCATAACTTTGAAGTGTTGGTCTATCTGTTGGGTCTTGTCAGCCTGTAAAGGAGGTGAGGTGTCCGTAGCTTTGGTGTGAGACGTGCTGCCTGCCGAAGCACCGATGCCCGTCAACGCTGTGACCGCCAAAGCCGTGAACGGGTGCTGGAGAAAGCAGGAGCAGAATGGAAGATGACGGCGTGGGAAGGAGGTGTGGTGTCCATAGGTTCGGGGTCTGAGGTGCTGCCTGCTGAAGCACCGATGCCCGCCAAAGCCGTAAATGGGGTGCTGGAGAAAACAGGAGCAGAACGGAAGATGACGGCGTGGGAAGGAGGCGTGGTGTCCATAGGTTCGGGGTCAGACGTGCTGCCTGCTGAAGCACCGATGCCCGGCAAAGGCGTAAATGGGGTGCTGGGGAAAACAGGAGCAGAATGGTAGATGATGGCGTGGGAAGGAGGTGTGGTGTCCATGGGTTCCATATCAGAGCTGCTGCGTGCCTGATCTGAGAGCAGAGAGTGACAGTGGGAGAGCTTCTCACTCCTTTTATATCTGACGGCTCCGCCTGCCTCTGTGACATGTCCATTGTACGTGTCACAGAGAAAGGGCGGGCGGGGCAGGGGGTGAGTCAGGGGGCACATGCGAGCCCCGCTGGTGGAGAAACCCCAGCCCAAAGGCAAAAGGCGGGGCCCCTTCTGGACTTTCTAGTGGCTGGGTCTTCTCGCTGTGGGTGGCAGGTGTTTGGCACGGGATGGGCCACCATGCAGAGACTGTTGGGGACTGTGGAGGCCTTCTCCTTCAGAGCTCACCCTGCCTGGGCACCGGCTCTGCAGGCCCCTCAGCTGCGCATATGTATCGGCCAGCCCTTCCCCACTACGGGGCCCAGAGGCCAGAGGCTGCTCAGAGCTGAGGGCAGGAGGCACCCAGAGCTTGCCAGGGTGTGGGCCACCTCCTCCGGGGACCTCCCCAGCTTCTCTGCGAGTCCTGGAGACAGGATCGCCTTCTCCAGGGCTGCTCAGCTGCCAGCATCACCATGAGCCAGGTGGCGAAGGTTTCTGAGCAGGAGATGCAGAGCCCTGATCCGACTGCATGCTGCACCCCACGATGTCCCTTCCTGGCAGGTAGGTTCTTTCTTCACTTCTTTTTTGAAATTTGGTCAGACAACATGTAAACCTTGCACCGTTCTTCAGGGTATACAGATGGTAGTGGCTTAGCCGGGATTCGAAGCAAGCCTGTGTGATTCCAGAGCTCGTGTTCTGGACTGTGGTGCCCCCTTATCATATATGCTTCATGTGTTCCTTGTTTTTCATTTTTTCTTGTAGTCCTTATGGTACTTAGCCCTAAGTGCCATACCTGTAACGAACAGCTACACTGCCCTGTGGGAGGTCTTCTTCTGTTCAACACATGAATTGGTCATCCACCGCACTGTGTTCTAATCTCAGAAGATACAGGTCAGGGACCACCAGTTGTCAGCTGGTGCTACCGTTGGTGCTGCCATTCCACATGTCTAACTGAGGCTTGAAGGCCGGATTTTCCCTTTGTCTAGTTTGAAGGATCCAGATATGTAAAGATTATAGTCTAGATAAATCATGGGCTATCCTGAAAGAAATTCACCAGTGAATTGTTCCGTATGGATTAGAAGCCAGTTTCTCTGGCCTTCCTGGAGTATATCCAGCAAGGCGTCTCATTCATGTCTAGAAAGCCAATATATCCTTTATTGCAACTTCAGCGTGGAGCGATGTATTGGTTTAAAGTACGATCAACACAATTTGGTCATTGTGAGTAGGCCAGCTGGGTCCACTCTTTATTACACATATGTAACTCGAGACATTCTTATGCCCAAGAGAGGAGACGTACTCTTGGGTGTCTAGGACGAGGGAAACATGTGTTGTTATTCAGGAGCTGGAAGCTGATGGTCTACACATCACTTGACCTTGTTTAAAACTTGTGTCTTTGGCTTGCTTCATTGGAGTGTTTTCTCTCTCCTGGGGCTGACATTGTGTGTTATGTATCACACAGGTGACATGTAGAAGTTTCCGAACCCAGAATCGTATAGATCAGTCAAAATGTATTTCTATAGTTTTGTTCAAAGTGTATGGAAAATAACACTGGGCCTAATTCATATATTCCAGAATTAGTTGGACCCTCTGCTCATGAGATTCTTTTTATGGTATGTCACAGCAAATTTGGACTTCCACCCCCAATAAACTTTGGGGTTGGAGGACACAAAAAGCTTTTGCTCACACCTAAATTATGTCTGAAAGAAAAGGGTAAATATTATAAGCCCTTTCTCACCTCTCCAAGAGCAGAAATGATTTACAGCTGTGGCATGGAACCCTAATTCCTCGATCTCATTTGAGGAGAGTTCAGTAAGAAACAATGTCTTGATTTTTGTTTGTTTGGTTTCTTCCCTGTTTTCTCATCTTGCTTACCAACAATCCATTGTAATTCATGAGTTAGTATGGCAGCAGGCTGAGTGTTCCCTGGAGCTCATTAAATGATCTTTTTTTCCTAAAATAACTTTTGTGTCCTTGTTTTCAGCCCCTCTTCTTTCCTCTGCCCTTTACTACAACCAGAGCTCAGCCAAAGCTGACTGGCTTTGTGCAGACCTTACTTAGGGTTAGTCTTTTCTTCATTATTTTATTCATGGCTCCTCCATTTCATTGTTTGCCTTCTCGAAATGTGTTGAAATCTTTCTGTGGTGGATGACTTCCAAAATGTCTTGGCTTTGATTGGTTGATTAAGTTTGGTATTTCTACAGTATTGTTTAAATATGGTTTCAGGAGGAACAGAAAGTGAATATGTTTCCTTGTCTGCCATCTTGAGCTGAAAATCCCTGTGGATTTTAGCATCCAATGTTCCCATGGGAAAAAAACCCAACCTTGGCATTAATAGATGTGACACTCAAGATTTCAGCTTTTCGTGGGCAATCACTGAGGATTGGAATATGTGGTCATTTCTAAAGGGAAAATAATAACTACCTCATGGAGTAGATTTGAGGATTAATTTAGAGAATGAACATGAAAATGCTTTGTAAGGCTTAAGTCTATAAAAATGTTTTTTGTTATTATTTGATTTGTTGCTATTTCAACTTTACTCGACAGTTGTTTATGACCTTTCTTATGTGATAAAATGGCCCGTGGTTTATTGTTTTGAAAGCCAGAATATATTTTTCAATAGCTCGATGGAAATGGCATCATTTGTGAAGGTTAAGGGTGAAGGGATAAATGTTTCTTGACACCTATCACTTTACAGTGTTTTCAGGAACTAATTGACACTTGTATTCCTCTTCCAAATTTTGTTGAGCACCTCCTACGAGCCACATGCTTTACATCAGGTGTTGGAAAGCATTTTCTGGATTTTAAATATCTTAGGCTTTGTGGGCCATATACAGCTTCTGTAGCTTCTCCTCTTTCTTCTTCAACAAGCTTTCTAAACGTGAGAACCATTATTAGCTCACAGTCCCACAGATCCAGGCTGAGAGCCTGATTTGATTTGTGGCCATGATTTGCCGATTCCTGCTCTGCGTCCTCACTGAGGAGGGGGACCATGTTTGAGTAATCACTTCTTTGAATCAACTCTTGGTCTTCTGGGGCTTGTCCTTACTCTCCTACACTCTCTAATCAACATGGCATCCAGAGAGATCCTGTTAAAACATAAGTCAGATCATGTCACTGAAATCTCTTCAATGGCTTCTTCACAGAAGAATCAAAGTCCTCAAAGTGCCTCCAGAGCCCTAGAAATGTGGACCTCTGTTTCGTGTCTGACTGTTTCCTTCTCCTCTCCACTTTGCTTGCTCTGTTTTCCACACACTGCCATCCTTTCTGCTCCTTGGGTACTCCAGCCTACTCTAGCCTCATTGACTTTCCATCGGACTGTTCCCTCTACCTGTACTATTCACTTCCCAGATATGCTCCTTGCTCCCTCTTAAATTTTATCTTCCCCAGAAAGTCCTCAGGGATCACTTAGTTTCAGCTAGCAGCCTCCTCCTAGCATCTAACCATCTCCATCTCCCTTCCCTGCTTGCTGTTTTTCTCCAGCACTTCCCTTATATATTCCCGCACTGTGGTGGCTCAGATTCAGCAAGTGATCATTGCCGCAGCATGGCCTCGGGGACCCTGGCTGCGGACACGATGTCCACACCTGCCTGGTGGCCCCTGCTCACCTCACGGCCCCTCAGGTGCAGCATGCGCAGGACCCGCATTGCAGGCAGAAGACACAGGGCCACTGGCCCCAGCTAGGCAGGCCCCTCGATGCCGTGCTCATGTTGGCTCAGACCTCTTCGCTCTCCGCGCTGCGGTTCAAACCTGTGGGCAGCGCTGTGTGGGCGGGGATCGAAGACCTCCGCCCACTCCTCAGTGTGTCAGCACGCAGCCCCGCCTCCCATGGGGACCCAGCCTGAGGAGCAGGGGCAGGAGATTCGAGACTAGGGTGGCGCGAAAGGTAGGAGGTGTGGAGAGTATGGGGTTTACAAAAAGTGTTTGCTGACTGATCCAAACAAAAGTGAGACATGGTTGTATCAACGCATTTAAAAAGTCATTAAACTGCCGCTAAGTGTCTGTGATCACCCCGCCTAGGAGAGAGCGTGCACTCCGTGAGGGACACATGAAAGGCTGAGTGAACGTCTACCTGTGGTCCGTTACCTGGTGCACGGGTGTGTGAATTTTTGCGGAGAGCTCTTAATTTCTGTTGTCTCTGCTGACTTGACACGGTGGTTGGCAAACAGTGACGTGTTCAGTGTATTCAGGACATGATCATGGTTACTAATAATCACTTTGTTTTGCGCTGACACCTCCACAGAGAATTTACTACTGAATGTCCACTTTACAGAAGAGGAACTGAGGCGTAGGAAGTGAAGTGACTGAGTAAGAGGAAGGACTCAGACAATTGGTGTTAGTAAATTAACCCTGCAGGGGGCCGTTAGACTGTGGTGGCTCTAGTGATGCGGCCGCCTATGTAAAGCAAGGAAAATCTAAGCCTGTCAACGGCTCAGGGTGACGGACACCACTGAGGACAGCCAGTCACAAACCACCAACTAGGCTTTAAAGCTATAGCAAATCAGTCATTTCCTTGCTTTGCTTCTGCTCTTTTAAAATAAGCATCTCTGCAGCTCCTGTGGCTGGAGTGCTCCTCACCGCTTCCACTTTGGTGGTGCCTGAATTGAATCTAATTTTGCTCACATAGTCTTAAAATTTTAAATATGCCTCAGTTTGTCTTTTAGGGCTGGCCGTAGAAGTTGGATTTGTGTCCAGTTTCTAGAACAGTGGTTGTCCTCTGGTCAGGCCTTAGGCGTTCTGTGTACAACGTTCCTCTTCTACCACCACCTTCTGGATGCCTCCACCCTCTACCATCTCCCGCGCATCAGATCCCCTAGATGCTCACATTATAACATCGCAGACACTCCTCTGTCTTCCAGCCAGCGTGTGAACTGAAACATTTCCATTCCTGTTGAAGAGTCTGGTGTGACCACTTTCCCAAACACAGCCACTCCCCAGCTGACCCTGGGTAACCACTCTTCTGAACTTGGTCTCCATCACTGACATGGACATCTTTCTATTTATGCTACATTTTTAAGTATTCATAAACCGCATATAGTATTCTATATTTTGTCTTCTTACTTGCTTTATTTAGTGTTATCTTTGCTAGGTTCATCCATGCTGACACGTAAAGATCTGTCTAGTTCACGTACTTTCCTCGCTATGTAGGATTCCCATGTACGGAAATACAATAATTTATATGTGCTTTTTCCTGTTGATGGATATTTAAATTGTTTCCAATTTTCAGTATGATTTCTTTTAAAAACATGTTTATATACTTTTTAAAGGTTACTTTACATTTACAGTTATTACAAAATACTGCCTATATTCCCTGTGTTGTACAATACATCCTTGAGCCTATTGTGGACCTAGTAGTTTACATCTCCCACTTCCCGACCCCTGTATTGCCCCCTCCTCCCCCTCTGCGCTGGCAACCATTAGTTTGTTCTCTATATCTGTAACTCTCCTTCTGTTTTGTTATATTTGCTAGATAGTTGTATTTTTGAGATTCCATATATAGGTGATATCCTACAGTATTTGTTTCTGTTTGACTTATTTCACTTACCACAATGCCCTCCAAGGCCATCTATGTTGCTGCAAATGGCAAAGTTTTGTTCTTTTGTAAGGCTGAGTAGTATGCCATTGGTTATATGTACCACATCTTCTTTATCTATTCATCTCTTGATGACACTTAGGTTGCTTCCATATCTTGGTAATTGTACACAAGGATGCTGCGAACATTGGGGTGCATGTATCTTTTCCAGTACATGTTATTGAGAACACGTGTTTTCGGTTTTTTCAGATTTATACCTAAGAGTGGAGTTGCGAGGTCATATAGTAGTTCTCTTTTTAGGTTTTGGAGAACCCTCCATACTGTTTTCCACAGTGGCTGCACCAGTTTACATCCCTACCAACAGTGTACCAGGGTTCCCTTTTCTCTCAAAAATTGTAAATTTTCTTCCTAGTGGTAATTGAGATGATAGTTCAATAATAACATAAGATCAGGTGAAGTCTAAAGAAATTTTAGAAAACCTGGATAAAGTAAGAACACATGTGTTCTCTGGCATCTGAATGTTGGAGAGACACCAAGACACGTGGGCCAAGTTGTGGAGAGAAGGGAAACACAGACGCAAGCTTGACATTTGCTGCAGCTTTTCTCCTTGGGGCATTTGCTGATTCAAACGTTACAGCCTAGGAGCTGAAAAGCCAAAGAGTTCAAGAGACTCTAACCACAGAAGCCAAAGAGCAAGAGCCGATTTACATGGATAAAAAGCATTTTAACTATGCCAAAGCAGAAAATGAAAAGAAAGAACTTTGCATTGCATTTAATAAAAGTTTAGGGAGATCTTTGTGGTATATTAGTGAACTTATTGGCGGAAATTTAGCCATGTACATTGTGTTGGAGAGGCACCAAGAGTTCAAGAATTCTCACATTTTGAGTACACAATTACCTTACATGTAGGCCTGGTGGCAGCCATTTACATAACAATGATTTGGAGGATGTGGTGTTAGTCAGCTCTTGCTGTGATAATGCTTTGGAAGAAATCGCCCCAAAACTCAGTTACATAAACAAGAATTTATTTTCCTTGGACCTATGGGCTAGTAGCTGCAGTGGCTCTCTTTTAGACCTCTAGATGGCTGGTTTTGCTCCGTGTTTTGGGTCAGTTTGAGGTGTGTCACACACATCTTCCTCTGGAGCCTGAGTGTGAGGCCGCAGCTCCCAGGCCCTGCCTTCTCACAAAGTTCAGTGAAACATAAGAGGTGCATGCAAATAGCAACCATAAGCATGCTGAAGTGGCTATACTAATACCAGAAAATATAGACTTTAAAACAAACAAAAGAGTTACTAGATATGAAAAGGGACATTTTATGATAAAAAAAGGAAGATACCAAAATTTTTAACATATTTGCCCTGAATAAGATAAAACCAAAGTACATGAAGAAGAAAATACCAACACCCATGAAGAATTGAAGGAAGAAATAGATAATTGCACAATATTAGGTAGAGGCTTCAGTACTCCACGGTCAATAATGGATAGAACAATTAGGCAGAAGATCAACAACGATATAGAAGACTTGGACAAGACTATGAATTAACAAGACCTACAAAACGTCTAGAGAATACTCAACCGAACAGTAAAATGCTCATCCTGCTCAACTACATGTGAAACGTTTCCCAGCATAGACGACATGCTAGGCTGTAAGAAAAGAGATTAAAAGCCACATACATTGCTGGTGGGAATGTAAAATGGCGCGGCCATTTTACAAAACAGCTTGAGAGTTCCTGCAAGTGTTAAACATCGAGTTACCCTATGACCCAGCAGTTCCATTACTAAATATATACCTAAGAGAAATGAAAACTTATGTCTGCACAAAAGCTTGTACGTGAATGTTCAGGGAAACCTATTTCTAAAAACAAAAGGTGGAAATAATTCAAATGTCAATCTGATAAATGAAGAAACAAAATGTGGAATAGCCGTACAATAGAATAGCATTCAGCTCTAAAAAGGCATGAAATATTGATCCATGTTACAACATGAATGAACCATGAAAGCATTATGTAAAGTTAAAGCAGCCAATCACAAAAGATCACATATTGTATGGTGCCATTTATATGAAGTGCCCAGAATAGCCAATCTGTAGAGACAGGAAGTCGATTAGTCGTTGCCTAGGGCTGAGAGGGTTGAGGAGAATGAAAAAACCTTGTTAATGTGTAATGGGATTTTTGTGAGGGGACAAAAATCTACAATTGGACTGTCGTGATGGTTCCACAAGTCTTTTAGTGGTTACACTAAGAACCACTGAATTGTATACATAAAAGAGTTGAAATTATGGTATGTAAATGACATCCCAATAAAGCTGTTAAAATTATGATAATTTTATAGTTATAAATTTGAAAATTCATCCAAAATTACACATTCTTAACAAATGCAACCTAACAAGACTAACCCAACAAAGAAAAAATATCTAAAACACCTGTATCTACTCAAAAAGTTGTTTGTATAGTTAAGTACCTTTACAGAAAATGATTTCCAGGGATAAATGGGTTTCCACGTAACTTCTTCCAAATATTTAGGGAAGAAGTATTGGTAATCTTACATAAAAATCTTCCAGGAAACAGAAAACTATATATTGCTCAAAGTATTTATAAGGCCAACATAAGCTTCAGATCAAAAGTAAAAAGAAGGGCTTCCCTGATGGTGCAGTGGTTAAGAATCCACCTCCCAATGCAGGGGACACGGGTTCGAGCCCTTGTGGGGGAAGATCCCACATGCCGTGGAGCAGCTACGCCCACGTGCCACAACTGCTGAGCCTGCGCTCTGGAGCCTGCGGGCCACAACTGCTGAGCCCGTGTGCCGCAACTACTGAAGCCTGCATGCCTAGAACCCGTGCTCCACAACAAGACAGGCCACCGCAAGGAGAAGCCAACTCACCACAACAAAGAATAGCCCCCCGCTCACCACAACTACAGAAAGCTCGCGTGCAACAATGAAGACCCAATGCAGCCACAAATAAATAAATAAAAAATAAAGTATAGGATCTTAAAAACAAAACAAAACAAAATCTATAAAGAATGTTACAAGAATAGAATCACAGGCCAGTTTCTCTTTTGAAAATGCATGCAAAATGTGTAAACAGAAGCACAAACTGTACCCATGGTATGTAAAACAATCATATATCAGAATCAAAGTAGCTTTATTTTGGTAATGCCAGGTTGCTTTAATGTTCAAACATGAAATCCATCCCAGGAATGAATTAGAGTGGGAAAAGAAGTCATTTTAAACGAAGCCTTGGGAATTCCCTGGTTTTCCAGTGGTTAGAACTTGGCGCTTTCACTGCTGGGGCCCTGGGGTCCAATCCCAGGTCAGGGAAATAAGATCCTCCAAGACATGAGGCAGGGCCCCGAAAAAAAAAATAATGAAGTCTTAACCAGGAGAAGCACAAGATCGAATAAACATAACAGATAACACCTTATGAAAAGTAGGTGAAGATTATGGAATATTCTAAAATTTAAAACAAAAAGAAACTTTTAAAGATTCCAAAGGATGTGACTAATATTGTACATAGGCAAAAAATAAAATGAAATAAAATATACAAATGATGGGAGCCCCAGAATCCAGAAGCCCAAGTCCTGTCTCTGAAGATTCTCATTCAGTGGGTTCTGGATTTCCTCTGTGTGTCAAAACCTACAGGTGATTCTGATACGACTCACAGACACAATGTAAAGCTTCTGCTTTGCAGGAGAGAATACCAGATTATTCTGTTATTTTATAGTTACACTAACAGGTTGTACTATTGACGGATAAGTCTGATGTCAAAATGCACTCCCCACTAGGGATAAAAAAGGAACTAGTAGTCTCTACTGCTACTTGGTGGCAGCATGCATGTATTGCAAGAGCAATTATTGTAGGAATCCAAATTAGTGGAACATTTTAGAATTGGAAAACTACATACAGATCATCTAGTCAAGCTTCCAACTGTTATAGTTGTAAAAACTAAGGCCCATATAAATGAAATGATTTATCTCCAAAGAGTGTTAGTGAAAGAGTATGAAATAAAAAGTATCTCTGAACTTTTAATTTAGTGCTGTTTTTATTAATCTCAAGTACTAGCTTAAACTTCGGTGTGACACATTTGGGATTGAGTTCTTGCTCAGATTTACTGATTGTGTGCCTTTTAGTAAGTTACTAAAACACGCGTTATTTTTTAACAGGTTTATTTATTTATTTATTTTTGGCTGCATAGGCTCTTCATTGCTGTGTGCGGGCTTTCTCTAGTTGCAGTGAGCGGGGGCTACTCTTTGTTGCAGTGCGCAGACTTCTCATTGGGGTGGCTTCTCGTTGTTGCTGAGCATGGAGTGTAGGTGTGTGGGCTTCAGTAGTTTTGGATCACGGGCTCTAGAGCGCAGGCTCGGTAGTTGTGGCGCACGGTCTTAGTTGCTCCGTGGCATGTGCAGTCTCATTTGCAGGTTCTGGGGAGGATTAAATGAGCTCATATGATATCCAATTGACTGAGGCAGAGTAGGCTTGGGATGAATCTTTGCTTGGTTTTCATTAGCTGCGGAGAAGAGGATGACAGCTTGGTGCCTCTCCAAATTTCACATGGGTGTGCCTCCCTTGGGGATCTTGTTAAATGCAGGCTGGTATTCAGTAGTTCTGGGTGGGGCCTGGATTCTGTCCTGCTAAGAAGCTCCTAGGTGACGGTGATGCTGAGGGCAAGCGTCCAGCTCCTGCATTTCTCCCTTTCTGGAAGAGCAGGACGTCTGCCCCCCGGGAGGAGAAAACATCCACAAAGTGACTACTAGGCACCAGCTTCCCTTACAGGCAAGGGACCTTTACCACTGCTCCCAACCATTGTGTCTGAGGCGCAGCAAGCCAAAACAGTGAGATGCTGAGGTTTGCAGCAAAGAGGAGGTTTATTCACAGGGCAGCCATGCGAGGAAGTGACGTGAAAATAGGTCTCCAATCCTCCTTCCCGAAAGCAAGGGGCTTGGGGTATCTGTGGGATAAAGAATAAAGAAGCAGGGCAGTATGGGTCATGGGGAGCTTGAGGCAAGGTGATTGGACAAAGATGTGCTCCTCATTGTTCTGAGCTGGTGTAATAGGCTACAGGGCTCAGCACATTCTCAGGCTGGAGTTTTTGGCCCTCTGATGGCAGAAGGCCAAAAGGCACTTGCCCAGGTGGAAGATCGGTGGTCCTCTCCACTCTAAACCAGCTCCGCCTACCTAGGCACAGCTGATTCCAAGTTCCTGGACAATACCGGGGCAAACATCTTTTTGCTTATGCTACGTGCTACTTGGAGGACGTGCAAGTGTTCAAGGTACCTTGATGAGTGAAGACAGGATTTCACTAATCATGACGCATGGTTTCACTTCCAGGTGAGCAGAAGAGACCTGTAGGCTGAGTCTGGCTCCTGGCACCTGGAATTGGAGGCAGATGGTTTAAAAACGGGCTCCCCCACCCTCTGTGTGATCTGAGGTAGATAGACTATTGATCCTTTTCTCCAATTAAAATGTGTGACTGGAAACACACTTAGTGGCATGTCTGACACACAGTAGTTATGCTACCGTAGGTCATTCTTGGAAACTGAAGCCGTGGTTTTGAGGGATCATCAAAACGAGTACAATGCTTGCCATGTTTCTCCTTGTTCATCCTGGTGACAAACCTGGTAGAGAGAGCTCCATCCTTTCCCACAGGACCACACCCCTAGTACTTAGAGTGAAGTGGTTATGTCTCACTTAAGGCACCTTTTCCTTTTCCTTCCTTCTTTTTTCTTCATTAATCTCCATCCAACTGGCCTTTCTAAATTTTACACAAAACAAAACCATTTCTCAATGGATTCAGATACTACCCCAAGTTAGTATTCCAACCAAGTTCTTGATCTTCCGGGTCTCATCATCAGAAATTTCTGAGCCTAAATCTTCTCTAGTTTCTAGGATCACTCATTTTCTCATTTCTCCCTTCTCCTTTGAGTTCAGAGTCTTGCCAATTTAGTCCCTTCCCTAACCACAACTTATAATAAGGTGACACAGCAAAGTGATGAAAGTCTAGACGGTCTGGTTTTACTCCTGGGTTTTTGCCACCTACTTACTGTGTGGCATTAGGCAAGCTATTCAACGTCTCTGGGCCTCAGTTTCCCCCCAAAAGTGAATATTACGAATATGACCTGCCGGGCTTCCATAGTGGTGCAGTGTTTGGGAGTCCGCCTGCTGATGCAAGGGGCACGGGTTCATGCCCCGGTCCGGGAGGATCCCACATGCCGTGGAGCGGTTGGGCCCGTGAGCCATGGCCGCTGAGCCCGCGCGTCCAGAGCCTGTGATCGGCAGCGGGAGAGGCCACGACAGTGAGAGGCCTGCGTACCACAAAAAAAAAAGAACATTACCTGCCTATAGGGTTGCCATTATGAGGAATATGTGGGTTAATATTTGGTAAGAACTTAGAATAGTACTTGTTATAGTCTAAGCACTACAGTTGTGCTTTTTAATAATAATAAATGAAATTGCAAATGTATACCTTACTCAACTTTCTGTCATAACTTTGAAGTGTTGGTCTATCTGTTGGGTCTTGTCAGCCTGTAAAGGAGGTGAGGTGTCCGTAGCTTTGGTGTGAGACGTGCTGCCTGCCGAAGCACCGATGCCCGTCAACGCTGTGACCGCCAAAGCCGTGAACGGGTGCTGGAGAAAGCAGGAGCAGAATGGAAGATGACGGCGTGGGAAGGAGGTGTGGTGTCCATAGGTTCGGGGTCTGAGGTGCTGCCTGCTGAAGCACCGATGCCCGCCAAAGCCGTAAATGGGGTGCTGGAGAAAACAGGAGCAGAACGGAAGATGACGGCGTGGGAAGGAGGCGTGGTGTCCATAGGTTCGGGGTCAGACGTGCTGCCTGCTGAAGCACCGATGCCCGGCAAAGGCGTAAATGGGGTGCTGGGGAAAACAGGAGCAGAATGGTAGATGATGGCGTGGGAAGGAGGTGTGGTGTCCATGGGTTCCATATCAGAGCTGCTGCGTGCCTGATCTGAGAGCAGAGAGTGACAGTGGGAGAGCTTCTCACTCCTTTTATATCTGACGGCTCCGCCTGCCTCTGTGACATGTCCATTGTACGTGTCACAGAGAAAGGGCGGGCGGGGCAGGGGGTGAGTCAGGGGGCACATGCGAGCCCCGCTGGTGGAGAAACCCCAGCCCAAAGGCAAAAGGCGGGGCCCCTTCTGGACTTTCTAGTGGCTGGGTCTTCTCGCTGTGGGTGGCAGGTGTTTGGCACGGGATGGGCCACCATGCAGAGACTGTTGGGGACTGTGGAGGCCTTCTCCTTCAGAGCTCACCCTGCCTGGGCACCGGCTCTGCAGGCCCCTCAGCTGCGCATATGTATCGGCCAGCCCTTCCCCACTACGGGGCCCAGAGGCCAGAGGCTGCTCAGAGCTGAGGGCAGGAGGCACCCAGAGCTTGCCAGGGTGTGGGCCACCTCCTCCGGGGACCTCCCCAGCTTCTCTGCGAGTCCTGGAGACAGGATCGCCTTCTCCAGGGCTGCTCAGCTGCCAGCATCACCATGAGCCAGGTGGCGAAGGTTTCTGAGCAGGAGATGCAGAGCCCTGATCCGACTGCATGCTGCACCCCACGATGTCCCTTCCTGGCAGGTAGGTTCTTTCTTCACTTCTTTTTTGAAATTTGGTCAGACAACATGTAAACCTTGCACCGTTCTTCAGGGTATACAGATGGTAGTGGCTTAGCCGGGATTCGAAGCAAGCCTGTGTGATTCCAGAGCTCGTGTTCTGGACTGTGGTGCCCCCTTATCATATATGCTTCATGTGTTCCTTGTTTTTCATTTTTTCTTGTAGTCCTTATGGTACTTAGCCCTAAGTGCCATACCTGTAACGAACAGCTACACTGCCCTGTGGGAGGTCTTCTTCTGTTCAACACATGAATTGGTCATCCACCGCACTGTGTTCTAATCTCAGAAGATACAGGTCAGGGACCACCAGTTGTCAGCTGGTGCTACCGTTGGTGCTGCCATTCCACATGTCTAACTGAGGCTTGAAGGCCGGATTTTCCCTTTGTCTAGTTTGAAGGATCCAGATATGTAAAGATTATAGTCTAGATAAATCATGGGCTATCCTGAAAGAAATTCACCAGTGAATTGTTCCGTATGGATTAGAAGCCAGTTTCTCTGGCCTTCCTGGAGTATATCCAGCAAGGCGTCTCATTCATGTCTAGAAAGCCAATATATCCTTTATTGCAACTTCAGCGTGGAGCGATGTATTGGTTTAAAGTACGATCAACACAATTTGGTCATTGTGAGTAGGCCAGCTGGGTCCACTCTTTATTACACATATGTAACTCGAGACATTCTTATGCCCAAGAGAGGAGACGTACTCTTGGGTGTCTAGGACGAGGGAAACATGTGTTGTTATTCAGGAGCTGGAAGCTGATGGTCTACACATCACTTGACCTTGTTTAAAACTTGTGTCTTTGGCTTGCTTCATTGGAGTGTTTTCTCTCTCCTGGGGCTGACATTGTGTGTTATGTATCACACAGGTGACATGTAGAAGTTTCCGAACCCAGAATCGTATAGATCAGTCAAAATGTATTTCTATAGTTTTGTTCAAAGTGTATGGAAAATAACACTGGGCCTAATTCATATATTCCAGAATTAGTTGGACCCTCTGCTCATGAGATTCTTTTTATGGTATGTCACAGCAAATTTGGACTTCCACCCCCAATAAACTTTGGGGTTGGAGGACACAAAAAGCTTTTGCTCACACCTAAATTATGTCTGAAAGAAAAGGGTAAATATTATAAGCCCTTTCTCACCTCTCCAAGAGCAGAAATGATTTACAGCTGTGGCATGGAACCCTAATTCCTCGATCTCATTTGAGGAGAGTTCAGTAAGAAACAATGTCTTGATTTTTGTTTGTTTGGTTTCTTCCCTGTTTTCTCATCTTGCTTACCAACAATCCATTGTAATTCATGAGTTAGTATGGCAGCAGGCTGAGTGTTCCCTGGAGCTCATTAAATGATCTTTTTTTCCTAAAATAACTTTTGTGTCCTTGTTTTCAGCCCCTCTTCTTTCCTCTGCCCTTTACTACAACCAGAGCTCAGCCAAAGATGACTGGCTTTGTGCAGACCTTACTTAGGGTTAGTCTTTTCTTCATTATTTTATTCATGGCTCCTCCATTTCATTGTTTGCCTTCTCGAAATGTGTTGAAATCTTTCTGTGGTGGATGACTTCCAAAATGTCTTGGCTTTGATTGGTTGATTAAGTTTGGTATTTCTACAGTATTGTTTAAATATGGTTTCAGGAGGAACAGAAAGTGAATATGTTTCCTTGTCTGCCATCTTGAGCTGAAAATCCCTGTGGATTTTAGCATCCAATGTTCCCATGGGAAAAAAACCCAACCTTGGCATTAATAGATGTGACACTCAAGATTTCAGCTTTTCGTGGGCAATCACTGAGGATTGGAATATGTGGTCATTTCTAAAGGGAAAATAATAACTACCTCATGGAGTAGATTTGAGGATTAATTTAGAGAATGAACATGAAAATGCTTTGTAAGGCTTAAGTCTATAAAAATGTTTTTTGTTATTATTTGATTTGTTGCTATTTCAACTTTACTCGACAGTTGTTTATGACCTTTCTTATGTGATAAAATGGCCCGTGGTTTATTGTTTTGAAAGCCAGAATATATTTTTCAATAGCTCGATGGAAATGGCATCATTTGTGAAGGTTAAGGGTGAAGGGATAAATGTTTCTTGACACCTATCACTTTACAGTGTTTTCAGGAACTAATTGACACTTGTATTCCTCTTCCAAATTTTGTTGAGCACCTCCTACGAGCCACATGCTTTACATCAGGTGTTGGAAAGCATTTTCTGGATTTTAAATATCTTAGGCTTTGTGGGCCATATACAGCTTCTGTAGCTTCTCCTCTTTCTTCTTCAACAAGCTTTCTAAACGTGAGAACCATTATTAGCTCACAGTCCCACAGATCCAGGCTGAGAGCCTGATTTGATTTGTGGCCATGATTTGCCGATTCCTGCTCTGCGTCCTCACTGAGGAGGGGGACCATGTTTGAGTAATCACTTCTTTGAATCAACTCTTGGTCTTCTGGGGCTTGTCCTTACTCTCCTACACTCTCTAATCAACATGGCATCCAGAGAGATCCTGTTAAAACATAAGTCAGATCATGTCACTGAAATCTCTTCAATGGCTTCTTCACAGAAGAATCAAAGTCCTCAAAGTGCCTCCAGAGCCCTAGAAATGTGGACCTCTGTTTCGTGTCTGACTATTTCCTTCTCCTCTCCACTTTGCTTGCTCTGTTTTCCACACACTGCCATCCTTTCTGCTCCTTGGGTACTCCAGCCTACTCTAGCCTCATTGACTTTCCATCGGACTGTTCCCTCTACCTGTACTATTCACTTCCCAGATATGCTCCTTGCTCCCTCTTAAATTTTATCTTCCCCAGAAAGTCCTCAGGGATCACTTAGTTTCAGCTAGCAGCCTCCTCCTAGCATCTAACCATCTCCATCTCCCTTCCCTGCTTGCTGTTTTTCTCCAGCACTTCCCTTATATATTCCCGCACTGTGGCGGCTCAGATTCAGCAAGTGATCATTGCCGCAGCATGGCCTCAGGGACCCTGGCTGCGGACACGATGTCCACACCTGCCTGGTGGCCCCTGCTCGCCTCACGGCCCCTCAGGTGCAGCATGCGCAGGACCCGCATTGCAGGCAGAAGACACAGGGCCACTGGCCCCAGCTAGGCAGGCCCCTCGATGCCGTGCTCATGTTGGCTCAGACCTCTTCGCTCTCCGCGCTGCGGTTCAAACCTGTGGGCAGCGCTGTGTGGGCGGGGATCGAAGACCTCCGCCCACTCCTCAGTGTGTCAGCACGCAGCCCCGCCTCCCATGGGGACCCAGCCTGAGGAGCAGGGGCAGGAGATTCGAGACTAGGGTGGCGCGAAAGGTAGGAGGTGTGGAGAGTATGGGGTTTACAAAAAGTGTTTGCTGACTGATCCAAACAAAAGTGAGACATGGTTGTATCAACGCATTTAAAAAGTCATTAAACTGCCGCTAAGTGTCTGTGATCACCCCGCCTAGGAGAGAGCGTGCACTCCGTGAGGGACACATGAAAGGCTGAGTGAACGTCTACCTGTGGTCCGTTACCTGGTGCACGGGTGTGTGAATTTTTGCGGAGAGCTCTTAATTTCTGTTGTCTCTGCTGACTTGACACGGTGGTTGGCAAACAGTGACGTGTTCAGTGTATTCAGGACATGATCATGGTTACTAATAATCACTTTGTTTTGCGCTGACACCTCCACAGAGAATTTACTACTGAATGTCCACTTTACAGAAGAGAAACTGAGGCGTAGGAAGTGAAGTGACTGAGTAAGAGGAAGGACTCAGACAATTGGTGTTAGTAAATTAACCCTGCAGGGGGCCGTTAGACTGTGGTGGCTCTAGTGATGCGGCCGCCTATGTAAAGCAAGGAAAATCTAAGCCTGTCAACGGCTCAGGGTGACGGACACCGCTGAGGACAGCCAGTCACAAACCACCAACTAGGCTTTAAAGCTATAGCAAATCAGTCATTTCCTTGCTTTGCTTCTGCTCTTTTAAAATAAGCATCTCTGCAGCTCCTGTGGCTGGAGTGCTCCTCACCGCTTCCACTTTGGTGGTGCCTGAATTGAATCTAATTTTGCTCACATAGTCTTAAAATTTTAAATATGCCTCAGTTTGTCTTTTAGGGCTGGCCGTAGAAGTTGGATTTGTGTCCAGTTTCTAGAACAGTGGTTGTCCTCTGGTCAGGCCTTAGGCGTTCTGTGTACAACGTTCCTCTTCTACCACCACCTTCTGGATGCCTCCACCCTCTACCATCTCCCGCGCATCAGATCCCCTAGATGCTCACATTATAACATCGCAGACACTCCTCTGTCTTCCAGCCAGCGTGTGAACTGAAACATTTCCATTCCTGTTGAAGAGTCTGGTGTGACCACTTTCCCAAACACAGCCACTCCCCAGCTGACCCTGGGTAACCACTCTTCTGAACTTGGTCTCCATCACTGACATGGACATCTTTCTATTTATGCTACATTTTTAAGTATTCATAAACCGCATATAGTATTCTATATTTTGTCTTCTTACTTGCTTTATTTAGTGTTATCTTTGCTAGGTTCATCCATGCTGACACGTAAAGATCTGTCTAGTTCACGTACTTTCCTCGCTATGTAGGATTCCCATGTACGGAAATACAATAATTTATATGTGCTTTTTCCTGTTGATGGATATTTAAATTGTTTCCAATTTTCAGTATGATTTCTTTTAAAAACATGTTTATATACTTTTTAAAGGTTACTTTACATTTACAGTTATTACAAAATACTGCCTATATTCCCTGTGTTGTACAATACATCCTTGAGCCTATTGTGGACCTAGTAGTTTACATCTCCCACTTCCCGACCCCTGTATTGCCCCCTCCTCCCCCTCTGCGCTGGCAACCATTAGTTTGTTCTCTATATCTGTAACTCTCCTTCTGTTTTGTTATATTTGCTAGATAGTTGTATTTTTGAGATTCCATATATAGGTGATATCCTACAGTATTTGTTTCTGTTTGACTTATTTCACTTACCACAATGCCCTCCAAGGCCATCTATGTTGCTGCAAATGGCAAAGTTTTGTTCTTTTGTAAGGCTGAGTAGTATGCCATTGGTTATATGTACCACATCTTCTTTATCTATTCATCTCTTGATGACACTTAGGTTGCTTCCATATCTTGGTAATTGTACACAAGGATGCTGCGAACATTGGGGTGCATGTATCTTTTCCAGTACATGTTATTGAGAACACGTGTTTTCGGTTTTTTCAGATTTATACCTAAGAGTGGAGTTGCGAGGTCATATAGTAGTTCTCTTTTTAGGTTTTGGAGAACCCTCCATACTGTTTTCCACAGTGGCTGCACCAGTTTACATCCCTACCAACAGTGTACCAGGGTTCCCTTTTCTCTCAAAAATTGTAAATTTTCTTCCTAGTGGTAATTGAGATGATAGTTCAATAATAACATAAGATCAGGTGAAGTCTAAAGAAATTTTAGAAAACCTGGATAAAGTAAGAACACATGTGTTCTCTGGCATCTGAATGTTGGAGAGACACCAAGACACGTGGGCCAAGTTGTGGAGAGAAGGGAAACACAGACGCAAGCTTGACATTTGCTGCAGCTTTTCTCCTTGGGGCATTTGCTGATTCAAACGTTACAGCCTAGGAGCTGAAAAGCCAAAGAGTTCAAGAGACTCTAACCACAGAAGCCAAAGAGCAAGAGCCGATTTACATGGATAAAAAGCATTTTAACTATGCCAAAGCAGAAAATGAAAAGAAAGAACTTTGCATTGCATTTAATAAAAGTTTAGGGAGATCTTTGTGGTATATTAGTGAACTTATTGGCGGAAATTTAGCCATGTACATTGTGTTGGAGAGGCACCAAGAGTTCAAGAATTCTCACATTTTGAGTACACAATTACCTTACATGTAGGCCTGGTGGCAGCCATTTACATAACAATGATTTGGAGGATGTGGTGTTAGTCAGCTCTTGCTGTGATAATGCTTTGGAAGAAATCGCCCCAAAACTCAGTTACATAAACAAGAATTTATTTTCCTTGGACCTATGGGCTAGTAGCTGCAGTGGCTCTCTTTTAGACCTCTAGATGGCTGGTTTTGCTCCGTGTTTTGGGTCAGTTTGAGGTGTGTCACACACATCTTCCTCTGGAGCCTGAGTGTGAGGCCGCAGCTCCCAGGCCCTGCCTTCTCACAAAGTTCAGTGAAACATAAGAGGTGCATGCAAATAGCAACCATAAGCATGCTGAAGTGGCTATACTAATACCAGAAAATATAGACTTTAAAACAAACAAAAGAGTTACTAGATATGAAAAGGGACATTTTATGATAAAAAAGGGAAGATACCAAAATTTTTAACATATTTGCCCTGAATAAGATAAAACCAAAGTACATGAAGAAGAAAATACCAACACCCATGAAGAATTGAAGGAAGAAATAGATAATTGCACAATATTAGGTAGAGGCTTCAGTACTCCACGGTCAATAATGGATAGAACAATTAGGCAGAAGATCAACAACGATATAGAAGACTTGGACAAGACTATGAATTAACAAGACCTACAAAACGTCTAGAGAATACTCAACCGAACAGTAAAATGCTCATCCTGCTCAACTACATGTGAAACGTTTCCCAGCATAGACGACATGCTAGGCTGTAAGAAAAGAGATTAAAAGCCACATACATTGCTGGTGGGAATGTAAAATGGCGCGGCCATTTTACAAAACAGCTTGAGAGTTCCTGCAAGTGTTAAACATCGAGTTACCCTATGACCCAGCAGTTCCATTACTAAATATATACCTAAGAGAAATGAAAACTTATGTCTGCACAAAAGCTTGTACGTGAATGTTCAGGGAAACCTATTTCTAAAAACAAAAGGTGGAAATAATTCAAATGTCAATCTGATAAATGAAGAAACAAAATGTGGAATAGCCGTACAATAGAATAGCATTCAGCTCTAAAAAGGCATGAAATATTGATCCATGTTACAACATGAATGAACCATGAAAGCATTATGTAAAGTTAAAGCAGCCAATCACAAAAGATCACATATTGTATGGTGCCATTTATATGAAGTGCCCAGAATAGCCAATCTGTAGAGACAGGAAGTCGATTAGTCGTTGCCTAGGGCTGAGAGGGTTGAGGAGAATGAAAAAACCTTGTTAATGTGTAATGGGATTTTTGTGAGGGGACAAAAATCTACAATTGGACTGTCGTGATGGTTCCACAAGTCTTTTAGTGGTTACACTAAGAACCACTGAATTGTATACATAAAAGAGTTGAAATTATGGTATGTAAATGACATCCCAATAAAGCTGTTAAAATTATGATAATTTTATAGTTATAAATTTGAAAATTCATCCAAAATTACACATTCTTAACAAATGCAACCTAACAAGACTAACCCAACAAAGAAAAAATATCTAAAACACCTGTATCTACTCAAAAAGTTGTTTGTATAGTTAAGTACCTTTACAGAAAATGATTTCCAGGGATAAATGGGTTTCCACGTAACTTCTTCCAAATATTTAGGGAAGAAGTATTGGTAATCTTACATAAAAATCTTCCAGGAAACAGAAAACTATATATTGCTCAAAGTATTTATAAGGCCAACATAAGCTTCAGATCAAAAGTAAAAAGAAGGGCTTCCCTGATGGTGCAGTGGTTAAGAATCCACCTCCCAATGCAGGGGACACGGGTTCGAGCCCTTGTGGGGGAAGATCCCACATGCCGTGGAGCAGCTACGCCCACGTGCCACAACTGCTGAGCCTGCGCTCTGGAGCCTGCGGGCCACAACTGCTGAGCCCGTGTGCCGCAACTACTGAAGCCTGCATGCCTAGAACCCGTGCTCCACAACAAGACAGGCCACCGCAAGGAGAAGCCAACTCACCACAACAAAGAATAGCCCCCCGCTCACCACAACTACAGAAAGCTCGCGTGCAACAATGAAGACCCAATGCAGCCACAAATAAATAAATAAAAAATAAAGTATAGGATCTTAAAAACAAAACAAAACAAAATCTATAAAGAATGTTACAAGAATAGAATCACAGGCCAGTTTCTCTTTTGAAAATGCATGCAAAATGTGTAAACAGAAGCACAAACTGTACCCATGGTATGTAAAACAATCATATATCAGAATCAAAGTAGCTTTATTTTGGTAATGCCAGGTTGCTTTAATGTTCAAACATGAAATCCATCCCAGGAATGAATTAGAGTGGGAAAAGAAGTCATTTTAAACGAAGCCTTGGGAATTCCCTGGTTTTCCAGTGGTTAGAACTTGGCGCTTTCACTGCTGGGGCCCTGGGGTCCAATCCCAGGTCAGGGAAATAAGATCCTCCAAGACATGAGGCAGGGCCCCGAAAAAAAAAATAATGAAGTCTTAACCAGGAGAAGCACAAGATCGAATAAACATAACAGATAACACCTTATGAAAAGTAGGTGAAGATTATGGAATATTCTAAAATTTAAAACAAAAAGAAACTTTTAAAGATTCCAAAGGATGTGACTAATATTGTACATAGGCAAAAAATAAAATGAAATAAAATATACAAATGATGGGAGCCCCAGAATCCAGAAGCCCAAGTCCTGTCTCTGAAGATTCTCATTCAGTGGGTTCTGGATTTCCTCTGTGTGTCAAAACCTACAGGTGATTCTGATACGACTCACAGACACAATGTAAAGCTTCTGCTTTGCAGGAGAGAATACCAGATTATTCTGTTATTTTATAGTTACACTAACAGGTTGTACTATTGACGGATAAGTCTGATGTCAAAATGCACTCCCCACTAGGGATAAAAAAGGAACTAGTAGTCTCTACTGCTACTTGGTGGCAGCATGCATGTATTGCAAGAGCAATTATTGTAGGAATCCAAATTAGTGGAACATTTTAGAATTGGAAAACTACATACAGATCATCTAGTCAAGCTTCCAACTGTTATAGTTGTAAAAACTAAGGCCCATATAAATGAAATGATTTATCTCCAAAGAGTGTTAGTGAAAGAGTATGAAATAAAAAGTATCTCTGAACTTTTAATTTAGTGCTGTTTTTATTAATCTCAAGTACTAGCTTAAACTTCGGTGTGACACATTTGGGATTGAGTTCTTGCTCAGATTTACTGATTGTGTGCCTTTTAGTAAGTTACTAAAACACGCGTTATTTTTTAACAGGTTTATTTATTTATTTATTTTTGGCTGCATAGGCTCTTCATTGCTGTGTGCGGGCTTTCTCTAGTTGCAGTGAGCGGGGGCTACTCTTTGTTGCAGTGCGCAGACTTCTCATTGGGGTGGCTTCTCGTTGTTGCTGAGCATGGAGTGTAGGTGTGTGGGCTTCAGTAGTTTTGGATCACGGGCTCTAGAGCGCAGGCTCGGTAGTTGTGGCGCACGGTCTTAGTTGCTCCGTGGCATGTGCAGTCTCATTTGCAGGTTCTGGGGAGGATTAAATGAGCTCATATGATATCCAATTGACTGAGGCAGAGTAGGCTTGGGATGAATCTTTGCTTGGTTTTCATTAGCTGCGGAGAAGAGGATGACAGCTTGGTGCCTCTCCAAATTTCACATGGGTGTGCCTCCCTTGGGGATCTTGTTAAATGCAGGCTGGTATTCAGTAGTTCTGGGTGGGGCCTGGATTCTGTCCTGCTAAGAAGCTCCTAGGTGACGGTGATGCTGAGGGCAAGCGTCCAGCTCCTGCATTTCTCCCTTTCTGGAAGAGCAGGACGTCTGCCCCCCGGGAGGAGAAAACATCCACAAAGTGACTACTAGGCACCAGCTTCCCTTACAGGCAAGGGACCTTTACCACTGCTCCCAACCATTGTGTCTGAGGCGCAGCAAGCCAAAACAGTGAGATGCTGAGGTTTGCAGCAAAGAGGAGGTTTATTCACAGGGCAGCCATGCGAGGAAGTGACGTGAAAATAGGTCTCCAATCCTCCTTCCCGAAAGCAAGGGGCTTGGGGTATCTGTGGGATAAAGAATAAAGAAGCAGGGCAGTATGGGTCATGGGGAGCTTGAGGCAAGGTGATTGGACAAAGATGTGCTCCTCATTGTTCTGAGCTGGTGTAATAGGCTACAGGGCTCAGCACATTCTCAGGCTGGAGTTTTTGGCCCTCTGATGGCAGAAGGCCAAAAGGCACTTGCCCAAGTGGAAGATCGGTGGTCCTCTCCACTCTAAACCAGCTCCGCCTACCTAGGCACAGCTGATTCCAAGTTCCTGGACAATACCGGGGCAAACATCTTTTTGCTTATGCTACGTGCTACTTGGAGGACGTGCAAGTGTTCAAGGTACCTTGATGAGTGAAGACAGGATTTCACTAATCATGACGCATGGTTTCACTTCCAGGTGAGCAGAAGAGACCTGTAGGCTGAGTCTGGCTCCTGGCACCTGGAATTGGAGGCAGATGGTTTAAAAACGGGCTCCCCCACCCTCTGTGTGATCTGAGGTAGATAGACTATTGATCCTTTTCTCCAATTAAAATGTGTGACTGGAAACACACTTAGTGGCATGTCTGACACACAGTAGTTATGCTACCGTAGGTCATTCTTGGAAACTGAAGCCGTGGTTTTGAGGGATCATCAAAACGAGTACAATGCTTGCCATGTTTCTCCTTGTTCATCCTGGTGACAAACCTGGTAGAGAGAGCTCCATCCTTTCCCACAGGACCACACCCCTAGTACTTAGAGTGAAGTGGTTATGTCTCACTTAAGGCACCTTTTCCTTTTCCTTCCTTCTTTTTTCTTCATTAATCTCCATCCAACTGGCCTTTCTAAATTTTACACAAAACAAAACCATTTCTCAATGGATTCAGATACTACCCCAAGTTAGTATTCCAACCAAGTTCTTGATCTTCCGGGTCTCATCATCAGAAATTTCTGAGCCTAAATCTTCTCTAGTTTCTAGGATCACTCATTTTCTCATTTCTCCCTTCTCCTTTGAGTTCAGAGTCTTGCCAATTTAGTCCCTTCCCTAACCACAACTTATAATAAGGTGACACAGCAAAGTGATGAAAGTCTAGACGGTCTGGTTTTACTCCTGGGTTTTTGCCACCTACTTACTGTGTGGCATTAGGCAAGCTATTCAACGTCTCTGGGCCTCAGTTTCCCCCCAAAAGTGAATATTACGAATATGACCTGCCGGGCTTCCATAGTGGTGCAGTGTTTGGGAGTCCGCCTGCTGATGCAAGGGGCACGGGTTCATGCCCCGGTCCGGGAGGATCCCACATGCCGTGGAGCGGTTGGGCCCGTGAGCCATGGCCGCTGAGCCCGCGCGTCCAGAGCCTGTGATCGGCAGCGGGAGAGGCCACGACAGTGAGAGGCCTGCGTACCACAAAAAAAAAAGAACATTACCTGCCTATAGGGTTGCCATTATGAGGAATATGTGGGTTAATATTTGGTAAGAACTTAGAATAGTACTTGTTATAGTCTAAGCACTACAGTTGTGCTTTTTAATAATAATAAATGAAATTGCAAATGTATACCTTACTCAACTTTCTGTCATAACTTTGAAGTGTTGGTCTATCTGTTGGGTCTTGTCAGCCTGTAAAGGAGGTGAGGTGTCCGTAGCTTTGGTGTGAGACGTGCTGCCTGCCGAAGCACCGATGCCCGTCAACGCTGTGACCGCCAAAGCCGTGAACGGGTGCTGGAGAAAGCAGGAGCAGAATGGAAGATGACGGCGTGGGAAGGAGGTGTGGTGTCCATAGGTTCGGGGTCTGAGGTGCTGCCTGCTGAAGCACCGATGCCCGCCAAAGCCGTAAATGGGGTGCTGGAGAAAACAGGAGCAGAACGGAAGATGACGGCGTGGGAAGGAGGCGTGGTGTCCATAGGTTCGGGGTCAGACGTGCTGCCTGCTGAAGCACCGATGCCCGGCAAAGGCGTAAATGGGGTGCTGGGGAAAACAGGAGCAGAATGGTAGATGATGGCGTGGGAAGGAGGTGTGGTGTCCATGGGTTCCATATCAGAGCTGCTGCGTGCCTGATCTGAGAGCAGAGAGTGACAGTGGGAGAGCTTCTCACTCCTTTTATATCTGACGGCTCCGCCTGCCTCTGTGACATGTCCATTGTACGTGTCACAGAGAAAGGGCGGGCGGGGCAGGGGGTGAGTCAGGGGGCACATGCGAGCCCCGCTGGTGGAGAAACCCCAGCCCAAAGGCAAAAGGCGGGGCCCCTTCTGGACTTTCTAGTGGCTGGGTCTTCTCGCTGTGGGTGGCAGGTGTTTGGCACGGGATGGGCCACCATGCAGAGACTGTTGGGGACTGTGGAGGCCTTCTCCTTCAGAGCTCACCCTGCCTGGGCACCGGCTCTGCAGGCCCCTCAGCTGCGCATATGTATCGGCCAGCCCTTCCCCACTACGGGGCCCAGAGGCCAGAGGCTGCTCAGAGCTGAGGGCAGGAGGCACCCAGAGCTTGCCAGGGTGTGGGCCACCTCCTCCGGGGACCTCCCCAGCTTCTCTGCGAGTCCTGGAGACAGGATCGCCTTCTCCAGGGCTGCTCAGCTGCCAGCATCACCATGAGCCAGGTGGCGAAGGTTTCTGAGCAGGAGATGCAGAGCCCTGATCCGACTGCATGCTGCACCCCACGATGTCCCTTCCTGGCAGGTAGGTTCTTTCTTCACTTCTTTTTTGAAATTTGGTCAGACAACATGTAAACCTTGCACCGTTCTTCAGGGTATACAGATGGTAGTGGCTTAGCCGGGATTCGAAGCAAGCCTGTGTGATTCCAGAGCTCGTGTTCTGGACTGTGGTGCCCCCTTATCATATATGCTTCATGTGTTCCTTGTTTTTCATTTTTTCTTGTAGTCCTTATGGTACTTAGCCCTAAGTGCCATACCTGTAACGAACAGCTACACTGCCCTGTGGGAGGTCTTCTTCTGTTCAACACATGAATTGGTCATCCACCGCACTGTGTTCTAATCTCAGAAGATACAGGTCAGGGACCACCAGTTGTCAGCTGGTGCTACCGTTGGTGCTGCCATTCCACATGTCTAACTGAGGCTTGAAGGCCGGATTTTCCCTTTGTCTAGTTTGAAGGATCCAGATATGTAAAGATTATAGTCTAGATAAATCATGGGCTATCCTGAAAGAAATTCACCAGTGAATTGTTCCGTATGGATTAGAAGCCAGTTTCTCTGGCCTTCCTGGAGTATATCCAGCAAGGCGTCTCATTCATGTCTAGAAAGCCAATATATCCTTTATTGCAACTTCAGCGTGGAGCGATGTATTGGTTTAAAGTACGATCAACACAATTTGGTCATTGTGAGTAGGCCAGCTGGGTCCACTCTTTATTACACATATGTAACTCGAGACATTCTTATGCCCAAGAGAGGAGACGTACTCTTGGGTGTCTAGGACGAGGGAAACATGTGTTGTTATTCAGGAGCTGGAAGCTGATGGTCTACACATCACTTGACCTTGTTTAAAACTTGTGTCTTTGGCTTGCTTCATTGGAGTGTTTTCTCTCTCCTGGGGCTGACATTGTGTGTTATGTATCACACAGGTGACATGTAGAAGTTTCCGAACCCAGAATCGTATAGATCAGTCAAAATGTATTTCTATAGTTTTGTTCAAAGTGTATGGAAAATAACACTGGGCCTAATTCATATATTCCAGAATTAGTTGGACCCTCTGCTCATGAGATTCTTTTTATGGTATGTCACAGCAAATTTGGACTTCCACCCCCAATAAACTTTGGGGTTGGAGGACACAAAAAGCTTTTGCTCACACCTAAATTATGTCTGAAAGAAAAGGGTAAATATTATAAGCCCTTTCTAACCTCTCCAAGAGCAGAAATGATTTACAGCTGTGGCATGGAACCCTAATTCCTCGATCTCATTTGAGGAGAGTTCAGTAAGAAACAATGTCTTGATTTTTGTTTGTTTGGTTTCTTCCCTGTTTTCTCATCTTGCTTACCAACAATCCATTGTAATTCATGAGTTAGTATGGCAGCAGGCTGAGTGTTCCCTGGAGCTCATTAAATGATCTTTTTTTCCTAAAATAACTTTTGTGTCCTTGTTTTCAGCCCCTCTTCTTTCCTCTGCCCTTTACTACAACCAGAGCTCAGCCAAAGCTGACTGGCTTTGTGCAGACCTTACTTAGGGTTAGTCTTTTCTTCATTATTTTATTCATGGCTCCTCCATTTCATTGTTTGCCTTCTCGAAATGTGTTGAAATCTTTCTGTGGTGGATGACTTCCAAAATGTCTTGGCTTTGATTGGTTGATTAAGTTTGGTATTTCTACAGTATTGTTTAAATATGGTTTCAGGAGGAACAGAAAGTGAATATGTTTCCTTGTCTGCCATCTTGAGCTGAAAATCCCTGTGGATTTTAGCATCCAATGTTCCCATGGGAAAAAAACCCAACCTTGGCATTAATAGATGTGACACTCAAGATTTCAGCTTTTCGTGGGCAATCACTGAGGATTGGAATATGTGGTCATTTCTAAAGGGAAAATAATAACTACCTCATGGAGTAGATTTGAGGATTAATTTAGAGAATGAACATGAAAATGCTTTGTAAGGCTTAAGTCTATAAAAATGTTTTTTGTTATTATTTGATTTGTTGCTATTTCAACTTTACTCGACAGTTGTTTATGACCTTTCTTATGTGATAAAATGGCCCGTGGTTTATTGTTTTGAAAGCCAGAATATATTTTTCAATAGCTCGATGGAAATGGCATCATTTGTGAAGGTTAAGGGTGAAGGGATAAATGTTTCTTGACACCTATCACTTTACAGTGTTTTCAGGAACTAATTGACACTTGTATTCCTCTTCCAAATTTTGTTGAGCACCTCCTACGAGCCACATGCTTTACATCAGGTGTTGGAAAGCATTTTCTGGATTTTAAATATCTTAGGCTTTGTGGGCCATATACAGCTTCTGTAGCTTCTCCTCTTTCTTCTTCAACAAGCTTTCTAAACGTGAGAACCATTATTAGCTCACAGTCCCACAGATCCAGGCTGAGAGCCTGATTTGATTTGTGGCCATGATTTGCCGATTCCTGCTCTGCGTCCTCACTGAGGAGGGGGACCATGTTTGAGTAATCACTTCTTTGAATCAACTCTTGGTCTTCTGGGGCTTGTCCTTACTCTCCTACACTCTCTAATCAACATGGCATCCAGAGAGATCCTGTTAAAACATAAGTCAGATCATGTCACTGAAATCTCTTCAATGGCTTCTTCACAGAAGAATCAAAGTCCTCAAAGTGCCTCCAGAGCCCTAGAAATGTGGACCTCTGTTTCGTGTCTGACTGTTTCCTTCTCCTCTCCACTTTGCTTGCTCTGTTTTCCACACACTGCCATCCTTTCTGCTCCTTGGGTACTCCAGCCTACTCTAGCCTCATTGACTTTCCATCGGACTGTTCCCTCTACCTGTACTATTCACTTCCCAGATATGCTCCTTGCTCCCTCTTAAATTTTATCTTCCCCAGAAAGTCCTCAGGGATCACTTAGTTTCAGCTAGCAGCCTCCTCCTAGCATCTAACCATCTCCATCTCCCTTCCCTGCTTGCTGTTTTTCTCCAGCACTTCCCTTATATATTCCCGCACTGTGGTGGCTCAGATTCAGCAAGTGATCATTGCCGCAGCATGGCCTCGGGGACCCTGGCTGCGGACACGATGTCCACACCTGCCTGGTGGCCCCTGCTCACCTCACGGCCCCTCAGGTGCAGCATGCGCAGGACCCGCATTGCAGGCAGAAGACACAGGGCCACTGGCCCCAGCTAGGCAGGCCCCTCGATGCCGTGCTCATGTTGGCTCAGACCTCTTCGCTCTCCGCGCTGCGGTTCAAACCTGTGGGCAGCGCTGTGTGGGCGGGGATCGAAGACCTCCGCCCACTCCTCAGTGTGTCAGCACGCAGCCCCGCCTCCCATGGGGACCCAGCCTGAGGAGCAGGGGCAGGAGATTCGAGACTAGGGTGGCGCGAAAGGTAGGAGGTGTGGAGAGTATGGGGTTTACAAAAAGTGTTTGCTGACTGATCCAAACAAAAGTGAGACATGGTTGTATCAACGCATTTAAAAAGTCATTAAACTGCCGCTAAGTGTCTGTGATCACCCCGCCTAGGAGAGAGCGTGCACTCCGTGAGGGACACATGAAAGGCTGAGTGAACGTCTACCTGTGGTCCGTTACCTGGTGCACGGGTGTGTGAATTTTTGCGGAGAGCTCTTAATTTCTGTTGTCTCTGCTGACTTGACACGGTGGTTGGCAAACAGTGACGTGTTCAGTGTATTCAGGACATGATCATGGTTACTAATAATCACTTTGTTTTGCGCTGACACCTCCACAGAGAATTTACTACTGAATGTCCACTTTACAGAAGAGGAACTGAGGCGTAGGAAGTGAAGTGACTGAGTAAGAGGAAGGACTCAGACAATTGGTGTTAGTAAATTAACCCTGCAGGGGGCCGTTAGACTGTGGTGGCTCTAGTGATGCGGCCGCCTATGTAAAGCAAGGAAAATCTAAGCCTGTCAACGGCTCAGGGTGACGGACACCGCTGAGGACAGCCAGTCACAAACCACCAACTAGGCTTTAAAGCTATAGCAAATCAGTCATTTCCTTGCTTTGCTTCTGCTCTTTTAAAATAAGCATCTCTGCAGCTCCTGTGGCTGGAGTGCTCCTCACCGCTTCCACTTTGGTGGTGCCTGAATTGAATCTAATTTTGCTCACATAGTCTTAAAATTTTAAATATGCCTCAGTTTGTCTTTTAGGGCTGGCCGTAGAAGTTGGATTTGTGTCCAGTTTCTAGAACAGTGGTTGTCCTCTGGTCAGGCCTTAGGCGTTCTGTGTACAACGTTCCTCTTCTACCACCACCTTCTGGATGCCTCCACCCTCTACCATCTCCCGCGCATCAGATCCCCTAGATGCTCACATTATAACATCGCAGACACTCCTCTGTCTTCCAGCCAGCGTGTGAACTGAAACATTTCCATTCCTGTTGAAGAGTCTGGTGTGACCACTTTCCCAAACACAGCCACTCCCCAGCTGACCCTGGGTAACCACTCTTCTGAACTTGGTCTCCATCACTGACATGGACATCTTTCTATTTATGCTACATTTTTAAGTATTCATAAACCGCATATAGTATTCTATATTTTGTCTTCTTACTTGCTTTATTTAGTGTTATCTTTGCTAGGTTCATCCATGCTGACACGTAAAGATCTGTCTAGTTCACGTACTTTCCTCGCTATGTAGGATTCCCATGTACGGAAATACAATAATTTATATGTGCTTTTTCCTGTTGATGGATATTTAAATTGTTTCCAATTTTCAGTATGATTTATTTTAAAAACATGTTTATATACTTTTTAAAGGTTACTTTACATTTACAGTTATTACAAAATACTGCCTATATTCCCTGTGTTGTACAATACATCCTTGAGCCTATTGTGGACCTAGTAGTTTACATCTCCCACTTCCCGACCCCTGTATTGCCCCCTCCTCCCCCTCTGCGCTGGCAACCATTAGTTTGTTCTCTATATCTGTAACTCTCCTTCTGTTTTGTTATATTTGCTAGATAGTTGTATTTTTGAGATTCCATATATAGGTGATATCCTACAGTATTTGTTTCTGTTTGACTTATTTCACTTACCACAATGCCCTCCAAGGCCATCTATGTTGCTGCAAATGGCAAAGTTTTGTTCTTTTGTAAGGCTGAGTAGTATGCCATTGGTTATATGTACCACATCTTCTTTATCTATTCATCTCTTGATGACACTTAGGTTGCTTCCATATCTTGGTAATTGTACACAAGGATGCTGCGAACATTGGGGTGCATGTATCTTTTCCAGTACATGTTATTGAGAACACGTGTTTTTGGTTTTTTCAGATTTATACCTAAGAGTGGAGTTGCGAGGTCATATAGTAGTTCTCTTTTTAGGTTTTGGAGAACCCTCCATACTGTTTTCCACAGTGGCTGCACCAGTTTACATCCCTACCAACAGTGTACCAGGGTTCCCTTTTCTCTCAAAAATTGTAAATTTTCTTCCTAGTGGTAATTGAGATGATAGTTCAATAATAACATAAGATCAGGTGAAGTCTAAAGAAATTTTAGAAAACCTGGATAAAGTAAGAACACATGTGTTCTCTGGCATCTGAATGTTGGAGAGACACCAAGACACGTGGGCCAAGTTGTGGAGAGAAGGGAAACACAGACGCAAGCTTGACATTTGCTGCAGCTTTTCTCCTTGGGGCATTTGCTGATTCAAACGTTACAGCCTAGGAGCTGAAAAGCCAAAGAGTTCAAGAGACTCTAACCACAGAAGCCAAAGAGCAAGAGCCGATTTACATGGATAAAAAGCATTTTAACTATGCCAAAGCAGAAAATGAAAAGAAAGAACTTTGCATTGCATTTAATAAAAGTTTAGGGAGATCTTTGTGGTATATTAGTGAACTTATTGGCGGAAATTTAGCCATGTACATTGTGTTGGAGAGGCACCAAGAGTTCAAGAATTCTCACATTTTGAGTACACAATTACCTTACATGTAGGCCTGGTGGCAGCCATTTACATAACAATGATTTGGAGGATGTGGTGTTAGTCAGCTCTTGCTGTGATAATGCTTTGGAAGAAATCGCCCCAAAACTCAGTTACATAAACAAGAATTTATTTTCCTTGGACCTATGGGCTAGTAGCTGCAGTGGCTCTCTTTTAGACCTCTAGATGGCTGGTTTTGCTCCGTGTTTTGGGTCAGTTTGAGGTGTGTCACACACATCTTCCTCTGGAGCCTGAGTGTGAGGCCGCAGCTCCCAGGCCCTGCCTTCTCACAAAGTTCAGTGAAACATAAGAGGTGCATGCAAATAGCAACCATAAGCATGCTGAAGTGGCTATACTAATACCAGAAAATATAGACTTTAAAACAAACAAAAGAGTTACTAGATATGAAAAGGGACATTTTATGATAAAAAAGGGAAGATACCAAAATTTTTAACATATTTGCCCTGAATAAGATAAAACCAAAGTACATGAAGAAGAAAATACCAACACCCATGAAGAATTGAAGGAAGAAATAGATAATTGCACAATATTAGGTAGAGGCTTCAGTACTCCACGGTCAATAATGGATAGAACAATTAGGCAGAAGATCAACAACGATATAGAAGACTTGGACAAGACTATGAATTAACAAGACCTACAAAACGTCTAGAGAATACTCAACCGAACAGTAAAATGCTCATCCTGCTCAACTACATGTGAAACGTTTCCCAGCATAGACGACATGCTAGGCTGTAAGAAAAGAGATTAAAAGCCACATACATTGCTGGTGGGAATGTAAAATGGCGCGGCCATTTTACAAAACAGCTTGAGAGTTCCTGCAAGTGTTAAACATCGAGTTACCCTATGACCCAGCAGTTCCATTACTAAATATATACCTAAGAGAAATGAAAACTTATGTCTGCACAAAAGCTTGTACGTGAATGTTCAGGGAAACCTATTTCTAAAAACAAAAGGTGGAAATAATTCAAATGTCAATCTGATAAATGAAGAAACAAAATGTGGAATAGACGTACAATAGAATAGCATTCAGCTCTAAAAAGGCATGAAATATTGATCCATGTTACAACATGAATGAACCATGAAAGCATTATGTAAAGTTAAAGCAGCCAATCACAAAAGATCACATATTGTATGGTGCCATTTATATGAAGTGCCCAGAATAGCCAATCTGTAGAGACAGGAAGTCGATTAGTCGTTGCCTAGGGCTGAGAGGGTTGAGGAGAATGAAAAAACCTTGTTAATGTGTAATGGGATTTTTGTGAGGGGACAAAAATCTACAATTGGACTGTCGTGATGGTTCCACAAGTCTTTTAGTGGTTACACTAAGAACCACTGAATTGTATACATAAAAGAGTTGAAATTATGGTATGTAAATGACATCCCAATAAAGCTGTTAAAATTATGATAATTTTATAGTTATAAATTTGAAAATTCATCCAAAATTACACATTCTTAACAAATGCAACCTAACAAGACTAACCCAACAAAGAAAAAATATCTAAAACACCTGTATCTACTCAAAAAGTTGTTTGTATAGTTAAGTACCTTTACAGAAAATGATTTCCAGGGATAAATGGGTTTCCACGTAACTTCTTCCAAATATTTAGGGAAGAAGTATTGGTAATCTTACATAAAAATCTTCCAGGAAACAGAAAACTATATATTGCTCAAAGTATTTATAAGGCCAACATAAGCTTCAGATCAAAAGTAAAAAGAAGGGCTTCCCTGATGGTGCAGTGGTTAAGAATCCACCTCCCAATGCAGGGGACACGGGTTCGAGCCCTTGTGGGGGAAGATCCCACATGCCGTGGAGCAGCTACGCCCACGTGCCACAACTGCTGAGCCTGCGCTCTGGAGCCTGCGGGCCACAACTGCTGAGCCCGTGTGCCGCAACTACTGAAGCCTGCATGCCTAGAACCCGTGCTCCACAACAAGACAGGCCACCGCAAGGAGAAGCCAACTCACCACAACAAAGAATAGCCCCCCGCTCACCACAACTACAGAAAGCTCGCGTGCAACAATGAAGACCCAATGCAGCCACAAATAAATAAATAAAAAATAAAGTATAGGATCTTAAAAACAAAACAAAACAAAATCTATAAAGAATGTTACAAGAATAGAATCACAGGCCAGTTTCTCTTTTGAAAATGCATGCAAAATGTGTAAACAGAAGCACAAACTGTACCCATGGTATGTAAAACAATCATATATCAGAATCAAAGTAGCTTTATTTTGGTAATGCCAGGTTGCTTTAATGTTCAAACATGAAATCCATCCCAGGAATGAATTAGAGTGGGAAAAGAAGTCATTTTAAATGAAGCCTTGGGAATTCCCTGGTTTTCCAGTGGTTAGAACTTGGCGCTTTCACTGCTGGGGCCCTGGGGTCCAATCCCAGGTCAGGGAAATAAGATCCTCCAAGACATGAGGCAGGGCCCCAAAAAAAAAAATAATGAAGTCTTAACCAGGAGAAGCACAAGATCGAATAAACATAACAGATAACACCTTATGAAAAGTAGGTGAAGATTATGGAATATTCTAAAATTTAAAACAAAGAGAAACTTTTAAAGATTCCAAAGGATGTGACTAATATTGTACATAGGCAAAAAATAAAATGAAATAAAATATACAAATGATGGGAGCCCCAGAATCCAGAAGCCCAAGTCCTGTCTCTGAAGATTCTCATTCAGTGGGTTCTGGATTTCCTCTGTGTGTCAAAACCTACAGGTGATTCTGATACGACTCACAGACACAATGTAAAGCTTCTGCTTTGCAGGAGAGAATACCAGATTATTCTGTTATTTTATAGTTACACTAACAGGTTGTACTATTGACGGATAAGTCTGATGTCAAAATGCACTCCCCACTAGGGATAAAAAAGGAACTAGTAGTCTCTACTGCTACTTGGTGGCAGCATGCATGTATTGCAAGAGCAATTATTGTAGGAATCCAAATTAGTGGAACATTTTAGAATTGGAAAACTACATACAGATCATCTAGTCAAGCTTCCAACTGTTATAGTTGTAAAAACTAAGGCCCATATAAATGAAATGATTTATCTCCAAAGAGTGTTAGTGAAAGAGTATGAAATAAAAAGTATCTCTGAACTTTTAATTTAGTGCTGTTTTTATTAATCTCAAGTACTAGCTTAAACTTCGGTGTGACACATTTGGGATTGAGTTCTTGCTCAGATTTACTGATTGTGTGCCTTTTAGTAAGTTACTAAAACACGCTTTATTTTTTAACAGGTTTATTTATTTATTTATTTTTGGCTGCATAGGCTCTTCATTGCTGTGTGCGGGCTTTCTCTAGTTGCAGTGAGCGGGGGCTACTCTTTGTTGCAGTGCGCAGACTTCTCATTGGGGTGGCTTCTCGTTGTTGCTGAGCATGGAGTGTAGGTGTGTGGGCTTCAGTAGTTTTGGATCACGGGCTCTAGAGCGCAGGCTCGGTAGTTGTGGCGCACGGTCTTAGTTGCTCCGTGGCATGTGCAGTCTCATTTGCAGGTTCTGGGGAGGATTAAATGAGCTCATATGATATCCAATTGACTGAGGCAGAGTAGGCTTGGGATGAATCTTTGCTTGGTTTTCATTAGCTGCGGAGAAGAGGATGACAGCTTGGTGCCTCTCCAAATTTCACATGGGTGTGCCTCCCTTGGGGATCTTGTTAAATGCAGGCTGGTATTCAGTAGTTCTGGGTGGGGCCTGGATTCTGTCCTGCTAAGAAGCTCCTAGGTGACGGTGATGCTGAGGGCAAGCGTCCAGCTCCTGCATTTCTCCCTTTCTGGAAGAGCAGGACGTCTGCCCCCCGGGAGGAGAAAACATCCACAAAGTGACTACTAGGCACCAGCTTCCCTTACAGGCAAGGGACCTTTACCACTGCTCCCAACCATTGTGTCTGAGGCGCAGCAAGCCAAAACAGTGAGATGCTGAGGTTTGCAGCAAAGAGGAGGTTTATTCACAGGGCAGCCATGCGAGGAAGTGACGTGAAAATAGGTCTCCAATCCTCCTTCCCGAAAGCAAGGGGCTTGGGGTATCTGTGGGATAAAGAATAAAGAAGCAGGGCAGTATGGGTCATGGGGAGCTTGAGGCAAGGTGATTGGACAAAGATGTGCTCCTCATTGTTCTGAGCTGGTGTAATAGGCTACAGGGCTCAGCACATTCTCAGGCTGGAGTTTTTGGCCCTCTGATGGCAGAAGGCCAAAAGGCACTTGCCCAGGTGGAAGATCGGTGGTCCTCTCCACTCTAAACCAGCTCCGCCTACCTAGGCACAGCTGATTCCAAGTTCCTGGACAATACCGGGGCAAACATCTTTTTGCTTATGCTACGTGCTACTTGGAGGACGTGCAAGTGTTCAAGGTACCTTGATGAGTGAAGACAGGATTTCACTAATCATGACGCATGGTTTCACTTCCAGGTGAGCAGAAGAGACCTGTAGGCTGAGTCTGGCTCCTGGCACCTGGAATTGGAGGCAGATGGTTTAAAAACGGGCTCCCCCACCCTCTGTGTGATCTGAGGTAGATAGACTATTGATCCTTTTCTCCAATTAAAATGTGTGACTGGAAACACACTTAGTGGCATGTCTGACACACAGTAGTTATGCTACCGTAGGTCATTCTTGGAAACTGAAGCCGTGGTTTTGAGGGATCATCAAAACGAGTACAATGCTTGCCATGTTTCTCCTTGTTCATCCTGGTGACAAACCTGGTAGAGAGAGCTCCATCCTTTCCCACAGGACCACACCCCTAGTACTTAGAGTGAAGTGGTTATGTCTCACTTAAGGCACCTTTTCCTTTTCCTTCCTTCTTTTTTCTTCATTAATCTCCATCCAACTGGCCTTTCTAAATTTTACACAAAACAAAACCATTTCTCAATGGATTCAGATACTACCCCAAGTTAGTATTCCAACCAAGTTCTTGATCTTCCGGGTCTCATCATCAGAAATTTCTGAGCCTAAATCTTCTCTAGTTTCTAGGATCACTCATTTTCTCATTTCTCCCTTCTCCTTTGAGTTCAGAGTCTTGCCAATTTAGTCCCTTCCCTAACCACAACTTATAATAAGGTGACACAGCAAAGTGATGAAAGTCTAGACGGTCTGGTTTTACTCCTGGGTTTTTGCCACCTACTTACTGTGTGGCATTAGGCAAGCTATTCAACGTCTCTGGGCCTCAGTTTCCCCCCAAAAGTGAATATTACGAATATGACCTGCCGGGCTTCCATAGTGGTGCAGTGTTTGGGAGTCCGCCTGCTGATGCAAGGGGCACGGGTTCATGCCCCGGTCCGGGAGGATCCCACATGCCGTGGAGCGGTTGGGCCCGTGAGCCATGGCCGCTGAGCCCGCGCGTCCAGAGCCTGTGATCGGCAGCGGGAGAGGCCACGACAGTGAGAGGCCTGCGTACCACAAAAAAAAAAGAACATTACCTGCCTATAGGGTTGCCATTATGAGGAATATGTGGGTTAATATTTGGTAAGAACTTAGAATAGTACTTGTTATAGTCTAAGCACTACAGTTGTGCTTTTTAATAATAATAAATGAAATTGCAAATGTATACCTTACTCAACTTTCTGTCATAACTTTGAAGTGTTGGTCTATCTGTTGGGTCTTGTCAGCCTGTAAAGGAGGTGAGGTGTCCGTAGCTTTGGTGTGAGACGTGCTGCCTGCCGAAGCACCGATGCCCGTCAACGCTGTGACCGCCAAAGCCGTGAACGGGTGCTGGAGAAAGCAGGAGCAGAATGGAAGATGACGGCGTGGGAAGGAGGTGTGGTGTCCATAGGTTCGGGGTCTGAGGTGCTGCCTGCTGAAGCACCGATGCCCGCCAAAGCCGTAAATGGGGTGCTGGAGAAAACAGGAGCAGAACGGAAGATGACGGCGTGGGAAGGAGGCGTGGTGTCCATAGGTTCGGGGTCAGACGTGCTGCCTGCTGAAGCACCGATGCCCGGCAAAGGCGTAAATGGGGTGCTGGGGAAAACAGGAGCAGAATGGTAGATGATGGCGTGGGAAGGAGGTGTGGTGTCCATGGGTTCCATATCAGAGCTGCTGCGTGCCTGATCTGAGAGCAGAGAGTGACAGTGGGAGAGCTTCTCACTCCTTTTATATCTGACGGCTCCGCCTGCCTCTGTGACATGTCCATTGTACGTGTCACAGAGAAAGGGCGGGCGGGGCAGGGGGTGAGTCAGGGGGCACATGCGAGCCCCGCTGGTGGAGAAACCCCAGCCCAAAGGCAAAAGGCGGGGCCCCTTCTGGACTTTCTAGTGGCTGGGTCTTCTCGCTGTGGGTGGCAGGTGTTTGGCACGGGATGGGCCACCATGCAGAGACTGTTGGGGACTGTGGAGGCCTTCTCCTTCAGAGCTCACCCTGCCTGGGCACCGGCTCTGCAGGCCCCTCAGCTGCGCATATGTATCGGCCAGCCCTTCCCCACTACGGGGCCCAGAGGCCAGAGGCTGCTCAGAGCTGAGGGCAGGAGGCACCCAGAGCTTGCCAGGGTGTGGGCCACCTCCTCCGGGGACCTCCCCAGCTTCTCTGCGAGTCCTGGAGACAGGATCGCCTTCTCCAGGGCTGCTCAGCTGCCAGCATCACCATGAGCCAGGTGGCGAAGGTTTCTGAGCAGGAGATGCAGAGCCCTGATCCGACTGCATGCTGCACCCCACGATGTCCCTTCCTGGCAGGTAGGTTCTTTCTTCACTTCTTTTTTGAAATTTGGTCAGACAACATGTAAACCTTGCACCGTTCTTCAGGGTATACAGATGGTAGTGGCTTAGCCGGGATTCGAAGCAAGCCTGTGTGATTCCAGAGCTCGTGTTCTGGACTGTGGTGCCCCCTTATCATATATGCTTCATGTGTTCCTTGTTTTTCATTTTTTCTTGTAGTCCTTATGGTACTTAGCCCTAAGTGCCATACCTGTAACGAACAGCTACACTGCCCTGTGGGAGGTCTTCTTCTGTTCAACACATGAATTGGTCATCCACCGCACTGTGTTCTAATCTCAGAAGATACAGGTCAGGGACCACCAGTTGTCAGCTGGTGCTACCGTTGGTGCTGCCATTCCACATGTCTAACTGAGGCTTGAAGGCCGGATTTTCCCTTTGTCTAGTTTGAAGGATCCAGATATGTAAAGATTATAGTCTAGATAAATCATGGGCTATCCTGAAAGAAATTCACCAGTGAATTGTTCCGTATGGATTAGAAGCCAGTTTCTCTGGCCTTCCTGGAGTATATCCAGCAAGGCGTCTCATTCATGTCTAGAAAGCCAATATATCCTTTATTGCAACTTCAGCGTGGAGCGATGTATTGGTTTAAAGTACGATCAACACAATTTGGTCATTGTGAGTAGGCCAGCTGGGTCCACTCTTTATTACACATATGTAACTCGAGACATTCTTATGCCCAAGAGAGGAGACGTACTCTTGGGTGTCTAGGACGAGGGAAACATGTGTTGTTATTCAGGAGCTGGAAGCTGATGGTCTACACATCACTTGACCTTGTTTAAAACTTGTGTCTTTGGCTTGCTTCATTGGAGTGTTTTCTCTCTCCTGGGGCTGACATTGTGTGTTATGTATCACACAGGTGACATGTAGAAGTTTCCGAACCCAGAATCGTATAGATCAGTCAAAATGTATTTCTATAGTTTTGTTCAAAGTGTATGGAAAATAACACTGGGCCTAATTCATATATTCCAGAATTAGTTGGACCCTCTGCTCATGAGATTCTTTTTATGGTATGTCACAGCAAATTTGGACTTCCACCCCCAATAAACTTTGGGGTTGGAGGACACAAAAAGCTTTTGCTCACACCTAAATTATGTCTGAAAGAAAAGGGTAAATATTATAAGCCCTTTCTAACCTCTCCAAGAGCAGAAATGATTTACAGCTGTGGCATGGAACCCTAATTCCTCGATCTCATTTGAGGAGAGTTCAGTAAGAAACAATGTCTTGATTTTTGTTTGTTTGGTTTCTTCCCTGTTTTCTCATCTTGCTTACCAACAATCCATTGTAATTCATGAGTTAGTATGGCAGCAGGCTGAGTGTTCCCTGGAGCTCATTAAATGATCTTTTTTTCCTAAAATAACTTTTGTGTCCTTGTTTTCAGCCCCTCTTCTTTCCTCTGCCCTTTACTACAACCAGAGCTCAGCCAAAGCTGACTGGCTTTGTGCAGACCTTACTTAGGGTTAGTCTTTTCTTCATTATTTTATTCATGGCTCCTCCATTTCATTGTTTGCCTTCTCGAAATGTGTTGAAATCTTTCTGTGGTGGATGACTTCCAAAATGTCTTGGCTTTGATTGGTTGATTAAGTTTGGTATTTCTACAGTATTGTTTAAATATGGTTTCAGGAGGAACAGAAAGTGAATATGTTTCCTTGTCTGCCATCTTGAGCTGAAAATCCCTGTGGATTTTAGCATCCAATGTTCCCATGGGAAAAAAACCCAACCTTGGCATTAATAGATGTGACACTCAAGATTTCAGCTTTTCGTGGGCAATCACTGAGGATTGGAATATGTGGTCATTTCTAAAGGGAAAATAATAACTACCTCATGGAGTAGATTTGAGGATTAATTTAGAGAATGAACATGAAAATGCTTTGTAAGGCTTAAGTCTATAAAAATGTTTTTTGTTATTATTTGATTTGTTGCTATTTCAACTTTACTCGACAGTTGTTTATGACCTTTCTTATGTGATAAAATGGCCCCTGGTTTATTGTTTTGAAAGCCAGAATATATTTTTCAATAGCTCGATGGAAATGGCATCATTTGTGAAGGTTAAGGGTGAAGGGATAAATGTTTCTTGACACCTATCACTTTACAGTGTTTTCAGGAACTAATTGACACTTGTATTCCTCTTCCAAATTTTGTTGAGCACCTCCTACGAGCCACATGCTTTACATCAGGTGTTGGAAAGCATTTTCTGGATTTTAAATATCTTAGGCTTTGTGGGCCATATACAGCTTCTGTAGCTTCTCCTCTTTCTTCTTCAACAAGCTTTCTAAACGTGAGAACCATTATTAGCTCACAGTCCCACAGATCCAGGCTGAGAGCCTGATTTGATTTGTGGCCATGATTTGCCGATTCCTGCTCTGCGTCCTCACTGAGGACGGGGACCATGTTTGAGTAATCACTTCTTTGAATCAGCTCTTGGTCTTCTGGGGCTTGTCCTTACTCTCCTACACTCTCTAATCAACATGGCATCCAGAGAGATCCTGTTAAAACATAAGTCAGATCATGTCACTGAAATCTCTTCAATGGCTTCTTCACAGAAGAATCAAAGTCCTCAAAGTGCCTCCAGAGCCCTAGAAATGTGGACCTCTGTTTCGTGTCTGACTGTTTCCTTCTCCTCTCCACTTTGCTTGCTCTGTTTTCCACACACTGCCATCCTTTCTGCTCCTTGGGTACTCCAGCCTACTCTAGCCTCATTGACTTTCCATCGGACTGTTCCCTCTACCTGTACTATTCACTTCCCAGATATGCTCCTTGCTCCCTCTTAAATTTTATCTTCCCCAGAAAGTCCTCAGGGATCACTTAGTTTCAGCTAGCAGCCTCCTCCTAGCATCTAACCATCTCCATCTCCCTTCCCTGCTTGCTGTTTTTCTCCAGCACTTCCCTTATATATTCCCGCACTGTGGCGGCTCAGATTCAGCAAGTGATCATTGCCGCAGCATGGCCTCGGGGACCCTGGCTGCGGACACGATGTCCACACCTGCCTGGTGGCCCCTGCTCGCCTCACGGCCCCTCAGGTGCAGCATGCGCAGGACCCGCATTGCAGGCAGAAGACACAGGGCCACTGGCCCCAGCTAGGCAGGCCCCTCGATGCCGTGCTCATGTTGGCTCAGACCTCTTCGCTCTCCGCGCTGCGGTTCAAACCTGTGGGCAGCGCTGTGTGGGCGGGGATCGAAGACCTCCGCCCACTCCTCAGTGTGTCAGCACGCAGCCCCGCCTCCCATGGGGACCCAGCCTGAGGAGCAGGGGCAGGAGATTCGAGACTAGGGTGGCGCGAAAGGTAGGAGGTGTGGAGAGTATGGGGTTTACAAAAAGTGTTTGCTGACTGATCCAAACAAAAGTGAGACATGGTTGTATCAACGCATTTAAAAAGTCATTAAACTGCCGCTAAGTGTCTGTGATCACCCCGCCTAGGAGAGAGCGTGCACTCCGTGAGGGACACATGAAAGGCTGAGTGAACGTCTACCTGTGGTCCGTTACCTGGTGCACGGGTGTGTGAATTTTTGCGGAGAGCTCTTAATTTCTGTTGTCTCTGCTGACTTGACACGGTGGTTGGCAAACAGTGACGTGTTCAGTGTATTCAGGACATGATCATGGTTACTAATAATCACTTTGTTTTGCGCTGACACCTCCACAGAGAATTTACTACTGAATGTCCACTTTACAGAAGAGGAACTGAGGCGTAGGAAGTGAAGTGACTGAGTAAGAGGAAGGACTCAGACAATTGGTGTTAGTAAATTAACCCTGCAGGGGGCCGTTAGACTGTGGTGGCTCTAGTGATGCGGCCGCCTATGTAAAGCAAGGAAAATCTAAGCCTGTCAACGGCTCAGGGTGACGGACACCGCTGAGGACAGCCAGTCACAAACCACCAACTAGGCTTTAAAGCTATAGCAAATCAGTCATTTCCTTGCTTTGCTTCTGCTCTTTTAAAATAAGCATCTCTGCAGCTCCTGTGGCTGGAGTGCTCCTCACCGCTTCCACTTTGGTGGTGCCTGAATTGAATCTAATTTTGCTCACATAGTCTTAAAATTTTAAATATGCCTCAGTTTGTCTTTTAGGGCTGGCCGTAGAAGTTGGATTTGTGTCCAGTTTCTAGAACAGTGGTTGTCCTCTGGTCAGGCCTTAGGCGTTCTGTGTACAACGTTCCTCTTCTACCACCACCTTCTGGATGCCTCCACCCTCTACCATCTCCCGCGCATCAGATCCCCTAGATGCTCACATTATAACATCGCAGACACTCCTCTGTCTTCCAGCCAGCGTGTGAACTGAAACATTTCCATTCCTGTTGAAGAGTCTGGTGTGACCACTTTCCCAAACACAGCCACTCCCCAGCTGACCCTGGGTAACCACTCTTCTGAACTTGGTCTCCATCACTGACATGGACATCTTTCTATTTATGCTACATTTTTAAGTATTCATAAACCGCATATAGTATTCTATATTTTGTCTTCTTACTTGCTTTATTTAGTGTTATCTTTGCTAGGTTCATCCATGCTGACACGTAAAGATCTGTCTAGTTCACGTACTTTCCTCGCTATGTAGGATTCCCATGTACGGAAATACAATAATTTATATGTGCTTTTTCCTGTTGATGGATATTTAAATTGTTTCCAATTTTCAGTATGATTTATTTTAAAAACATGTTTATATACTTTTTAAAGGTTACTTTACATTTACAGTTATTACAAAATACTGCCTATATTCCCTGTGTTGTACAATACATCCTTGAGCCTATTGTGGACCTAGTAGTTTACATCTCCCACTTCCCGACCCCTGTATTGCCCCCTCCTCCCCCTCTGCGCTGGCAACCATTAGTTTGTTCTCTATATCTGTAACTCTCCTTCTGTTTTGTTATATTTGCTAGATAGTTGTATTTTTGAGATTCCATATATAGGTGATATCCTACAGTATTTGTTTCTGTTTGACTTATTTCACTTACCACAATGCCCTCCAAGGCCATCTATGTTGCTGCAAATGGCAAAGTTTTGTTCTTTTGTAAGGCTGAGTAGTATGCCATTGGTTATATGTACCACATCTTCTTTATCTATTCATCTCTTGATGACACTTAGGTTGCTTCCATATCTTGGTAATTGTACACAAGGATGCTGCGAACATTGGGGTGCATGTATCTTTTCCAGTACATGTTATTGAGAACACGTGTTTTTGGTTTTTTCAGATTTATACCTAAGAGTGGAGTTGCGAGGTCATATAGTAGTTCTCTTTTTAGGTTTTGGAGAACCCTCCATACTGTTTTCCACAGTGGCTGCACCAGTTTACATCCCTACCAACAGTGTACCAGGGTTCCCTTTTCTCTCAAAAATTGTAAATTTTCTTCCTAGTGGTAATTGAGATGATAGTTCAATAATAACATAAGATCAGGTGAAGTCTAAAGAAATTTTAGAAAACCTGGATAAAGTAAGAACACATGTGTTCTCTGGCATCTGAATGTTGGAGAGACACCAAGACACGTGGGCCAAGTTGTGGAGAGAAGGGAAACACAGACGCAAGCTTGACATTTGCTGCAGCTTTTCTCCTTGGGGCATTTGCTGATTCAAACGTTACAGCCTAGGAGCTGAAAAGCCAAAGAGTTCAAGAGACTCTAACCACAGAAGCCAAAGAGCAAGAGCCGATTTACATGGATAAAAAGCATTTTAACTATGCCAAAGCAGAAAATGAAAAGAAAGAACTTTGCATTGCATTTAATAAAAGTTTAGGGAGATCTTTGTGGTATATTAGTGAACTTATTGGCGGAAATTTAGCCATGTACATTGTGTTGGAGAGGCACCAAGAGTTCAAGAATTCTCACATTTTGAGTACACAATTACCTTACATGTAGGCCTGGTGGCAGCCATTTACATAACAATGATTTGGAGGATGTGGTGTTAGTCAGCTCTTGCTGTGATAATGCTTTGGAAGAAATCGCCCCAAAACTCAGTTACATAAACAAGAATTTATTTTCCTTGGACCTATGGGCTAGTAGCTGCAGTGGCTCTCTTTTAGACCTCTAGATGGCTGGTTTTGCTCCGTGTTTTGGGTCAGTTTGAGGTGTGTCACACACATCTTCCTCTGGAGCCTGAGTGTGAGGCCGCAGCTCCCAGGCCCTGCCTTCTCACAAAGTTCAGTGAAACATAAGAGGTGCATGCAAATAGCAACCATAAGCATGCTGAAGTGGCTATACTAATACCAGAAAATATAGACTTTAAAACAAACAAAAGAGTTACTAGATATGAAAAGGGACATTTTATGATAAAAAAGGGAAGATACCAAAATTTTTAACATATTTGCCCTGAATAAGATAAAACCAAAGTACATGAAGAAGAAAATACCAACACCCATGAAGAATTGAAGGAAGAAATAGATAATTGCACAATATTAGGTAGAGGCTTCAGTACTCCACGGTCAATAATGGATAGAACAATTAGGCAGAAGATCAACAACGATATAGAAGACTTGGACAAGACTATGAATTAACAAGACCTACAAAACGTCTAGAGAATACTCAACCGAACAGTAAAATGCTCATCCTGCTCAACTACATGTGAAACGTTTCCCAGCATAGACGACATGCTAGGCTGTAAGAAAAGAGATTAAAAGCCACATACATTGCTGGTGGGAATGTAAAATGGCGCGGCCATTTTACAAAACAGCTTGAGAGTTCCTGCAAGTGTTAAACATCGAGTTACCCTATGACCCAGCAGTTCCATTACTAAATATATACCTAAGAGAAATGAAAACTTATGTCTGCACAAAAGCTTGTACGTGAATGTTCAGGGAAACCTATTTCTGAAAACAAAAGGTGGAAATAATTCAAATGTCAATCTGATAAATGAAGAAACAAAATGTGGAATAGCCGTACAATAGAATAGCATTCAGCTCTAAAAAGGCATGAAATATTGATCCATGTTACAACATGAATGAACCATGAAAGCATTATGTAAAGTTAAAGCAGCCAATCACAAAAGATCACATATTGTATGGTGCCATTTATATGAAGTGCCCAGAATAGCCAATCTGTAGAGACAGGAAGTCGATTAGTCGTTGCCTAGGGCTGAGAGGGTTGAGGAGAATGAAAAAACCTTGTTAATGTGTAATGGGATTTTTGTGAGGGGACAAAAATCTACAATTGGACTGTCGTGATGGTTCCACAAGTCTTTTAGTGGTTACACTAAGAACCACTGAATTGTATACATAAAAGAGTTGAAATTATGGTATGTAAATGACATCCCAATAAAGCTGTTAAAATTATGATAATTTTATAGTTATAAATTTGAAAATTCATCCAAAATTACACATTCTTAACAAATGCAACCTAACAAGACTAACCCAACAAAGAAAAAATATCTAAAACACCTGTATCTACTCAAAAAGTTGTTTGTATAGTTAAGTACCTTTACAGAAAATGATTTCCAGGGATAAATGGGTTTCCACGTAACTTCTTCCAAATATTTAGGGAAGAAGTATTGGTAATCTTACATAAAAATCTTCCAGGAAACAGAAAACTATATATTGCTCAAAGTATTTATAAGGCCAACATAAGCTTCAGATCAAAAGTAAAAAGAAGGGCTTCCCTGATGGTGCAGTGGTTAAGAATCCACCTCCCAATGCAGGGGACACGGGTTTGAGCCCTTGTGGGGGAAGATCCCACATGCCGTGGAGCAGCTACGCCCACGTGCCACAACTGCTGAGCCTGCGCTCTGGAGCCTGCGGGCCACAACTGCTGAGCCCGTGTGCCGCAACTACTGAAGCCTGCATGCCTAGAACCCGTGCTCCACAACAAGACAGGCCACCGCAAGGAGAAGCCAACTCACCACAACAAAGAATAGCCCCCCGCTCACCACAACTACAGAAAGCTCGCGTGCAACAATGAAGACCCAATGCAGCCACAAATAAATAAATAAAAATAAAGTATAGGATCTTAAAAACAAAACAAAACAAAATCTATAAAGAATATTACAAGAATAGAATCACAGGCCAGTTTCTCTTTTGAAAATGCATGCAAAATGTGTAAACAGAAGCACAAACTGTACCCATGGTATGTAAAACAATCATATATCAGAATCAAAGTAGCTTTATTTTGGTAATGCCAGGTTGCTTTAATGTTCAAACATGAAATCCATCCCAGGAATGAATTAGAGTGGGAAAAGAAGTCATTTTAAACGAAGCCTTGGGAATTCCCTGGTTTTCCAGTGGTTAGAACTTGGCGCTTTCACTGCTGGGGCCCTGGGGTCCAATCCCAGGTCAGGGAAATAAGATCCTCCAAGACATGAGGCAGGGCCCCGAAAAAAAAAATAATGAAGTCTTAACCAGGAGAAGCACAAGATCGAATAAACATAACAGATAACACCTTATGAAAAGTAGGTGAAGATTATGGAATATTCTAAAATTTAAAACAAAGAGAAACTTTTAAAGATTCCAAAGGATGTGACTAATATTGTACATAGGCAAAAAATAAAATGAAATAAAATATACAAATGATGGGAGCCCCAGAATCCAGAAGCCCAAGTCCTGTCTCTGAAGATTCTCATTCAGTGGGTTCTGGATTTCCTCTGTGTGTCAAAACCTACAGGTGATTCTGATACGACTCACAGACACAATGTAAAGCTTCTGCTTTGCAGGAGAGAATACCAGATTATTCTGTTATTTTATAGTTACACTAACAGGTTGTACTATTGACGGATAAGTCTGATGTCAAAATGCACTCCCCACTAGGGATAAAAAAGGAACTAGTAGTCTCTACTGCTACTTGGTGGCAGCATGCATGTATTGCAAGAGCAATTATTGTAGGAATCCAAATTAGTGGAACATTTTAGAATTGGAAAACTACATACAGATCATCTAGTCAAGCTTCCAACTGTTATAGTTGTAAAAACTAAGGCCCATATAAATGAAATGATTTATCTCCAAAGAGTGTTAGTGAAAGAGTATGAAATAAAAAGTATCTCTGAACTTTTAATTTAGTGCTGTTTTTATTAATCTCAAGTACTAGCTTAAACTTCGGTGTGACACATTTGGGATTGAGTTCTTGCTCAGATTTACTGATTGTGTGCCTTTTAGTAAGTTACTAAAACACGCTTTATTTTTTAACAGGTTTATTTATTTATTTATTTTTGGCTGCATAGGCTCTTCATTGCTGTGTGCGGGCTTTCTCTAGTTGCAGTGAGCGGGGGCTACTCTTTGTTGCAGTGCGCAGACTTCTCATTGGGGTGGCTTCTCGTTGTTGCTGAGCATGGAGTGTAGGTGTGTGGGCTTCAGTAGTTTTGGATCACGGGCTCTAGAGCGCAGGCTCGGTAGTTGTGGCGCACGGTCTTAGTTGCTCCGTGGCATGTGCAGTCTCATTTGCAGGTTCTGGGGAGGATTAAATGAGCTCATATGATATCCAATTGACTGAGGCAGAGTAGGCTTGGGATGAATCTTTGCTTGGTTTTCATTAGCTGCGGAGAAGAGGATGACAGCTTGGTGCCTCTCCAAATTTCACATGGGTGTGCCTCCCTTGGGGATCTTGTTAAATGCAGGCTGGTATTCAGTAGTTCTGGGTGGGGCCTGGATTCTGTCCTGCTAAGAAGCTCCTAGGTGACGGTGATGCTGAGGGCAAGCGTCCAGCTCCTGCATTTCTCCCTTTCTGGAAGAGCAGGACGTCTGCCCCCCGGGAGGAGAAAACATCCACAAAGTGACTACTAGGCACCAGCTTCCCTTACAGGCAAGGGACCTTTACCACTGCTCCCAACCATTGTGTCTGAGGCGCAGCAAGCCAAAACAGTGAGATGCTGAGGTTTGCAGCAAAGAGGAGGTTTATTCACAGGGCAGCCATGCGAGGAAGTGACGTGAAAATAGGTCTCCAATCCTCCTTCCCGAAAGCAAGGGGCTTGGGGTATCTGTGGGATAAAGAATAAAGAAGCAGGGCAGTATGGGTCATGGGGAGCTTGAGGCAAGGTGATTGGACAAAGATGTGCTCCTCATTGTTCTGAGCTGGTGTAATAGGCTACAGGGCTCAGCACATTCTCAGGCTGGAGTTTTTGGCCCTCTGATGGCAGAAGGCCAAAAGGCACTTGCCCAGGTGGAAGATCGGTGGTCCTCTCCACTCTAAACCAGCTCCGCCTACCTAGGCACAGCTGATTCCAAGTTCCTGGACAATACCGGGGCAAACATCTTTTTGCTTATGCTACGTGCTACTTGGAGGACGTGCAAGTGTTCAAGGTACCTTGATGAGTGAAGACAGGATTTCACTAATCATGACGCATGGTTTCACTTCCAGGTGAGCAGAAGAGACCTGTAGGCTGAGTCTGGCTCCTGGCACCTGGAATTGGAGGCAGATGGTTTAAAAACGGGCTCCCCCACCCTCTGTGTGATCTGAGGTAGATAGACTATTGATCCTTTTCTCCAATTAAAATGTGTGACTGGAAACACACTTAGTGGCATGTCTGACACACAGTAGTTATGCTACCGTAGGTCATTCTTGGAAACTGAAGCCGTGGTTTTGAGGGATCATCAAAACGAGTACAATGCTTGCCATGTTTCTCCTTGTTCATCCTGGTGACAAACCTGGTAGAGAGAGCTCCATCCTTTCCCACAGGACCACACCCCTAGTACTTAGAGTGAAGTGGTTATGTCTCACTTAAGGCACCTTTTCCTTTTCCTTCCTTCTTTTTTCTTCATTAATCTCCATCCAACTGGCCTTTCTAAATTTTACACAAAACAAAACCATTTCTCAATGGATTCAGATACTACCCCAAGTTAGTATTCCAACCAAGTTCTTGATCTTCCGGGTCTCATCATCAGAAATTTCTGAGCCTAAATCTTCTCTAGTTTCTAGGATCACTCATTTTCTCATTTCTCCCTTCTCCTTTGAGTTCAGAGTCTTGCCAATTTAGTCCCTTCCCTAACCACAACTTATAATAAGGTGACACAGCAAAGTGATGAAAGTCTAGACGGTCTGGTTTTACTCCTGGGTTTTTGCCACCTACTTACTGTGTGGCATTAGGCAAGCTATTCAACGTCTCTGGGCCTCAGTTTCCCCCCAAAAGTGAATATTACGAATATGACCTGCCGGGCTTCCATAGTGGTGCAGTGTTTGGGAGTCCGCCTGCTGATGCAAGGGGCACGGGTTCATGCCCCGGTCCGGGAGGATCCCACATGCCGTGGAGCGGTTGGGCCCGTGAGCCATGGCCGCTGAGCCCGCGCGTCCAGAGCCTGTGATCGGCAGCGGGAGAGGCCACGACAGTGAGAGGCCTGCGTACCACAAAAAAAAAAGAACATTACCTGCCTATAGGGTTGCCATTATGAGGAATATGTGGGTTAATATTTGGTAAGAACTTAGAATAGTACTTGTTATAGTCTAAGCACTACAGTTGTGCTTTTTAATAATAATAAATGAAATTGCAAATGTATACCTTACTCAACTTTCTGTCATAACTTTGAAGTGTTGGTCTATCTGTTGGGTCTTGTCAGCCTGTAAAGGAGGTGAGGTGTCCGTAGCTTTGGTGTGAGACGTGCTGCCTGCCGAAGCACCGATGCCCGTCAACGCTGTGACCGCCAAAGCCGTGAACGGGTGCTGGAGAAAGCAGGAGCAGAATGGAAGATGACGGCGTGGGAAGGAGGTGTGGTGTCCATAGGTTCGGGGTCTGAGGTGCTGCCTGCTGAAGCACCGATGCCCGCCAAAGCCGTAAATGGGGTGCTGGAGAAAACAGGAGCAGAACGGAAGATGACGGCGTGGGAAGGAGGCGTGGTGTCCATAGGTTCGGGGTCAGACGTGCTGCCTGCTGAAGCACCGATGCCCGGCAAAGGCGTAAATGGGGTGCTGGGGAAAACAGGAGCAGAATGGTAGATGATGGCGTGGGAAGGAGGTGTGGTGTCCATGGGTTCCATATCAGAGCTGCTGCGTGCCTGATCTGAGAGCAGAGAGTGACAGTGGGAGAGCTTCTCACTCCTTTTATATCTGACGGCTCCGCCTGCCTCTGTGACATGTCCATTGTACGTGTCACAGAGAAAGGGCGGGCGGGGCAGGGGGTGAGTCAGGGGGCACATGCGAGCCCCGCTGGTGGAGAAACCCCAGCCCAAAGGCAAAAGGCGGGGCCCCTTCTGGACTTTCTAGTGGCTGGGTCTTCTCGCTGTGGGTGGCAGGTGTTTGGCACGGGATGGGCCACCATGCAGAGACTGTTGGGGACTGTGGAGGCCTTCTCCTTCAGAGCTCACCCTGCCTGGGCACCGGCTCTGCAGGCCCCTCAGCTGCGCATATGTATCGGCCAGCCCTTCCCCACTACGGGGCCCAGAGGCCAGAGGCTGCTCAGAGCTGAGGGCAGGAGGCACCCAGAGCTTGCCAGGGTGTGGGCCACCTCCTCCGGGGACCTCCCCAGCTTCTCTGCGAGTCCTGGAGACAGGATCGCCTTCTCCAGGGCTGCTCAGCTGCCAGCATCACCATGAGCCAGGTGGCGAAGGTTTCTGAGCAGGAGATGCAGAGCCCTGATCCGACTGCATGCTGCACCCCACGATGTCCCTTCCTGGCAGGTAGGTTCTTTCTTCACTTCTTTTTTGAAATTTGGTCAGACAACATGTAAACCTTGCACCGTTCTTCAGGGTATACAGATGGTAGTGGCTTAGCCGGGATTCGAAGCAAGCCTGTGTGATTCCAGAGCTCGTGTTCTGGACTGTGGTGCCCCCTTATCATATATGCTTCATGTGTTCCTTGTTTTTCATTTTTTCTTGTAGTCCTTATGGTACTTAGCCCTAAGTGCCATACCTGTAACGAACAGCTACACTGCCCTGTGGGAGGTCTTCTTCTGTTCAACACATGAATTGGTCATCCACCGCACTGTGTTCTAATCTCAGAAGATACAGGTCAGGGACCACCAGTTGTCAGCTGGTGCTACCATTGGTGCTGCCATTCCACATGTCTAACTGAGGCTTGAAGGCCGGATTTTCCCTTTGTCTAGTTTGAAGGATCCAGATATGTAAAGATTATAGTCTAGATAAATCATGGGCTATCCTGAAAGAAATTCACCAGTGAATTGTTCCGTATGGATTAGAAGCCAGTTTCTCTGGCCTTCCTGGAGTATATCCAGCAAGGCGTCTCATTCATGTCTAGAAAGCCAATATATCCTTTATTGCAACTTCAGCGTGGAGCGATGTATTGGTTTAAAGTACGATCAACACAATTTGGTCATTGTGAGTAGGCCAGCTGGGTCCACTCTTTATTACACATATGTAACTCGAGACATTCTTATGCCCAAGAGAGGAGACGTACTCTTGGGTGTCTAGGACGAGGGAAACATGTGTTGTTATTCAGGAGCTGGAAGCTGATGGTCTACACATCACTTGACCTTGTTTAAAACTTGTGTCTTTGGCTTGCTTCATTGGAGTGTTTTCTCTCTCCTGGGGCTGACATTGTGTGTTATGTATCACACAGGTGACATGTAGAAGTTTCCGAACCCAGAATCGTATAGATCAGTCAAAATGTATTTCTATAGTTTTGTTCAAAGTGTATGGAAAATAACACTGGGCCTAATTCATATATTCCAGAATTAGTTGGACCCTCTGCTCATGAGATTCTTTTTATGGTATGTCACAGCAAATTTGGACTTCCACCCCCAATAAACTTTGGGGTTGGAGGACACAAAAAGCTTTTGCTCACACCTAAATTATGTCTGAAAGAAAAGGGTAAATATTATAAGCCCTTTCTAACCTCTCCAAGAGCAGAAATGATTTACAGCTGTGGCATGGAACCCTAATTCCTCGATCTCATTTGAGGAGAGTTCAGTAAGAAACAATGTCTTGATTTTTGTTTGTTTGGTTTCTTCCCTGTTTTCTCATCTTGCTTACCAACAATCCATTGTAATTCATGAGTTAGTATGGCAGCAGGCTGAGTGTTCCCTGGAGCTCATTAAATGATCTTTTTTTCCTAAAATAACTTTTGTGTCCTTGTTTTCAGCCCCTCTTCTTTCCTCTGCCCTTTACTACAACCAGAGCTCAGCCAAAGCTGACTGGCTTTGTGCAGACCTTACTTAGGGTTAGTCTTTTCTTCATTATTTTATTCATGGCTCCTCCATTTCATTGTTTGCCTTCTCGAAATGTGTTGAAATCTTTCTGTGGTGGATGACTTCCAAAATGTCTTGGCTTTGATTGGTTGATTAAGTTTGGTATTTCTACAGTATTGTTTAAATATGGTTTCAGGAGGAACAGAAAGTGAATATGTTTCCTTGTCTGCCATCTTGAGCTGAAAATCCCTGTGGATTTTAGCATCCAATGTTCCCATGGGAAAAAAACCCAACCTTGGCATTAATAGATGTGACACTCAAGATTTCAGCTTTTCGTGGGCAATCACTGAGGATTGGAATATGTGGTCATTTCTAAAGGGAAAATAATAACTACCTCATGGAGTAGATTTGAGGATTAATTTAGAGAATGAACATGAAAATGCTTTGTAAGGCTTAAGTCTATAAAAATGTTTTTTGTTATTATTTGATTTGTTGCTATTTCAACTTTACTCGACAGTTGTTTATGACCTTTCTTATGTGATAAAATGGCCCCTGGTTTATTGTTTTGAAAGCCAGAATATATTTTTCAATAGCTCGATGGAAATGGCATCATTTGTGAAGGTTAAGGGTGAAGGGATAAATGTTTCTTGACACCTATCACTTTACAGTGTTTTCAGGAACTAATTGACACTTGTATTCCTCTTCCAAATTTTGTTGAGCACCTCCTACGAGCCACATGCTTTACATCAGGTGTTGGAAAGCATTTTCTGGATTTTAAATATCTTAGGCTTTGTGGGCCATATACAGCTTCTGTAGCTTCTCCTCTTTCTTCTTCAACAAGCTTTCTAAACGTGAGAACCATTATTAGCTCACAGTCCCACAGATCCAGGCTGAGAGCCTGATTTGATTTGTGGCCATGATTTGCCGATTCCTGCTCTGCGTCCTCACTGAGGAGGGGGACCATGTTTGAGTAATCACTTCTTTGAATCAACTCTTGGTCTTCTGGGGCTTGTCCTTACTCTCCTACACTCTCTAATCAACATGGCATCCAGAGAGATCCTGTTAAAACATAAGTCAGATCATGTCACTGAAATCTCTTCAATGGCTTCTTCACAGAAGAATCAAAGTCCTCAAAGTGCCTCCAGAGCCCTAGAAATGTGGACCTCTGTTTCGTGTCTGACTGTTTCCTTCTCCTCTCCACTTTGCTTGCTCTGTTTTCCACACACTGCCATCCTTTCTGCTCCTTGGGTACTCCAGCCTACTCTAGCCTCATTGACTTTCCATCGGACTGTTCCCTCTACCTGTACTATTCACTTCCCAGATATGCTCCTTGCTCCCTCTTAAATTTTATCTTCCCCAGAAAGTCCTCAGGGATCACTTAGTTTCAGCTAGCAGCCTCCTCCTAGCATCTAACCATCTCCATCTCCCTTCCCTGCTTGCTGTTTTTCTCCAGCACTTCCCTTATATATTCCCGCACTGTGGCGGCTCAGATTCAGCAAGTGATCATTGCCGCAGCATGGCCTCGGGGACCCTGGCTGCGGACACGATGTCCACACCTGCCTGGTGGCCCCTGCTCGCCTCACGGCCCCTCAGGTGCAGCATGCGCAGGACCCGCATTGCAGGCAGAAGACACAGGGCCACTGGCCCCAGCTAGGCAGGCCCCTCGATGCCGTGCTCATGTTGGCTCAGACCTCTTCGCTCTCCGCGCTGCGGTTCAAACCTGTGGGCAGCGCTGTGTGGGCGGGGATCGAAGACCTCCGCCCACTCCTCAGTGTGTCAGCACGCAGCCCCGCCTCCCATGGGGACCCAGCCTGAGGAGCAGGGGCAGGAGATTCGAGACTAGGGTGGCGCGAAAGGTAGGAGGTGTGGAGAGTATGGGGTTTACAAAAAGTGTTTGCTGACTGATCCAAACAAAAGTGAGACATGGTTGTATCAACGCATTTAAAAAGTCATTAAACTGCCGCTAAGTGTCTGTGATCACCCCGCCTAGGAGAGAGCGTGCACTCCGTGAGGGACACATGAAAGGCTGAGTGAACGTCTACCTGTGGTCCGTTACCTGGTGCACGGGTGTGTGAATTTTTGCGGAGAGCTCTTAATTTCTGTTGTCTCTGCTGACTTGACACGGTGGTTGGCAAACAGTGACGTGTTCAGTGTATTCAGGACATGATCATGGTTACTAATAATCACTTTGTTTTGCGCTGACACCTCCACAGAGAATTTACTACTGAATGTCCACTTTACAGAAGAGGAACTGAGGCGTAGGAAGTGAAGTGACTGAGTAAGAGGAAGGACTCAGACAATTGGTGTTAGTAAATTAACCCTGCAGGGGGCCGTTAGACTGTGGTGGCTCTAGTGATGCGGCCGCCTATGTAAAGCAAGGAAAATCTAAGCCTGTCAACGGCTCAGGGTGACGGACACCGCTGAGGACAGCCAGTCACAAACCACCAACTAGGCTTTAAAGCTATAGCAAATCAGTCATTTCCTTGCTTTGCTTCTGCTCTTTTAAAATAAGCATCTCTGCAGCTCCTGTGGCTGGAGTGCTCCTCACCGCTTCCACTTTGGTGGTGCCTGAATTGAATCTAATTTTGCTCACATAGTCTTAAAATTTTAAATATGCCTCAGTTTGTCTTTTAGGGCTGGCCGTAGAAGTTGGATTTGTGTCCAGTTTCTAGAACAGTGGTTGTCCTCTGGTCAGGCCTTAGGCGTTCTGTGTACAACGTTCCTCTTCTACCACCACCTTCTGGATGCCTCCACCCTCTACCATCTCCCGCGCATCAGATCCCCTAGATGCTCACATTATAACATCGCAGACACTCCTCTGTCTTCCAGCCAGCGTGTGAACTGAAACATTTCCATTCCTGTTGAAGAGTCTGGTGTGACCACTTTCCCAAACACAGCCACTCCCCAGCTGACCCTGGGTAACCACTCTTCTGAACTTGGTCTCCATCACTGACATGGACATCTTTCTATTTATGCTACATTTTTAAGTATTCATAAACCGCATATAGTATTCTATATTTTGTCTTCTTACTTGCTTTATTTAGTGTTATCTTTGCTAGGTTCATCCATGCTGACACGTAAAGATCTGTCTAGTTCACGTACTTTCCTCGCTATGTAGGATTCCCATGTACGGAAATACAATAATTTATATGTGCTTTTTCCTGTTGATGGATATTTAAATTGTTTCCAATTTTCAGTATGATTTCTTTTAAAAACATGTTTATATACTTTTTAAAGGTTACTTTACATTTACAGTTATTACAAAATACTGCCTATATTCCCTGTGTTGTACAATACATCCTTGAGCCTATTGTGGACCTAGTAGTTTACATCTCCCACTTCCCGACCCCTGTATTGCCCCCTCCTCCCCCTCTGCGCTGGCAACCATTAGTTTGTTCTCTATATCTGTAACTCTCCTTCTGTTTTGTTATATTTGCTAGATAGTTGTATTTTTGAGATTCCATATATAGGTGATATCCTACAGTATTTGTTTCTGTTTGACTTATTTCACTTACCACAATGCCCTCCAAGGCCATCTATGTTGCTGCAAATGGCAAAGTTTTGTTCTTTTGTAAGGCTGAGTAGTATGCCATTGGTTATATGTACCACATCTTCTTTATCTATTCATCTCTTGATGACACTTAGGTTGCTTCCATATCTTGGTAATTGTACACAAGGATGCTGCGAACATTGGGGTGCATGTATCTTTTCCAGTACATGTTATTGAGAACACGTGTTTTCGGTTTTTTCAGATTTATACCTAAGAGTGGAGTTGCGAGGTCATATAGTAGTTCTCTTTTTAGGTTTTGGAGAACCCTCCATACTGTTTTCCACAGTGGCTGCACCAGTTTACATCCCTACCAACAGTGTACCAGGGTTCCCTTTTCTCTCAAAAATTGTAAATTTTCTTCCTAGTGGTAATTGAGATGATAGTTCAATAATAACATAAGATCAGGTGAAGTCTAAAGAAATTTTAGAAAACCTGGATAAAGTAAGAACACATGTGTTCTCTGGCATCTGAATGTTGGAGAGACACCAAGACACGTGGGCCAAGTTGTGGAGAGAAGGGAAACACAGACGCAAGCTTGACATTTGCTGCAGCTTTTCTCCTTGGGGCATTTGCTGATTCAAACGTTACAGCCTAGGAGCTGAAAAGCCAAAGAGTTCAAGAGACTCTAACCACAGAAGCCAAAGAGCAAGAGCCGATTTACATGGATAAAAAGCATTTTAACTATGCCAAAGCAGAAAATGAAAAGAAAGAACTTTGCATTGCATTTAATAAAAGTTTAGGGAGATCTTTGTGGTATATTAGTGAACTTATTGGCGGAAATTTAGCCATGTACATTGTGTTGGAGAGGCACCAAGAGTTCAAGAATTCTCACATTTTGAGTACACAATTACCTTACATGTAGGCCTGGTGGCAGCCATTTACATAACAATGATTTGGAGGATGTGGTGTTAGTCAGCTCTTGCTGTGATAATGCTTTGGAAGAAATCGCCCCAAAACTCAGTTACATAAACAAGAATTTATTTTCCTTGGACCTATGGGCTAGTAGCTGCAGTGGCTCTCTTTTAGACCTCTAGATGGCTGGTTTTGCTCCGTGTTTTGGGTCAGTTTGAGGTGTGTCACACACATCTTCCTCTGGAGCCTGAGTGTGAGGCCGCAGCTCCCAGGCCCTGCCTTCTCACAAAGTTCAGTGAAACATAAGAGGTGCATGCAAATAGCAACCATAAGCATGCTGAAGTGGCTATACTAATACCAGAAAATATAGACTTTAAAACAAACAAAAGAGTTACTAGATATGAAAAGGGACATTTTATGATAAAAAAGGGAAGATACCAAAATTTTTAACATATTTGCCCTGAATAAGATAAAACCAAAGTACATGAAGAAGAAAATACCAACACCCATGAAGAATTGAAGGAAGAAATAGATAATTGCACAATATTAGGTAGAGGCTTCAGTACTCCACGGTCAATAATGGATAGAACAATTAGGCAGAAGATCAACAACGATATAGAAGACTTGGACAAGACTATGAATTAACAAGACCTACAAAACGTCTAGAGAATACTCAACCGAACAGTAAAATGCTCATCCTGCTCAACTACATGTGAAACGTTTCCCAGCATAGACGACATGCTAGGCTGTAAGAAAAGAGATTAAAAGCCACATACATTGCTGGTGGGAATGTAAAATGGCGCGGCCATTTTACAAAACAGCTTGAGAGTTCCTGCAAGTGTTAAACATCGAGTTACCCTATGACCCAGCAGTTCCATTACTAAATATATACCTAAGAGAAATGAAAACTTATGTCTGCACAAAAGCTTGTACGTGAATGTTCAGGGAAACCTATTTCTGAAAACAAAAGGTGGAAATAATTCAAATGTCAATCTGATAAATGAAGAAACAAAATGTGGAATAGCCGTACAATAGAATAGCATTCAGCTCTAAAAAGGCATGAAATATTGATCCATGTTACAACATGAATGAACCATGAAAGCATTATGTAAAGTTAAAGCAGCCAATCACAAAAGATCACATATTGTATGGTGCCATTTATATGAAGTGCCCAGAATAGCCAATCTGTAGAGACAGGAAGTCGATTAGTCGTTGCCTAGGGCTGAGAGGGTTGAGGAGAATGAAAAAACCTTGTTAATGTGTAATGGGATTTTTGTGAGGGGACAAAAATCTACAATTGGACTGTCGTGATGGTTCCACAAGTCTTTTAGTGGTTACACTAAGAACCACTGAATTGTATACATAAAAGAGTTGAAATTATGGTATGTAAATGACATCCCAATAAAGCTGTTAAAATTATGATAATTTTATAGTTATAAATTTGAAAATTCATCCAAAATTACACATTCTTAACAAATGCAACCTAACAAGACTAACCCAACAAAGAAAAAATATCTAAAACACCTGTATCTACTCAAAAAGTTGTTTGTATAGTTAAGTACCTTTACAGAAAATGATTTCCAGGGATAAATGGGTTTCCACGTAACTTCTTCCAAATATTTAGGGAAGAAGTATTGGTAATCTTACATAAAAATCTTCCAGGAAACAGAAAACTATATATTGCTCAAAGTATTTATAAGGCCAACATAAGCTTCAGATCAAAAGTAAAAAGAAGGGCTTCCCTGATGGTGCAGTGGTTAAGAATCCACCTCCCAATGCAGGGGACACGGGTTCGAGCCCTTGTGGGGGAAGATCCCACATGCCGTGGAGCAGCTACGCCCACGTGCCACAACTGCTGAGCCTGCGCTCTGGAGCCTGCGGGCCACAACTGCTGAGCCCGTGTGCCGCAACTACTGAAGCCTGCATGCCTAGAACCCGTGCTCCACAACAAGACAGGCCACCGCAAGGAGAAGCCAACTCACCACAACAAAGAATAGCCCCCCGCTCACCACAACTACAGAAAGCTCGCGTGCAACAATGAAGACCCAATGCAGCCACAAATAAATAAATAAAAAATAAAGTATAGGATCTTAAAAACAAAACAAAACAAAATCTATAAAGAATGTTACAAGAATAGAATCACAGGCCAGTTTCTCTTTTGAAAATGCATGCAAAATGTGTAAACAGAAGCACAAACTGTACCCATGGTATGTAAAACAATCATATATCAGAATCAAAGTAGCTTTATTTTGGTAATGCCAGGTTGCTTTAATGTTCAAACATGAAATCCATCCCAGGAATGAATTAGAGTGGGAAAAGAAGTCATTTTAAACGAAGCCTTGGGAATTCCCTGGTTTTCCAGTGGTTAGAACTTGGCGCTTTCACTGCTGGGGCCCTGGGGTCCAATCCCAGGTCAGGGAAATAAGATCCTCCAAGACATGAGGCAGGGCCCCGAAAAAAAAAATAATGAAGTCTTAACCAGGAGAAGCACAAGATCGAATAAACATAACAGATAACACCTTATGAAAAGTAGGTGAAGATTATGGAATATTCTAAAATTTAAAACAAAGAGAAACTTTTAAAGATTCCAAAGGATGTGACTAATATTGTACATAGGCAAAAAATAAAATGAAATAAAATATACAAATGATGGGAGCCCCAGAATCCAGAAGCCCAAGTCCTGTCTCTGAAGATTCTCATTCAGTGGGTTCTGGATTTCCTCTGTGTGTCAAAACCTACAGGTGATTCTGATACGACTCACAGACACAATGTAAAGCTTCTGCTTTGCAGGAGAGAATACCAGATTATTCTGTTATTTTATAGTTACACTAACAGGTTGTACTATTGACGGATAAGTCTGATGTCAAAATGCACTCCCCACTAGGGATAAAAAAGGAACTAGTAGTCTCTACTGCTACTTTGTGGCAGCATGCATGTATTGCAAGAGCAATTATTGTAGGAATCCAAATTAGTGGAACATTTTAGAATTGGAAAACTACATACAGATCATCTAGTCAAGCTTCCAACTGTTATAGTTGTAAAAACTAAGGCCCATATAAATGAAATGATTTATCTCCAAAGAGTGTTAGTGAAAGAGTATGAAATAAAAAGTATCTCTGAACTTTTAATTTAGTGCTGTTTTTATTAATCTCAAGTACTAGCTTAAACTTCGGTGTGACACATTTGGGATTGAGTTCTTGCTCAGATTTACTGATTGTGTGCCTTTTAGTAAGTTACTAAAACACGCTTTATTTTTTAACAGGTTTATTTATTTATTTATTTTTGGCTGCATAGGCTCTTCATTGCTGTGTGCGGGCTTTCTCTAGTTGCAGTGAGCGGGGGCTACTCTTTGTTGCAGTGCGCAGACTTCTCATTGGGGTGGCTTCTCGTTGTTGCTGAGCATGGAGTGTAGGTGTGTGGGCTTCAGTAGTTTTGGATCACGGGCTCTAGAGCGCAGGCTCGGTAGTTGTGGCGCACGGTCTTAGTTGCTCCGTGGCATGTGCAGTCTCATTTGCAGGTTCTGGGGAGGATTAAATGAGCTCATATGATATCCAATTGACTGAGGCAGAGTAGGCTTGGGATGAATCTTTGCTTGGTTTTCATTAGCTGCGGAGAAGAGGATGACAGCTTGGTGCCTCTCCAAATTTCACATGGGTGTGCCTCCCTTGGGGATCTTGTTAAATGCAGGCTGGTATTCAGTAGTTCTGGGTGGGGCCTGGATTCTGTCCTGCTAAGAAGCTCCTAGGTGACGGTGATGCTGAGGGCAAGCGTCCAGCTCCTGCATTTCTCCCTTTCTGGAAGAGCAGGACGTCTGCCCCCCGGGAGGAGAAAACATCCACAAAGTGACTACTAGGCACCAGCTTCCCTTACAGGCAAGGGACCTTTACCACTGCTCCCAACCATTGTGTCTGAGGCGCAGCAAGCCAAAACAGTGAGATGCTGAGGTTTGCAGCAAAGAGGAGGTTTATTCACAGGGCAGCCATGCGAGGAAGTGACGTGAAAATAGGTCTCCAATCCTCCTTCCCGAAAGCAAGGGGCTTGGGGTATCTGTGGGATAAAGAATAAAGAAGCAGGGCAGTATGGGTCATGGGGAGCTTGAGGCAAGGTGATTGGACAAAGATGTGCTCCTCATTGTTCTGAGCTGGTGTAATAGGCTACAGGGCTCAGCACATTCTCAGGCTGGAGTTTTTGGCCCTCTGATGGCAGAAGGCCAAAAGGCACTTGCCCAGGTGGAAGATCGGTGGTCCTCTCCACTCTAAACCAGCTCCGCCTACCTAGGCACAGCTGATTCCAAGTTCCTGGACAATACCGGGGCAAACATCTTTTTGCTTATGCTACGTGCTACTTGGAGGACGTGCAAGTGTTCAAGGTACCTTGATGAGTGAAGACAGGATTTCACTAATCATGACGCATGGTTTCACTTCCAGGTGAGCAGAAGAGACCTGTAGGCTGAGTCTGGCTCCTGGCACCTGGAATTGGAGGCAGATGGTTTAAAAATGGGCTCCCCCACCCTCTGTGTGATCTGAGGTAGATAGACTATTGATCCTTTTCTCCAATTAAAATGTGTGACTGGAAACACACTTAGTGGCATGTCTGACACACAGTAGTTATGCTACCGTAGGTCATTCTTGGAAACTGAAGCCGTGGTTTTGAGGGATCATCAAAACGAGTACAATGCTTGCCATGTTTCTCCTTGTTCATCCTGGTGACAAACCTGGTAGAGAGAGCTCCATCCTTTCCCACAGGACCACACCCCTAGTACTTAGAGTGAAGTGGTTATGTCTCACTTAAGGCACCTTTTCCTTTTCCTTCCTTCTTTTTTCTTCATTAATCTCCATCCAACTGGCCTTTCTAAATTTTACACAAAACAAAACCATTTCTCAATGGATTCAGATACTACCCCCAAGTTAGTATTCCAACCAAGTTCTTGATCTTCCGGGTCTCATCATCAGAAATTTCTGAGCCTAAATCTTCTCTAGTTTCTAGGATCACTCATTTTCTCATTTCTCCCTTCTCCTTTGAGTTCAGAGTCTTGCCAATTTAGTCCCTTCCCTAACCACAACTTATAATAAGGTGACACAGCAAAGTGATGAAAGTCTAGACGGTCTGGTTTTACTCCTGGGTTTTTGCCACCTACTTACTGTGTGGCATTAGGCAAGCTATTCAACGTCTCTGGGCCTCAGTTTCCCCCCAAAAGTGAATATTACGAATATGACCTGCCGGGCTTCCATAGTGGTGCAGTGTTTGGGAGTCCGCCTGCTGATGCAAGGGGCACGGGTTCATGCCCCGGTCCGGGAGGATCCCACATGCCGTGGAGCGGTTGGGCCCGTGAGCCATGGCCGCTGAGCCCGCGCGTCCAGAGCCTGTGATCGGCAGCGGGAGAGGCCACGACAGTGAGAGGCCTGCGTACCACAAAAAAAAAAGAACATTACCTGCCTATAGGGTTGCCATTATGAGGAATATGTGGGTTAATATTTGGTAAGAACTTAGAATAGTACTTGTTATAGTCTAAGCACTACAGTTGTGCTTTTTAATAATAATAAATGAAATTGCAAATGTATACCTTACTCAACTTTCTGTCATAACTTTGAAGTGTTGGTCTATCTGTTGGGTCTTGTCAGCCTGTAAAGGAGGTGAGGTGTCCGTAGCTTTGGTGTGAGACGTGCTGCCTGCCGAAGCACCGATGCCCGTCAACGCTGTGACCGCCAAAGCCGTGAACGGGTGCTGGAGAAAGCAGGAGCAGAATGGAAGATGACGGCGTGGGAAGGAGGTGTGGTGTCCATAGGTTCGGGGTCTGAGGTGCTGCCTGCTGAAGCACCGATGCCCGCCAAAGCCGTAAATGGGGTGCTGGAGAAAACAGGAGCAGAACGGAAGATGACGGCGTGGGAAGGAGGCGTGGTGTCCATAGGTTCGGGGTCAGACGTGCTGCCTGCTGAAGCACCGATGCCCGGCAAAGGCGTAAATGGGGTGCTGGGGAAAACAGGAGCAGAATGGTAGATGATGGCATGGGAAGGAGGTGTGGTGTCCATGGGTTCCATATCAGAGCTGCTGCGTGCCTGATCTGAGAGCAGAGAGTGACAGTGGGAGAGCTTCTCACTCCTTTTATATCTGACGGCTCCGCCTGCCTCTGTGACATGTCCATTGTACGTGTCACAGAGAAAGGGCGGGCGGGGCAGGGGGTGAGTCAGGGGGCACATGCGAGCCCCGCTGGTGGAGAAACCCCAGCCCAAAGGCAAAAGGCGGGGCCCCTTCTGGACTTTCTAGTGGCTGGGTCTTCTCGCTGTGGGTGGCAGGTGTTTGGCACGGGATGGGCCACCATGCAGAGACTGTTGGGGACTGTGGAGGCCTTCTCCTTCAGAGCTCACCCTGCCTGGGCACCGGCTCTGCAGGCCCCTCAGCTGCGCATATGTATCGGCCAGCCCTTCCCCACTACGGGGCCCAGAGGCCAGAGGCTGCTCAGAGCTGAGGGCAGGAGGCACCCAGAGCTTGCCAGGGTGTGGGCCACCTCCTCCGGGGACCTCCCCAGCTTCTCTGCGAGTCCTGGAGACAGGATCGCCTTCTCCAGGGCTGCTCAGCTGCCAGCATCACCATGAGCCAGGTGGCGAAGGTTTCTGAGCAGGAGATGCAGAGCCCTGATCCGACTGCATGCTGCACCCCACGATGTCCCTTCCTGGCAGGTAGGTTCTTTCTTCACTTCTTTTTTGAAATTTGGTCAGACAACATGTAAACCTTGCACCGTTCTTCAGGGTATACAGATGGTAGTGGCTTAGCCGGGATTCGAAGCAAGCCTGTGTGATTCCAGAGCTCGTGTTCTGGACTGTGGTGCCCCCTTATCATATATGCTTCATGTGTTCCTTGTTTTTCATTTTTTCTTGTAGTCCTTATGGTACTTAGCCCTAAGTGCCATACCTGTAACGAACAGCTACACTGCCCTGTGGGAGGTCTTCTTCTGTTCAACACATGAATTGGTCATCCACCGCACTGTGTTCTAATCTCAGAAGATACAGGTCAGGGACCACCAGTTGTCAGCTGGTGCTACCATTGGTGCTGCCATTCCACATGTCTAACTGAGGCTTGAAGGCCGGATTTTCCCTTTGTCTAGTTTGAAGGATCCAGATATGTAAAGATTATAGTCTAGATAAATCATGGGCTATCCTGAAAGAAATTCACCAGTGAATTGTTCCGTATGGATTAGAAGCCAGTTTCTCTGGCCTTCCTGGAGTATATCCAGCAAGGCGTCTCATTCATGTCTAGAAAGCCAATATATCCTTTATTGCAACTTCAGCGTGGAGCGATGTATTGGTTTAAAGTACGATCAACACAATTTGGTCATTGTGAGTAGGCCAGCTGGGTCCACTCTTTATTACACATATGTAACTCGAGACATTCTTATGCCCAAGAGAGGAGACGTACTCTTGGGTGTCTAGGACGAGGGAAACGTGTTGTTATTCAGGAGCTGGAAGCTGATGGTCTACACATCACTTGACCTTGTTTAAAACTTGTGTCTTTGGCTTGCTTCATTGGAGTGTTTTCTCTCTCCTGGGGCTGACATTGTGTGTTATGTATCACACAGGTGACATGTAGAAGTTTCCGAACCCAGAATCGTATAGATCAGTCAAAATGTATTTCTATAGTTTTGTTCAAAGTGTATGGAAAATAACACTGGGCCTAATTCATATATTCCAGAATTAGTTGGACCCTCTGCTCATGAGATTCTTTTTATGGTATGTCACAGCAAATTTGGACTTCCACCCCCAATAAACTTTGGGGTTGGAGGACACAAAAAGCTTTTGCTCACACCTAAATTATGTCTGAAAGAAAAGGGTAAATATTATAAGCCCTTTCTAACCTCTCCAAGAGCAGAAATGATTTACAGCTGTGGCATGGAACCCTAATTCCTCGATCTCATTTGAGGAGAGTTCAGTAAGAAACAATGTCTTGATTTTTGTTTGTTTGGTTTCTTCCCTGTTTTCTCATCTTGCTTACCAACAATCCATTGTAATTCATGAGTTAGTATGGCAGCAGGCTGAGTGTTCCCTGGAGCTCATTAAATGATCTTTTTTTCCTAAAATAACTTTTGTGTCCTTGTTTTCAGCCCCTCTTCTTTCCTCTGCCCTTTACTACAACCAGAGCTCAGCCAAAGCTGACTGGCTTTGTGCAGACCTTACTTAGGGTTAGTCTTTTCTTCATTATTTTATTCATGGCTCCTCCATTTCATTGTTTGCCTTCTCGAAATGTGTTGAAATCTTTCTGTGGTGGATGACTTCCAAAATGTCTTGGCTTTGATTGGTTGATTAAGTTTGGTATTTCTACAGTATTGTTTAAATATGGTTTCAGGAGGAACAGAAAGTGAATATGTTTCCTTGTCTGCCATCTTGAGCTGAAAATCCCTGTGGATTTTAGCATCCAATGTTCCCATGGGAAAAAAACCCAACCTTGGCATTAATAGATGTGACACTCAAGATTTCAGCTTTTCGTGGGCAATCACTGAGGATTGGAATATGTGGTCATTTCTAAAGGGAAAATAATAACTACCTCATGGAGTAGATTTGAGGATTAAATTAGAGAATGAACATGAAAATGCTTTGTAAGGCTTAAAAGTCTATAAAAATGTTTTTTGTTATTATTTGATTTGTTGCTATTTCAACTTTACTCGACAGTTGCTTATGACCTTACTTATGTGATAAAATGGCCCCTGGTTTATTGTTTTGAAAGCCAGAATATATTTTTCAATAGCTCGATGGAAATGGCATCATTTGTGAAGGTTAAGGGTGAAGGGATAAATGTTTCTTGACACCTGTCACTTTACAGTGTTTTCAGGAACTAATTGACACTTGTATTCCTCTTCCAAATTTTGTTGAGCACCTCCTACGAGCCACATGCTTTACATCAGGTGTTGGAAAGCATTTTCTGGATTTTAAATATCTTAGGCTTTGTGGGCCATATACAGCTTCTGTAGCTTCTCCTCTTTCTTCTTCAACAAGCTTTCTAAACGTGAGAACCATTATTAGCTCACAGTCCCACAGATCCAGGCTGAGAGCCTGATTTGATTTGTGGCCATGATTTGCCGATTCCTGCTCTGCGTCCTCACTGAGGACGGGGACCATGTTTGAGTAATCACTTCTTTGAATCAGCTCTTGGTCTTCTGGGGCTTGTCCTTACTCTCCTACACTCTCTAATCAACATGGCATCCAGAGAGATCCTGTTAAAACATAAGTCAGATCATGTCACTGAAATCTCTTCAATGGCTTCTTCACAGAAGAATCAAAGTCCTCAAAGTGCCTCCAGAGCCCTAGAAATGTGGACCTCTGTTTCGTGTCTGACTGTTTCCTTCTCCTCTCCACTTTGCTTGCTCTGTTTTCCACACACTGCCATCCTTTCTGCTCCTTGGGTACTCCAGCCTACTCTAGCCTCATTGACTTTCCATCGGACTGTTCCCTCTACCTGTACTATTCACTTCCCAGATATGCTCCTTGCTCCCTCTTAAATTTTATCTTCCCCAGAAAGTCCTCAGGGATCACTTAGTTTCAGCTAGCAGCCTCCTCCTAGCATCTAACCATCTCCATCTCCCTTCCCTGCTTGCTGTTTTTCTCCAGCACTTCCCTTATATATTCCCGCACTGTGGCGGCTCAGATTCAGCAAGTGATCATTGCCGCAGCATGGCCTCGGGGACCCTGGCTGCGGACACGATGTCCACACCTGCCTGGTGGCCCCTGCTCGCCTCACGGCCCCTCAGGTGCAGCATGCGCAGGACCCGCATTGCAGGCAGAAGACACAGGGCCACTGGCCCCAGCTAGGCAGGCCCCTCGATGCCGTGCTCATGTTGGCTCAGACCTCTTCGCTCTCCGCGCTGCGGTTCAAACCTGTGGGCAGCGCTGTGTGGGCGGGGATCGAAGACCTCCGCCCACTCCTCAGTGTGTCAGCACGCAGCCCCGCCTCCCATGGGGACCCAGCCTGAGGAGCAGGGGCAGGAGATTCGAGACTAGGGTGGCGCGAAAGGTAGGAGGTGTGGAGAGTATGGGGTTTACAAAAAGTGTTTGCTGACTGATCCAAACAAAAGTGAGACATGGTTGTATCAACGCATTTAAAAACTCATTAAACTGCCGCTAAGTGTCTGTGGTCACCCCGCCTAGGAGAGAGCGTGCACTCCGTGAGGGACACATGAAAGGCTGAGTGAACGTCTACCTGTGGTCCGTTACCTGGTGCACGGGTGTGTGAATTTTTGCGGAGAGCTCTTAATTTCTGTTGTCTCTGCTGACTTGACACGGTGGTTGGCAAACAGTGACGTGTTCAGTGTATTCAGGACATGATCATGGTTACTAATAATCACTTTGTTTTGCGCTGACACCTCCACAGAGAATTTACTACTGAATGTCCACTTTACAGAAGAGAAACTGAGGCGTAGGAAGTGAAGTGACTGAGTAAGAGGAAGGACTCAGACAATTGGTGTTAGTAAATTAACCCTGCAGGGGGCCGTTAGACTGTGGTGGCTCTAGTGATGCGGCCGCCTATGTAAAGCAAGGAAAATCTAAGCCTGTCAACAGCTCAGGGTGACGGACACCGCTGAGGACAGCCAGTCACAAACCACCAACTAGGCTTTAAAGCTATAGCAAATCAGTCATTTCCTTGCTTTGCTTCTGCTCTTTTAAAATAAGCATCTCTGCAGCTCCTGTGGCTGGAGTGCTCCTCACCGCTTCCACTTTGGTGGTGCCTGAATTGAATCTAATTTTGCTCACATAAAGTCTTAAAATTTTAAATATGCCTCAGTTTGTCTTTTAGGGCTGGCCGTAGAAGTTGGATTTGTGTCCAGTTTCTAGAACAGTGGTTGTCCTCTGGTCAGGCCTTAGGTGTTCTGTGTACAACGTTCCTCTTCTACCACCACCTTCTGGATGCCTCCACCCTCTACCATCTCCCGCGCATCAGATCCCCTAGATGCTCACATTATAACATCGCAGACACTCCTCTGTCTTCCAGCCAGCGTGTGAACTGAAACATTTCCATTCCTGTTGAAGAGTCTGGTGTGACCACTTTCCCAAACACAGCCACTCCCCAGCTCTCCCGGGGTAAACACTCTTCTGAACTTGGTCTCCATCACTGACATGGACATCTTTCTATTTATGCTACATTTTTAAGTATTCATAAACCGCATATAGTATTCTATATTTTGTCTTCTTACTTGCTTTATTTAGTGTTATCTTTGCTAGGTTCATCCATGCTGACACGTAAAGATCTGTCTAGTTCACGTACTTTCCTCGCTATGTAGGATTCCCATGTACGGAAATACAATAATTTATATGTGCTTTTTCCTGTTGATGGATATTTAAATTGTTTCCAATTTTCAGTATGATTTCTTTTAAAAACATGTTTATATACTTTTTAAAGGTTACTTTACATTTACAGTTATTACAAAATATTGCCTATATTCCCTGTGTTGTACAATACATCCTTGAGCCTATTGTGGACCTAGTAGTTTACATCTCTCACTTCCCGACCCCTGTATTGCCCCCTCCTCCCCCTCTGCGCTGGCAACCATTAGTTTGTTCTCTATATCTGTAACTCTCCTTCTGTTTTGTTATATTTGCTAGATAGTTGTATTTTTGAGATTCCATATATAGGTGATATCCTACAGTATTTGTTTCTGTTTGACTTATTTCACTTACCACAATGCCCTCCAAGGCCATCTATGTTGCTGCAAATGGCAAAGTTTTGTTCTTTTGTAAGGCTGAGTAGTATGCCATTGGTTATATGTACCACATCTTCTTTATCTGTTCATCTCTTGATGACACTTAGGTTGCTTCCATATCTTGGTAATTGTACACAAGGATGCTGCGAACATTGGGGTGCATGTATCTTTTCCAGTACATGTTATTGAGAACACGTGTTTTTGGTTTTTTCAGATTTATACCTAAGAGTGGAGTTGCGAGGTCATATAGTAGTTCTCTTTTTAGGTTTTGGAGAACCCTCCATACTGTTTTCCACAGTGGCTGCACCAGTTTACATCCCTACCAACAGTGTACCAGGGTTCCCTTTTCTCTCAAACATTGTAAATTTTCTTCCTAGTGGTAATTGAGATGATAGTTCAATAATAACATAAGATCAGGTGAAGTCTAAAGAAATTTTAGAAAACCTGGATAAAGTAAGAACACATGTGTTCTCTGGCATCTGAATGTTGGAGAGACACCAAGACATGTGGGCCAAGTTGTGGAGAGAAGGGAAACACAGACGCAAGCTTGACATTTGCTGCAGCTTTTCTCCTTGGGGCATTTGCTGATTCAAACGTTACAGCCTAGGAGCTGAAAAGCCAAAGAGTTCAAAAGACTCTAACCACAGAAGCCAAAGAGCAAGAGCCGATTTACATGGATAAAAAGCATTTTAACTATGCCAAAGCAGAAAATGAAAAGAAAGAACTTTGCATTGCATTTAATAAAAGTTTAGGGAGATCTTTGTGGTATATTAGTGAACTTACTGGCGGAAATTTAGCCATGTACATTGTGTTGGAGAGGCACCAAGAGTTCAAGAATTCTCACATTTTGAGTACACAATTACCTTACATGTAGGCCTGGTGGCAGCCATTTACATAACAATGATTTGGAGGATGTGGTGTTAGTCAGCTCTTGCTGTGATAATGCTTTGGAAGAAATCGCCCCCAAACTCAGTTACATAAACAAGAATTTATTTTCCTTGGACCTATGGGCTAGTAGCTGCAGTGGCTCTCTTTTAGACCTCTAGATGGCTGGTTTTGCTCCATGTTTTGGGTCAGTTTGAGGTGTGTCACACACATCTTCCTCTGGAGCCCGAGTGTGAGGCCGCAGCTCCCAGGCCCTGCCTTCTCACAAAGTTCAGTGAAACATAAGAGGTGCATGCAAATAGCAACCATAAGCATGCTGAAGTGGCTATACTAATACCAGAAAATATAGACTTTAAAACAAACAAAAGAGTTACTAGATATGAAAAGGGACATTTTATGATAAAAAAGGGAAGATACCAAAATTTTTAACATATTTGCCCTGAATAAGATAAAACCAAAGTACATGAAGAAGAAAATACCAACACCCATGAAGAACTGAAGGAAGAAATAGATAATTGCACAATATTAGGTAGAGGCTTCAGTACTCCACGGTCAATAATGGATAGAACAATTAGGCAGAAGATCAACAACGATATAGAAGACTTGGACAAGACTATGAATTAACAAGACCTACTAAACGTCTAGAGAATACTCAACCGAACAGTAAAATGCTCATCCTGCTCAACTACATGTGAAACGTTTCCCAGCATAGACGACATGCTAGGCTGTAAGAAAAGAGATTAAAAGCCACATACATTGCTGGTGGGAATGTAAAATGGCGCGGCCATTTTACAAAACAGCTTGAGAGTTCCTGCAAGTGTTAAACATCGAGTTACCCTATGACCCAGCAGTTCCATTACTAAATATATACCTAAGAGAAATGAAAACTTATGTCTGCACAAAAGCTTGTACGTGAATGTTCAGGGAAACCTATTTCTAAAAACAAAAGGTGGAAATAATTCAAATGTCAATCTGATAAATGAAGAAACAAAATGTGGAATAGCCGTACAATAGAATAGCATTCAGCTCTAAAAAGGCATGAAATATTGATCCATGTTACAACATGAATGAACCATGAAAGCATTATGTAAAGTTAAAGCAGCCAATCACAAAAGATCACATATTGTATGGTGCCATTTATATGAAGTGCCCAGAATAGCCAATCTGTAGAGACAGGAAGTCGATTAGTGGTTGCCTAGGGCTGAGAGGGTTGAGGAGAATGAAAAAACCTTGTTAATGTGTAATGGGTTTTTTGTGAGGGGACAAAAATCTACAATTGGACTGTCGTGATGTTTCCACAAGTCTTTTAGTGGTTACACTAAGAACCACTGAATTGTATACATAAAAGAGTTGAAATTATGGTATGTAAATTACATCCCAATAAAGCTGTTAAAATTATGATAATTTTATAGTTATAAATTTGAAAATTCATCCCAAATTACACATTCTTAACAAATGCAACCTAACAAGACTAACCCAACAAAGAAAATATATCTAAAACACCTGTATCTACTCAAAAAGTTGTTTGTATAGTTAAGTACCTTTACAGAAAATGATTTCCAGGGATAAACGGGTTTCCACGTAACTTCTTCCAAATATTTAGGGAAGAAGTATTGGTAATCTTACATAAAAATCTTCCAGGAAACAGAAAACTATATATTGCTCAAAGTATTTATAAGGCCAACATAAGCTTCAGATCAAAAGTAAAAAGAAGGGCTTCCCTGATGGTGCAGTGGTTAAGAATCCACCTCCCAATGCAGGGGACACGGGTTCGAGCCCTTGTGGGGGAAGATCCCACATGCCGTGGAGCAGCTACACCCACGTGCCACAACTGCTGAGCCTGCGCTCTGGAGCCTGCGGGCCACAACTGCTGAGCCCTTGTGCCGCAACTACTGAAGCCTGCATGCCTAGAACCCGTGCTCCACAACAAGACAGGCCACCGCAAGGAGAAGCCTACTCACCACAACAAAGAATAGCCCCCCGCTCACCACAACTACAGAAAGCTCGCGTGCAACAATGAAGACCCAATGCAGCCACAAATAAATAAATAAAAAATAAAGTATAGAATCTTAAAAACAAAACAAAACAAAATCTATAAAGAATATTACAAGAATAGAATCACAGGCCAGTTTCTCTTTTGAAAATGCATGCAAAATGTGTAAACAGAAGCACAAACTGTACCCATGGTATGTAAAACAATCATATATCAGAATCAAAGTAGCTTTATTTTGGTAATGCCAGGTTGTTTTAATGTTCAAACATGAAATTCATCCCAGGAATGAATTAGAGTGGGAAAAGAAGTCATTTTAAACGAAGCCTTGGGAATTCCCTGGTTTTCCAGTGGTTAGAACTTGGCGCTTTCACTGCTGGGGCCCTGGGGTCCAATCCCAGGTCAGGGAAATAAGATCCTCCAAGACATGAGGCAGGGCCCCGAAAAAAAAAATAATGAAGTCTTAACCAGGAGACCCACAAGATCGAATAAACATAACAGATAACACCTTATGAAAAGTAGGTGAAGATTATGGAATATTCTAAAATTTAAAACAAAAAGAAACTTTTAAAGATTCCAAAGGATGTGACTAATATTGTACATAGGCAAAAAATAAAATGAAATAAAATATACAAATGATGGGAGCCCCAGAATCCAGAAGCCCAAGTCCTGTCTCTGAAGATTCTCATTCAGTGGGTTCTGGATTTCCTCTGTGTGTCAAAACCTACAGGTGATTCTGATACGACTCACAGACACAATGTAAAGCTTCTGCTTTGCAGGAGAGAATACCAGATTATTCTGTTATTTTATAGTTACACTAACAGGTTGTACTATTGACGGATAAGTCTGATGTCAAAATGCACTCCCCACTAGGGATAAAAAAGGAACTAGTAGTCTCTACTGCTACTTGGTGGCAGCATGCATGTATTGCAAGAGCAATTATTGTAGGAATCCAAATTAGTGGAACATTTTAGAATTGGAAAACTACATACAGATCATCTAGTCAAGCTTCCAGCTGTTATAGTTGTAAAAACTAAGGCCCATATAAATGAAATGATTTATCTCCAAAGAGTGTTAGTGAAAGAGTATGAAATAAAAAGTATCGCTGAACGTTTAATTTAGTGCTGTTTTTATTAATCTCAAGTACTAGCTTAAACTTCGGTGTGACAGATTTGGCATTGAATTCTTGCTCAGATTTACTGATTGTGTGCCTTTTAGTAAGTTACTAAAACACGATTTATTTTTTAATAGGTTTATTTATTTATTTATTTTTGGCTGCATAGGCTCTTCATTGCTGTGTGTGGGCTTTCTCTAGTTGCAGTGAGCGGGGGCTACTCTTTGTTGCAGTGCGCAGGCTTCTCATTGGGGTGGCTTCTCGTTGTTGCTGAGCATGGAGTGTAGGTGTGTGGGCTTCAGGAGTTTTGGTTCACGGGCTCTAGAGCGCAGGCTCGGTAGTTGTGGCGCACGGTCTTAGTTGCTCCGTGGCATGTGCAGTCTCATTTGCAGGTTCTGGGGAGGATTAAATGAGCTCATATGATATCCAATTGACTGAGGCAGAGTAGGCTTGGGATGAATCTTTGCTTGGTTTTCATTAGCTGCGGAGAAGAGGATGACAGCTTGGTGCCTCTCCAAATTTCACATGGGTGTGCCTCCCTTGGGGATCTTGTTAAATGCAGGCTGGTATTCAGTAGTTCTGGGTGGGGCCTGGATTCTGTCCTGCTAAGAAGCTCCTAGGTGACGGTGATGCTGAGGGCAAGGGTCCAGCTCCTGCATTTCTCCCTTTCCAGAAGAGCAGGACGTCTCCCCTCCGGGAGGAGTAAACATCCACAAAGTGACTACTAGGCCCTACCAGCTTCCCTTACAGGCAAGGGACCTTTACCACTGCTCCCAACCATTGTGTCTGAGGCGCAGCAAGCCAAAACAGTGAGATGCTGAGGTTTGCAGCAAAGAGGAGGTTTATTCACAGGGCAGCCATGCGAGGAAGTGACGTGAAAATAGGTCTCCAATCCTCCTTCCCGAAAGCAAGGGGCTTGGGGTATCTGTGGGATAAAGAATAAAGAAGCAGGGCAGTATGGGTCATGGGGAGCTTGAGGCAAGGTGATTGGACAAAGATGTGCTCCTCATTGTTCTGAGCTGGTGTAATAGGCTACAGGGCTCAGCACATTCTCAGGCTGGAGTTTTTGGCCCTCTGATGGCAGAAGGCCAAAAGGCACTTGCCCAGGTGGAAGATCAGTGGTCCTCTCCACTCTAAACCAGCTCCGCCTACCTAGGCACAGCTGATTCCAAGTTCCTGGACAATACCGGGGCAAACATCTTTTTGCTTATGCTACATGCTACTTGGAGGACGTGCAAGTGTTCAAGGTACCTTGATGAGTGAAGACAGGATTTCACTAATCATGACGCATGGTTTCACTTCCAGGTGAGCAGAAGAGACCTGTAGGCTGAGTCTGGCTCCTGGCACCTGGAATTGGAGGCAGATGGTTTAAAAACGGGCTCCCCCACCCTCTGTGTGATCTGAGGTAGATAGACTATTGATCCTTTTCTCCAATTAAAATGTGTGACTGGAAACACACTTAGTGGCATGTCTGACACACAGTAGTTATGCTACCGTAGGTCATTCTTGGAAACTGAAGCCATGGTTTTGAGGGATCATCAAAACGAGTACAATGCTTGCCATGTTTCTCCTTGTTCATCCTGGTGACAAACCTGGTAGAGAGAGCTCCATCCTTTCCCACAGGACCACACCCCTAGTACTTAGAGTGAAGTGGTTATGTCTCACTTAAGGCACCTTTTCCTTTTCCTTCCTTCTTTTTTCTTCATTAATCTTCATCCAACTGGCCTTTCTAAATTTTACACAAAACAAAACCATTTCTCAATGGATTCAGATACTACCCCAAGTTAGTATTCCAACCAAGTTCTTGATCTTCCGGGTCTCATCATCAGAAATTTCTGAGCCTAAATCTTCTCTAGTTTCTAGGATCACTCATTTTCTCATTTCTCCCTTCTCCTTTGAGTTCAGAGTCTTGCCAATTTAGTCCCTTCCCTAACCACAACTTATAATAAGGTGACACAGCAAAGTGATGAAAGTCTAGACGGTCTGGTTTTACTCCTGGGTTTTTGCCACCTACTTACTATGTGGCATTAGGCAAGCTATTCAACGTCTCTGGGCCTCAGTTTCCCCCCAAAAGTGAATATTACGAATATGACCTGCCGGGCTTCCATAGTGGTGCAGTGTTTGGGAGTTCGCCTGCTGATGCAAGGGGCACGGGTTCCTGCCCCGGTCCGGGAGGATCCCACATGCCGTGGAGCGGTTGGGCCCGTGAGCCATGGCCGCTGAGCCCGCGTGTCCAGAGCCTGTGATCGGCAGCGGGAGAGGCCACGACAGTGAGAGGCCTGCGTACCACAAAAAAAAAGAACATTACCTGCCTATAGGGTTGCCATTATGAGGAATATGTGGGTTAATATTTGGTAAGAACTTAGAATAGTACTTGTTATAGTCTAAGCACTACAGTTGTGCTTTTTAATAATAATAAATGAAATTGCAAATGTATACCTTACTCAAGTTTCTGTCATAACTTTGAAGTGTTGGTCTATCTGTTGGGTCTTGTCAGCCTGTAAAGGAGGTGAGGTGTCCGTAGCTTTGGTGTGAGACGTGCTGCCTGCCGAAGCACCGATGCCCGTCAACGCCGTGACCGCCAAAGCCGTGAACGGGTGCTGGAGAAAGCAGGAGCAGAATGGAAGATGACGGCATGGGAAGGAGGTGTGGTGTCCATAGGTTCGGGGTCTGAGGTGCTGCCTGCTGAAGCACCGATGCCCGCCAAAGCCGTAAATGGGGTGCTGGAGAAAACAGGAGCAGAACGGAAGATGACGGCGTGGGAAGGAGGCGTGGTGTCCATAGGTTCGGGGTCAGACGTGCTGCCTGCTGAAGCACCGATGCCCGGCAAAGGCGTAAATGGGGTGCTGGGGAAAACAGGAGCAGAATGGTAGATGATGGCGTGGGAAGGAGGTGTGGTGTCCATGGGTTCCATATCAGAGCTGCTGCGTGCCTGATCTGAGAGCAGAGAGTGACAGTGGGAGAGCTTCTCACTCCTTTTATATCTGACGGCTCCACCTGCCTCTGTGACATGTCCATTGTACGTGTCACAGAGAAAGGGTGGGCGGGGCAGGGGGTGAGTCAGGGGGCACATGCGAGCCCCGCTGGTGGAGAAACCCCAGCCCAAAGGCAAAAGGCGGGGCCCCGTCTGGACTTTCTAGTGGCTGGGTCTTCTCGCTGTGGGTGGCAGGTGTTTGGCACGGGATGGGCCACCATGCAGAGACTGTTGGGGACTGTGGAAGCCTTCTCCTTCAGAGCTCACCCTGCCTGGGCACCGGCTCTGCAGGCCCCTCAGCTGCGCGTATGTATCGGCCAGCCCTTCCCCACTACGGGGCCCAGAGGCCAGAGGCTGCTCAGAGCTGAGGGCAGGAGGCACCCAGAGCTTGCCAGGGTGTGGGCCACCTCCTCCGGGGACCTCCCCAGCTTCTCTGCGAGGCCTGGAGACAGGATCGCCTTCTCCAGGGCTGCTCAGCTACCAGGATCACCGTGAGCCAGGTGGCGAAGGTTTCTGAGCAGGAGATGCAGAGCCCTGATCCGACTGCATGCTGCACCCCACAATGTCCCTTCCTGGCAGGTAGGTTCTTTCTTCACTTCTCTTTTGAAATTTGGTCAGACAACATTTAAACCTAGCACTGTTCTTCAGGGTATACAGATGGTAGTGGCTTAGCCGGGATTCGAAGCAAGCCTGTGTGATTCCAGAGCTCGTGTTCTGGACTGTGGTGCCCCCTTATCATATATGCTTCATGTGTTCCTTGTTTTTCATTTTTTCTTGTAGTCCTTATGGTACTTAGCCCTAAGTGCCATACCTGTAACGAACAGCTACACTGCCCTGTGGGAGGTCTTCTTCTGTTCAACACATGAATTGGTCATCCACCGCACTGTGTTCTAATCTCAGAAGATACAGGTCAGGGACCACCAGTTGTCAGCTGGTGCTACCATTGGTGCTGCCATTCCACATGTCTAACTGAGGCTTGAAGGCCGAATTTTCCCTTTGTCTAGTTTGAAGGATCCAGATATGTAAAGATTATAGTCTAGATAAATCATGGGCTATCCTGAAAGAAATTCACCAGTGAATTGTTCCGTATGGATTAGAAGCCAGTTTCTCTGGCCTTCTTGGAGTATATCCAGCAAGGCGTCTCATTCATGTCTAGAAAGCCAATATATCCTTTATTGCAACTTCAGCGTGGAGCGATGTATTGGTTTAAAGTACGATCAACACAATTTGGTCATTGTGAGTAGCCCAGCTGGGTCCACTCTTTATTACACATATGTAACTCGAGACATTCTTATGCCCAAGAGAGGAGACGTACTCTTGGGTGTCTAGGACGAGGGAAACATGTGTTGTTATTCAGGAGCTGGAAGCTGATGGTCTACACATCACTTGACCTTGTTTAAAACTTGTGTCTTTGGCTTGCTTCATTGGAGTGTTTTCTCTCTCCTGGGGCTGACATTGTGCGTTATGTATGACACAGGTGACATGTAGAAGTTTCCGAACCCAGAATCGTATAGATCAGTCAAAATGTATTTCTATAGTTTTGTTCAAAGTGTATGGAAAATAACACTGGGCCTAATTCATATATTCCAGAATTAGTTGGACCCTCTGCTCATGAGATTCTTTTTATGGTATGTCACAGCAAATTTGGACTTCCACCCCCAATAAACTTTGGGGTTGGAGGACACAAAAAGCTTTTGCTCACACCTAAATTATGTCTGAAAGAAAAGGGTAAATATTATAAGCCCTTTCTAACCTCTCCAAGAGCAGAAATGATTTACAGCTGCGGCATTGAACCCTAATTCCTCGATCTCATTTGAGGAGAGTTCAGTAAGAAACAATGTCTTGATTTTTGTTTGTTTGGTTTCTTCCCTGTTTTCTCATCTTGCTTACCAACAATCCATTGTAATTCATGAGTTAGTATGGCAGCAGGCTGAGTGTTCCCTGGAGCTCATTAAATGATCTTTTTTTCCTAAAATAACTTTTGTCTCCTTGTTTTCAGCCCCTCTTCTTTCCTCTGCCCTTTACTACAACCAGAGCTCAGCCAAAGCTGACTGGCTTTGTGCAGACCTTACTTAGGGTTAGTCTTTTCTTCATTATTTTATTCATGGCTCCTCCATTTCATTGTTTGCCTTCTCGAAATGTGTTGAAATCCTTCTGTGGTGGATGACTTCCAAAATGTCTTGGCTTTGATTGGTTGATTAAGTTTGGTATTTCTACAGTATTGTTTAAATATGGTTTCAGGAGGAACAGAAAGTGAATATGTTTCCTTGTCTGCCATCTTGAGCTGAAAATCCCTGTGGATTTTAGCATCCAATGTTCCCATGGGAAAAAAACCCAACCTTGGCATTAATAGATGTGACACTCAAGATTTCAGCTTTTCGTGGGCAATCACTGAGGATTGGAATATGTGGTCATTTCTAAAGGGAAAATAATAACTACCTCATGGAGTAGATTTGAGGATTAAATTAGAGAATGAACATGAAAATGCTTTGTAAGGCTTAAAAGTCTATAAAAATGTTTTTTGTTATTATTTGATTTTTTGCTATTTCAACTTTACTCGACAGTTGTTTATGACCTTACTTATGTGATAAAATGGCCCCTGGTTTATTGTTTTGAAAGCCAGAATATATTTTTCAATAGCTCGATGGAAATGGCATCATTTGTGAAGGTTAAGGGTGAAGGGATAAATGTTTCTTGACACCTATCACTTTACAGTGTTTTCAGGAACTAATTGACACTTGTATTCCTCTTCCAAATTTTGTTGAGCACCTCCTACGAGCCACATGCTTTACATCAGGTGTTGGAAAGCATTTTCTGGATTTTAAATATCTTAGGCTTTGTGGGCCATATACAGCTTCTGTAGCTTCTCCTCTTTCTTCTTCAACAAGCTTTCTAAATGTGAGAACCATTATTAGCTCACAGTCCCACAGATCCAGGCTGAGAGCCTGATTTGATTTGTGGCCATTATTTGCCGATTCCTGCTCTGCATCCTCACTGAGGAGGGGGACCATGTTTGAGTAATCACTTCTTTGTGTCAACTCTTGGTCTTCTGAGGCTTGTCCTTACTCTCCTACACTCTCTAATCAACATGGCACCCAGAGAGGTCCTGTTAAAACATAAGTCAGATTATGTCACTGAAATCTCTTCAATGGCTTCTTCACAGAAGAATCAATTTCCTCAAAGTGCCTCCAGAGCCCTAGAAATGTGGACCTCTGTTTCATGTCTGAATCTTTCCTTCTCCAATCAGTTTGCTTGCTCTGATTTCCACACACTGACATGCTTTCTCCTCCTTGCGTACTCCATGTCTACTCTTGCCTCATTGACTTTCCATCTGACTGATCCCTCTACTTGTACTTTTCACTTCACAGATATGCTCCTTGCTTCCTCTTAAATTTTATTTTCCCCAGAAAGCCCTAAGGGATCACTTAGCTTCAGCTTGCAGCCTCCTCCAAGCAGCTAACAACCTCCATCTCCCTTCCCTGCTTGGTGTTTTTCTCCAGCACTTCCCTGATATATTCCTGCACTGTTGCGCCTCAGCTTCACCAAGTGATCATTGCCAGAGCGTGGCCTCCGGGACGCTGGCTGCGGACACAATGTGCACACCTGCCTGGGGGCCCTCGCTCACCTCCCTTCTCCTCAGGTGCAGCGTGTGCAGGACCCGCTTCGCAGGCAGAAGCCACAGGGCCACTGGCCCGATGGAGGCAGACCCCTCGATGCCGCGCTCACGTTGGCTCAGATATCTTTTCTCTCCACGCTGAAGTTCAAGCCCTCGGTTGGCACAGTCGGGGCAGGGCTCGAAGACGTATGCCCTGTCCGCTGTGCGTCAGCATGCAGCCTCGACTCCCATGGGGACCCAGCCTGAGGAGCAGGGGTGGGAGCTTCGAGACTAGGGTGGCTGGTAAGGTAGGAGGTGTGGAGAGTTTGGGGTTTACAAAAAGTGTTTGCTGACTGATCCAAACAAAAGTGAGACATGGTTGTATCAACGCATTAAAAAAGTTATTAAACTGCCGCTAAGTGTCTGTGCTCGCCCCGTCCAGGAGAGAGCGTGCACTCCGTGCGGGACACATGAAAGGCTGAGTGAACGTCTTCCCGTGATCTATTACCTGGTGCACGGGTGTGTGAATTTTTGCAGAGAGCTCTTAATTTCTGTTCTCTGCTGATTTGACACGGTTGTTACCAACGGTGACATGTTCAGTGTATTCAGGACATGATCGTGGTTACTAATAATCAATTTGTTTTGTAATGACACCTCCACAGACGGTGAAAATGCCCATGGTGGCAGTTCTCATAGTGACAGTTCTTGTGACAGTGCTCACGGTGGCAGTGCTCGTGGTGATAGTACTCTTGGTGAGAGTGCTCATGGTGGCAGTGCCCATGATGAGACTACCGATGGTGACACTGCCCATGGTGACAGTGCACATGGTCATGGTGCATCTGGTGGCAGTGCAAAATAGTGAGAGTGCCCATGGTGATATTGCTCCTGGTGATAGTGCCCATGGTGAGAGTGCCCATGGTTACAGTGCTCTTGGTGACAGTGCCTATGTTGACAGTGCCCCTGGTGACAGTGCACACTGTGAGAGTGCCCATGGTGTCCGTGCCCATGGTGACAGTTCTTATCATGAGAGTGTTCACGGTAGCAGTGTTCATGGTAATAGTGATCACGGCGGCAGTGCCCACAATGAGAGTGCCAATTGTGTGAATACTGACTGTGACAGTGCCCATGGAGACTTTTCTCTCTGTGACAGTGCCCTTGAGGACAGTTAGCATGGTGAGATTTCTCACGGTGATAGTGCCCATTGTTTCAGTGCTCACAGTGACAAGATCCGTAGCGCCAATGCCCATTATGGCATTGCTCATGGTGATAGTGCTCACGGTGACAGTGCCCATGGTGACAGTGGAATGGTGAGAGTGCTCACTGTGGTAGTGCTCACAGTAATAGTGCTCATGGTGACAGTGTCAATGGTGATAGTGCCCATGGTGAGACTCCGCACGTTGATAGTGCCCATGCTGGCAGTTCCCATTGTGAAAGTGCTCATGATGACATTGCCCATGCTGGTAGTTCCCATGGTGACAGTGCTCATGTTGATAGTGACCACCGTAATAGTGCACATGTTGGCCGTGCCCTTGGTGACAGTACCCATGATGACAGAACGCATGGTGACAGTTCTCACAATGAGAGTGTCCATGGTGACATTGCACATGGGAGCAGTGTAAAATGGTGTCAGTGCCCATGTTGACACTTCTCATGTTGAGAGTGCACAGGGTGACAACCCATGCAGACATTACTCACGGTGACAGTTCTCATGTTTGCAGTACCCATGGTGACACTGCTCACAGTGATAGTGCCCATGGTGACAGTGCCCATGGCGTGATTCCCTATGGAGACAGTTCTCATGGTAACAGTTCCCATGGTGACAGTGACGATGGTGAGAGTGCTCACAGTGATGGTGCCCATGGTGACAGGGCTCATGGTGCCAGTCCGCATTGTGCCAGTAACCATGGCAACAGTGGTCATGGTGAAAGTGACCACAGTGTGAGTGCTCACGGTGATAGTGCTCAGGGTAATAGTGCTCATGCTGACAGTGAAAATGGTGACAATACACATGGTGACAGTACTCATGTTCAAAATACCCATGGTGGCAGTTCTCATAATGACAGTTCTCATGGTGACAGTGCTCATAATAGCAGTGCCCAAGGTGGCAGAGCTGGTGGAGACAGTGCTAATGGTGACAGTGCTCTTGGTGGCAGTTCCCATCGGGACAATACTGATGGTGACACTGTGCATTGTTACAGTGCCCATGGTAACCATGCTCACGGTGATAGTGCACATCGTGACAGTGCCCATGGTGGTAGTTCACCTGGTGACAGTGCTAAATAGTGACAGTGCACATGCTGACAGTGCTCACGGTGATAGTGCCCATGGTGACAGTGCACACGGTGATAATGGGCATTGTAACAGAGTTCATGGTGACAGAGCACACAGTGGCAGTTGCCATGGAAACAGTGCCCACAATGACAGTGCCCATGGTGACAGTGCCGACAGTGACAGTGCCCATGGTGACACTTCTCACGGTGACAGTGCCCATGGGGAGAGTTAGCATGGTGAGATTTCTCACGGTGGTAGTGCCCGCTGTGACAGTGCTCATAGTGACAATGCCCATGGTGCCAGTGCCCATAGGGACATTCTGCACGGTCACAATTTTCACGGTGAAAGTGACCCATGCTCCATGACAATTCTGATAACAATGTTGCATGCTATTGTCATCACAATTCTTCATGCAATTGTCATCGCAGTGTTCCATGACCACTCTCATAGCAAGCTCCATGCGCTTGTCATCACAATGCTTAATGACATTGTCATCACAAAACTCCATGACACATGTCATCAGAATGCTCCATGGCCTTCTCATCACAATGCTCCATGCCCTTGTCATCACAATGCTCCAAGTCCCCTGTAATCACAGTGCTCCATGCCCCTTTTTTATAGAATGCTCCATGAGAATTGTCACCACAAGGCTCCATGGTCTAATCATCACAATACTCCAGGACATTGTCATCACAATACTCCATTCACTTGTCATCACAATGCTCCATGAACACTGTCATCACAATACTCCATGAATATATTCAGCTGAATGTTCCATGAAATTCTCATCACATTGCTCCATGATCCCTGTCACCACAATGCTCCATGACCACTGTCATCACAAGGCTCCATGACCCCTGACATAAAAATGTTCCATAACCCCTGTCATCACAATAATCCAAGCCCTTGTCATCACAATGCTCCATTACCTTTGTCATCACAATCCTCCATGACACTTGGCATCACAGAGCTCCATGCCATTGTCATCACAATGGACCAGGACATATGTCATCACAATACTCCCTGACACCTGTCTTCACAATACTCCATGACTTTGTCATCACAATGCTCCATGCCCTTGTCATCACAATGTTCCATGCCCACTCTCATCACAATAATCCATGAAACTTGTCAGACCAATGCTCCATGCCCTTGTCATTACAGTGCTCCATTACCCCAGTCATAACAATGCTCCATGACCCCTGCCATCACAATGTTCCACGGCCTTGTCATCACAAGTCTCCATAAACCCTGTCATCACAATGCACCATGCCCATCATCATAATGTTTCATGCTATTGTCATCACAATGAAATCAAAATGCTCCATGACGTCTGTCATCACAATGCTCCAAATTCTTGTGATCACAATGTTCCATAACACTTGTCATAACAACGCCCCATGACGCTCGTCATCACAATTATCCATGGACTTCTCATCACAATGCTCCATGAACTTTGTCATCACAATGCTCAATACACTTGTCATCACAATGCTCCCTGACACTTGTCCTCAGTATGCTCCTTGAACCCTGTCATGACAAGGCTCCATGCCTTTTTCATCACAATGATCCATGCCCTATTCATCACAATGCTCCAAGACCCCTGTCATCACAATGCTCCATGCTCTTGTCATCAGAAAGCTCCATGACGCATGTCATCAGAATGCTCCATGGCCTTCTCATCACAATGCTCCATGCCCTTGTCATCACAATGCTCCAAGACCCCTGTAATCACAATGATCCATCCTCCTTTTCATCAGAATGCTCCATGAAACTTGTCATCACAAGGCTCCATGGTCTTCTCATCAAAATGCTCCAGGACCTTGTCATCACAATGCTCCATTCCCTAGTCATCACAAAGCTCCATGACCCCTGTCATCACAATACTCCATGAACAATTTCAGCCCAATGCTCCATGACCTTCTCATCACAATGCTCCATCAACCCTGTCATCACAATGCTCCATGACCGCTTTCATCACAACACTCCATGACCCCTGACAACACAATGATCCGGGACTCTTGTCATCAAAATGCTCCATGGCACTTGTCCTCACAAGGCTCCATGCCTTTGTCAGCAAAATGCTACATGACCTTGTCATAACAATGCTCCATGCGCTTTTCATAAAAATACTCCATTACCATTTTCATCACAATCCTCTATGAAACTTGGGATCACATTGCTTCATGCCCTTGTCATCAAATTGCTCCATGCTTCTTGAAATCAAAATGATCCATGACCTCTGTCATCACAATGACCCAAACCCTTGTGATCACAATGTTCCATAACACTTGTCATCACAACGCTCCATGATGCTTGTCATCACCATACTGCATGCCCTTGTCGTCACAGTGCTCCATGACCTGTGTCATCAAAATGCTCAATACACTTGTCATCACAATGCTCCCTGACACTTGTCGTCAGAATGCCCCTTGAACCCTGTCATCTAAAAGCTCCATGCCTTTTTCATCACAATGATCCATGCCCTTTTCATCACAATGCTCCATTCCATTGTCATCACAATACTCCACAAGCTTGTCATCAGAATGCTCCATAACACTTGTCATCACAATGCTCCATGACGCCTGTCATCACAATGCTCCATGACGCCTGTCATCACAATGCTCCATGACCCTTGTCATTACAGTGCCCCATGACGCTTGTCATCACAATTATCCATGGTCTTCTCATCACAATGCTCCACGTTCTTGCCATCACAATGCTCCATGCCCTGGATATCACAATGCTCAATGTCCCTTGTCATCACACTGCGCCATGCCCACTGTCATCGCAATAATCCATGAAACTTGTCAGACCAATGCTCCGTGCCCCTGTCATCACAATGCTCCATGCCCTTATCATCACAATACTCCATGACCCTTGTCATCACAATGCTCCATGACCCGTGTCATCACAGTGCTCGATGCCCCTTCTCATTACAGTGCTCCATGATGTTCATCGTCACAATTACCCATGGTCTTCTCATCACAATGCTCCACGGTCTTGCCATCACAAGGCTCCATGCCCTGGTCATCACAATGCTCCATGTCCCTTGTCATCAGAATTCTCCACGTCCTTGTCATCACAATGCTCCATGACACTTCTCATCACAATGTTACATGCTGTTGTCATCACAATTCTCCAGGCACTTTTCATCACTATGATCCAAGACACCTGTAATCACAATGCTCCATGCCCCTTTTCATCTCAATGCTCCATGAACCCTGTCATCACAGTGCACCATGCCCATCATCATAATGTTTCATGCTTTTGTTATCACAATGAAATCAAAGTGCTCCATGACCTCTGTCATCACAATGCTCCAAACCCTTGTGATCACAATGTTCCATAACACTTGTCATCACAACACCCCATGACGCTTGTCATCACAATTATCCATGGTCTTCTCATCACAATGCTCCATGACATTTGTCATCACAATGCTCCCTGACACTTGCCATCAGTATGCTCCTTGAATCCTGTCATGACAAGGCTCCATGCCTTTTTCATCACAATGATCCATGTCCTTTTCATCACAATGCTCCAAGACCCCTGTAATCACAATGCTCCATGCCCCTTTTCATCAGAATGCTCCATGAGACTTGTCATCACAAGGCTCCATGGTCTTCTCATCAAAAGGCTCGAGGAACTTGTAATCACAATGCTCCATGACCCCTGTCATCACAATACTCCATGAATATTTTCAGCCCAATGCTCCATGACCTTCTCATCACAATGCTCCATGACCCCTGTCATCACAATGCTCCATGACCACTGTCATCACGATGCTCCATGACCCCTGACAACACAATGATCTGGGACTCTTGTCATCAAAATGCTCCATGACCCTTGTCATCACAATGCTCCATGCACTTGCCATCACAATACTCCATTACCATTGTCATCACAATCCTCCATGAACATTGGGATCACATTGCTTCATGCTCTTGTCATCACAATGCTCCATGCTCCTTCAAATCAAAATGATCCATGACCTCTGTCATCACAGTGCTCCAAACCCTTGTGATCACAATGTTCCATAACACTTGTCATCACAACGCTCCATGATGCCTGTCATCACAATACTCCATGCCCTTGTCATCACAATGCTCCATGACCTTTGTCATCACAATGCTCAATACACTTGTCATCACAATGCTCCCTGACATTTCTTGTCAGAATGCTCCTTGAACCCTATCATGAAAAGGCTCCATGCCTTTTTCATCACAATGCTCCATGCCTTTTTCATCACAATCCTCCATGCCATTGTCATCACAATACTCCACAAGCTTGTCATCAGAATGCTCCATGACCCTTGTCATCACAATGCTCCATGTCCCCTGTCATCACAATGCTCCATGACACCTGTCATCACAATGCTTCATGCCCCTTGTCATTACAGTGCTCGATGATGCTCGTCATCACAATTATCCATGGTCTTCTCATCACAATGCTCCACGGTCTTGCCATTACAATGTTCCATGCCCAGGTCATCACAATGATCCATGTCCCTTGTCATCACAATGATCCATGTCCCTTGTCATCACAATTCTCCACGTCCTTGTCATCACAGTGCTTCATGACACTTCTCATCACAATGTTACATGCTCTTGTCATCACAATTCTCCATGCACTTGTCATCAAAATGCTCCATGACTCCTGTCATAACAAGCTCCATGTGCTTGTCATCACAATGCTCCACGACCTTGTCATCAGATTTCTCAATGGCCCTTGTCATCACAATGCTCCATGACCCTTGTCATCACACTGCTCCAAGCCCTTGCCATCACAATTCTCCATTACATTTGTCATCACATTCCTCCATGACCTTGTCATCACAATGGTCCATGCCCTCATCATCACAAGGGTCTCTGACATTTGTCACCACAGTGGTCCTTGAACTTTTCATCACAATGCTCTGTGACAGTTGTCATCACAATGCTCCATGCCTTTGTCAGCACAATGCTCCATAACCCTTGTCATCACAATGCTCAATGACCCCTGTCATCACAATGCTCCAAGAACCCTGTAATCACAATGCTCCATGCCCTTGTCATCACAAATCTCCATGACGCATGTCATCACAATGCTCCATGACCTTAGTCATCACAATGCTCAATACACTTGTCATCACAATGCTCCCTGACACTTGCCATCATTATGCTCCATGAACCCTGTCATGACAAGGTTCCATGCCTATTTCATCACAGTGATCCATGCCCTTTTCATCACAATTCTCCAAGATACCTATGATCACAATGCTCCATGTCCTTGTCATCACAAAGCTCCATGACTCATGTCTTCAGAATGCTCCATGGCCTTCTCATCACAATGCTTCATGCCCTTGTCATCACAAATCTCCATGACGCATGTCATCACAATGCTCCATGACCTTTGTCATCACAATGCTCCACGACCTTGTCATCAGATTTCTCAATGGCCCTTGTCATCACAATGCTCCATGACCCTTGTCATCACACTGCTCCAAGCCCTTGTCATCACAATGCTCCATTACATTTGTCATCACATTCCTCCATGACCTTGTCATCACAATGGTCCATGCCCTCATCATCACAAGGGTCTCTGACCTTTGTCACCACAATGGTCCTTGAACTTTTCATCACAATGCTCTGTGACAGTTGTTATCACAATGCTCCATGCCTTTGTCAGCACAATGCTCCATAACCCTTGTCATCACAACGCTCCATGACCACTGTCATCGTAACGCACATGACCCCGACAACACAATGATCTGGGACTCTTGTCATCAAAATGCTCCATGATACTTGTCATCACAATGATCCATGCCCTTGTCATTACAGTGCCCCATGACGCTCGTCATCACAATTATCCATGGACTTCTTATCACAATGCTCCACAGTTTTGCCATCACAGTGCTCCATGCCGTGGTCATCACAATGCTCCATGTCCCTTTTCTTCACAATTCTCCACGTCCTTGTCATCACAATGCTCCACGCCCTTGTCATCACAATGCACCATGCCTGCTCTCATCGCAATAATCCATGAAACTTGTCAGACCAATGCTCCGTGCCCCTGTCATCACAAAGCTCCATGACCCCTGTCATCACAATGCTCCATGACACCTGTCATGACAATGTTCGATGCCCCTTCTCATTACAGTGCTCCATGATGCTCATCATCACAGTTACCCATGGTCTTCTCATCACAATACTCCACGGTCTTGCCATCACAGTGCTCCATGTCCCTTGTCATCAGAATTCTCCACGTCCTTGTCATCACAATGCTCCATGACACTTCTCATCACAATGTTACATGCTCTTCTCATCACAATTCTCCAGGCACTTTTCATCGCAATGCTCCATGACCCCTGTCATAGCAAGTGTCATGCGCTTGTCCTCACAATGTTTCACGACCTTGCCATCAAAATCCTCAATGGCCCTTGTCATCACAATGCTCCATGCCCTTGTGATCACAATGCTCCTTTACCTTTGTCATCACAATCCTCCATGAGACTTGGCATCACAATGCTCCATGCCATTGTCATCAAAATGGACCATGATATATGTCATCACAATGCTGCCTGACACGTCTTCACAATAATCCATGACCTTGTCATCACAATGCTCCAAACCCTTGTGATCACTATGTTCCATAACACTTGTCATCACAACGCTCCATGATGCCTGTCATCACAATACTCCATGCCCTTGTAATCACAATGCTCCATGACCCCTGTCATCACAATGCTCCATGACCCCTGTCATTCCAATGCTCCGTCACTCCAGTCATCACAATGCTCCATGACCCATGTCATCACAATGCACCATGCGCTTGTCATCACAATGCTCCACCACCTTGTCATCACAATGCTCCATAAACCTTGTCATCACAATGCTCCATGCACTTCTCATCAAAATGCTCTGTCACCACTGATATCACAATGTTCCATTACTAGTCATCATAATACTCCTTCACCCCCGTCATCACAATATCCATGATCCCTGTCATCAAAATGCTACATGCCCTTATCATCACAATGCTCCATGACCCCTGACATCACAATGTTCCATAACCCCTGTCACCAATATGCTCCATGGCCCTTTTCATCAAATTGCTCCATGACCCTGTCATGACAATGCTCCCTGCCCTTCTCATCACAATGCACCACGCCCTTGTCATCAAAATGCTCCATGACCTTTGTCATCACAAATCTCCATGACCCCTGGCATCACAATGCTCCATGCCATTGTCATCACAATGCTTCATGAACCCTCTCAGCACATTGCTCCATGCCCTTGTCATCACAAAGCTCCATGACCTTTTTCATCACAATGCTCGATGCCCTTCTCATCACAGTGCTCCATGCCCTTGTCATTACAATCCACCATGACCCCTGTATCACAGAGTTCCGTGCCCTTGTCATCACAATGCTCCATGGCCACTGTCATCACAATAATCCATGAAACATTTCAGTCCAATGCTCCATGCCCTTGTCATCACAATGCTCTATTGCCCCTGGCAAAACAATGCTCCATGACCCCTGCAGTCACAATGTTCCACGGCCTTCTTATCACAATGCTCCATGACACCTGTCATCACAATGCTCCCTGCCCCGTGTCATTACAGTTCTCCATGACACTCGTCATCACAATTATCCATGGTCTTCTCATCACAATGCTCCACGGTCTTGCCATCACAATGCTCCATGCCCTGGTCATCACAATACTCCATGTCCCTTGTCATCACAATTCTCCACGTCCTTGTCATCACAATGCTCCATGACAATTCTCATCACAATGTTACATGCTGCTTTCATCACAATTCTCCATGCGCTTGTCATCACAATGCTCCATGACCTCTGTCATAGCAAGCTCCATGCACTTGTTATCGCAATGTTTCACGACCTTGTCATCAAAATTCTCAATGGCCCTTTTCATCACAATGCTCCTTGCCCTTGTCATCACAATGCTCCATGACCCTTGTCATCACAATGCTCGATGCCCTTCTCATCACAATGCTCCATGCCCTTGTCATTACAATGCTCCATGCGCTTGTCAGCACAATGCTCCATGACCCATGTCATCACAATGCGCCATGCGCTTGTCATCACAATGCTCGTCAACGTTGTCATCACAATGCTCCATACACCTTGGCATCACAATGCTCCATGCACTTCTCATCAAAATGCTCTCTCTCCACTGATATCACAATATTCCATCACTAGTAATCACAGTACTCCCTCACACCTGTCATCACAATGTTCCATGACCCCTGTCATCACGATGCTACATGCCCTTATCATCAAAATGGTCCATGACCCCTGACATCACAATGTTCCATAACCACTGTCATCAAATTGCTACATGACCCTGTCATCACAATGCACCCTGCCCTTCTCATCACAATGCACCATGCCCTTGTCATCAAAATGCTCCATGACATTTGTCATCACAAAGCTCCATGACCCTTGGCATAACAATGCTCCAAGCCTTTGTCATCACAATGCTTCATTACCTTTGTCATCACAATCCTCCATGACACTTGGAATCACAATGCTCCATGCCATTGTCATCACAATGGACTATGACATATGTGATCACAATGCTCCCTGACACCTGTCTTCACAATGCTCCATGCCCTTGTCATCACAATGCTCCATGCCCTTGTAATCACAATGCTCCATGACCCCTGTCATCACAATGCTCCATGACTCCAGTCATCACAATGCTTCATGACCTGTGTCATCACAATGGTCCATGCCCTTGTCATCACAAGGCTCTGTGACCATAGTCACCATAATGCTCTATGAACTTTTCATCACAATGTTCTGTGACGCTTTTCATCACAGTGCTCCATGCCTTTGTCAGCACAATGCTCAAGGACCCTTGTCATCACAATGCTCCATGTGCTTGTCAGCACAATGCTCCAAGACCCATGTCATCACAGTGCGCCATGAGATTGTCATCACAATGCTCGACAACCTTGTCATCACAATGCTCCATAAACCTTGTCATCACAATGCTCCATGCACTTCTCATCAAAATGTTCTCTCACCACTGATATCATAATATTCCATCACTAGTCATCACAGTACTCCCTCACCCCTGTCATTACAATGTTCCCTGACCCCAGTCATCACAATGCTACATGCACTTATCATCACAATGCTCCATGCCCTTATCATCACTATGCTCCATGACCCCTGACATCACAATGTTCCATAACCACTGTCATCCAATTACTCCATGACCCTGTAATCAAAATGGGCCCTACACTTCTCATCACAATACACCATGCCCTTGTCATCAAAATGCTCCATGACATTTGTCATCACAAATCTAAATGACCCTTGGCATCACAATGCTCCATAACATTGTCATCACAATGCTCCATGAACCCTCTCATCACATTGCTCCATGCCCTTGTCATCACAAATCTCCATGACGCTTGTCATCACAATGCTCGATGCCCTTCTCATCACAATGTTCCATGCACTATTCATTACAATCCTCCATGACCCATGTATCACAGTGTTCCGTGCCCTTGTCATCACAATGCTCCATGCCCATTTCCATCACAATAATCCATGAAACTTTTCAGACCAATTGTCCATGCCCTTGTCATCACAATGCTCCATTACCCCTGTCATAACAATGCTCCATGACCCATGCCACCACAATGTTCCACGGCCTTGTCATCACAAGGCTCCATGACCCTTGTCATCACAATGCTCCAAGACCCCTGTAATCAAAATGCTCCATGCCCTTGTCATCACAAAACTCCATGACGCATGTCATCAGAATGCTCCATGGCCTTCTCATCACAATGCTCCTTGCCCTTGTCATCACAATGCTCCAAGACACCTGTAATCACAATGCTCCATGCCCTTGTCATCACAAAGCTCCATGACGCATGTCATCAGAATGCTCCATGGCCTTCTCATCACAATGCTCCAAGACTACTGTAATCACAACGCTCTTTGCCCCTGTGTATCTCAATGCTCCATGAACCCTGTCATCACAATGCACCTTGCCCATCATCATAATGCTTCATGCTATTGTCATCACAATGAAATCAAAATGCTCTATGACTTCTGTCATCACAATGTTCCAAACCCTTGTGATCACAATGTTCCATAACACTTGTCATCACAACGCCCCATGACGCTCATCATCACAATTATCCATGGTCTTCTCATCACAATGCTCCATGCCCTTGTCATCAAAATGCTCCAAGTACCCTGTAATCACAATGCTCCATGCCCTTTTTCTTCAGAATGCTCCATGAGACATGTCATCACAAGGCTCCATGGTTTTCTCATCACAGTGCTCCAGGATCTTGTCATCACAATGCTCCATGACCCCTGTCATCACAATACTCCATGAATATTTTCAGCCCAATGCTCCATGACCCCTGTCATCACAACACTCCATGACCCCTGACAACACAATGAGCCGGGACTCTTGTCATCAAAATGCTCCATGACCCTTGTCATCACAATGATCCATGCCCTTGTCATCCCAATGCTCCATGACCCCTGTAATCACAGTGCTCCATGACACTTGTCATCACAATGCTCCATGCCTTTGTCAGCAAAATGTTACATGACCTTTTCATCACAATGCTCCATGCGCTTGTCATCACAATACCCCATTAACATTGTCATCAAAGTTCCACATGAACATTGGGATCACATTGCTTCATGCCCTTGTCATCACAATGCTCCATGCTCCTTGAAATCAAAATGATCCATGACCTCTTTCATCACAATGCTCCAAACTCTTGTGATCACAATGTTCCATAACACTTGTCATCACAACGCTCCATGATGCCTGTCATCACCATACTCCATGCCCTTTTCATCAAAATGCTCCATGACCTTTGTCATCACAATGCTCAATACAATTGTCATCACAATGCTCCCTGACACTTGTCGTCAGAATGCTCCTTGAACCCTGTCATGAAAAGGCTCCATGCCTTTTTCACCACAATGCTCCATGCCCTTTTCATCACAATGCTCCATGCCATTGTCATCACAATACTCCACAAGCTTGTCATCAGAATCCTCCATGACCCTTGTCATCACAATGCTCCATGACACCTGTCATCACAATGTTCCAAGACACCTGTCATCACAATGCTCCCTGCCCCATGTCATTACAGTCCTCCATGACACTCGTCATCACAGTTATCCATGGTCTTCTCATCACAATGCTCCACGGTCTTGCCATCACAATGCTCCATGTCCTGGTCATCACAATGCTCCATGTCCCTTGTCATCACAATTCTCCACGTCCTTGTCATCACAATGCTCCATGACAATTCTCATCACAATGTTACATGCTGCTTTCATCACAATTCTCTATGTACTTGTCATCGCAATGCTCCATGACCCCTGTCATAGCAAGCTCCATGCGCTTGTTATCACAATGTCTCACGACCTTGTCATCAAAATTCTCAATGGCCCTTTTCATCACAATGCTGCTTGCCCTTGTCATCACATTACTCCATGACCCTTGTCATCACAATGCTCCAAACCCTTGTCATCACAATGCTCCATTTCCTTTGTCATCACAATCCTCCATGACACTTGGCATCACAATGCTCCATGCCATTGTCATCACAATGGACCATGACATATGTCATCACAATGCTCCCTGACACCTGTCTTCACAATACTCCATGACCTTGTCATCACAATGCTCCATGCCCTTGTCATCACAGTGCGCCATGCCCACTGTCATCACAATAATCCATGAAACTTGGCATCACAATGCTCCATGACCCCTGTCATCACGATGCTCCGTGACTCCAGTCATCACAATGCTTCATGACCTGTGAGATCAAAATTGTCCATGCCCTCATCATCACTAGGCTCTGTGACCTTTGTCACCAAAATGCTCCACGAACTTTTTATCACAATGCTCGGTGACCCTTGTCATCACAATGCTCGATACCCTTCTCATCACAATGCTCCATGCCCTTGTCATTACAATGCTCCATGCACTTGTCAGCACAATGCTCCATGACCCATGTCATCACAATGCGCCATGTGCTTGTCATCACAATGCTCATCAACGTTGTCATCACAATGCTCCATAAACCTTGGCATCACAATGCTTCATGCACTTCTCATCAAAATGCTCTCTCTCCACTGATATCACAATATTCCATCACTAGTAATCACAGTACTCCCTCACACCTGTCATCACAATGTTCCATGACCCCTGTCATCACAATGCTACATGCCCTTATCATCAAAATGGTCCATGACCCCTGACATCAAAATGATCCATAACCCCTGTCATCAAAATGCTCCATGACACATTTCATCACAATGCTCTGTGACCCCTGACATCAAAATGTTCCATAACCACTGTCATCAGATTGGTCCATGACCCTGTCATCACAATGCGCCCTGCCCTTTTCATCACAATGCACCATGCCCTTGTCATCAAAATGCTCCATGACATTTGTCATCACAAAGCTCCATGACCCTTGGCATAACAATGCTCAAAGCATTTGTCATCACAATGCGTCATTAGCTTTGTCATCACAATCCTCCATGACACTTGGCATCACAATGCTCCATGCCATTGTCATCACAATGGACCATGACATATGTCATCACAATGCTCCCTGACACCTGTCTTCACAATACTCCATGACCTTGTCATCACAATGCTCCATGCCCTTGTCATCACAATGCGCCATGCCCACTGTCATCACAATAATCTATGAAACTTGTCAGACCAATGCTCCATGCCCCTGTCATCAAAATGATCCATGCCCTTGTCATCACAATGCTTCATGACCCCTGTCATCACAGTGCTCCATGACTCCAGTCATCACAATGATTCATGACCTGTGTCATCACAATGGTCCATGCCCTCGTCATCACAAGGCTCTGTGACCATAGTCACCATAATGCTCCATGAACTTTTCATCACAATGCTCTGTGACGCTTTTCATCACAATGCTCCATGCCTTTGTCAGCACAATGCTCGAGGACGTTTGTCATCACAATGCGCCATGCACTTGTCATCACAATGCTCAACAACCTTGTCATCACAATGCTCCATAAACCTTGTTATCACAATTCTCCATGCACTTCTCATCAAAATGCTCTCTCACCACTGATATCACAATATTCCATCACTAGTCAACACAGTACTCCCTCACCCCTGTGATTACAATGTTCCCTGACCCCATTCATCACAATGCTACATGCACTTAACATCACAATGCTCCATGTCCCCTGACATCACAATGTTCCACAACCACTGTCATCAAAATGCTCCATGACACATTTCATCACAATGCTCCATGACCACTGACATCACAATGTTCCATAACCACTGTCATCAAATTTCTCCATGACCCTGTCATCACAATGCGCCCTGACCTTCTCATCCCAATACACCATGCCTTTGTCATCAAAATGCTCCATGACATTTGTCATCACAAAGCTACATGACCCTTGGCATCACAATGCTCCATAACATTGTCATCACAATGCTCCATGAACCCTCTCATCACATTGCTCCAAGCCCTTGTCTTCAGAAAGCTCCATGACCTTTTTCATCACAATGCTCGAGGCCCTTCTCATCACAATGTTCCCGGCCCTTGTCATTACAATCCTCCATGACCCATGTATCACAGTGTTCCGTGCCCTTGTCATCACAATGCTCCATGCCCACTCTCATCACAATAATCCATGAAATGTTTCAGAGCAATGCTCCATGCCCTTGTCATCACAATGCTCCATTAACCCTGTCATAACAATGCTCCATGACCCCTGCCATCACAATGTTCCACAGCCTTGTCATCACAAGGCTCCATGACACTTGTCATGACAGTGCTCCAAGACCCCTGTAATCACAATGCTCCATGCCCTTGTCATCACAAAGCTCCATGACGCATGTCATCAGAATGCTCCATGGCCTTCTCATCACAATGCTCCTTTCCCTTGTCATCACAATGCTCCAAGACCCCTGTAATAACAATGCTCCATGCCCCTTTTCATCAGAATGCTCCATGAGACTTGTCATCACAATGATCCATGCCCTTGTCATCACAATGCTCCATGACCCCTATCATCACAATACTCCATGAACATTTTCAGCCCAATGCTCCATGACCTTCTCATCACAATGCTCCATGTCCCTTTTCATCACAATTCTCTACGTCCTTGTCATCACAATGCTCCATGACACTTCTCATCACAATGTTACATGCTTTTCTCATCACAATTCTCCATGCACTTGTCATTGCAATGCTCCATGGTCCCTGTCATCACAATGCTCCGTGACTCCACTCATTACAATGCTTCATGACCTTTCTCATCACAATGTTTCATGCCCTCGTCATCACAAGGCTCTGTGACCTTTGTCACCACAATGCTCCCTGAACTTTTCATTACAATGCTCCGTGACCCTTGTCATCACAATGCTCCATGCCTTTGTCAGCACAGTGCTTCATGACCCTTGTCAGCACAATGCTCCATGTGCTTGTCAGCACAATGCTCCATGAACCATTTCAACACAATGCACCATGCGCTTGTCATCAGAAGGCTCCACAACCTTGTCATCACAAAGCTCCTTAAACCTTGTCATCACAATGCTCCATGCACTTCTCATCAAAATGCACCCTCACCCCTGTCATCACAATGTTCCATGACCCCTGTCATCACAATGCTACATGCCCTTATCATCACAATGCTCCATGACCCCTGACATCACAATGTTCCATAACCCCTGTCATCAAAGTGTTCCATGACCATTTTCATCAAATTGCTCCATGCCCCTGTCATCACAATTCTCCATGCCCTTCTCTTCACAATGCTCCATGACCCGTGTCATCACAATGCTCCGTGAATCCAGGCATCCCAATGCTTCATGACCTTGGTCATCACAATGGTACATGCCCTCATCATCAAAAGGCTTTGTGACCTTTGTCACCACAATGCTCCATGAACTTTTCATCACAATGTTCCATGACCCTTGTCATCACAATGCTCCATGACCCCTGACATCACAATGTTCCATAACACCTGTCATCAAAATGTTCCATGACCCTTTTCATCAAATTGGTCCATGACCCTGTCATCACCATGCTGCCTGCCCTTCTCATCACAATGCACCACCCACTTGTCAACATAATGCTCCATGACATTTGTCATCACAAAGCTCCATGACCCTTGGCATCACAATGCTCCATGACCTCTGTCACCACAATGCTCCAAACCTTTGTGATCACAATGTTCCATAAATCTTGTCATCACAACGCCCAATGACACTCTTCATCACAATGCTCCATGACTTTGTTATCAAAATGCTCATTACACTTGTCATCACAATGCTCACTGATATCACAATGTTCAATCACTTGTCATCAGTATGCTCCTTGAACCCTGCCATGACAAGGGTCCATGCCCCTTTCATCACAATGCTCCAAGATCCCTGTAATCACAATGTTCCATGCCCTTGTCATCACAAAGCTCCATGACGAATGTCATCAGAATGCTCCATGGCCCTCATCACAGTGCTCCATGCCCTTCTCATCACAATGCTCCAAGACCCCTGTAATCACAATGCTTCATCCCCCTTTACATCAGAATGATCCATGAGGCTTTTCATCACAAGTCTGCACGGTCTTCTCATCACAATGCTCCAGGACCTTGTCATCACAATGCTCTATGACGCCTGTCATCACAATACTCCATGAATATATCCAGCCCAATGCTCCATGATCTTCTCATCACAATGCTCCATATCCCCTGTCATCACAATGCTCCATGACCACTGTCATCACAACACTCCATGACCCCTGACAACACAATGAGCTGGGACTCTTGTCATCAAAATGCTCCATGACACTTGTCATCACAATGATCCATGCTCTTGTCATCCCAATGCTCCATGACCCCTGTAATCACAATGCTCCGTGACGCTTGTCATCACAATGCTCCATTGTCAGCAAAATGCTACATGACCTTGTCATCACAATGCTGCATGCGCTTGTCATCACAATACCCCATTAACATTGTCATCACAATTCCCCATGAACATTGGGATCACATTGCTTCATGCCCTTGTCATCACAATGCTTCATACTCCTTGAAATCAATATGATCCATGACCTCTGTCATCACAATGCTCCAAACTCTTGTGATCACAATGTTCCATAAAACTTGTCATCACAACGCTCCATGATGCCTGTCATCACAATAGTCCATGCCCTTGTTATCACAATGCTCCATGACCTTTGTCATCATAATGCTCAATACACTTATCATCACAATGTTCCCTGACACTTGCCACCATGTACGCTCCTTGAACCCTGCCATGACAAGGCTCCATGCCTTTTTCATCACTATGCTCCATGCCCTTGTCATCACAAAGCTCCATGACGCATGTCAGCAGAATGCTCCATGGCCATCTCATCACAATGCTCCACGCCATTGACATCACAATGCTCCATGCCCTTGTCATCACAAAGCTCCATGACGCATGTCATCAGAATGCTGCATGGCCTTCTCATCACAGTGCTCCATGACCTTCTCATCACAACGCTCCAAGGTCTCTGTAATCACAATGCTCCATGCCCCTTTTCATCAGAATGTTCCATGAGACTTGTCATCACAAGGGTCCACGGTCTTCTCATCACAATGCTCCAGGATCTTGTCATCACAATGCTCCATTCCCTTTTAATCACAATGCTCCATGACCCCTGTCATTAAAATGCTCCATTGCAACTGTCTGCACAACTCTCCATGACCCCTGACAACACAATGATCCGGGATTCTTGTCATCAAAATGCTCCATGACCATTGTCATCAAAATGATCCATGCCCTTGTCATCCCAATTCTCCATGACCCCTGTAATCACGATGCTCCATGACGCTTGTCATCACAGTGCTCCATGACCCTTGTCACCACAATGCTCCATGCCTTTTTCTGCAAAATGCTACATGACCTTGTCATCAAAATGCTCCATGAGCTTGTCATCACAATACTCCATTACCATTGTCATCACAATCCGCCATGAACCTTGGGATCACTTTGCTTCATGCCCTTGTCATCACAATGCTCCATGCTCCTGGAAATCAAAATGATCCATGACTTCTGTCATCACAATGCTCCAAACTCTTGTGATCACAATGTTCCATAACACTTGTCATCACAACGCTCCATGATGCTTGTCATCACAATACTCCATTCCCTTGTCATCACAATGCCCTATGACATTTGTCATCACAATGCTCAATACACCTGTCATCACAATGCTCCCTGAAAATTGTCGTCATAATGCTCCTTGTACCCTATCATGAAAAGGTTCCATGCCTTTTTCATCACAATGATCCATGCCCTTTTTATCAAAATGCTCCATGCCATTGTCATAACAATGTTCCATGAACCCTCTCATCACTTTGCTTCATGCCATTGTCATCACATAGCTCCATGACGCTTGTCATCACAATACTCCATGCCCTTCTCATCACAATGCTCCATGGCCTGTCTTTACAATGCTCCATGACCCATGTATCACAATGCTCCGTGCCCTTGTCATCACAATGCTCCATGACACCTGTCATCACAATGCTCCATGACCCTTTTCATCAAAATGCTCCAAGAACCCTGTAATCACAATTCTCCATGCCCATCATCATAATGCTTGATGCCATTGTCATCACAATGATCATTGCCCCTATCATCACAATGATCCTCCATGCCACTGTACTCACAATGCTGCAGGACCTTGACATCACATGCTCCATGACCCTTTTCATCACAATGCTCCATGCCCTGGCCAGCACAATGCTCCATGACAATTCTCATCACAGTTTTCCACGCCCTTGTCATCACTAGGCTCCATGACCCTTGTCATCACAGTGCTCCAAGACCCCTGAAATTACAATGCTCCATGCCATTGTCATCAGAAAGCTCCATAACACTTGTCATCACAATGCTCCATGGCCTTCTCATCACAATGCTCCAGGGCCTTGTCATCACAATGCTCCATTCCCTTTTCATCACAATGCTCCATGACCCCTGACATCACAATACTCCATGAACATTTTCAGCCCAATGATCCATGCCCTTGTCATCCCAATGTTCCATGACCCCTGTAATCACAATGCTCCATGCCTTTGTTAGCAAAATGCTCCATGACCTTGCCATCACAGTGCTCCATGCGCTTGTCATCACATTCCTCCATGAACCTTGGGATCACATTGCTCCATACACTTGTCATCAAAATGCTCCATATCCTTAAAATCACAATGCTCCATGACTTTTCTGATCACAATGCTCCAAACAATTGTGATCACAATGCTCCATAACACTTGTTATGACAATGCTCCATGACACCTGTCATCACAATACTCCATGCCCTTGTCATCCCAATGCTCTATGACCCCTGTAATCACAATGCTCTGTGACGCTTGTCATACAGTGCTCCATGACCCTTGTCATCACAAGGCTCCATGCACTTATCATCACAATGCTCCATGACCCTTGTTATCACAATGCTGCATGCCTTTGTCAGCAAAACGTTACATGACATTGCCATCACAATGCTCCATGCACTTGTGATCACAATCCTCCATTACCATTGTCATCACAATCTCCATGAACCTTAGGATCACATTACATCCTACACTTGTCATCACAATGTTCCATGTTCCTTGAAATCACAATGCTCCATGACCTCTGTCATCACAATGCTCCAAACCCTTGTGATCACAGTGTTCCATAACACTTGTCATCACAACGCTCCATGATGCCTGTCATCACAATATTCCATGCCCTTTTCATTACAATGCTCAATGACACTTGTTGTCAGATGCTCCTTGGACCCTGTCATTACAAGGAAACATGCATTTTTCATCACAATGATCCATGCCCTTTCATCACAATGATCCATGCCATTGTCATCACAATACTGCATGCACTTGTCATCAAAATGTTCCATGACCCTTGACATCACAATGCTCCATGACCCCTGTCATCACAATGCTCCATGGCCCTTGTCATCACAATGTTCCATGCCCACTGTCATCACAGTAATCCATGAAAATTGTCAGACCAATGCTCCATGCCCTTGTCATCTCAAAGCTCCATGATTCTTGCCATCACAATGCTCCATGCCCTTCTCATCACAATGCTCCTTGCCCTTGTCACTACAATGCTCCATGACCCATATATCACAATGTTCCGTGCCCTTCTCATCACAATGCTCCCTGATACATGTCTTCACAATACTCCATGACCTTGTCATCACAATGCTCCATTACTCCTGTCATCAAAATGCTCCATGCCCTTGTCATCACAATGCTCCATTACCTTTGTCGTCACAATCCAACATGACACTTGGCATCACAATGCTCCATGCCATTGTTATCACAATGGACCATAACATATGTTATCACAAAGCTCCATTCCCCCTATCATCACAATGTTCCATGAACCCAGTCATCACAATGCTCCATGCACTTGTCATCACAAAGCTCCATTACCTTTGTCGTCACAATCCAACATGACACTTGTCATCACAATACCCCATGCCCTTCTCATCACAATGCTCCCTGACACCTGTTTTCACAATACTCAAAGACCTTGTCATCACAATGCTCCATGCACCTGTCATCACAATGCGCCATGGCCACTGTCATCACAATAATCCATGAAACTTGTCAGACCAAGGCTCCATGCCCCTGTCATCACATTGCTCCATGCCTTTGTCATCACAATGCTCCATGACCCCTGTCATCACAATGCTCCATGACTCCAGTCATCACAATGCTTCATGATCTTTGTCATGACAATGGTCCACGCCCTCGTCATCAAAAGGCTCTGTGACCTTTGTCACCACAATGCTCCATGAACTTTTCATAACAACGCTCTGTTACCCTTGTCATCACAATGCTCCATTCCCTTGTTTTCAAAATGCTCCATGACCCCTGCCATCACAATGTTCCACGGCCTTGTCATCACAAGGCTCCATGACCCTTGTCATCAGAATGCTCCAAGACCCCTGTAATCAGAATTCTCCATTCCCTGGTCATCACAAAGCTCCATGACACATGTCATCATTATGCTCCATGGCCTTCTCATCACAATGCTCCATGCCCTTGTCATCACAATGCTCCAAGACCCCTGTAATCACAAAGCTCCAAGCACATTTTCATCTCAATGCTCCATGAACCCTGTCATCACAATGCACCATGCCCATCATCATAATGCTTCATGCTATTGTCATCACAATGAAATCAAAATGCTCCATGACCTCTGTCATCACAATGCTCCAAACCCTTGTGATCACAATGTTCCATAACACTTGTCATCAAAATGCCCCATGACGCTCGTCATCACAATTATCCATGGTCATCTCATCACAATGCTCCATGACTTTGTCATCACAATGCTCATTACACCTGTCATCACAATGCTCACTGATATCACAATGTTACCTCACTTGTCTTCAGTATGTTCCTTGAACCCTGTCATGACAAGGCTCCATGCCTTTTTCATCACAATGCTCCAAGATCCCTGTAATCACAATGTTCCATGAACTTGTCATCACAAAGCTCCCTGACGCATGTCATCAGAATGATCCATGGCCTTCTCATCACAGTGCTCCATGCCCTTGTCTTCACAATGCTCCAAGACCCCTGTAATCACAATGCTCCATGCCCCTGCTCATCAGAATGCTCCATGAAACTTGTCATCACAATGCTCTATGACCCCTGTCATCACAATGCTCCATGACCATTGTCATCACAATGGTCCATGACCTTTCTTATCAAAATGCTCCATGCTCTTGCCATGACAATGCTCCATGACACTTTCATCACAATGCTCCCTGGCCTTCTCATCACAATGCTCCTGGACCTTGTCATCACAATGCTCCATTCCCTTGACATCAAAATGCTCCATGATCCCTGTCATCACAATACTCCATGAACATTTTCAGCCCAGTGCTCCATGCCCTTGTTTTCACCATGCTCCATGCCCCCTGACAACACAATGCTCCCGGACTCTTGTCATCAAAATGCTCCATGACCCTTGTCATCACAATAATCCATGCCCTTGTCATCCCAATGCTCCATGACCCCTGTAATCACAATGCTCCCTGACGCTTATCATCAAAATGCTCCATGACCCTTGTCATAACAAGGCTCTGTACACTTATCATCACAATGCTCCATGACCCTTGCCATCACAATCCTCCATGCGCTTGTCATCACAATACTGCATTACCATTGTCATCACAATCCTCCATAAACCTTGGGATCACACTGCTCCATACACTTGTCATCACAATGCTCCATGCTGTTTGAAATCACAATGCTCCATGACCTCTGTCATCACAATCCTCCAAACACTTGTGATCACAATGCTCCATAGCACTTGTCATCACAACGCTGCATGACGCCTCTCATCACAGTACTCCATGCCCTTGTCATCACAGTACTCCATGACACTTGTCGTCAGAGGCTCCTTGAAACCAGTCATTACAAGGCTACATGCCCTTTTCATCACAATGATCCATGCCCTTTTCATCACAATGCTCCAGGCCATTGTCATCACAATACTCCATGTGCTTGTCATCAGAATACTCCATGACCCTTGTCATCACAATGCTCCATGACACGTCTTCACAATGCTCCATGCCCCTTGTCATCACAGTTCTTCATGACCCTCGTCATCACAATGCACAATGGACTTCTCATCACAATGCTCCACGTCCTTGCCATCACAATGCTCCATGCCCTGGTCATCACAATGCTCCATGACACTTCTCATCAAAATGCTACATGCTCTTGTCATCACAGTTCTCCATGCACTTATTGTCACAATGCTCCATGACCCCTGTCATAGCAAGCTCCATGCGCTTATCATCACAGTGCTTCACGCCATGGTCATCAAAATGCTCAAAGACCCTTGTCATCACAATGCTCCATGCCCTTGTCACTACAATGCTCTATGACCCACCTATTACAATGTTCCATGCCCTTCTCATGACAATGCTCCATGCCCTTGTCATTACAATCCTCCAATGCCCATGTATCACAGTGTTCCGTGCCCTAGTCATCACAATGCTCCATGCCCACTCTCATAACAATCTCCAAGACCCCTGTAATCACAATGCTCCTTGCCCTTGTCATCACAAAGCTCCATGACGCATGTCATCGGAATGCTCCATGGCCTTCTCATCACAATGCTCCATGCCCTTGTTATCACAATGCTCCAAGACCCCTGTAATCACAATGCTCCATGAACATTTTCAACACAGTGCTCCATGACTTTGTCATCAGAATGCTCCATGACCCGTGTCATCAAAGGCTCCGTGACCACTGTCATCACAACGCTCCATGACCCCTGACAACACAATGATCCGGGACTCTTATCACCAGAATTCTTCATGACACTTCTCACCACAATAATCCATGCCCTTTTCATCCCAATGCTCCATGGCACATGTAATCACAATGCTCCTTGACGCTTGTCATCACAATGCTCCGTTACACTTGTCATCACAATACTCCATTACCATTGTCATCACAATCCTCCATGAAACTTGGGATCACATTGCTTCATGCCCTTGTCATCACAAGGCTCCATGCTCCTTGAAATCAAAATGATCCATGACCACTGTCATCACAATGCTCCAAACCCTTGTGATCACAATGTTCCATAACACTTGTCATCACAACACTCCATGATGGCTTTCATCACAAAACTCCATGCCTATGTCATCACAATGTTCCACGACCTTTCTCATGACAATGCTCCATGCCCTTGTCATTACAATCCTTCATGAGACATGTATCAGAGTGTTCCATGCCCTTGTCATCACAATGCTCCATTACACCTGTCATAACAATGGTCCATGACACCTGCCATCACAATGTTCCACGGCCTTGTCTTCACAAGGCTCCATGACCCTTGTCATCACAATGCTCCAAAGCCCTGTAATCACAATGCTCCATGCCCTTGTCATCACAAAGCTCCATGACGCATGTCATCAGAATGCTCCATGGACTTCTCATCAGAATGCTTCATGCCCTTGTCATCAAAATGCTCCAAGACCCCTGTCATCACAATGCACCATGCCCATCATCATAATGCTTCATGCTATTGTCATCACAATGAAATCAAAATGCTCCATGACCTTTGTCATCACAATGCTCCAAACCCTTGTGATCACAATGTTCCATAACACTTGTCATCACAACGCCCCATGACGCTCGTCATCACAATTATCCATGGTCTTCTCATCACAATGCTCCATGACCTTTGTCATCACAATGCTCAATACACTTGTCATCACAATGCTCCCTAACACTTGTCATCATTATGCTCCTTGAACCCTGTCATGACAAGGCTCCATGCCTTTTTCACCACAATAATCCATGCCCTTTTCATCACAATGCTCCAAGACCCTTGTAATCACAAAGCTCCATGCCCTTGTCATCACAAAACTCCATGACGTTTGTCATCACAATGCTCGATGCCCTTCTCATCACGATGATCCATGCCCTTGTCATTACAATCCTCCATGACCCATGTATCACAGTGTTCCGTGCCCTTGTCATCACAAACCTCCATGCCCACTCTCATCACAATAATCCATGAAAGGTTTCAGACCAATGCTCCATGCCCTTGTCATCACAATGCTACATTACCCCTGTCATAACAATGCTCCATGACCCCGGCCATCACAATGTTCCTCGGCTTTGTCATCACAAGGCTCCATGACACTTGTCATCACAATGCTCCAAGACCCCTGTAATCACAATGCTCCATTCCCTTGTCATCACAAAGCTCCAAGACGCATGTCATCGGAATGCTCCATGGCCTTCTCATCACAATGATCCATGCCCTTGTCATCACAATGCTTCAAGACCCCTGTAAGAACAATGCTCCATGCCCCTTTTCATCTCAATGCTCCATGAACCCTGTCATCACAGTGCACCATGCCCATCATCATAATGCTTCATGCTATTGTCATCACAATGAAATCAAAATGCTCCATGACCTCTGTCATCACAATGCTCCAAACCCTTGTGATCACAATGTTCCATAACACTTGTCATCAAAACGCACCATGACACTCGTCATCACAATTATCCATGGTCTTCTCATCACAATGCTCCATGCCCCTGTCATCACAATGCTCCATGCCCTTGTAATCACAATGCTCCATGACCCCTGTCCTCACAATGCTCAATACACTTGTCATCACAATGCTCACTGATATCACAATGTTCCATCACTTGTCTTCAGTATGCTCCTTGAACCCTGTCATGACAAGGCTCCATGCCCTTTTCATCACAATGCTCCAAGATCCCTGTAATCACAATGCTCCATGCCCTTGTCATCACAAAGCTCCATGACGCATGTCATCAGAATGCTCCATGGCCTTCTCATCACAATGCTCCTGGGCCTTGTCATCACAATGCTCCATTCCCTTGTCATCAAAATGCTCTATGATCCCTGTCATAACAATACTCCATGAACATTTTCAGCCCAATGCTCCATGCCCTTGTTATCACCATGCTCCATGACCCATGACAACACAATGCTCCAGGACTCTTGTCATCAAAATGCTCCATGACCCTTGTCATCACAATAACCCATGCCCTTGTCATCCCAATGCTCCATGACCCCTGTAATCACAATTCTCCATGACGCTTGTCATCAAAGTGCTCCATGACCTTTGTCATAACAAGGCTCCATGCCTTTATCATCATAATACTCCATGACCCTTGCCATCACAATGGACCATGAGCTTGTCATCGCAATCCTCCATGAACCTTGGGATCACACTGCTCCATACACTTGTCATCACAAAGCTCTATGCTGCTTGAAATCACAATGCTCCATGACCGCAGTCATCACAATCCTCCAAAGCCTTGTGATCACATTGCTCCATAGCACTTGTCATCACAACACTCCATGACGCCTCTCATCACAATACTCCATGCCCTTGTCATCACAATACTCCATGACACTTGCCATCAGAGGCTACTTGAACCCAGTCATTACAAGGCTACATGCCCTTTTCATCACAATGATCTATGCCCTTTTCATCACAGTGCTCCAGGCCATTGTCATCACAATACTCCATGTGCTTGTCATCAGAATACTCCATGACACTTGTCATCCCAATGCTCCATGACACCTGTCATCACAATGCTCCATGACACATGTCTTCAGAATGCTCCATGCCCCTTGTCATCACAGGTCTTCATGACCCTCGTCATCACAATGCACAATGGCCTTCTCATCACGATGCTCCACGGCCTTGCCATCACAATGCTCCATGCCCTGGTCATCACAATGCTCCATGACACTTCTCATCAAAATGCGACATGCTCTTGTCATCAGAATTCTCCATTCACTTATTGTCGCAATGCTCCTTGACCCCTGTCACAGCAAGCTTCATGTGCTTTTCCTCACAGTGCTTCACGCCCTTGTCATCAAAATGCTCAAAGACCCTTGTCATCACAATGCTCCATGAACCTTTTCATCACAATGCTAAAAGCCCTTGTCATCACGATGCTCCATTACCCTTGTCATCACAATCCTTCATGAGCCTTGGCATCAGAATGCTCCATGCCATTGTCTTCACAATGGACAATGACATATGTCATCACAATGCTCCATGCACCCTGTCATCACAATGCTCCATGATGCTTGTCATCACAATCCTCCATGCCCAATGTCATCACAATAATGCATGAAATTTGTCAGACCACGGCCCCATGCACTTCTCATCACAATGCTCCATGCCCTTGTCACTACAATGCTCTATGAACCACATATCACAATGTTCCACGCACTTGTCATCACAAGGCTCCATGACCCTTGTCATCACAGTGCTCCAAGACCCCTGTAATTACAATGCTCCATGCCCTTGTCATCACAAAGCTCCATGACGCTTGTCATCACAATGCTCCATGGCCTTCTCATCACAATGCTCCAGGGCCTTGTCATTACAATGCTCCATTCCCTTGTCATCACAATGCTCCATGATCCCTGTCATCACAATACTCCGTGAAAATTTTCAGCCCAATGATCCATTCCCTTGTCATCCCAATGCTCCATGACCCCTGTAATCAGAATGCTCCATGCCTTTGTCAGCAAAATGCTACATGACCTTGCCATCACAATCCTCCATGCACTTTTCATCACATTACTCCATGAAACTTGGGATCACATTGCTCCATACACTTGTCATCACAATGCTCCATGTTCCTTGAAATCACAATGCTCCATGACCACTCTCATCACAATGCTCCAAACACTTGTGATCACAATGCTCCATAACACTTGTCATCACAATGCTCCATGATGCATGTCATCACAATACTCCATGCCCTTGTCATCACAATGCTCCATGACCCATGACAACACAATGCTCTGGGCCTCTTGTCATCAAAATGCTCCATGACCCTTGTCATCACAGTAATCCATGCCCTTGTCATCCCAATGCTCTGTGACCCCTGTAATCACAATGCTCCATGACGCTTGTCATCAAAGTGCTCCATGACCTTTGTCATAACAAGGCTCCGTGCGCATATCATCACAATGCTCCATGACCCTTGCCATCACAATGCTCCATGCACTTGTCATCACAATTCTGCATTACCATTGTCATCACAATCCTCCATGAACCTTGGGATCACACTGCTCCATACACTTGTCATCACAATGCTCCATGCTGCTTGAAATCACAATGCTCCATGACCTCTGTCATCACAATCCTCCAAACACTTGTGATCACAATGCTCCATAGCACTTGTCATCACAACGCTCCATGACGCCTCTCATCACAGTACTCCATGCCCTTGTCATCACAGTACTCCATGACACTTGTCGTCAGAGGCTCCTTGAACCCAGTCATTACAAGGCTACATGCCCTTTTCATCACAATGATCCATGCCCTTTTCATCACAGTGCTCCAGGCCATTGTCATCACAATACTCCATGTGCTTGTCATCAGAATACTCCATGACCCTTGTCATCACAATGCTCCATGACACCTGTCATCACAATTCTCCATGACACGTCTTCACAATGCTCCATGCCCCTTGTCATCACAGGTCTTCATGACCCTCATCATCACAATGCACAATGGCCTTCTCATCACAATGCTCCATGGCCTTGCCATCAAAATGTTCCATGCCCTGGTCATCACAATGCTCCATGACACTTCTCATCAAAATGCTACATGCTTTTGTCATCACAATTCTCCATTCACTTACTGTCGCAATGCTCCTTGACCCCTGTCGCAGCAAGCTCCATGCGCTTGTCATCACAGTGCTTCACGCCCTTGTCATCAAAATGCTCAAAGACCCTTGTCATCACAATGCTCCATTACCCTTGTCATCACAATGCTCCATTACACGTGTCACCACAGGCCTCCATGACCCTTGGCATCAGAATGCTCCATGCCATTGTCTTCACAATGGACGATGACATATGTCATCACAATGCTCCATGCACCCTGTCATCACAATGCTCCATGATGCTTGTCATCACAATCCTCCATGCCCAATGTCATCACAATAATGCATGGAATTTGTCACACCAGTGCCCCATGCACTTCTCATCACAATGCTCCATGCCCTTGTCAATATACTGCTCTATGAACCACGTATCACAATGTTCCATGCCCTTCTCATGATAATGCTTCATGCCCTTGTCATTACAATCCTCCATGACCCATGTATCACAGTGTTCCGTGCCCTTGTCATCACAATGCTCCATGCCCACTCTCATCACAATAATCCATGAAAAGTTTCAGACCAATGCTCCATGCCCTTGTCATCACAATGCTCCATTACCCCTGTCATAACAATGCTCCATGACTCCTGCCATCACAATGTTCCACGGCCTTGTCATCACATGGCTCCATGACACTTGTCATCACAATGCTCCAAGATCCTTGAAATCACAATGCTCCATTCCTTTGTCATCACAAAGCTCCAAGACGCATGTCATCAGAATGTTCCATGGACTTCTCATCACAATGCTCCATGCCTTTTTCATCACAATGCTCCAAGACCCCTGTAATCACAATGCTCCATGCCCCTTTTCATCTCAATGCTCCATGAACCCTGTCATCACAATGCACCATGCCCATCATCATAATGCTTCATGCAATCGTCATCACAATGAAATCACAATGCTCCATGACCTCTGTCATCACAATATTCCAAACCCTTGTGATCACAATGTTCCATAACACTTGTCATCACAACGCACCATGTCGCTCGTCATCACAATTATCCATGGTCTTCTCATCACAATGCTCCATGACCTTTGTCATCACAATGCTCCATACACTTGTCATCACAATGCTCCCTGACACTAGCCGTCCTGTATGCTCCTTGAACCCTGTCATGACAAGGCTCCATGCCTTTTTCATCACAAGGATCCATGCCCTTTTCATCACAATTCTCCAAGACTCCTGTAATCACAATGCTCCATGCCCTTGTCATCACAATGTTCCATGATGCATGTCATCAGAATGCTCCGTGGCCATCTCATCACAATGCTCCATGCCCTTGACATCACAATGATTCATGTCGTTGTTATCACAAAGCTCCAAGACGCATGTCATCCGAATGATCCATGGCTTTCTCATCACAGTGCTCCATGCCCTTTTCACCACAATGCTCCAAGACTCCTGTAATCACAATGCTCGATGCCCCTTTTCATCAGAATGCTCCATGAGACTTGTCATCACAAGGATCCATGGTCTTCTCATCGCAATGCTCCAGGACCTTGTCATCACAATGCTCCATTCCCTTGTCATCTCAGTGCTCCATGACCCCTGTCATCACAATATTCCATGAATATTTTCAGCCCAATGCTCCATGACCTGCTCATTACAATGCTCCATGAGCCCTGTCATCACAATGCTACATGACCACTGTCGGCACAACGCTCCATGACCCCTGACAACACAATGATCCGGGATTCTTGTCATCAAAATGTTCCATGACACTTGTCATCCCAATGATACATGCCCTTGTCATCCCAATGCTCCATGATCCCTGTAATCACAATGCTCCATGACGCTTGTCATCACAGTGCTCCATGACCCTTGTCATCACAATTCTCCATGCCTTTGTCAGCAAAATGCCACATGACCTTGTCATCACAATGCTCCATGCACTTGTCATCACAATACTCCATTACCATTGTCATCAAAATCCGCCATGAACCTTGGGATCACATTGCTTCATGCCCTTGTCATCACAATGCTCCATGCTCCTTGAAATCAAAATGATCCATGACCTCTGTCATCACAATGCTCCAAACCCTTGTGATCACAATGTTCCATAACACTTGTCATCACAACGCTCCATGATGCCTGTCATCACAATAGTCCATGCCCTTGTCATCACAATGCTCCATGACCTTTGTCATCACTATGCTCAATACACTTGTCATCACAATGCTCCCTGACACTTGTCGTCAGATTGCTCCTTGAACCCAGTCATGAATAGGTTCCATGCCTTTTTCATCACAAGGATCCATGCCCTTTTCATCAAAATGCTCCATGCCATTGTCATAACAATGCTCCATGACCCCTCTCATCACATTGCTCCATGCCATTGTCATCACATAGCTCCATGACGCTTGTCATCACAATACTCCATGCCCTTCTCATCGCAATGCTCCATGCCCTGTCATTACAATGATCCATGACCCATGGATCACAATGTTCCGTGCCCTTGTCATCACAATGCTCCATGCGCTTGTCATCACATTCCTCCATGAACCTTGGGATCACATTGCTCCATACACTTGTCATCACAATGCTCCATGATGCCTGTCATCACAATACTCCATGCCCTTGTCATCACAATGCTCCATGACCCCTGACAACACAATGCTCTGGCACTCTTGTCATCAAAATGCTCCATGACCCTTGTCATCACAATAATCCATGCCCTTGTCATCCCAATGCTCTATGACCCCTGTAATCACAATGCACTGTGACCCTTGTCATCACAGTGCTCCATGACCCTTGTCATCACAAGGCTCCATGCACTTATCATCACAATGCTCCATGACCACTGTTATCACAATGCTACATGCCTTTGTCAGCAAAATGTTACATGACCTTGCCATCACAATTCTCCATGCGCTTGTGATCACAATCCTCCATTACCATTGGCATCACAATCTCCATGAACCTTAGGATCACATTGCACCATACACTTGTCATCACAATGTTCCATGTTCCTTGAAATCACAATGCTCCATAACCTCTGTCATCACAATGCTCCAAACCCTTGTGATCACAATGTTCCATAACACTTGTCATCACAACGCTCTGCTGGAGCCCACCCGGACGGGGCAAGGTTGCCCTAGCACAGCTAGGAAGCCCAGCACACCTGGAGGTACTTGCCCAGTGAGCAAGCAAAGCTACTCACCCGAGGGTCCTGGGATGAGAGCAAAAATCACCCTGCTATTAATTGGAAGCATGATGTTCATTCCCCTAATAGAGGGAGGATTCCGACCTTGTAAGAATTGGAAAAGGCCCACTAAGATAGAAACAGTCAAAACTACTTTGCCCCCACTGGAATTACCCACTCCGCGTCCCCCTCGTTGGGAAAGACAAAATGCCACGGGAATGTTTAAATTACGTTATCCTACTCTGAAAGAGAAAATGGATGATTTATGGCCCCCTTGGGGAGTAAGAGATAAACATGGGGTTTCATGGTACTGGTATAGGGGGCATCTTAGGCCTACATTGATTATGCAAACGTTGTTTCCCGAAGTGAGACTTGCTGGAGGTATAAAAAGCACATGTGTATCTAATTCATATATTATAGGACAATCAATCTTTTGTAAATATTTTAATGGACAACCTGGGATATTTATAGAAGTGCTATGCCCTCCTAAATTAGGTTACCCAGGAATAGGAAAATAATTATAGGATAAGGAAATATTATTTCCATGAACTAGCATGGAACAAACCAGCCAATACTGCTGCTATTTGTATATAGGTAGAATTAGTTAAGTCTTATAAAAGACAAAAATAGAATAGATATAATCTGTTATTAGAATAGGTGGTTTAACAAGGTCCAGGAATAGCAAAGAACATTTGGTTCACACACCTCGCTGGAGCCACAGAGCTACAGGATGTAAAGATTGTCATCGGAACTTGCAGCAGACACAGGAACAGTTGTTCCAAAACTGAAAAGGAACTGTACCTTGCCTCAAGGGAAAGGAAGAAGGAAACAGATGACTTGAGAGGGACTATTGTAACCACAAAAAGAAGATTATGTACCGTTATGAGTATATTGGGTATGTTTTGGGACTATTAAGCCAGTATGTTATTTAATCATTAAAAGGTATATAAGATTCATGTTAAGCATAATAGAATTGGCAGATTCTTGCAACTCATGGTGTGGTGCAGTTCTGTCCATCGCTGACTCCGTCTTCCCCTCGGGTAACTCCTGTCCTGCTGGAGCTGGACTCCGGCAACGCTCCATGGTGCCTGTCATCACAATATTCCATGCCCTTCTCATTACAATGCTCCATGACACTTGTTGTCAGATGCACCATGACCCTTGTCATCACAATGCTCCATGACTCCAGTCATCACAATGCTTCATGACCTGTGTCATCACAATGGTCCATGACCTCGTCATCACAAGGCTTTGTGACCTTTGTCACCAAAATGCTCCATGAACTTTTCATCACAATGCTCTGTGACCCTTGTCATCACAATGCTCCATGCCTTTGTCAGCACAATGCTCCATGACACTTGTCACCACCATGCTCCATACGCTTGTCAGCACAATGTTCCATGACCCATGTCATCACAATGCGCCATGAGCTTGGCATCACAATGCTCCCCAACCTTGTCATCACAATGCTCCATAAACCTTGTCATCACAATGCTCCACGCACTTCTCATCAAAATGCTCTCTCACCACTAATATCACAATGTTCCATAATAGTTATCACAATATTCCCTCACCCCTGTCATCACAATGTTCCATCACACCTGTCATCACAATGCTACATGCCCTTATAATCACAATGCTCCAAGATCCCTGTAGTCACAATGCTCCATACCCCTGTCATCACAAAGCTCCATGACACATGTCATCAGAATGCTCCATGACATTCTCATCACAGTTCTCCATGCCCTTGTCATCACAATGCTCCAAGATCCCTGTAATCACAATGCTCTATGGCCCTGTTCATCAGAATGCTGCATGAAACTTGTCATCACAATGCTCTATGACTCAAGTCATCACAATGCTCCATGACATTTGTCATCACAATGGTCCATGGCCTTCTCATCACAATGCTCCAGGGACTTGTCATCACAATGCTCCATTCCCTTGTCATCAAAATGCTCCATGATCCCTCTCATCACAATACTCCATGAATATTTTCTGCCAAATGCTCCATGCCCTTGTTATCACCATGCTCCATGACCGCTGAAAACACATTGTTCCATAACCCCTGTCATCTAAATGCTCCGTGACACTTTTCATCACAATGCTCCATGATCCTGACATCACAATGTTCCATAATCCCTGTCATCAAAACGTTCCATGACACTTTTCATCAAATTGCTCCATGACCCTGCCATCACAATTCTCCCTGCCCTTCTCATCACAATGCACCACGCCCTTGTCATCAAAATGCTCCATGACCTTTGTCATCACAATGCTCCATGACCATTCGCATCACAATGCTCCATGCCATTGTCCTCACAATGCTCCATGAACCCTCTCATCACATTGCTCCATGCCCTTGTCATCACAGAGCTCCATGACGCTTGTCATCACAATGCTCGATGACCTTCTTATCACAATGCTCCAGGCCCTTGTCATTACAATCCTCCATGACACATGTATCACAGTGTTCCATGACATGTCATCACAATGCTCCATTACCCCTGTCATAACAATGCTCCATGACCCCTGCCATCACAATGTTCCACAGCCTTGTCATCATAAGGCTCCTTGACCCTTGTCAACACAATGCTCCAAGACCCCTGTAGTCACAATGCTCCATGCCCTTGTCATCACAAAGCTCCATGACGCATGTCATCAGAATGCTCCATGGCCTTCTCATCACAATGCTCCATGCCCTTGTCATCACAATGCTCCAAGAACCCTGTAATCACAATGCTCCATGCCCCTTTTCATCTCAATGCTCCATGAACCCTGTCATCACTATGCACCATGCCCATCATCATAATGCTTCATGCTATTGTCATCACAATGAAAGCAAATGCTCCGTGACTTCTGTCATCACAATGCTCCAAACCCTTGTGATCACAATGTTCCATAACACTTGTCATCACAATGCCCCATGATGCTCTTCATCACAATTATACATAGTCTTCTCATCACAATGCTCCATGACTTTGTCATCACAATGCTCCCTGACACATGTCGTCAGTATGCTCCTTGAAGCCTGTCATGACAAGGCTCTATGCCTTTCTCATCACAATGATCCATGCCCTTTTCTTCACAATGCTCCAAGACCCCTGTAATCACAATGCTCCATGCCCTTGTCATCAGAAAGCTCCATGGCACATGTCATCAGAATGCTCCGTGGCCTCCTCATCACAATGCTCCATGCCCTGTTCATCACAATGCTCCAAGACCCCTGTAATCACAGTGCTCCATGCACCTTTTCATCAGAATGCTCCATGAGACTTGTCATCACAAGGCTCCATGGTCTTCTCATCACAATGCACCAGGACCTTGTCATCACAATACTCCATGAATATTTTCTGCCCAATGCTCCATGACCTTCCCATCACAATGCTCCATGACCCCTGTCATCACAATGCACTATGACCACTGTCATCACAACGCTCCATGACCCCTGACAAAACAATGATCCGGGACTCTTGTCATCAAAATGCTCCATGACCTTTGTCATAACAATGATCCATGCCCTTGTCATCCCAATTCTCCATGACCCCTGTAATCACAATGCTCCGTGACGCTTGCCATCACAGTGCTACACCACCCTTGTCATCACAATGCTCCATGCCTTTTTCAGCAAAATGCTACATGACCTTGTCATCAAAATGCTCCATGCGCTTGTCATCACAATACTCCATTACCATTGTCATCACAATCCTCCATGAACCTTGGGATCACATTGCTTCATGCCCTTGTCATCACAATGCTCCTTGCTCCTTGAAATCAAAATGATCCATGACCTCTGTCATCACAATGCTCCAAACCCTTGTGATCACAATGTTCCATAACACTTGTCATCACAATGCTCCATGATGCGTGTCATCACAATACTCCATGCCCTTGTCATCACAATGCTCCATGACCTTTGTCATCACAATGCTTAATACACTTGTCATCACAATGCTCCCTGACACTTGTCGTCAGAATGGTCCTTGAACACTGTCATGAAAAGGCTCCATGCCTTTTTCATCACAATGATCCATGCCATTGTCATCACAATACTCCACAAGCTTGTCATCAGAATGCTCCATGACCCTTGTCATCACAATACTCCATGCCACCTGTCATCACAATGCTCCATGACACCAGTCATCACAATGCTCCATGCCCCTTGTCATTACAGTGCTCCATGACGCTTGTCATCACAATTATCCATGGTCTTCTCATCACCATGCTCCTCGGTCTTGCCATCACAATGCTCCTTGCCCTGGTCATCACAAGGCTCCATGTAGCATGTCATCACTATTCTCCACGTCCTTTTCATCACAATGCTCCATGACACTTCTCATCACAATGTTACATGCTCCTGTCATCACAATTCTCCATACACTTGTCATCACAATGCTCCATGAACCCTGTCATAGCAAGCTCCATGTGCTTGTCTTCACAATGCTTCACGACCTTCTCTTCAAAATTCTCAATGGGCCTTGTCATCACAATGCTCCATGCCCTGGTCATCACAATGATCCTTGACACTTCTCATCACAATGATACATGCTCTTGTCATCATAATTCTACATGCAATTGTCATCGCAATGTTACATGACTCCTGTCATTGCAAGCTCCATGCGCTTGTCATCACAATGGTAGACGACCTGGTCATCAAAATTCTAAAAGGCCCTTGTCATCCCAATGCTCCTTGCCCTTGTCATCACAATGCTTCATTACCTTTGTCATCACAATCCTCCATGACACTTGGCATCACAATGCTCCATGCCATTGTCATCACAATGGACCATGACATATGTCATCACAATGCTCCCTGACACCTGTCTTCACAATACTCTATGACCTTGTCATCACAATGCTCCATGCCCTTGTCATCACAATGCTCCATGAACCCTCTCATCACATTGCTGCATGCCCTTGTCGTCACAAAGCTCCATGACACTTGTCATCACAATGCTCGATGCCCTTCTATTCACAATGCTCCATGACCTTTTCATTACAATCCTCCAGGACCCATGTATAACAGTGTTCCGTGCCCTTGTCATCACAATGCTCCATGCCCACTCTCATCACAATAATCCATGAAAATTTTCAGACCAATGGTCCATGCCCATGTCATCACAATGCTCCATTACCCCTGTCATAAAAATGCTCCATGCCCATCATCATAATGCTTCATGCTATTGTCATCACAATGAAATCAAAATGCTCCATGACCTCTGTCATCACAGTGCTCCAAACCCTTGTGATCACAATGTTCCATAACACTTGTCATCACAATGCCGCATGACGCTCTTCATCACAATTATCCATGGTCTGCTCATCACAATGCTCCATGACATTTGTCCTCACAATGCTCAATACACTTGTCATCACAATGCTCCCTGACACTTGTCATCAACATGCTCCTTGAACACTGTCATGACAAGGCTCCTTGCCTTTTGCATCACAATGATCCATGCCCTTTTCATCACAATGCTCCAAGACCCCTGTAATCACAATGCTCCATGCCCTTGTCATCACAAAGCTCCATGACGCATGTCATCAGAAAGCTCCATGGCCTTCTCATCACAATGCTCCTTTCCCTTGTCATCAGAATGCTCCATGACCACTGTCATCACAATACTCCATGAACATTTTCAGCCCAATGCTCCATGACCTTCTCATCACAATGCTCCATTACACCTGCCATCACAACGCTCCATGTCCCCTGACAACGCAATGATCCGGGACTCTTGTCATCAAAATGCTCCATGACCCTTGTCATCACAATGATCCATGCCATTGTCATCCCAGTGCTCCAGGACCCCTGTAATCACAATGCTCTGTGACGATTTTCATCACAGTGTAACATGACACTTGTCATCAGAATGCTCCATGCCTTTGTCAGCAAAATGCTACATGACCTTGTCATCACAATGCTCCATGCACTTGTCATCACAATCCTCCCTGAAACTTGGGATCACATTGCTTCACACACTTGTCATCATCATGCTCCATGCTCCTTGAAATCAAAATGATCCATGACCTCTGTCATCACAATGCTCCAAACCCTTGTGACCACAATGTTCCATAACACTTGTCATCACAATGCTCCATGATGCCTGTCATCACAATACTCCATGCCCTTGTCATCACAATGCTCCATGACCTTTGTCATCACAATGCCCAATACACTTGTCATCACAATGCTCCCTGACACTTGTCGTCAGAATGCTCCTTGAACCTGTCATGAAAAGGCTCCATGCATTTTTCATCACAATGCTCCATGCCCTTTTCATCACAATGCTCCATGCCATTGTCATCACAATACTCCACAAGCATGTCATCAGAATGCTCCATGACAATTTTCATCACAATGCTCCATGACCCCTGTCATATCAAGCTCCATGCGTTTGTCATCACAATGCTTCATGAGCTTGTCATCTAAATTCTCAATGGCCCTTTTCATCACAATGCTCCATGCCCTCGTCATCACAATGCTCCATGACCCTTGTCATCACAATGCTCCAAACCCTTGTCATCACAATGCTCCATTACCTTTGTCATCACAATCCTCCATGACACTTGGCATCACAAGGCTCAATGCCATTGTCATCACAATAGACCATGACATGTGTCATCACAATACTCCCTGACACCTGTCTTCACAATACTCCATGACCTTGTCATCACAATGCTCCATGCTCTTGTCATCACAATGCGTCATGCCCACTGTCATCACAATAATCCATGAAATTTGTCAGACCAATGCTCCATGCCCCTGTCATCACAATGCTCCATGACCCCTGTCATCACAATGCTCCATGATTGCAGTCATCACAATGCTTCATGACCTGTGTCATCACAATGGTCCATGCCCTCGTCATCACAAGGCTCTGTGACCTTTGTCACCAAAATGCTCCATGAACTTTTCATCACAATGCTCTGTGACCCTTGTCATGACAATGCTCCATGCCTTTGTCAGCACAATGCTCCATGACACTTGTCACCACCATGCTCCATACGCTTGTCAGCACAATGTTCCATGACCCATGTCATCATAATGTGCCATGCACCTGTCATCTCAATGCCCACAACCTTGTCATCACAGTGCTCCATAAGCATTCTCATCACAATGCTCCATGCAGTTCTCATCAAAATGCTCTCTCACCACTGATATCACAATGTTCCATCTCTAGTCATCACAGTACTCCCTCACACCTGTCATCACAATGTTCCATGACCCGTGTCATCACAATGCTACATGCCCTTATCATTACAATGTTCCATGACCCATGATATCACAATGTTCCATGACCCGTGTCATCACAATGCTACATGCCCTTATCATTACAATGTTCCATGACCCATGATATCACAATGTTCCATAACCCCTGTCATCAAAGTGCTCCATGACCCTTTTCATCACAATGCTCCATGACCCCTGACATCACAATGTTCCATAACCACTGTCATCAAAATGTTCCATGACGATTTTCATCAAATTGCTCCATGAACCTGTCATCACAATGCTCCTTGCCCTTCTCATCATTATGCACCACGCCCTTGTCATCAAAATGCTCCATGACCGTTGTCATCACAAAGCTCTGTGACCCTTTGCATCACAAGGCTCCATGCCATTGTCATCACAATGCTCCATGAACCCTCTCATCACATTGCTCCATGCCCTTGTCATCACAAAGCTCCATGACGCTTGTCATCCCAATGCTCGATGCCCTTCTCCTCACAATGCTTCATGCCCTTGTCCTTATGATACTCCATGACCCATGTATCACAGTGTTCCATGCCCTTGTCATCACAATGCTCCATGCCCACCCTCATAAAAATAATCCATGAAATTTTTCAGACCAATGCTCCATGCCATTGTCATCAAAATGCTCCATTTCCCCTGTCATAACAATGCTCCATGACCCCTGCCATCACAATGATCCACGGCCTTGTCATCACAAGGCTCCATGACCCTTGTCATCACAAAGCTCCAAGACCCACTGTGACAGTAATCATTGTGAAAGTGCCGATGGTGGCAGTTCTCATAGTGACAGTTCTTGTGACAGTCCTAATGGTGGCAGTGCTCGTGGTAACAGTGCTCTTGGTGACAGTGCTCATGGTGGCAGTGCCCATGGTGAGACTACTGAAGGTGACACTGCCCATGGTGACAGTGCACATGGTCATGGTGCATCTGGTGGCAGTGCAAAATAGTGACAGTGCCCATGGTGACATTGCTCATGATGACTTTGCTTACGGTGATAGTTCTTACGGTGACAGTGCACATGGTGACACTGCACACAGAGACAGTGTTATTTGTGACAGTGTTCACGGAGATATTTCCCATGGTGAGAGTGTCCATGGTGACAGTGCCCATAGTCCCAATTCTAATGGTGTAGTGCTCACAGTGACAGTGCACATGGTGAAAGTACCCAGGGTGATATTATTCATGGTGACAGTGCTCATGGTGACAATCCCAAGGTGACAGTGCTAATAGTGATAGTCAGCGTGGTGAGAGTTATTATGCTGAATGTGACCATGCTGACAATTCTCACAGTGACAATGCCTATGGTGAAAATTCTCATAGCGACAGTGCTCATGGTGACCGTGCACATGGTGATATTACCCATGGTGACATTACTCATGTAAAAGTGCCCATGGTGACACTACACATGGTGGCAGTGCAAAATGGTGACAGTGCCCATGGTGATATTGCTCATGGTGACATTGCTTATGGTGATAAATCTTACGGTGACAGTGCGCATGGTGACACTGCACACAGTGACAGTGCTCATGGTGACAGTGTTCACGTTGATAGTGCCGATGGTGGATGTGCCCGTGGTGACAGTGCCCACAGTCACAATTCTCATGGTGTACTGCTCACAGTGACAGTGCCCAGGGTGACAGTATTCATGGTGACATTGCGCATGGTGAGAGTGCCCATGTTCACAACTCTCACAGTGATAGTGCCCATGGTGACAATACCCAGGGTGACAGAGCTCATGGTAAAAGTGCTCACGGTGACAGTGCCCATGGTGACAGTATCTAAGGTGACAATTCCCATGATGAGAGTTCTCATGGTAAAAGTGCCCATGGTGACAATATGCAGGGTGTGCTGCACATGGTGTCAGAGATCATGGTGACACTGCTCATGTGGACAGTGCCATAAGTGACAGAGCTCATTGTGGCAGTGCTCATGGTGAACTTGCTCATGGTGACAGTGATTATGGTGATAGATGTCACGGTGGCCCTGCACATGATGACAGTGCCCATGGTGACAGTGCCCACGCTGACAAAGCCCATGGTGATACTTCCCATTGTGACAGTGCCCACGATGACAGAGCCCATGGTGACAGTACCCAAGATCACAGTGCCCATGTGGAGAGTGCTAATGGTGACTGTGACCATGGTGACTGTGCCCATGGTAACAGTGCCCAGTATGACAAGGCCCGTGGTGACAGTCCTCACAGTGATCGTGCCCATGGTGACAGTGCCGATGCTGAGAGTGCCAATAGTGACATAGCTCATGGTGAAACTGCCCATGGAGACGTTGCCCATGGTGACAGTGCTCATGGTGACAACCCCACGGTGACAGTGCCAATGGTGAAAGTCCCCGTTTTGACAGTTCTTACGTTGAATGTGACCATGGTGACAGTTCTCACGGTGACAGTGCCTATGGTGAAAATTCTCATAGTGACAGTGCTCACGGTGACAGTGCCCATGGTGATATTACCCATGGTGACAGTACTCATGGTAAAAGTGCCCATGGTGACACTGCACATGGTGGCAGTTCAAAATGTTGACAGTGCCCATGGTGATATTGCTCATGGTGATATTGCTTACGGTGATAGTCCTTATGGTGATAGTGTGTATGCTGAAACTGCACAGTGACAGTGCTCATGGTGACAGTGTTCATGGCAATAGTGCTGATGGTGAATGTGCCCATGGTGACAGTGCCCATAGTCACAATTCTCACGGTGTAGTGCTCACGGTGACAGTGCCACGGTGACAATACACAGGTTGACAGTATTGATGGTGCCATTGCTCATGGTGAGAGTGCTGATGTTCACAACTCTCAGGGTGAGAGGGCCCATGGTGACAATACCCAGGGTGACAGAGCTCATGGTAAAAGTGCTCACGGTGAAAGTGCCCATAGTGACAGTACCTAAGGTGACAATTCCCATGGTAAGAGTGCTCATGGTGATATTGCCCAGGGTGACAATACCCAGGGTGTCCTGCCCATGGTGTCAGTGATCATGGTGACACTGCTCATGTGGACAGTGCCTTAAGTGACAGTGCTCATTGCGGCAATGCTCATGGTGAACATGCTCATGGTGACAGTGCCCATGGTTACAGTGCTTATGGTGATAGAAGTCATGGTGGCCATGCCCACGGTGACAGTGCCCATGCTGAAAAAGCCCATGGTGAGATTTCCCATTGTGGCAGTGCCCACGGTGACAGAGCCCATGGTGACATGGCCAAGATCACAGTGCCCATGGTGAGAGTGCTAACGGTGACTGAGCTGATGGTGACAGCACCCAGTGTGACAACGCCCATTTTGATAGTGCTCACGGTGGCCGAACCAATGCTGACAGTGTCGATGGTGATAGTGCCAATAGTGAGAGTGCTCACGGTGAAACTGCCCATGGAAACACTGCCCATGGTGATAGTGCTCATCGTGACAACCCCTTGGAGGCAGTTCCAATGGTGAGAGTCCCCGTGGTGACAGTTCTTATGGTGAAAGTAACCCTGTTGAAATTGCTCATGGTGACAGTGCTCACGGTGACAGTGCCCAAGATGATGGTCTCCATGTTGACAGTACTCATGGTGACTGTTCTCATGGTGACATTGCCTATGGTGATAATGCTCTTAGTGAGAGTGACCACGGTGACAGTTCTCACCGTGATAGTGCCCATGGTGACAGTGTTCGTGGTGACAGACCGCATTGAGGCTGTGCCCGTGGTGATAGTGCTCACGGTGATAATACTCACGTTGACAATGCCCAAGGTGACAATAGCCATGGTGACAGTAATCATGGTGAAAGTGCCCATGGTGGCAGTTCTCATAGTAGACAGATCTTGTGACAGTGTGCATGGTGGCAGTGTTCATGGTGACAGTGCTCATGGTGGCAGTGTCCATGGTAGACTACCAATGGTGACACTGGCCATGGTGACAAAGCATATGGTGATGGAGCATTTGGTGGCAGTGCAAAATAGTAACAGTGCCCATGGTGATATTGCTCATGGTGATAGTGCCCATGGTGGGAGTGCCCATGGTTACAGTGCTCATGGTGACAGTGCCCATGGTGACAGTGCCCCTGGTGACAGTGCACACCGTGAGAGTGCCCATGGTGGCTGTGCCCATGGTGACAGATCTTATCATGATAGTGCTCACGGTAGCAGTGTTCATATAATAGTGCTCACGGTGGCAGTGCCCACAGTGAGAGTGCCAATGGTTACAAAACTGACTGTGACAGTGCCCATGGTGACTTTTCTCTCTGTGACAGTGCCCTTGGGGACAGTTAGCATGGTGAGATTTCTCACAGTGATAGTGCACATTGTTTCAGTGCTCATAGTGACAAGACCCATGGCGCCAGTGCCCATCATGGCATTGTTCATGGTGATAGTTCTCACGGTGACAGTGCTGATGGTGATATTACCCATGGTGACAGTACTCAGTGATAAAGTGCTCATGGTGACAGTGCCTAAGTTGGCAGTGCAAAATGGTAACAGTGCCCATGGTGACATTGCTTACTGTGATAGTCCTTGTGGTGATAGTGTGCATGGTGACACTGCCCACCGTGACACTGCTCTCGTTGACAGTGCTCACGGTGATAGTGCCAATGTTGGAAGTGCCCATCGTGAAAGTGCCCATGGTGACAGTTCTTATGGTGACAGAGCTCACAGTTACAGTGCCCATAGTTATAGTGTCCATGGTGGCAGTACTAACAGTGAAATTGTTCATGGGGACAGTGCCCATGGTGACAGTGCCCATGGTCACAACCCTCATGGTGATAGTGCCCATGATGACAGTGCTCATGGTGACAGTCCACATTGTGCCAGTGCCCAAGGTGACAGTGCTCATGGTGACACTGCCCGTGGTCACAAGCATCACAGTGAAAGTGCTCACGGTGACAGTGCACATGGTGAAAGTGACCGCGGTGACAGTTCTAACGGTGATAGTGCCCATGATGACAGTGCTCATTGTGACAGTCCACATTGTGCCAGTGTCCAAGGTGAGAGTGCTCATGGTGACAGTGCTGAAAGTCACAATACCCATGGTGACAGGGCACATGTTGGTAGTGCACATGGTGGTAGCGAATAATGGTGAAAGTGCCAATGCTGAAACTTCTCATGGTGACAGTGCACACGGTGACCACCCGTGCTGACAGTGCTCATGATAGAAGTACCCGTGGTGACAGTGCTCACAGTGATAGAGCCCATGGTGGCCATGCCCATGGTGACACTGCCCACGGTGACAAAACCCATGATGATATTGCCCATGGTGAAAATGCCCACGGTACCATTGCCTAGGGTGACAGTGCTCACAGTGACATTACCGATGGTAACAGTGACCATGGTGAGAGTGCGCATGGTGATAGTGTCCATGGTGACAGGACTCATTGTGACAGTCCGCATTGTGCCAGTACCCATAGTGACAGTGCTCACGGTGACATTGCCCATGGTGACAGTGACCACGATGAGCATGCTCATGGTGGTAGTGCTCACAGTAATAGTGCTCATGGTGACAGTGCTGACAGTGACAGTGCTCATGGTGATGGTGATCATGGTGATAGTGTCCATGGTGAGAGTCCGCACGTTGATAGTTCCCATGGTGGCAGTTCTTATTGTGAAAGTGCTCATGATGATATTGCCCATGTTGGTAGTTCCCAAGGTGAGAGTGCTCACGGTGATAGTGACCATGGTAACAGTGCACATGGTAGACGTGCCCTTGGTGACAGTGCCCATGATGACAGTAGTCATGGTGACAGTTCTCACGGTGAAAGTGCCCATGGTGACACTGCACATGGTGGCAGTGAAAAATGGTGACACTGCCCATGATGACAGTTCTCATTGTGATAGTGCACATGGTGAAAACCCATGCAGACGGTACTCACGGTGAGAGTTCTCATGGTTGCAGTACACATGGTGACAGTGCTCACAGTGATAATGTCCATGGTGGCAGTGCCCATGGTGATACTGCCCATGATGACAGGTCCCATAGTGACAGGGCCCACGGCACCATTGCCTATGGTGACAGTGCTCATGGTGACAGTGACCACAGTGAGAGTACTCACGGTGAGAGTGCTCACAGTAATAGTGCTCATGGTGACAGTGAAAATGTTGACAATACCCATGGTGACAGTACTCATGTTGAAAATACCCATGGTGGCAGTTCTCATAGCAACAGTTCTCATGGTGACAGTGCTCATAATAGCAGTGCCCAAGGTGGTGACAGTGCTCTTGGTGGCAGTTCCCATCCGGACAGTACTGATGGTGACACTGTGCATAGTTACAGTGCCCATGATACCCGTGCTCATGCTGATAGTGCACATAATGCCAGTGCCCATGGTGGTAGTTCACATGGTGACAGTGCTAAATAGTGACAGTGTACATGCTGACAGTGCTCATGGTGATAGTGCCCATGGTGACAGTGCGCACGGTGATAATGGGCATTGTTAGAGTGTTCATGGTGACAGAGCCCAAGGTGGCAGTGGCCATGGTGACAGTGCCCACAATGACAGTGCCCATGCTGACAGTGCCAACAGTGACAGTGCCCATGGTGATATATCTCACGATGACAGTGCCCATGGGGACAGTTAGCATGATGAGATTTCTCACGGTGATAGTGCCCATTGTGACAGTGCTCACAGTGACAATGCCCATGGTGCCAGTGCCCATAGAGAATTCCGCACGGTCACATTTCTCACGGTGATAGTACCTATGGTGATATTACCCATGGTGACACTGCACATGGTGGCAGTGCTCATGATTACAGTGCCCAAGTTTACAGTGTTTATGGTGATAGATGTAACAGTGTCAGTGCCCACAGGGACAGTGCCCATGCTGACAAAGCCCATGGTGATATTTCCCATTGTAACAGTGCCCACGGGGACAGTGCCCATGATGACAGCGCCCAGTGTGACAAGGCCCATGGTGACTGTGCCCATGGTGACAGTGCCGATGGTGGGAGTGCCAATAGTTACAGAGCTCATGGTGAAACTGCCCATGGAGACATTGCCCATGGTGATAGTGCTCATGGTGACAACCCCACGGTGACAGTGCCAATGGTGATAGTCCCCGTGGTGAGAGTTCTTACGTTGAATGTGACCATGGTGACAGTTCTCATGGTGACAGAGCCTATGGTGAAAATTCTCATAGTGACAGTGCTCGTGGTAACAGTGCCCATGGTGATATTACCCATGGTGACAGTACTCATGGTAAAAGTGCCCATGGTGACACTGCACATGGTGGCAGTGCAAAATGGTGACACTGCCCATGGTGATACTGATCATGATGACATTGCTTACGGTGATAGTCCTTACAGTGACAGTGTGTATGGTGAAACTGCACACAGTGAGAGTGCTCATGGTGACAGTGTTCATGGCGATAGTGCCGATGGTGAATGTGCCCATGGTGACAGTCCCCATAGTCACAGTTCTCATGGTGTAGTGCTCACGGTGAGAGTGCTCATCGTGTCATTACACAGTGTGACAGTATTCATGGTGCCATTGCTCATGGTGATAGTGCCCATGGTGAGAGTGCCCATGTTCACAACTCTCACAGTGATAGTTCCCATGGTGACAATACCCAGGCTGACAGAGCTCATGGTAAATGTGCTCACGGTGACAGTACCTAAGGTGACAATTCCCAAGGTGAGAGTGCTCATGGTAACAGTGCCCATGGTGACAATACCCAGGGTGTCCTGCCCATGGTGACAGTGATCATGGTGACACTGCTCATGTGGACAGTGCCATAAGTGACAGTGCTCATGGTGACCGTGCTCATACTGACAGTGCCCATGGTTACAGTGCTTATCCTGATCGATGTTATGGGGGCAGTGCACAGGGTGAACTTTACCACGCGGACAAAGCCCATGGTGATACATCCCATTGTGACAGTGCCAACAGTGGCAGAGCCCATGGTGACAGTGCCCAAGATCACAGTGCCCATGGTGAGAGTGCTAACGGTGACTCTGCCCATGGTGACAGCACCCAGTGTGACAATGCCCATTGTGACAGTGCTCACGGTGACCATGCCGATACTGACAGTGCCGATGGTGATAGTGCCAATAGTGAGAGTGCTCACGGTGACACTGCCCATGGAGACACTGCCCATGGTTATAGTGCTCATCATGACAACCCCTTGGAGGCAGTGCCAATGGTGAGAATCCCCATGGTGACAGTTCTCACGGTGAAAGTGATCCTGTTGAAATTGCTCATGGTGACAGTGCTCAAGGTGATAGTCTCCATTTTGACAGTGCCCATGGTGACTGTTCTCACAGTGACAGTGCCTATGGTGATTATGCTCTTAGTGACAGTGCTCATGGTGCTCATGGTGACAGTGCCCATGGTGACAGTGACCACGGTGACTATTCTCACCATGATAGTGCCCATGGTGACAGTGTTCATGATGACAGTCCGCATTGAGGCTTTGCCTGTGGTGACAGTGTGCATGGTGATAGTTCTCACGGTGATAGTACGCACGTTGACAGTGCCAAAGGTGACAATACCCACGGTGACAGTAATCATGGTGAAAGTGCCCATGGTGGCAGCTCTCATAGTGACAGTTCTTTTGACCGTGCCCTTGGTGGCAGTGCCCATGGTGAGACTACCAATGGTGACACTGCCCATGGTGACAGTGCACATGGTCATGGTGCATCTGGTGGCAGTGCAAAATAGTGAGAGTGCCCATGGTGATATTGCTCATGGTGATAGTGCCCATGGTGAGAGTGTCCATGGTTACAGTGCTCATTCTGACAGTGCCCATGGTGACAGTGCCCCTGGTGACACAGCACACCTTGAGATTGCCCATGTTGGCTGTGCCCATGGTGACAGTTCTTATCATGATAGTGCTCACGGTAGCAGTGCTCATGGTAATAGTGCTCACGGTGGCAGTGCCCACAATGAGAGGGCCAAAGGGGAGAATACAAACTGTGACAGTGCCCATGGTGACTTTTCTCTCTGTGACAGTGCCCTTGGGGACAGTTAGCATGGTGACATTGCTCACGATAAGATCTGTCACCATGGGCACGGCCACCATGGGCACTCTCACTGTGTGCACTGTCACTAGGGGCACTGTCACTATGGGCACTGTCACCATGAGAACTGTAACCATGGGCACTCTCACCATGGGCACTATCACTATGAGCAATATCACCATGGGCACTGTCACTATTTTTCACTGCCAATAGATGCACCATGACCATGTGCACTGTCACCATGGGCAGTGTCACCATTAGTAGTCTCACCATGGATCCTGCCACCATGAGCACTGTCACCAAGAGCACTGTCACAAGAACTGATACTATGAGAACTGCCACCATGGGCACTTTCACCATGATTACTGTCACTGTGGGTATTGTCACCTTGAGCACTATCACCCTGAGCACTGTCACCACGGGCACATCCTCAATGTGGACTGTCACCATAAACACTGTCACCATGGGCACTATCATGGTGAGAACAGTCACCATGGTCACTGTCACCATGGGCAGTGTCACCGTGAGGACTGTCACTAAGAGCATTATCAACATAGGCACTGTCACCATGAAAACAGTCACCATGGGCACTGTCAACATGAGACTATCACCTTGAACACTGTCACCATGAGCACTGTCACCATGATTAATTTCAACAGGGTCAATTTCACCGTGAGAAATGTCATCACCGTGACTCTCACCATTGGCACTGCCTCTGAGTGGTTGTCACGATGAGCACTATCACCATGGGCAGTGTCTCCATGGGCAGTTTCACCATGAGCACCCTCACTATTGGCATTATCACCATTGGCACTGTCAACATCGGTACGGTCACCGTGAGCACTGTCTCAATGGGCGTTGTCACAATGGGTGCTGTCACCATGGGAACAGTCACCATTAGCAGTCTCACCATGGGCACTGTGATCTTGGGCACTGTCACAATGGGCTCTGTCACTGTGGGTACTGTCACAATGGAAAATATCACCATGGGCTTTGTCAGCGTGGGCAATGTCACTGTGGGCACACCCACCCTGACATTTATCACCATAAGCACTGTCACCATGAGCACGGTCACTATGAGCACTTCCACAATGAGCACTGTCACTTATGGCGCTGTCCACATGAGCAGTGTCACCATGATCACTCTCACCATGGGCAGGACACCCTGGGAATTGTCACCATGGGCACTGTCACCATGAGCAGTCTCATCATGGGAATTGTCACCTTAGGTACTGTCACCATGGGCACTGTCACCGTGAACACTTTTACCATCAGCTCTGTTACCCTGGGTATTGTCACCATGGGAACTATCACCGTGAGAGTTGTGAACATGGGCACTCTCACCATGGACACTATCACCATGAGCAATGTCACCATGAATACTGTCACCCTATGTATTGTCACCATGGGCACTGTCACTGTGAGCACTACACCATGAGAATTCTGACTATGGGCACTGTCACCAGGGGCACATTCACCATAGGCACTATAGCCGTGAAAACTGTCACCATTAGCACTGTCACTGTGTGCAGTTTCACCATACACATAATCACCGTAAGGACTATAAGCAATGTCACCATGAGCAATATCACCATGGGCACTGTCACCATTTTGCACTGCAACCCTGTGGAGTGTCATCATGGGCACTTTTACCATGAGTACCGTCACCATGGGTAATATCACCATGGGCACTGTCACTGTGTGCACTGTAACTATGAGAATTTTCTCCATAGGCACTGTCACCATGAGAACTGTCACCATGAGCACTGTCAACATGGAGACCATCACCTTGAGCACTGTCACCATGAGCACTGTCACCATAAGAAATGTCACCATGATTACATTCAATGTAAGATCTGTTACCACGGGGACTATCACCATTGGCACTGTCACTGTGGGGTTTTCACCATGAGCACTATCACCATGGGCAATGTCTCCATGGACAGTTTCACCATGAACACAGTCACCGTAAGCACTGTCACCATGGGCACTGTCACCGTGGATACTCTCACAATGGGAAGTATCACCATGGGCTTTGTCAGCGTGGGCACTGTCCCCGTGGCATTGTCACCGTGACATCTATCACCATAAACACTCTAAACATGAGCACTATCACCATGAGAATTGTCACCATGAGCACTGGTACAATGAACACTGTTATTTATGGCACTGTCAACATGAGCACTGTCACCATGGGCATGACACCATGGGCACTGTCAACATGGGCATTGTCACCCTAGGTACTCTCACCATAGGCATTATCACTGTGAGAATTGTGAACATGGGCACTGTCACCATGGGCACTATCACCATGAGCACTGTCAACATGACTATTGTCACCCAGGGTATTTTCACCACGGGCAATGTCACTGTGAGCACTGCACCATGAGAATTGAGACTATGGGCAGTGTCAACATGGACACTCTCACCATAGGAACTATCTCCATGAACACTGTCACCGTGAACACTGTCACTGTGTGCAGTGTCACCATGTGCACTGTCACTGTAAGGACTATCACCATAAGCAAAGTCACCATGAGCAAAATCACCATGGGCACTGTCAACATTTTGCACTGCCACCATGTGCAGTGTCACCATGGGTAATATCAACATAGGCACTTTCACTGTGGGAACTGTGACCGTGCAGAATGTCTCCATGGAACTGGCACCATGGGTATTGTCACTGTGAGCACTGTCACAATGGGCACTATCACTGTGAGAAATCTCACCATGCTAACTGTCCCCATGGGCACTGTCACCGTGAGAAGTGTCACCATCGGCACTGTCACTGTCGGCACTGTCACCATGGGCACTGTCATTGTGCCCAGTGTCACCGTAGGCAATGGCACCATGGGCACTGTCACCATGGGCACTGTCATCATGGACATTTTCACCGTGGGCAATGTCACCATGGGCACTGCCAACATAGGAACTATCACTATGTGCACTAACACCACGGGTACTGCTACCATGAGCAATGTCAGTATGGGTTGTCACTGTATGCACTGTCACCATGAGTACTGTCATCCTGGGCACTGTCACCAAGGGCACAGCCACCATGGGCAAGGTTACCATGGTCACTATCACCAGGAGCACTGTCACCATGGGAACTACCAACATGGGCACTGTCATCATGAGCACTTTCACAATGGGAAATGCCACCATGGGCACTATTAATTTGAGCATGCTCACTATGGGCACTATCACCAAGGGCACTGTCAGTTTCAGCACTATCTCCATGGGTACTGCAACCATGACCACTGTCACCATAAGCACTGTCACCATTCTCATTATCACCACGGGCACTGTCACCATGGGCACTATCACCATGAGAACTGTCAGCCTGGGCACTGTCACCATGGGTATTGTGACTTTGGGCACTGTCACCGTGAGCACGGTCACGTTGGGCACTGGCACAGTGTGGACTGTCACCATGAGCACTGTCATCATTGGCACTATCACCATTAGAATTTACACCGTGGTAACTGTCACCATGGGCACTGTCACCGTGAGCACTATCACCGTGATGGTTGTGACCATGGGCACTGTCACCATGGGCAGTGACCCCATGGACAATTTCAGTGTTAGTACTGTCACCATGGACACTATAACTATGGGCACTGTCACTGTGAGCTCTGTCACCATGGGCACTTTCACCATGAGCACTGCCACTCCGACCACTCTCACCATAAGTACTGTCACCATGGGAACTTTAACGATGGGCACTTCCAACATTGGCACTATCACCGTGAGCACTGTCAACAAGAGCACTGACACAGTGGGCAGTGTCACCATGGGCACTATCACAGCAAGGACTATCACATTAAGCAATGTCACCATGGGCACTGTCACCATTTTGCACTGCCACCATGTGAACTATCACCTTAGGCACTGTCACCATGAGCATGTTATCACTGAGTACTGTCACCATGGGTAATATCACCATCAGCACTGTCACCGTAAGAACTATCACCGTGAGCAATGCCATGATGGGCACTGGCGCCATGGGTCTTGTCACTATGAGCACTGAAACAATGGGCACTATCACCGTGAGAAATCTCACCATGCTAACTGTCCCCAAGGGCACTGTCACAGAGAGAAAATTCACCATGGGCACTGTCACAGTCAGTTTTGTAACCATTGGCACTCTCATTGTGGGCACTGCCACCGTGAGCACTATTACCATGAACACTGCTACCGTGAGCACTCTCATGATAAGAACTGTCACCATGGGCACAGCCACCATGGGCAATCTCACGGTGTGCACTGTCACCAAGGGCACTGTCATTGTGGGCACTGTCACCATGAGCACTGTAACCATGGGCACTCTCTCCATGGGCACTATCACCTTGAGAAATCTCACCATGGGTACTGTCACTATTTTGCACTGCCACGAGATGCACCATGACCATGTGCACTGTCACCATGGGCAGTGTCACCATTGGTAGTCTCACCATGGGCCCTGCCACCATGAGCAATTTCAACAGGGTCACTTTCACCATGAGAACTGTCTCCACGGGGACTCTCACCATTGACACTGCCTCTGAGGAGTTGTCACGATGAGCACTATTACCATCGGCAGAGTCTCCATGGGTAGTTTCACTGTAAGCACTCACACTATTGGCTCTAACACCATCGGCACTGTCAGCATCGGCATGGTCACCGTGAGCACTGTCACAATGAGCATTGTCACACTGGGCACTCTCAGCATGGGCACAGTCTCCATTAGCACTCTCACCATGGGCAGTGTGATCGTGGTCTCTGTCACCATGGGCTCTGTCACCATGGGCACTGTCACAATGGGAAATATCACCATGGGCTTTGTCAGCGTGGGCACTGTCACCGTGGGCATGACCACCGTAACATCTATCACCATAAGCACTGTAATCTTGACCCAGTCAACATGAGCATGGTCACCATGAGCACTGCCCCAATGAACACTGTCACTAATGGCACTGTCCACATGAGCAGTGTCACCATGATCACTCTCACCATGGGCAGGACACCCTGGGTATTGTCACCATGGGCACTGTCAGCATGAGCACTCTCACCTTGGGAATTGTCACCTTAGGTACTGTCACCATGGGCACTGTCACCGTGAACAATTTTACCATGAGCTCTGTCACCCTGGGCACTATCACTGTGAGAGTTGTGAACATGGGCACTCTCACCATGAGCAATGTCACCATGTATACTGTCACCCTGTGTATTGTCACCATGGACAGTGTCACTGTGAGCACTACACCGTGAGAATTGTGACTATGGGCACTGTCACCATGGGCAAATTCACCATCGGCACTATCGCTGTGAACACTGTCAACATGAGCAGTGTCACGGTGTGCAGTTTCACCTTACACACTATCACCGTAAGCAATGTTACCATGAGCAATATCCCCATGGGCACTGTCACCATTTTGCACTGCCACTATGTGCAGTGTGACCATGGGCACTTTTACCATGAGTACTGTCACCATGGGTAATATCACCATGGGCACAGTCACCATGAGCACTGTCACTATGAGAATTTTCACCATAGGCACAGTCACCGTGAGAAATGTCACCATGGGCACTGTCAACATGGAGACCATAACCTTGAGCACTGTCACCATGAGCACTGTCACCATGAGCAATATCACCATGGTCACATTCAATGTAAGAATGGTCACCACGGGGACTATCACAATTGGCACTGTCACTGTTGGGTTCTCACAATGAGCACTATCACCATGGGCATTGTCTCCATGGGCAGTTTCACCATGAGCACTGTCACTATTGGCACTCTCATCATCGGCACTATTCAACACGGGCACATTCACTGTGAGAACTGTCATCATGGGCTTTCTCACACTGGGCACTGTCATCATGGGCACTGTCACCCTGGGCACTGTCACATTGGGATATATCACCATGGGCTTTGTCAGCATGGGAACTGTCCACGGGGGTACTGACACCGTGACATCTATCACCATAAACACTGTAAACATGGGCACTGTCACAATGAGAACGGTCATCATGAGCACTGCCACACTGGAACTGCTATTTATGGCACTGCCACCATGAGCACTGTCACCATGAGCAGTGTCACCAGGGGCATGACACCATGGGCACTGTCACCATGGTCATTGTCACCCTAAGTACTCTCATCATAGGCATTATCACTGTGAGAATTGTGAACATGGGCACTGTCACCATGGGCACTATCACCATGAGCACTGTCACCCTGTGTATTTACACCATGGGCACTGTCACTGTGAACACTACACCATGAGAATTGTGACTATGGGCACTGTCACCCTGGACACTCTCACCATGGGAACTATCACCGTGAACACTGTAACCATGAACACTATCACTGTGTGCAGTGTCACCATGTGCACTGTCACCATGAGGACTATCACTGTAAGCAAAGTCACCATGAGGAATGTCACCATGGGCACTGTCACCATTTTGCACTGCCAGCATGTGCAGTGTCACCATGGGTAATATCACCATAGGCACTTTCACCGTGAGAAATGTGACCGTGCAAAATATCTCTATGGGCACTGGCACCATGGGCATTGTCACTGTGAGCACTGTCACAATGGGAACAATCACCGAGAGAAATCTCAACATGCTAACTGTCCCCATGGGGACTCTTACTGTGAGAAGGGTCACCATGGGCATTGTCACTGTTGGCACTGTCCCCATGGGCACTGTCATTGTGGACAGTGTCACCATGGCCACTGCCACCTTGGGCTCTCTCACCATGAACACTGTAACAATGCAAATTATCACCGTGTGCTCTCTCACCAGGGGCACTATCACCATGAGCACTGTCAGAATGTGCACTGTCACTATTTAGCACTGTCACCAGGTGAACTACCACCATGGGCACTGTCACGATTTGCACTATCACCATGAGCACAAATACCATGGGCACTGTAACAATGCACAGTGTCATCATCGGTATTGTCCCCATATGAACTGCCACCAAGAACACTGTCACCATTAACACTGTCACCACGAGCACTGGCACCTTGGGCACTGCTATTATGAGCACTGTCACCATGAGCACTCTCATCATGGGCACTTTCACCAAGGGCAGAGCCACCATGTGCACTGTTACCATGGTCACTATCACCGTGAGCACTGTCACCATGGGAACTACCAACATGGGCACTGTCATCATGAGCACTTTCACAATGGGAACTGCCACCACGGCACTATTAATGTGAGCACACTCACCATGGGCACTATCACCAAGGGCACTGTCAGTTTCAGAACTATCACCATGGGTACTGCAACCATGACCACTGTCACCGTTATCACTGTCACCATTCTCAGTATCACCATGTGCACTGTCACCATGGGCACTATCACCAGGAGAACTGTCAGCATCGGCACTGTCACCATGGGTATTGTGACTTTGGGCACTGTCACCATGAGCACTGTCACCTTGGGCACTGGCACAATGTGGACTGTCACAATGAGCACTGTCATCATGGGCTCTATCAACATTATAAAGGTCACCGTGGTCACTATCACCAAGGGCACTGTCACTGTGAGCACTATCACTGTGAGGGTTCTGACCATGTGCACTGTTACTATGGGTAGTGTCCCCATGGTCAATTTCACTGTTAGTACTGTCACCATGGACACTATAACTAAGGGCACTGTCACCCTGAGCTCTGTCACCTTGGGCACTTTCACCATGAGCAGTGCCACTGTGACCACTCTCACCATAAGAACTGTCACCGTGGGCACTTTCACGATGAGCACTTCCAACATTGGCACTATCACCTTGAGCACTGTCAACAAGAGCACTGTCATGGTGGGCAGTGTCAACATGCGCACTGTCACCATGAACACGGTCACCATGAGTACTGTCACCCTGGGTATTTTCACCATGGGCACTGTCACTGTGAGCACTACACCATGAGAATTGTGACTATGGGCACTGTTACCATGGAGAATCTCACCATGGGAACTATCACCGTGAACACTGTCACAGTGAACATTGTCACCGTGTGCATTGTTACCATGCACACAGTCACCATAAGGATTATCACTCTAAGCAATGTCACCATGAACAATGTCACCATGGGCACTCTCACCATCTTGCACAGCCACCATGTGCAGTGTCACCATTGGTAATATCACCATAGGCACTTTCACCGTGAGAAATGTTACCGAGCAGAATGTCTATATGGGCACTGGCACCATGGGCCTTCTCACTGAGAGCACTGTCACAACGGGCACTATAACCGTGAGAAATCTCACCATGCTAACGGTCCCCATAGGCACCGTCACCGTGAGATGTGCCACCATGGGAACTGTCACTGTCGGCACTGTCACTTTGGGCACTGTCATTGTGGGCACTGTCACCATGGCTACTGCCACCTTGGGCTCTGTCACCATGAACACTGTTACAATGCCTATTATCACCGTGTGCACTGTCTCATGGGCACTATCACCATGAGCACTGTCAGCATGTGCACTGTCACTATTTAGCACTGTCACCAGGTGAACTACCACCATGGGCACTGTCAGCACATGCATTACCACGGTGAGCACGATTACCATGGGCACTGTAAAAATGCACAGTGTCACCATCGGTACTGTGCCCAGAGGAACAGCCACCAAGGGCACTGTCACCATAAGCACTGTCACTGTGTGCAGTTTCACCATACACACTATTACTGGAAGGACTATCACCATAAGCAATGTCACCATGAGCAATATCACCATGGAAACTGTCAACATTTTGCACTGCCACCATGTGCAGTGTCACCATGGGCACTTTTACCATGAGTACCGTCACCATGGGTAATATCACCATGGGCACTGTCACCATGAGCACTGCCACTATGAGAATTTTCACCATAGGCGCTGTCACCATGAGAACTGTCACCATGGTCACATTCAACGTAAGAACTTTCACCACGGGGACTATCACCATTGTCACTGTCACCGTGGGTTTGTCACCATGAGCACTATCACCATGAGCAATATCTCCATGGGCAGTTTCACCATGAGCACTGTCATTATTCGCACTCTCACCATCGGCACTGTCACAATGGGCATGGTCACCGTGAGCTGTGTCACCTTGGGCCTTGTCAAACTGGGCGCTGTCACCATGGGCACTTTCACAATGGGAAGTATCACCATGGAATTTGTCAGCCTGGGCACTGTCCCCGTGGGCACTGACACCGTTACATCTATCAGCATAAACACTGTAAACGTGCACACTGTCACCATGAGCCCAGTCACCTTGAGCACTGTCACCATGGGCCTTGTCACACTGGGCGCTGTCACCATGGGCACCGTCACCGTGAGCACTGTCACAATGGGAAGTATCACCATGGGCTTTGTCACGCTGGGCACTGTCCCTGTGTGCAGTGTCACCGTGACATCTATCACCATAAGCAATGTAAATATGGGCACTGTCCCCATGAGCACGGTCACCATAAGCACTGCCACAATGAGCACTGTTATTTATGGCAATGCCAACATGAGAACTGTCACCATGAGCACTGTCACCATAGGCGTGACACCATGTGCACTGTCACCATGTGCATTGTCAACCTAGGTACTCTCACCATTGGCATTATCACTGTGAGAATTGTGAACATGGGCACTGTCACCATGGGCACTGACATCATGGGCAGTGTCACCATGGGAACTGTAAACATGGGAACGGCCACCATGGGCAATATCACTGTGAGCACTGTCACCATGGGTACTGCAACAAAGATAACTCTCACCGTGAGTACTGTCTTCATGAGTTGTCACCGTGTGCACTGTCACTATGAGAACTGTCAACATGGGCACTGTCACCATCTGAAATGTCACCATGGGCACTATCACCATGAGAACTGTCACCCTGAGTCCTGTCAACACGGGCACTGTCACCAAGGGCACGGCCACCATGTGCAGTGTTACCATGGTCACTATCACCGTGAGTACTCTCACCATGGGAACTACCAACATGGGCAAAGTCATCATGAGCACTTTCACCATGGGAACTGCCACCATGGGCACTATCACCATCGGCACTGTCACCATGAGCACTATTACTGTGAGTACTACCACCGTGAGCACTCTCACCAAGGACACTATCACCATGCGCACTGTCACCATGAGTACTTTCCTATGGGTACTGGCACAATGCGGACTGTCACAATGAGCCGTGTCACCATGGACACTATCACCATGAGCAATCTCACCGTGGTAACTGTTACTATGGGTATTGTGACTGTCAGCACTGTCACCATAGGCAATGGCACTGTGGGCACTGTCACCATGGGCACTGTCATCATGGGCATTGTCCCCATCTTCAGTGCCACCATGGGCAATGCAACCATGTGCACTATCACTGTAAGCTCTGTCACCACGGGTACTGCTACCATGAGCACTGTCACTGTAAGCTCTGTCACCACGGGTACTGCTACCGTGAGCACTGTCAGCATGGGTTGTAACCGTGTGCACTGTCACTATGAGAACTGTCAGCATGGGCACTGTCACCATTTTTCACTGCTGCCATGTGCACTACCACCATGTGCACTATCACCATGGGCACTATCACCGTGAGCACTGTCACCATGAGTAATGTCATCATGGGCAGTGTCACCAAGGGCACAACCACCATGTGTACCATTACCATGGTCACTATCACCGTGAGCACTGTCACCATGGTAACTACCAACATGGGCACTGTCACCATGAACACATTGACAATGGGAACCTCCACCATGGGCACTATTAATGTGAGCACACTCACCATGGACACTATCACCAAGGGTGCTGTCACTTTCAGCACTATCACCATGGGTACTGCAACCATTACCACTGTCACCATAAGCACTGTCACCATTCTCAGTATCACCATGTGCACTGTCACCATGGGCACTATCTCCATGAGAACTGTCAGCTTGGGCACTGTCACCATGGGTATTGTGACTTTGGGCAATGTCACCATGAGCACTGTCACCTTGGGCACTGGCACAATGTGGACTGTCACCATGAGCACTGTCATCATGGGCACTATTACCGTTAGAACTGTCACCGTGGTCACTGTCACCATGGGCACTGTCACGGTAAGCACTGTCACAGTGAAGGTTGTGACCATGGGCACTGTCACCATGGGCAGTGACCCCATGGACAATTTCACTGTTTGTAATGTCACCATGGACACTATAACTATGGGCACTGTCACCGTGAGCTCTGTCACCATGGGCACTTTCACCATGAGCACTGCCACTCTGACCACTCTCACCATAAGAACTGTCATAATGGGCCCTTTACCGATGGGCACTTCCAACATTGGCACTATCACCGTGAGCACTGTCAACAAGAGCCCTGTCACGGTGGGCAGTGTCACCATGTGCACTATCACCGCAAGGACTATCACATTAAGCAATGTCACCATGGGCACTGTCACCATTTTGCACTGCCAGCATGTGCACTATCACCTTAGGTACTGTCACCATGAGCACTTTATCACTGCGTACTGTCACCATGGGTAATATCACCATGGGCACTGTCACCGTTATCACTATCACCGTGAGAGATGCCATGATGGGCACTGGCGCCATGGGTCTTGTCACTATGAGCACTGAAACAATGGGCACAATCACTGTGAGAAATTTCACCATGCTAACTCTACCCAAAGGCTCTGTGACAGAGAGAAATGTCACCATGGGCTCTGTCACAGTCAGTATTCTCACCATGGGCACTCTCATTGTGGGCACTGCCACCGTGAGCACTATTACCATGAACACTGCTACCGTTTGCACTATCATGATAAGAACTGTCACCATGGGCACAGACAACATGGGTACTCTCACGTTGTGCACTGTCACCAGGGGAACTGTCACCATGGGCACTGTCACCATGAGCATTGTTACTATGAGAATTTTCACTGTAGGCACTGTCACCATGAGAAGTGTCGCCATGGTCACATTCAACGTAAGAACTGTCACCTCAGGGATTATCAACATTGTCACTGTCACCGTGGGGTTGTCACCATGAGCACTATCACCATGGGCAATGTCTCCATGGGCAGTATCACCATGATCACTGTCACCAAGAGCACTGTCACCACGAGCACTGCCACCATGAGCACTGTCACAAGAACTGCCACCATGGGCACTTTCACCATGATTACTGTCATCGTGGGTATTGTCACCTTGGGCAGTGTCAACGTGAGCAATATCACTGTGAGCACTATCACCCTGAGCACTGTCACCATGGGCACAGCCTCAATGCGGACTCTCACCATGAACACTGTCACCATGCGCACTATCACGGTGAGAACAGTCACCGTCGTCACTGTCACCATGGGCACATTTACCATGAGGACTGTCACTAAGAGCATTATCACCATAGGCACTGTCACCATGAGAACAGTCATCAAGGGCACTGTCAACATGGAGACTATCACCTCAAGCACTGTCACCATGAACACTGTCACCGTGAGCATTGTCACCATGAGCAATTTCAACAGGGTCACTTTCACCATGAGAACTGTCACCACGGGAACTCTCACCATTGGCACTGCCTCCGTGGGATTGTCACGATGAGCACTATCACCATGGGCATTGTCTCCATGGGCAGTTTCACCGTGAGCACTCTCACTATTGGCACTATCACCATCGGCACTCTCAGCATCGGCACAGTCACCGTGAGCACTGTCACAATGGGTGTTGTCACACTGGGTGCAGTTACCATGGGCACAGTCACCATTAGAACTGTCACCATGGGCACTGTGATCCTGGGCACTTTCACCATGGGCTCTTTCACAATGGGCACTCTCACAATGGGAAGTATCACCATGGGCTTTGTCATCGTGGGCACTGTCACTGTGAGCATGGCCACCGTAACATCTATCACCATAAGCACTGTAACCATGAGCACTGTCCACATGAGCAGTGCCACAGTGAGCACTGTCACTTATGGCACTGTCCACATGAGCAGTGTCACCATGATCACTCTCACTATGGGCAGGACACCCTGGGTGTTTTCACCATGGGCACTGTCACCTTGAGCACATTGACCATGAGCTCTCTCACCCTGGGTGTTGTCACCATGGGCAGTATCACCGTGAGAGCTGTGTACATGGGCAGTCTCACCATGTGCACTATCACCATGAGCAATGTCACCATGAATAATGTCACCCTGTGTATTGTCACCATGGGCAGTGTCACCATGGGCACATTCACCATCGGCACTATCACTGTTAAAAGTGTCACCAAGAGCACAGTCACTGTGTGCAGTTTCACCATACACACTATCACCGTAAGGATTATTACCATAAGCAATGTCACCATGAGCAATATCACCATGGGCACTGTCACCATATTGCACTGCCACCATGTGCAGTGTCACCATGGGCACTTTTACCATGAGTACTGTCACCATGGGTAATATCACCATGGGCACTGTCACCATGAGCACTGTTACTATGAGAATTTTCACTGTAGGCACTGTCACCATGAGAAGTGTCGCCATGGTCACATTCAACGTAAGAACTGTCACCTCAGGGATTATCAACATTGTCACTGTCACCGTGGGGTTGTCACCATGAGCACTATCACCATGGGCAATGTCTCCATGGGCAGTATCACCATGAGCACTGACACTATTGGCACTCTCACCATCAGCAATGTCACCAGGGGCACGGTCACCGTGAGCACTGTCTCCATGGGCCTTGTCACACTGGGCGCTGTCACCATGGGCACTGCCACCTTGGGCTCTCTCACCATTAACACTGTAACAATACCCATTATCACCGTGTGCACTGTCACTATGGGCACGATCACCATTAGCACTGTAAGCATGTGCACTGTCACTATTTAGCACTGTCACTAGGTGAACTATGACCATGGGCACTTTCACGATGTGCACTATCACCATGAGCACAGTTACCATGGGCACTGTTACAATGTGCAGAGTCACCATCGGTACTGTCCCCATGGGAACTGCCACCAAGAGCACTGTCACCATTAACATTGTCACCACGAGCACTGCCACCATGGGCACTGCTATTATGAGCACTGTCACCATGAGAACTGTCGCTATGAGAACTGCCACCATGGGTATTTTCAACATGAGTACTGTCAACTTGGGTATTGTCACCATTAGCACTGTCACGATGAGCACTATTACTGGGAGCACTATCACTGTGAGCACTGTCACCATGAGCACTGTCGCCAAGGGTACTGGCACAATGCAGACTGGCACCATGAGCCCTGTCACCATTGGCACTATCACTTTGAGCATTCTCACCATGGTCACTGTCACCATGGGCACTGTTACCATGAGCACTGTCACTACAGGAAATGGTTGCGTGGGCACTGTCACCACGGGTACTGTCATCATGGGCAGTGTCACCATGGGAACTGTAAGCATGGGCACTGCCACCATGGGCAATATCACTGTGAGCACTGTCACCATGGGTACTGCAACAAAGAGAACTGTCACCGTGAGTACTGTCTGCATGGGTTGTCACCGTGTGCACTGTCACCATGAGAACTGTCAACATGGGCACTCTCACCATTTTTCACTGCCACCATGTGCAATGTCACCATGGGCACTATCACACTGAGAACTGTCACAATGAGTCCTGTCATCATGGGCACTGTCACCAAGGGCACGGCCACCATGTGCACTGTTACCATGGTCACTATCACCGTGAGCATTGTCCCCATGGGAACTAACAACATGGTCAATGTCATCCCGAACACTTTCACAATGGGAACTGCCACCTTGGGCACTATCAACAAGTGGCCTCTCACCATAGGCACTATCACCATGGGCACTGTCACCGTGAGCACTGTCACCATCGGCACTGTCATCATGAGCACTATTACTGTGAGTACTACCACCATGAGCACTCTCACTGTGGTCACTGTCACCATGGGCACTCTTATCGTGAGCACTTTCACTATGGGTACTGGCACAGTGCGGACTGTCACACTGAGACCTGCCACCATGGACACTATCACCATGAGCACTTTCACCATGGTCACTGTTACCATGGGTACTGTCACTGGGAGCACTGTCACTATAGGCAATTGTACCATGGGCACTGTCACCATGGGCACTGTCATCATGGGCATTGACACTGTTGGCAGTGTCTCCATGGGCACTGTCACAGAGAGAAAAGTCATCATGGGAACTGTCACAGTCAGTATTCTCACCATGGGCACTCTCATTGTGGGCAATGCCTCCGTGAGCACTACTACCATGAACACTGCTACCGTGAACGCTCTCATGATAAGAACTGTCACCATGGGCACAGACACCATGGGCACTCTCACGGTGTGCACTGTAACCAGGGGCACTTTCACCCTGGGCACTGTCACCATGAGCACTCTAACCATGGGCACTGTAACCATGGGCACTATCACCATGAGCAATATAACCATGGGCACTGTCACTATTTTGCACTGCCACCAGATGCACCATGACCATGTGCACTGTCACCATGGGCAGTGTCACCATTAGTAGTCTCACCATGGTCACTGCACCACGAGTACTGTCAACAAGAGCACTGTCACCATGAGCACTGCCACCATGAGCACTGTCACAAGAACTGTCCCTATGTGAACTGCCACCATGGGCACTTTCACCATGATTACTGTCACCATGGGTATTGTCACCTTGGGCAATGTCAACGTGAGTAATATCACTGTGAGCACTATCACCCTGAGCTCTGTCATCATGGACACAGCCTCCATGCGGACTGTCACCATGAACACCCTCACCATGGGCACTATCACGGTAAGAACAGTCACCGTGGTCACTGTCAACATGGGCACTTTCATCGTGAGCAGTGTCACTAAGAGCATTATCACCATCAGAACTGTCCCCGTGTGAACAGTCACCATGGGCACTGTCAACCTGGAGACTATCACCTTGAGCACTGTCACCATGAACACTGTCACCATGAGCATTGTCACCATGAGCAATTTCAACAGGGTCACTTTCACCGTGAGAACTGTCACCACGGAAACTCTCACCATTGGCACTGCCTCTGAGGAATTGTCACGATGAGCACAATCACCATGGGCAGTGTCTCCATGGGCAGTTTCACCGTGAGCACTCTCACTATTGGCACTATCACCATAAGCACTGTCAGAATCGGCACAGTCACCGTGAGCACTGTCAAAACGGTTGTTGTCTCACTGGGCGATGTCACCTTGGGCACAGTCACCATTAGCACTGTCTCCATGGGCACTGTGATCTTGGGCACTTTCACCATGGGCTCTGTCACTGTGGGCACAGTCACAATGGGAAATATCACTTTGGACATTGTCATGGTGGACACTGTCACTGTGAGCATGGCCACCGTAACATCTATCACCATAAACACTGTAACTATGGGCACTGTCCACATGAAAACTGTCACTTATGTCACTGTCCACATGAGCAGTGTCAACATGATCACTCTCACAATGGGCAGGACACCCTGCGTGTTTCCAACATGGGCACTTTCACCATGAGCTCTCGCACTGTAGGAATTCTCACCTTAGGTACTGTCACCATGGGCACTGTCACCTTGAGCACTTTTACCATGAGCTCTGTCACCCTGGGTATTGTCACCATGGGCACTATCACCGTGAGAGTTGTGTACATGTGCATTCTCACCATGGGCACTATCACCATGAGCAATATCACCATGAATACTGTCACCCTGTGTATTGTCACCATGGGCACTGTCACCTTGAGCACTACACCGTGAGAATTGTGACTATGGGCACTGTCACCATGGGCACATTCACCATCGGCACTATCGCCATGAACACTGTCACCATGAGCACTGTCACTGTGTGCAGTTTCAGCATACACACTATCACCGTAAGGACTATCACCTTAAGCAATGTCACCATGAGCAAAATCACCATGGGCACTGTCAACATTTTGCACTGCCACCATGTGCATTGTCACCATGGGCACTTTACCATGAATACTGTCACCATGGGAAATATCACCATGGGCACTGTCACCATGAGCACGGTCAGTATGAGATTTTTCACCATAGGCACTGTCACCAGGAGAACGGTCACCATGGTCACATTCAACGTAAGAACTGTCACCTCGGAGACTATCAGCATTGGCATTGTCACTGTGGGTTTGTCACCATGAGCACTATCACCATGGGCCATGCCTCTAAGGACATTATCACCATGAGCACTGTCACTATTGGCACTCTCAGCATGGGCACTGTCACCTTGGGCACGGTCACCTTGAGCACTGTCACAATGGGCCTTCTCACACTGCGTGCTGTCACAATGGGCACTGTCACTGTGGGCACTGTCACAATGGGAAGTATCACCTTGGGCTTTGTCAGCGTGGGCACTGTCACCATGGGCACGGCCACCATGAAATCTATCACCATAAGCCCTGTAAACATGGGCACTGTCCCATGAGCATGGCACCATGAGCACTGCCAGAATGAGCACTGTCACTTATGGCACTGTCCACATGAGCAGTGTGACCCTGATCACTGTCACCATGGGCAGGACACCCTGGGTATTGTCACCATGGGCACTGTCACCATGAGCACTCTCACCATGGAAATTGTCACCTTAGGTACTGTAACCATGGGCACTGTCACCATGAACACTTTTACCATGAGCTATGTTACCCTGGGTATTGTCACCATGGGCACTATCACCGTGAGAGTTGTGAACATGGGCACTCTCATCTTGGGGACTATCACCATGAGCAATGTCACCATGAATACCGTCACCCTGTGTATTGTCACCATGGGCACTGTCACCGTGAGCACTACACCGTGAGAATTGTGACTATGGGCACTGTCACCATGGGCACATTCACGATCGGCACTATCGCCATGAACACTGTCACCATGAGCACAATCACTGTGTGCAGTTTCACAATACACACTATCACCGTAGGGAATATCACCATAAGCAATGTCACCATGAGCAATATCACCATGGGCACTGTCACCATTTTGCACTGCCACTATGTGCAGTGTGACCATGGGCACTTTTACCATGAGTACTGTCACCATGGGTAATATCACCATGGGCACAGTCACCATGAGCACTGTCACTATGAGAATTTTCACCATAGGCACAGTCACCATGAGAAATGTCACCATGGGCACTGTCAACATGGAGACCATAACCTTGAGCACTGTCACCATGAGCACTGTCACCATGAGCAATATCACCATGGTCACATTCAATGTAAGAACTGTCACCACGGGGACTATCACAATTGGCACTGTCACTGTTGGGTTCTCACAATGAGCACTATCACCATGGGCATTGTCTCCATGGGCAGTTTCACCATGAGCACTGTCACTATTGGCACTCTCATCATCGGCAATATTCACCACGGGCACATTCACTGTGAGAACTGTCATCATGGGCTTTCTCACACTGGGTACTGTCATCATGGGCACTGTCACCCTGGGCACTGTCACATTGGGATATATCACCATGGGCTTTGTCAGCATGGGAACTGTCCACGGGGGTACTGACACCGTGACATCTATCACCATAATCACTGTAAACATGGACACTGTCACAATGAGAACGGTCAGCATGAGCACTGCCACACAGAGCACTGCTATTTATGGCACTGCCAACATGAGCACTGTCACCATGAGCAGTGTCACCAGGGGCATGACACCATGGGCACTGTCACCATGGTCATTGTCACCCTAAGTACTCTCATCATAGGCATTATCACTGTGAGAATTGTGAACATGGGCACTGTCACCATGGGCACTATCACCATGAGCACTGTCACCCTGTGTATTTACACCATGGGCACTGTCACTGTGAACACTACACCGTGAGAATTGTGACTATGGGCACTGTCACCCTGGACACTCTCACCATGGGAACTATCACCGTGAACACTGTAACCATGAACACTATCACTGTGTGCAGTGTCACCATGCGCACTGTCACCATGAGGACTATCACTGTAAGCAAAGTCACCATGAGGAATGTCACCATGGGCACTGTCACCATTTTGCACTGCCAGCATGTGCAGTGTCACCATGGGTAATATCACCATAGGCACTTTCACCGTGAGAAATGTTACCGTGCAAAATATCTCTATGGGCACTGGCACCATGGGCATTGTCACTGTGAGCACTGTCACAATGGGAACTATCACCGAGAGAAATCTCAACATGCTAACTGTCCCCATGGGGACTCTTACTGTGAGAAGGGTCACCATGGGCATTGTCACTGTTGGCACTGTCCCCATGGGCACTGTCATTGTGGACAGTGTCACCATGGCCATTGCCACCTTGGGCTCTCTCACCATGAACACTGTAACAATGCAAATTATCACCGTGTGCTCTCTCACCATGGGCACTATCACCATGAGCACTGTCAGAATGTGCACTGTCACTATTTAGCACTGTCACCAGGTGAACTACCACCATGGGCACTATCACGATTTGCACTGTCACCATGAGCACAAATACCATGGGCACTGTAACAATGCACAGTGTCATCATCGGTATTGTCCCCATACGAACTGCCACCAAGAACACTGTCACCATTAACACTGTCACCACGAGCACTGGCACCTTGGGCACTGCTATTATGAGCACTGTCACCATGAGCACTCTCATCATGGGCACTTTCACCAAGGGCAGAGCCACCATGTGCACTGTTACCATGGTCACTATCACCGTGAGCACTGTCACCATGGGAACTACCAACATGGGCACTGTCATCATGAGCACTTTCACAATGGGAACTGCCACCACGGCACTATTAATGTGAGCACACTCACCATGGGCACTATCACCAAGGGCACTGTCAGTTTCAGAACTATCACCATGGGTACTGCAACCATGACCACTGTCACCATTATCACTGTCACCATTCTCAGTATCACCATGTGCACTGTCACCATGGGCACTATCACCAGGAGAACTGTCAGCATCGGCACTGTCACCATGGGTATTGTGACTTTGGGCACTGTCACCATGAGCACTGTCACCTTGGGCAGTGGCACAATGTGGACTGTCACAATAAGCACTGTCATCATGGGCTCTATCAACATTATAAAGGTCACCGTGGTCACTATCACCAAGGGCACTGTCACTGTGAGCACTATCACTGTGAGGGTTCTGACCATGTGCACTGTTACTATGGGTAGTGTCCCCATGGTCAATTTCACTGTTAGTACTGTCACCATGGACACTATAACTAAGGGCACTGTCACCGTGAGCTCTGTCACCTTGGGCACTTTCACCATGAGCAGTGCCACTGTGACCACTCTCACCATAAGAACTGTCACCGTGGGCACTTTCATGATGAGCACTTCCAACATTGGCACTATCACCTTGAGCACTGTCAACAAGAGCACTGTCATGGTGGGCAGTGTCACCATGCGCACTGTCACCATGAACACGGTCACCATGAGTACTGTCACCCTGGGTATTTTCACCATGGGCACTGTCACTGTGAGCACTACACCATGAGAATTGTGACTATGGGCACTGTTACCATGGACACTCTCACCATGGGAACTATCACTGTGAACACTGTCACAGTGAACATTGTCACTGTGTGCATTGTTACCATGCACACAGTCACCATAAGGATTATCACTGTAAGCAATGTCACCATGAACAATGTCACCATGGGCACTCTTACCATCTTGCACAGCCACCATGTGCAGTGTCACCATTGGTAATATCACCATAGGCACTTTCACCGTGAGAAATGTTACCGAGCAGAATGTCTATATGGGCACTGGCACCATGGGCCTTCTCACTGAGAGCACTGTCACAACGGGCACTATAACCGTGAGAAATCTCACCATGCTAACTGTCCCCATGGGCACCGTCACCATGAGATGTGCCACCATGGGAACTGTTACTGTCGGCACTGTCACTTTGGGCACTGTCATTGTGGGCACTGTCACCATGGCTACTGCCACCTTGGGCTCTGTCACCATGAACACTGTTACAATGCCTATTATCACCGTGTGCACTGTCTCATGGGCACTATCACCATGAGCACTGTCAGCATGTGCACTGTCACTATTTAGCACTGTCACCAGGTGAACTACCACCATGGGCACTGTCAGGACGTGCACTATCACCGTGAGCACGATTACCATGGGAACTGTAACAATGCACAGTGTCACCATCGGTACTGTGCCCATGGGAACAGCCACCAAGGGCACTGTCACCATAAGCACTGTCACTGTGTGCAGTTTCACCATACACACTATTACTGGAAGGACTATCACCATAAGCAATGTCACCATGAGCAATATCACCATGGGCACTGTCAACATTTTGCACTGCCACCATGTGCAGTGTCACCATGGGCACTTTTACCATGAGTACCGTCACCATGGGTAATATCACCATGGGCACTGTCACCATGAGCAGTGCCACTATGAGAATTTTCACCATAGGCACTGTCACCATGAGAACTGTCACCATGGTCACATTCAACGTAAGAACTGTCACCACGGGGACTATCACCATTGTCACTGTCACCGTGGGGTTGTCACCATGAGCACTATCACCATGGGCAATATCTCCATGGGCAGTTTCACCATGAGAACTGTCATTATTGGCACTCTCACCATCGGCACTGTCACAATGGGCATGGTCACCGTGAGCTGTGTCACCTTGGGCCTTGTCAAACTGGGCGCTGTCACCATGGGCTCTTTCACAATGGGAAGTATCACCATGGAATTTGTCAGCCTGGGCACTGTCCCCGTGGGCACTGACACCGTTACATCTATCAGCATAAACACTGTAAACGTGCACACTGTCACCATGAGCACAGTCACCTTGAGCACTGTCACCATGGGCCTTGTCACACTGGGCGCTGTCACCATGGGCACCGTCACCGTGAGCACTGTCACAATGGGAAGTATCACCATGGGCTTTGTCACGCTGGACACTGTCCCTGTGTGCAGTGTCACCGTGACATCTATCACCATAAGCAATGTAAATATGGGCACTGTCCCCATGAGCACGGTCACCATAAGCACTGCCACAATGAGCACTGTTATTTATGGCAATGCCAACATGAGAACTGTCACCATGAGCACTGTCACCATAGGCGTGACACCATGTGCACTGTCACCATGTGCATTGTCAACCTAGGTACTCTCACCATTGGCATTATCACTGTGAGAATTGTGAACATGGGCACTGTCACCATGGGCACTGTCATCATGGGCAGTGTCACCATGGGAACTGTAAACATGGGAACGGCCACCATGGGCAATATCACTGTGAGCACTGTCACCATGGGTACTGCAACAAAGATAACTCTCACCGTGAGTACTGTCTTCATGAGTTGTCACCGTGTGCACTGTCACCATGAGAACTGTCAACATGGGCACTGTCACCATTTTTCACTGCCACCATCTGAAATGTCACCATGGGCACTATCACCATGAGAACTGTCACCCTGAGTCCTGTCAACACGGGCACTGTCACCAAGGGCACGGCCACCATGTGCAGTGTTACCATGGTCACTATCACCGTGAGTACTCTCACCATGGGAACTACCAACATGGGCAAAGTCACCATGAGCACTTTCACCATGGGAACTGCCACCATGGGCACTATCACCATCGGCACTGTCACCATGAGCACTATTACTGTGAGTACTACCACCGTGAGCACTCTCACCAAGGACACTATCACCATGCGCACTGTCACCATGAGTACTTTCCTATGGGTACTGGCACAATGCGGACTGTCACAATGAGCCGTGTCACCATGGACACTATCACCATGAGCAATCTCACCGTGGTAACTGTTACTATGGGTATTGTGACTGTCAGCACTGTCACCATAGGCAATGGCACTGTGGGCACTGTCACCATGGGCACTGTCATCATGGGCATTGTCCCCATCTTCAGTGCCACCATGGGCAATGCAACCATGTGCACTATCACTGTAAGCTCTGTCACCACGGGTACTGCTACCATGAGCACTGTCACTGTAAGCTCTGTCACCACGGGTACTGCTACCGTGAGCACTGTCAGCATGGGTTGTAACCGTGTGCACTGTCACTATGAGAACTGTCAGCATGGGCACTGTCACCATTTTTCACTGCTGCCATGTGCACTACCACCATGTGCACTATCACCATGGGCACTATCACCGTGAGCACTGTCACCATGAGTAATGTCATCATGGGCAGTGTCACCAAGGGCACAACCACCATGTGTACCATTACCATGGTCACTATCACCGTGAGCACTGTCACCATGGTAACTACCAACATGGGCACTGTCACCATGAACACATTGACAATGGGAACCTCCACCATGGGCACTATTAATGTGAGCACACTCACCATGGACACTATCACCAAGGGTGCTGTCACTTTCAGCACTATCACCATGGGTACTGCAACCATTACCACTGTCACCATAAGCACTGTCACCATTCTCAGTATCACCATGTGCACTGTCACCATGGGCACTATCTCCATGAGAACTGTCAGCTTGGGCACTGTCACCATGGGTATTGTGACTTTGGGCAATGTCACCATGAGCACTGTCACCTTGGGCACTGGCACAATGTGGACTGTCACCATGAGCACTGTCATCATGGGCACTATTACCGTTAGAACTGTCACCGTGGTCACTGTCACCATGGGCACTGTCACGGTAAGCACTGTCACAGTGAAGGTTGTGACCATGGGCACTGTCACCATGGGCAGTGACCCCATGGACAATTTCACTGTTTGTAATGTCACCATGGACACTATAACTATGGGCACTGTCACCGTGAGCTCTGTCACCATGGGCACTTTCACCATGAGCACTGCCACTCTGACCACTCTCACCATAAGAACTGTCATAATGGGCCCTTTACCGATGGGCACTTCCAACATTGGCACTATCACCGTGAGCACTGTCAACAAGAGCCCTGTCACGGTGGGCAGTGTCACCATGTGCACTATCACCGCAAGGACTATCACATTAAGCAATGTCACCATGGGCACTGTCACCATTTTGCACTGCCAGCATGTGCACTATCACCTTAGGTACTGTCACCATGAGCACTTTATCACTGCGTACTGTCACCATGGGTAATATCACCATGGGCACTGTCACCGTTATCACTATCACCGTGAGAGATGCCATGATGGGCACTGGCGCCATGGGTCTTGTCACTATGAGCACTGAAACAATGGGCACAATCACTGTGAGAAATTTCACCATGCTAACTCTACCCAAAGGCTCTGTGACAGAGAGAAATGTCACCATGGGCTCTGTCACAGTCAGTATTCTCACCATGGGCACTCTCATTGTGGGCACTGCCACCGTGAGCACTATTACCATGAACACTGCTACCGTTTGCACTATCATGATAAGAACTGTCACCATGGGCACAGACAACATGGGTACTCTCACGTTGTGCACTGTCACCAGGGGAACTGTCACCATGGGCACTGTCACCATGAGCACTCTAACCATGGGCACTCTCACCATGGGCACTATCACCATGAGCAATATCACCATGGGCACTCTCACTATTTTGCACTGCCACCAGATGCACCATGACCATGTGCACTGTCACCATGGGCAGTGTCACCACTGGGAGTCTCACCATGGGCACTGCACCATGATCACTGTCACCAAGAGCACTGTCACCACGAGCACTGCCACCATGAGCACTGTCACAAGAACTGCCACCATGGGCACTTTCACCATGATTACTGTCATCGTGGGTATTGTCACCTTGGGCAGTGTCAACGTGAGCAATATCACTGTGAGCACTATCACCCTGAGCACTGTCACCATGGGCACAGCCTCAATGCGGACTCTCACCATGAACACTGTCACCATGCGCACTATCACGGTGAGAACAGTCACCGTCGTCACTGTCACCATGGGCACATTTACCATGAGGACTGTCACTAAGAGCATTATCACCATAGGCACTGTCACCATGAGAACAGTCATCAAGGGCACTGTCAACATGGAGACTATCACCTCAAGCACTATCACCATGAACACTGTCACCGTGAGCATTGTCACCATGAGCAATTTCAACAGGGTCACTTTCACCATGAGAACTGTCACCACAGGAACTCTCACCATTGGCACTGCCTCCGTGGGATTGTCACGATGAGCACTATCACCATGGGCATTGTCTCCATGGGCAGTTTCACCGTGAGCACTCTCACTATTGGCACTATCACCATCGGCACTCTCAGCATCGGCACAGTCACCGTGAGCACTGTCACAATGGGTGTTGTCACACTGGGTGCAGTTACCATGGGCACAGTCACCATTAGAACTGTCACCATGGGCACTGTGATCCTGGGCACTTTCACCATGGGCTCTTTCACAATGGGCACTCTCACAATGGGAAGTATCACCATGGGCTTTGTCATCGTGGGCACTGTCACTGTGAGCATGGCCACCGTAACATCTATCACCATAAGCACTGTAACCATGAGCACTGTCCACATGAGCAGTGCCACAGTGAGCACTGTCACTTATGGCACTGTCCACATGAGCAGTGTCACCATGATCACTCTCACTATGGGCAGGACACCCTGGGTGTTTTCACCATGGGCACTGTCACCTTGAGCACATTGACCATGAGCTCTCTCACCCTGGGTGTTGTCACCATGGGCAGTATCACCGTGAGAGCTGTGTACATGGGCAGTCTCACCATGTGCACTATCACCATGAGCAATGTCACCATGAATAATGTCACCCTGTGTATTGTCACCATGGGCACTGTCACCATGGGCACATTCACCATCGGCACTATCACTGTTAAAAGTGTCACCAAGAGCACAGTCACTGTGTGCAGTTTCACCATACACACTATCACCGTAAGGATTATTACCATAAGCAATGTCACCATGAGCAATATCACCATGGGCACTGTCACCATATTGCACTGCCACCATGTGCAGTGTCACCATGGGCACTTTTACCATGAGTACTGTCACCATGGGTAATATCACCATGGGCACTGTCACCATGAGCACTGTTACTATGAGAATTTTCACTGTAGGCACTGTCACCATGAGAAGTGTCGCCATGGTCACATTCAACGTAAGAACTGTCACCTCAGGGATTATCAACATTGTCACTGTCACCGTGGGGTTGTCACCATGAGCACTATCACCATGGGCAATGTCTCCATGGGCAGTATCACCATGAGCACTGACACTATTGGCACTCTCACCATCAGCAATGTCACCAGGGGCACGGTCACCGTGAGCACTGTCTCCATGGGCCTTGTCACACTGGGCGCTGTCACCATGGGCACTGCCACCTTGGGCTCTCTCACCATTAACACTGTAACAATACCCATTATCACCGTGTGCACTGTCACTATGGGCACGATCACCATTAGCACTGTAAGCATGTGCACTGTCACTATTTAGCACTGTCACTAGGTGAACTATGACCATGGGCACTTTCACGATGTGCACTATCACCATGAGCACAGTTACCATGGGCACTGTTACAATGTGCAGAGTCACCATCGGTACTGTCCCCATGGGAACTGCCACCAAGAGCACTGTCACCATTAACATTGTCACCACGAGCACTGCCACCATGGGCACTGCTATTATGAGCACTGTCACCATGAGAACTGTCGCTATGAGAACTGCCACCATGGGTATTTTCAACATGAGTACTGTCAACTTGGGTATTGTCACCATTAGCACTGTCACGATGAGCACTATTACTGGGAGCACTATCACTGTGAGCACTGTCACCATGAGCACTGTCGCCAAGGGTACTGGCACAATGCAGACTGGCACCATGAGCCCTGTCACCATTGGCACTATCACTTTGAGCATTCTCACCATGGTCACTGTCACCATGGGCACTGTTACCATGAGCACTGTCACTACAGGAAATGGTTGCGTGGGCACTGTCACCACGGGTACTGTCATCATGGGCAGTGTCACCATGGGAACTGTAAGCATGGGCACTGCCACCATGGGCAATATCACTGTGAGCACTGTCACCATGGGTACTGCAACAAAGAGAACTGTCACCGTGAGTACTGTCTGCATGGGTTGTCACCGTGTGCACTGTCACCATGAGAACTGTCAACATGGGCACTCTCACCATTTTTCACTGCCACCATGTGCAATGTCACCATGGGCACTATCACACTGAGAACTGTCACAATGAGTCCTGTCATCATGGGCACTGTCACCAAGGGCACGGCCACCATGTGCACTGTTACCATGGTCACTATCACCGTGAGCATTGTCCCCATGGGAACTAACAACATGGTCAATGTCATCCCGAACACTTTCACAATGGGAACTGCCACCTTGGGCACTATCAACAAGTGGCCTCTCACCATAGGCACTATCACCATGGGCACTGTCACCGTGAGCACTGTCACCATCGGCACTGTCATCATGAGCACTATTACTGTGAGTACTACCACCATGAGCACTCTCACTGTGGTCACTGTCACCATGGGCACTCTTATCGTGAGCACTTTCACTATGGGTACTGGCACAGTGCGGACTGTCACACTGAGACCTGCCACCATGGACACTATCACCATGAGCACTTTCACCATGGTCACTGTTACCATGGGTACTGTCACTGGGAGCACTGTCACTATAGGCAATTGTACCATGGGCACTGTCACCATGGGCACTGTCATCATGGGCATTGACACTGTTGGCAGTGTCTCCATGGGCACTGTCACAGAGAGAAAAGTCATCATGGGAACTGTCACAGTCAGTATTCTCACCATGGGCACTCTCATTGTGGGCAATGCCTCCGTGAGCACTACTACCATGAACACTGCTACCGTGAACACTCTCATGATAAGAACTGTCACCATGGGCACAGACACCATGGGCACTCTCACGGTGTGCACTGTAACCAGGGGCACTTTCACCCTGGGCACTGTCACCATGAGCACTCTAACCATGGGCACTGTAACCATGGGCACTATCACCATGAGCAATATAACCATGGGCACTGTCACTATTTTGCACTGCCACCAGATGCACCATGACCACGTGCACTGTCACCATGGGCAGTGTCACCATTAGTAGTCTCACCATGGTCACTGCACCACGAGTACTGTCAACAAGAGCACTGTCACCATGAGCACTGCCACCATGAGCACTGTCACAAGAACTGTCCCTATGTGAACTGCCACCATGGGCACTTTCACCATGATTACTGTCACCGTGGGTATTGTCACCTTGGGCAATGTCAACGTGAGTAATATCACTGTGAGCACTATCACCCTGAGCTCTGTCATCATGGACACAGCCTCCATGCGGACTGTCACCATGAACACCCTCACCATGGGCACTATCACGGTAAGAACAGTCACCGTGGTCACTGTCAACATGGGCACTTTCATCGTGAGCAGTGTCACTAAGAGCATTATCACCATCAGAACTGTCCCCGTGTGAACAGTCACCATGGGCACTGTCAACCTGGAGACTATCACCTTGAGCACTGTCACCATGAACACTGTCACCATGAGCATTGTCACCATGAGCAATTTCAACAGGGTCACTTTCACCGTGAGAACTGTCACCACGGAAACTCTCACCATTGGCACTGCCTCTGAGGAATTGTCACGATGAGCACAATCACCATGGGCAGTGTCTCCATGGGCAGTTTCACCGTGAGCACTCTCACTATTGGCACTATCACCATAAGCACTGTCAGAATCGGCACAGTCACCGTGAGCACTGTCAAAACGGTTGTTGTCTCACTGGGCGATGTCACCTTGGGCACAGTCACCATTAGCACTGTCTCCATGGGCACTGTGATCTTGGGCACTTTCACCATGGGCTCTGTCACTGTGGGCACAGTCACAATGGGAAATATCACTTTGGACATTGTCATGGTGGACACTGTCACTGTGAGCATGGCCACCGTAACATCTATCACCATAAACACTGTAACTATGGGCACTGTCCACATGAAAACTGTCACTTATGTCACTGTCCACATGAGCAGTGTCAACATGATCACTCTCACAATGGGCAGGACACCCTGCGTGTTTCCAACATGGGCACTTTCACCATGAGCTCTCGCACTGTAGGAATTCTCACCTTAGGTACTGTCACCATGGGCACTGTCACCTTGAGCACTTTTACCATGAGCTCTGTCACCCTGGGTATTGTCACCATGGGCACTATCACCGTGAGAGTTGTGTACATGTGCATTCTCACCATGGGCACTATCACCATGAGCAATATCACCATGAATACTGTCACCCTGTGTATTGTCACCATGGGCACTGTCACCTTGAGCACTACACCGTGAGAATTGTGACTATGGGCACTGTCACCATGGGCACATTCACCATCGGCACTATCGCCATGAACACTGTCACCATGAGCACTGTCACTGTGTGCAGTTTCAGCATACACACTATCACCGTAAGGACTATCACCTTAAGCAATGTCACCATGAGCAAAATCACCATGGGCACTGTCAACATTTTGCACTGCCACCATGTGCATTGTCACCATGGGCACTTTACCATGAATACTGTCACCATGGGAAATATCACCATGGGCACTGTCACCATGAGCACGGTCAGTATGAGATTTTTCACCATAGGCACTGTCACCAGGAGAACGGTCACCATGGTCACATTCAACGTAAGAACTGTCACCTCGGAGACTATCAGCATTGGCATTGTCACTGTGGGTTTGTCACCATGAGCACTATCACCATGGGCCATGCCTCTAAGGACATTATCACCATGAGCACTGTCACTATTGGCACTCTCAGCATGGGCACTGTCACCTTGGGCACGGTCACCTTGAGCACTGTCACAATGGGCCTTCTCACACTGCGTGCTGTCACAATGGGCACTGTCACTGTGGGCACTGTCACAATGGGAAGTATCACCTTGGGCTTTGTCAGCGTGGGCACTGTCACCATGGGCACGGCCACCATGAAATCTATCACCATAAGCCCTGTAAACATGGGCACTGTCCCATGAGCATGGCACCATGAGCACTGCCAGAATGAGCACTGTCACTTATGGCACTGTCCACATGAGCAGTGTGACCCTGATCACTGTCACCATGGGCAGGACACCCTGGGTATTGTCACCATGGGCACTGTCACCATGAGCACTCTCACCATGGAAATTGTCACCTTAGGTACTGTAACCATGGGCACTGTCACCATGAACACTTTTACCATGAGCTATGTTACCCTGGGTATTGTCACCATGGGCACTATCACCGTGAGAGTTGTGAACATGGGCACTCTCATCTTGGGGACTATCACCATGAGCAATGTCACCATGAATACCGTCACCCTGTGTATTGTCACCATGGGCACTGTCACCGTGAGCACTACACCGTGAGAATTGTGACTATGGGCACTGTCACCATGGGCACATTCACGATCGGCACTATCGCCATGAACACTGTCACCATGAGCACAATCACTGTGTGCAGTTTCACAATACACACTATCACCGTAGGGAATATCACCATAAGCAATGTCACCATGAGCAATATCACCATGGGCACTGTCACCATTTTGCACTGCCACAATGTGCAGTGTGACCATGGGCACTTTTACCATGAGTACTGTCACCATGGGTAATATCACCATGGGCACAGTCACCATGAGCACTGTCACTATGAGAATTTTCACCATAGGCACAGTCACCATGAGAAATGTCACCATGGGCACTGTCAACATGGAGACCATAACCTTGAGCACTGTCACCATGAGCACTGTCACCATGAGCAATATCACCATGGTCACATTCAATGTAAGAACTGTCACCACGGGGACTATCACAATTGGCACTGTCACTGTTGGGTTCTCACAATGAGCACTATCACCATGGGCATTGTCTCCATGGGCAGTTTCACCATGAGCACTGTCACTATTGGCACTCTCATCATCGGCAATATTCACCACGGGCACATTCACTGTGAGAACTGTCATCATGGGCTTTCTCACACTGGGTACTGTCATCATGGGCACTGTCACCCTGGGCACTGTCACATTGGGATATATCACCATGGGCTTTGTCAGCATGGGAACTGTCCACGGGGGTACTGACACCGTGACATCTATCACCATAATCACTGTAAACATGGACACTGTCACAATGAGAACGGTCAGCATGAGCACTGCCACACAGAGCACTGCTATTTATGGCACTGCCAACATGAGCACTGTCACCATGAGCAGTGTCACCAGGGGCATGACACCATGGGCACTGTCACCATGGTCATTGTCACCCTAAGTACTCTCATCATAGGCATTATCACTGTGAGAATTGTGAACATGGGCACTGTCACCATGGGCACTATCACCATGAGCACTGTCACCCTGTGTATTTACACCATGGGCACTGTCACTGTGAACACTACACCATGAGAATTGTGACTATGGGCACTGTCACCCCGGACACTCTCACCATGGGAACTATCACCGTGAACACTGTAACCATGAACACTATCACTGTGTGCAGTGTCACCATGCGCACTGTCACCATGAGGACTATCACTGTAAGCAGAGTCACCATGAGGAATGTCACCATGGGCACTGTCACCATTTTGCACTGCCAGCATGTGCAGTGTCACCATGGGTAATATCACCATAGGCACTTTCACCGTGAGAAATGTGACCGTGCAAAATATCTCTATGGGCCCTGGCACCATGGGCATTGTCACTGTGAGCACTGTCACAATGGGAACTATCACCGAGAGAAATCTCAACATGCTAACTGTCCCCATGGGGACTCTTACTGTGAGAAGGGTCACCATGGGCATTGTCACTGTTGGCACTGTCCCCATGGGCACTGTCATTGTGGACAGTGTCACCATGGCCATTGCCACCTTGGGCTCTCTCACCATGAACACTGTAACAATGCAAATTATCACCGTGTGCTCTCTCACCATGGGCACTATCACCATGAGCACTGTCAGAATGTGCACTGTCACTATTTAGCACTGTCACCAGGTGAACTACCACCATGGGCACTATCACGATTTGCACTGTCACCATGAGCACAAATACCATGGGCACTGTAACAATGCACAGTGTCATCATCGGTATTGTCCCCATACGAACTGCCACCAAGAACACTGTCACCATTAACACTGTCACCACGAGCACTGGCACCTTGGGCACTGCTATTATGAGCACTGTCACCATGAGCACTCTCATCATGGGCACTTTCACCAAGGGCAGAGCCACCATGTGCACTGTTACCATGGTCACTATCACCGTGAGCACTGTCACCATGGGAACTACCAACATGGGCACTGTCATCATGAGCACTTTCACAATGGGAACTGCCACCACGGCACTATTAATGTGAGCACACTCACCATGGGCACTATCACCAAGGGCACTGTCAGTTTCAGAACTATCACCATGGGTACTGCAACCATGACCACTGTCACCGTTATCACTGTCACCATTCTCAGTATCACCATGTGCACTGTCACCATGGGCACTATCACCAGGAGAACTGTCAGCATCGGCACTGTCACCATGGGTATTGTGACTTTGGGCACTGTCACCATGAGCACTGTCACCTTGGGCAGTGGCACAATGTGGACTGTCACAATAAGCACTGTCATCATGGGCTCTATCAACATTATAAAGGTCACCGTGGTCACTATCACCAAGGGCACTGTCACTGTGAGCACTATCACTGTGAGGGTTCTGACCATGTGCACTGTTACTATGGGTAGTGTCCCCATGGTCAATTTCACTGTTAGTACTGTCACCATGGACACTATAACTAAGGGCACTGTCACCGTGAGCTCTGTCACCTTGGGCACTTTCACCATGAGCAGTGCCACTGTGACCACTCTCACCATAAGAACTGTCACCGTGGGCACTTTCACGATGAGCACTTCCAACATTGGCACTATCACCTTGAGCACTGTCAACAAGAGCACTGTCATGGTGGGCAGTGTCACCATGCGCACTGTCACCATGAACACGGTCACCATGAGTACTGTCACCCTGGGTATTTTCACCATGGGCACTGTCACTGTGAGCACTACACCATGAGAATTGTGACTATGGGCACTGTTACCATGGACACTCTCACCATGGGAACTATCACTGTGAACACTGTCACAGTGAACATTGTCACTGTGTGCATTGTTACCATGCACACAGTCACCATAAGGATTATCACTGTAAGCAATGTCACCATGAACAATGTCACCATGGGCACTCTTACCATCTTGCACAGCCACCATGTGCAGTGTCACCATTGGTAATATCACCATAGGCACTTTCGCCGTGAGAAATGTTACCGAGCAGAATGTCTATATGGGCACTGGCACCATGGGCCTTCTCACTGAGAGCACTGTCACAACGGGCACTATAACCGTGAGAAATCTCACCATGCTAACTGTCCCCATGGGCACCGTCACCATGAGATGTGCCACCATGGGAACTGTTACTGTCGGCACTGTCACTTTGGGCACTGTCATTGTGGGCACTGTCACCATGGCTACTGCCACCTTGGGCTCTGTCACCATGAACACTGTTACAATGCCTATTATCACCGTGTGCACTGTCTCATGGGCACTATCACCATGAGCACTGTCAGCATGTGCACTGTCACTATTTAGCACTGTCACCAGGTGAACTACCACCATGGGCACTGTCAGGACGTGCACTATCACCGTGAGCACGATTACCATGGGAACTGTAACAATGCACAGTGTCACCATCAGTACTGTGCCCATGGGAACAGCCACCAAGGGCACTGTCACCATAAGCACTGTCACTGTGTGCAGTTTCACCATACACACTATTACTGGAAGGACTATCACCATAAGCAATGTCACCATGAGCAATATCACCATGGGCACTGTCAACATTTTGCACTGCCACCATGTGCAGTGTCACCATGGGCACTTTTACCATGAGTACCGTCACCATGGGTAATATCACCATGGGCACTGTCACCATGAGCACTGCCACTATGAGAATTTTCACCATAGGCACTGTCACCATGAGAACTGTCACCATGGTCACATTCAACGTAAGAACTGTCACCACGGGGACTATCACCATTGTCACTGTCACCGTGGGGTTGTCACCATGAGCACTATCACCATGGGCAATATCTCCATGGGCAGTTTCACCATGAGAACTGTCATTATTGGCACTCTCACCATCGGCACTGTCACAATGGGCATGGTCACCGTGAGCTGTGTCACCTTGGGCCTTGTCAAACTGGGCGCTGTCACCATGGGCTCTTTCACAATGGGAAGTATCACCATGGAATTTGTCAGCCTGGGCACTGTCCCCGTGGGCACTGACACCGTTACATCTATCAGCATAAACACTGTAAACGTGCACACTGTCACCATGAGCACAGTCACCTTGAGCACTGTCACCATGGGCCTTGTCACACTGGGCGCTGTCACCATGGGCACCGTCACCGTGAGCACTGTCACAATGGGAAGTATCACCATGGGCTTTGTCACGCTGGGCACTGTCCCTGTGTGCAGTGTCACCGTGACATCTATCACCATAAGCAATGTAAATATGGGCACTGTCCCCATGAGCACGGTCACCATAAGCACTGCCACAATGAGCACTGTTATTTATGGCAATGCCAACATGAGAACTGTCACCATGAGCACTGTCACCATAGGCGTGACACCATGTGCACTGTCACCATGTGCATTGTCAACCTAGGTACTCTCACCATTGGCATTATCACTGTGAGAATTGTGAACATGGGCACTGTCACCATGGGCACTGTCATCATGGGCAGTGTCACCATGGGAACTGTAAACATGGGCACGGCCACCATGGGCAATATCACTGTGAGCACTGTCACCATGGGTACTGCAACAAAGATAACTCTCACCGTGAGTACTGTCTTCATGAGTTGTCACCGTGTGCACTGTCACCATGAGAACTGTCAACATGGGCACTGTCACCATTTTTCACTGCCACCATCTGAAATGTCACCATGGGCACTATCACCATGAGAACTGTCACCCTGAGTCCTGTCAACACGGGCACTGTCACCAAGGGCACGGCCACCATGTGCAGTGTTACCATGGTCACTATCACCGTGAGTACTCTCACCATGGGAACTACCAACATGGGCAAAGTCATCATGAGCACTTTCACCATGGGAACTGCCACCATGGGCACTATCACCATCGGCACTGTCACCATGAGCACTATTACTGTGAGTACTACCACCGTGAGCACTCTCACCAAGGACACTATCACCATGCGCACTGTCACCATGAGTACTTTCCTATGGGTACTGGCACAATGCGGACTGTCACAATGAGCCGTGTCACCATGGACACTATCACCATGAGCAATCTCACCGTGGTAACTGTTACTATGGGTATTGTGACTGTCAGCACTGTCACCATAGGCAATGGCACTGTGGGCACTGTCACCATGGGCACTGTCATCATGGGCATTGTCCCCATCTTCAGTGCCACCATGGGCAATGCAACCATGTGCACTATCACTGTAAGCTCTGTCACCACGGGTACTGCTACCATGAGCACTGTCACTGTAAGCTCTGTCACCACGGGTACTGCTACCGTGAGCACTGTCAGCATGGGTTGTAACCGTGTGCACTGTCACTATGAGAACTGTCAGCATGGGCACTGTCACCATTTTTCACTGCTGCCATGTGCACTACCACCATGTGCACTATCACCATGGGCACTATCACCGTGAGCACTGTCACCATGAGTAATGTCATCATGGGCAGTGTCACCAAGGGCACAACCACCATGTGTACCATTACCATGGTCACTATCACCGTGAGCACTGTCACCATGGTAACTACCAACATGGGCACTGTCACCATGAACACATTGACAATGGGAACCTCCACCATGGGCACTATTAATGTGAGCACACTCACCATGGACACTATCACCAAGGGTGCTGTCACTTTCAGCACTATCACCATGGGTACTGCAACCATTACCACTGTCACCATAAGCACTGTCACCATTCTCAGTATCACCATGTGCACTGTCACCATGGGCACTATCTCCATGAGAACTGTCAGCTTGGGCACTGTCACCATGGGTATTGTGACTTTGGGCAATGTCACCATGAGCACTGTCACCTTGGGCACTGGCACAATGTGGACTGTCACCATGAGCACTGTCATCATGGGCACTATTACCGTTAGAACTGTCACCGTGGTCACTGTCACCATGGGCACTGTCACGGTAAGCACTGTCACAGTGAAGGTTGTGACCATGGGCACTGTCACCATGGGCAGTGACCCCATGGACAATTTCACTGTTTGTAATGTCACCATGGACACTATAACTATGGGCACTGTCACCGTGAGCTCTGTCACCATGGGCACTTTCACCATGAGCACTGCCACTCTGACCACTCTCACCATAAGAACTGTCATAATGGGCCCTTTACCGATGGGCACTTCCAACATTGGCACTATCACCGTGAGCACTGTCAACAAGAGCCCTGTCACGGTGGGCAGTGTCACCATGTGCACTATCACCGCAAGGACTATCACATTAAGCAATGTCACCATGGGCACTGTCACCATTTTGCACTGCCAGCATGTGCACTATCACCTTAGGTACTGTCACCATGAGCACTTTATCACTGCGTACTGTCACCATGGGTAATATCACCATGGGCACTGTCACCGTTATCACTATCACCGTGAGAGATGCCATGATGGGCACTGGCGCCATGGGTCTTGTCACTATGAGCACTGAAACAATGGGCACAATCACTGTGAGAAATTTCACCATGCTAACTCTACCCAAAGGCTCTGTGACAGAGAGAAATGTCACCATGGGCTCTGTCACAGTCAGTATTCTCACCATGGGCACTCTCATTGTGGGCACTGCCACCGTGAGCACTATTACCATGAACACTGCTACCGTTTGCACTATCATGATAAGAACTGTCACCATGGGCACAGACAACATGGGTACTCTCACGTTGTGCACTGTCACCAGGGGAACTGTCACCATGGGCACTGTCACCATGAGCACTCTAACCATGGGCACTCTCACCATGGGCACTATCACCATGAGCAATATCACCATGGGCACTCTCACTATTTTGCACTGCCACCAGATGCACCATGACCATGTGCACTGTCACCATGGGCAGTGTCACCACTGGGAGTCTCACCATGGGCACTGCACCATGATCACTGTCACCAAGAGCACTGTCACCACGAGCACTGCCACCATGAGCACTGTCACAAGAACTGCCACCATGGGCACTTTCACCATGATTACTGTCATCGTGGGTATTGTCACCTTGGGCAGTGTCAACGTGAGCAATATCACTGTGAGCACTATCACCCTGAGCACTGTCACCATGGGCACAGCCTCAATGCGGACTCTCACCATGAACACTGTCACCATGCGCACTATCACGGTGAGAACAGTCACCGTCGTCACTGTCACCATGGGCACATTTACCATGAGGACTGTCACTAAGAGCATTATCACCATAGGCACTGTCACCATGAGAACAGTCATCAAGGGCACTGTCAACATGGAGACTATCACCTCAAGCACTGTCACCATGAACACTGTCACCGTGAGCATTGTCACCATGAGCAATTTCAACAGGGTCACTTTCACCATGAGAACTGTCACCACGGGAACTCTCACCATTGGCACTGCCTCCGTGGGATTGTCACGATGAGCACTATCACCATGGGCATTGTCTCCATGGGCAGTTTCACCGTGAGCACTCTCACTATTGGCACTATCACCATCGGCACTCTCAGCATCGGCACAGTCACCGTGAGCACTGTCACAATGGGTGTTGTCACACTGGGTGCAGTTACCATGGGCACAGTCACCATTAGAACTGTCACCATGGGCACTGTGATCCTGGGCACTTTCACCATGGGCTCTTTCACAATGGGCACTCTCACAATGGGAAGTATCACCATGGGCTTTGTCATCGTGGGCACTGTCACTGTGAGCATGGCCACCGTAACATCTATCACCATAAGCACTGTAACCATGAGCACTGTCCACATGAGCAGTGCCACAGTGAGCACTGTCACTTATGGCACTGTCCACATGAGCAGTGTCACCATGATCACTCTCACTATGGGCAGGACACCCTGGGTGTTTTCACCATGGGCACTGTCACCTTGAGCACATTGACCATGAGCTCTCTCACCCTGGGTGTTGTCACCATGGGCAGTATCACCGTGAGAGCTGTGTACATGGGCAGTCTCACCATGTGCACTATCACCATGAGCAATGTCACCATGAATAATGTCACCCTGTGTATTGTCACCATGGGCACTGTCACCATGGGCACATTCACCATCGGCACTATCACTGTTAAAAGTGTCACCAAGAGCACAGTCACTGTGTGCAGTTTCACCATACACACTATCACCGTAAGGATTATTACCATAAGCAATGTCACCATGAGCAATATCACCATGGGCACTGTCACCATATTGCACTGCCACCATGTGCAGTGTCACCATGGGCACTTTTACCATGAGTACTGTCACCATGGGTAATATCACCATGGGCACTGTCACCATGAGCACTGTTACTATGAGAATTTTCACTGTAGGCACTGTCACCATGAGAAGTGTCGCCATGGTCACATTCAACGTAAGAACTGTCACCTCAGGGATTATCAACATTGTCACTGTCACCGTGGGGTTGTCACCATGAGCACTATCACCATGGGCAATGTCTCCATGGGCAGTATCACCATGAGCACTGACACTATTGGCACTCTCACCATCAGCAATGTCACCAGGGGCACGGTCACCGTGAGCACTGTCTCCATGGGCCTTGTCACACTGGGCGCTGTCACCATGGGCACTGCCACCTTGGGCTCTCTCACCATTAACACTGTAACAATACCCATTATCACCGTGTGCACTGTCACTATGGGCACGATCACCATTAGCACTGTAAGCATGTGCACTGTCACTATTTAGCACTGTCACTAGGTGAACTATGACCATGGGCACTTTCACGATGTGCACTATCACCATGAGCACAGTTACCATGGGCACTGTTACAATGTGCAGAGTCACCATCGGTACTGTCCCCATGGGAACTGCCACCAAGAGCACTGTCACCATTAACATTGTCACCACGAGCACTGCCACCATGGGCACTGCTATTATGAGCACTGTCACCATGAGAACTGTCGCTATGAGAACTGCCACCATGGGTATTTTCAACATGAGTACTGTCAACTTGGGTATTGTCACCATTAGCACTGTCACGATGAGCACTATTACTGGGAGCACTATCACTGTGAGCACTGTCACCATGAGCACTGTCGCCAAGGGTACTGGCACAATGCAGACTGGCACCATGAGCCCTGTCACCATTGGCACTATCACTTTGAGCATTCTCACCATGGTCACTGTCACCATGGGCACTGTTACCATGAGCACTGTCACTACAGGAAATGGTTGCGTGGGCACTGTCACCACGGGTACTGTCATCATGGGCAGTGTCACCATGGGAACTGTAAGCATGGGCACTGCCACCATGGGCAATATCACTGTGAGCACTGTCACCATGGGTACTGCAACAAAGAGAACTGTCACCGTGAGTACTGTCTGCATGGGTTGTCACCGTGTGCACTGTCACCATGAGAACTGTCAACATGGGCACTCTCACCATTTTTCACTGCCACCATGTGCAATGTCACCATGGGCACTATCACACTGAGAACTGTCACAATGAGTCCTGTCATCATGGGCACTGTCACCAAGGGCACGGCCACCATGTGCACTGTTACCATGGTCACTATCACCGTGAGCATTGTCCCCATGGGAACTAACAACATGGTCAATGTCATCCCGAACACTTTCACAATGGGAACTGCCACCTTGGGCACTATCAACAAGTGGACTCTCACCATAGGCACTATCACCATGGGCACTGTCACCGTGAGCACTGTCACCATCGGCACTGTCATCATGAGCACTATTACTGTGAGTACTACCACCATGAGCACTCTCACTGTGGTCACTGTCACCATGGGCACTCTTATCGTGAGCACTTTCACTATGGGTACTGGCACAGTGCGGACTGTCACACTGAGACCTGCCACCATGGACACTATCACCATGAGCACTTTCACCATGGTCACTGTTACCATGGGTACTGTCACTGGGAGCACTGTCACTATAGGCAATTGTACCATGGGCACTGTCACCATGGGCACTGTCATCATGGGCATTGACACTGTTGGCAGTGTCTCCATGGGCACTGTCACAGAGAGAAAAGTCATCATGGGAACTGTCACAGTCAGTATTCTCACCATGGGCACTCTCATTGTGGGCAATGCCTCCGTGAGCACTACTACCATGAACACTGCTACCGTGAACACTCTCATGATAAGAACTGTCACCATGGGCACAGACACCATGGGCACTCTCACGGTGTGCACTGTAACCAGGGGCACTTTCACCCTGGGCACTGTCACCATGAGCACTCTAACCATGGGCACTGTAACCATGGGCACTATCACCATGAGCAATATAACCATGGGCACTGTCACTATTTTGCACTGCCACCAGATGCACCATGACCACGTGCACTGTCACCATGGGCAGTGTCACCATTAGTAGTCTCACCATGGTCACTGCACCACGAGTACTGTCAACAAGAGCACTGTCACCATGAGCACTGCCACCATGAGCACTGTCACAAGAACTGTCCCTATGTGAACTGCCACCATGGGCACTTTCACCATGATTACTGTCACCGTGGGTATTGTCACCTTGGGCAATGTCAACGTGAGTAATATCACTGTGAGCACTATCACCCTGAGCTCTGTCATCATGGACACAGCCTCCATGCGGACTGTCACCATGAACACCCTCACCATGGGCACTATCACGGTAAGAACAGTCACCGTGGTCACTGTCAACATGGGCACTTTCATCGTGAGCAGTGTCACTAAGAGCATTATCACCATCAGAACTGTCCCCGTGTGAACAGTCACCATGGGCACTGTCAACCTGGAGACTATCACCTTGAGCACTGTCACCATGAACACTGTCACCATGAGCATTGTCACCATGAGCAATTTCAACAGGGTCACTTTCACCGTGAGAACTGTCACCACGGAAACTCTCACCATTGGCACTGCCTCTGAGGAATTGTCACGATGAGCACAATCACCATGGGCAGTGTCTCCATGGGCAGTTTCACCGTGAGCACTCTCACTATTGGCACTATCACCATAAGCACTGTCAGAATCGGCACAGTCACCGTGAGCACTGTCAAAACGGTTGTTGTCTCACTGGGCGATGTCACCTTGGGCACAGTCACCATTAGCACTGTCTCCATGGGCACTGTGATCTTGGGCACTTTCACCATGGGCTCTGTCACTGTGGGCACAGTCACAATGGGAAATATCACTTTGGACATTGTCATGGGGGACACTGTCACTGTGAGCATGGCCACCGTAACATCTATCACCATAAACACTGTAACTATGGGCACTGTCCACATGAAAACTGTCACTTATGTCACTGTCCACATGAGCAGTGTCAACATGATCACTCTCACAATGGGCAGGACACCCTGCGTGTTTCCAACATGGGCACTTTCACCATGAGCTCTCGCACTGTAGGAATTCTCACCTTAGGTACTGTCACCATGGGCACTGTCACCTTGAGCACTTTTACCATGAGCTCTGTCACCCTGGGTATTGTCACCATGGGCACTATCACCGTGAGAGTTGTGTACATGTGCATTCTCACCATGGGCACTATCACCATGAGCAATATCACCATGAATACTGTCACCCTGTGTATTGTCACCATGGGCACTGTCACCTTGAGCACTACACCGTGAGAATTGTGACTATGGGCACTGTCACCATGGGCACATTCACCATCGGCACTATCGCCATGAACACTGTCACCATGAGCACTGTCACTGTGTGCAGTTTCAGCATACACACTATCACCGTAAGGACTATCACCTTAAGCAATGTCACCATGAGCAAAATCACCATGGGCACTGTCAACATTTTGCACTGCCACCATGTGCATTGTCACCATGGGCACTTTACCATGAATACTGTCACCATGGGAAATATCACCATGGGCACTGTCACCATGAGCACGGTCAGTATGAGATTTTTCACCATAGGCACTGTCACCAGGAGAACTGTCACCATGGTCACATTCAACGTAAGAACTGTCACCTCGGAGACTATCAGCATTGGCATTGTCACTGTGGGTTTGTCACCATGAGCACTATCACCATGGGCCATGCCTCTAAGGACATTATCACCATGAGCACTGTCACTATTGGCACTCTCAGCATGGGCACTGTCACCTTGGGCACGGTCACCTTGAGCACTGTCACAATGGGCCTTCTCACACTGCGTGCTGTCACAATGGGCACTGTCACTGTGGGCACTGTCACAATGGGAAGTATCACCTTGGGCTTTGTCAGCGTGGGCACTGTCACCATGGGCACGGCCACCATGAAATCTATCACCATAAGCCCTGTAAACATGGGCACTGTCCCATGAGCATGGCACCATGAGCACTGCCAGAATGAGCACTGTCACTTATGGCACTGTCCACATGAGCAGTGTGACCCTGATCACTGTCACCATGGGCAGGACACCCTGGGTATTGTCACCATGGGCACTGTCACCATGAGCACTCTCACCATGGAAATTGTCACCTTAGGTACTGTAACCATGGGCACTGTCACCATGAACACTTTTACCATGAGCTATGTTACCCTGGGTATTGTCACCATGGGCACTATCACCGTGAGAGTTGTGAACATGGGCACTCTCATCTTGGGGACTATCACCATGAGCAATGTCACCATGAATACCGTCACCCTGTGTATTGTCACCATGGGCACTGTCACCGTGAGCACTACACCGTGAGAATTGTGACTATGGGCACTGTCACCATGGGCACATTCACGATCGGCACTATCGCCATGAACACTGTCACCATGAGCACAATCACTGTGTGCAGTTTCACAATACACACTATCACCGTAGGGAATATCACCATAAGCAATGTCACCATGAGCAATATCACCATGGGCACTGTCACCATTTTGCACTGCCACTATGTGCAGTGTGACCATGGGCACTTTTACCATGAGTACTGTCACCATGGGTAATATCACCATGGGCACAGTCACCATGAGCACTGTCACTATGAGAATTTTCACCATAGGCACAGTCACCATGAGAAATGTCACCATGGGCACTGTCAACATGGAGACCATAACCTTGAGCACTGTCACCATGAGCACTGTCACCATGAGCAATATCACCATGGTCACATTCAATGTAAGAACTGTCACCACGGGGACTATCACAATTGGCACTGTCACTGTTGGGTTCTCACAATGAGCACTATCACCATGGGCATTGTCTCCATGGGCAGTTTCACCATGAGCACTGTCACTATTGGCACTCTCATCATCGGCAATATTCACCACGGGCACATTCACTGTGAGAACTGTCATCATGGGCTTTCTCACACTGGGTACTGTCATCATGGGCACTGTCACCCTGGGCACTGTCACATTGGGATATATCACCATGGGCTTTGTCAGCATGGGAACTGTCCACGGGGGTACTGACACCGTGACATCTATCACCATAATCACTGTAAACATGGACACTGTCACAATGAGAACGGTCATCATGAGCACTGCCACACAGAGCACTGCTATTTATGGCACTGCCAACATGAGCACTGTCACCATGAGCAGTGTCACCAGGGGCATGACACCATGGGCACTGTCACCATGGTCATTGTCACCCTAAGTACTCTCATCATAGGCATTATCACTGTGAGAATTGTGAACATGGGCACTGTCACCATGGGCACTATCACCATGAGCACTGTCACCCTGTGTATTTACACCATGGGCACTGTCACTGTGAACACTACACCATGAGAATTGTGACTATGGGCACTGTCACCCTGGACACTCTCACCATGGGAACTATCACCGTGAACACTGTAACCATGAACACTATCACTGTGTGCAGTGTCACCATGCGCACTGTCACCATGAGGACTATCACTGTAAGCAAAGTCACCATGAGGAATGTCACCATGGGCACTGTCACCATTTTGCACTGCCAGCATGTGCAGTGTCACCATGGGTAATATCACCATAGGCACTTTCACCGTGAGAAATGTGACCGTGCAAAATATCTCTATGGGCCCTGGCACCATGGGCATTGTCACTGTGAGCACTGTCACAATGGGAACTATCACCGAGAGAAATCTCAACATGCTAACTGTCCCCATGGGGACTCTTACTGTGAGAAGGGTCACCATGGGCATTGTCACTGTAGGCACTGTCCCCATGGGCACTGTCATTGTGGACAGTGTCACCATGGCCATTGCCACCTTGGGCTCTCTCACCATGAACACTGTAACAATGCAAATTATCACCGTGTGCTCTCTCACCATGGGCACTATCACCATGAGCACTGTCAGAATGTGCACTGTCACTATTTAGCACTGTCACCAGGTGAACTACCACCATGGGCACTATCACGATTTGCACTGTCACCATGAGCACAAATACCATGGGCACTGTAACAATGCACAGTGTCATCATCGGTATTGTCCCCATACGAACTGCCACCAAGAACACTGTCACCATTAACACTGTCACCACGAGCACTGGCACCTTGGGCACTGCTATTATGAGCACTGTCACCATGAGCACTCTCATCATGGGCACTTTCACCAAGGGCAGAGCCACCATGTGCACTGTTACCATGGTCACTATCACCGTGAGCACTGTCACCATGGGAACTACCAACATGGGCACTGTCATCATGAGCACTTTCACAATGGGAACTGCCACCACGGCACTATTAATGTGAGCACACTCACCATGGGCACTATCACCAAGGGCACTGTCAGTTTCAGAACTATCACCATGGGTACTGCAACCATGACCACTGTCACCGTTATCACTGTCACCATTCTCAGTATCACCATGTGCACTGTCACCATGGGCACTATCACCAGGAGAACTGTCAGCATCGGCACTGTCACCATGGGTATTGTGACTTTGGGCACTGTCACCATGAGCACTGTCACCTTGGGCAGTGGCACAATGTGGACTGTCACAATAAGCACTGTCATCATGGGCTCTATCAACATTATAAAGGTCACCGTGGTCACTATCACCAAGGGCACTGTCACTGTGAGCACTATCACTGTGAGGGTTCTGACCATGTGCACTGTTACTATGGGTAGTGTCCCCATGGTCAATTTCACTGTTAGTACTGTCACCATGGACACTATAACTAAGGGCACTGTCACCGTGAGCTCTGTCACCTTGGGCACTTTCACCATGAGCAGTGCCACTGTGACCACTCTCACCATAAGAACTGTCACCGTGGGCACTTTCACGATGAGCACTTCCAACATTGGCACTATCACCTTGAGCACTGTCAACAAGAGCACTGTCATGGTGGGCAGTGTCACCATGCGCACTGTCACCATGAACACGGTCACCATGAGTACTGTCACCCTGGGTATTTTCACCATGGGCACTGTCACTGTGAGCACTACACCATGAGAATTGTGACTATGGGCACTGTTACCATGGACACTCTCACCATGGGAACTATCACTGTGAACACTGTCACAGTGAACATTGTCACTGTGTGCATTGTTACCATGCACACAGTCACCATAAGGATTATCACTGTAAGCAATGTCACCATGAACAATGTCACCATGGGCACTCTTACCATCTTGCACAGCCACCATGTGCAGTGTCACCATTGGTAATATCACCATAGGCACTTTCGCCGTGAGAAATGTTACCGAGCAGAATGTCTATATGGGCACTGGCACCATGGGCCTTCTCACTGAGAGCACTGTCACAACGGGCACTATAACCGTGAGAAATCTCACCATGCTAACTGTCCCCATGGGCACCGTCACCATGAGATGTGCCACCATGGGAACTGTTACTGTCGGCACTGTCACTTTGGGCACTGTCATTGTGGGCACTGTCACCATGGCTACTGCCACCTTGGGCTCTGTCACCATGAACACTGTTACAATGCCTATTATCACCGTGTGCACTGTCTCATGGGCACTATCACCATGAGCACTGTCAGCATGTGCACTGTCACTATTTAGCACTGTCACCAGGTGAACTACCACCATGGGCACTGTCAGGACGTGCACTATCACCGTGAGCACGATTACCATGGGAACTGTAACAATGCACAGTGTCACCATCAGTACTGTGCCCATGGGAACAGCCACCAAGGGCACTGTCACCATAAGCACTGTCACTGTGTGCAGTTTCACCATACACACTATTACTGGAAGGACTATCACCATAAGCAATGTCACCATGAGCAATATCACCATGGGCACTGTCAACATTTTGCACTGCCACCATGTGCAGTGTCACCATGGGCACTTTTACCATGAGTACCGTCACCATGGGTAATATCACCATGGGCACTGTCACCATGAGCACTGCCACTATGAGAATTTTCACCATAGGCACTGTCACCATGAGAACTGTCACCATGGTCACATTCAACGTAAGAACTGTCACCACGGGGACTATCACCATTGTCACTGTCACCGTGGGGTTGTCACCATGAGCACTATCACCATGGGCAATATCTCCATGGGCAGTTTCACCATGAGAACTGTCATTATTGGCACTCTCACCATCGGCACTGTCACAATGGGCATGGTCACCGTGAGCTGTGTCACCTTGGGCCTTGTCAAACTGGGCGCTGTCACCATGGGCTCTTTCACAATGGGAAGTATCACCATGGAATTTGTCAGCCTGGGCACTGTCCCCGTGGGCACTGACACCGTTACATCTATCAGCATAAACACTGTAAACGTGCACACTGTCACCATGAGCACAGTCACCTTGAGCACTGTCACCATGGGCCTTGTCACACTGGGCGCTGTCACCATGGGCACCGTCACCGTGAGCACTGTCACAATGGGAAGTATCACCATGGGCTTTGTCACGCTGGGCACTGTCCCTGTGTGCAGTGTCACCGTGACATCTATCACCATAAGCAATGTAAATATGGGCACTGTCCCCATGAGCACGGTCACCATAAGCACTGCCACAATGAGCACTGTTATTTATGGCAATGCCAACATGAGAACTGTCACCATGAGCACTGTCACCATAGGCGTGACACCATGTGCACTGTCACCATGTGCATTGTCAACCTAGGTACTCTCACCATTGGCATTATCACTGTGAGAATTGTGAACATGGGCACTGTCACCATGGGCACTGTCATCATGGGCAGTGTCACCATGGGAACTGTAAACATGGGCACGGCCACCATGGGCAATATCACTGTGAGCACTGTCACCATGGGTACTGCAACAAAGATAACTCTCACCGTGAGTACTGTCTTCATGAGTTGTCACCGTGTGCACTGTCACCATGAGAACTGTCAACATGGGCACTGTCACCATTTTTCACTGCCACCATCTGAAATGTCACCATGGGCACTATCACCATGAGAACTGTCACCCTGAGTCCTGTCAACACGGGCACTGTCACCAAGGGCACGGCCACCATGTGCAGTGTTACCATGGTCACTATCACCGTGAGTACTCTCACCATGGGAACTACCAACATGGGCAAAGTCATCATGAGCACTTTCACCATGGGAACTGCCACCATGGGCACTATCACCATCGGCACTGTCACCATGAGCACTATTACTGTGAGTACTACCACCGTGAGCACTCTCACCAAGGACACTATCACCATGCGCACTGTCACCATGAGTACTTTCCTATGGGTACTGGCACAATGCGGACTGTCACAATGAGCCGTGTCACCATGGACACTATCACCATGAGCAATCTCACCGTGGTAACTGTTACTATGGGTATTGTGACTGTCAGCACTGTCACCATAGGCAATGGCACTGTGGGCACTGTCACCATGGGCACTGTCATCATGGGCATTGTCCCCATCTTCAGTGCCACCATGGGCAATGCAACCATGTGCACTATCACTGTAAGCTCTGTCACCACGGGTACTGCTACCATGAGCACTGTCACTGTAAGCTCTGTCACCACGGGTACTGCTACCGTGAGCACTGTCAGCATGGGTTGTAACCGTGTGCACTGTCACTATGAGAACTGTCAGCATGGGCACTGTCACCATTTTTCACTGCTGCCATGTGCACTACCACCATGTGCACTATCACCATGGGCACTATCACCGTGAGCACTGTCACCATGAGTAATGTCATCATGGGCAGTGTCACCAAGGGCACAACCACCATGTGTACCATTACCATGGTCACTATCACCGTGAGCACTGTCACCATGGTAACTACCAACATGGGCACTGTCACCATGAACACATTGACAATGGGAACCTCCACCATGGGCACTATTAATGTGAGCACACTCACCATGGACACTATCACCAAGGGTGCTGTCACTTTCAGCACTATCACCATGGGTACTGCAACCATTACCACTGTCACCATAAGCACTGTCACCATTCTCAGTATCACCATGTGCACTGTCACCATGGGCACTATCTCCATGAGAACTGTCAGCTTGGGCACTGTCACCATGGGTATTGTGACTTTGGGCAATGTCACCATGAGCACTGTCACCTTGGGCACTGGCACAATGTGGACTGTCACCATGAGCACTGTCATCATGGGCACTATTACCGTTAGAACTGTCACCGTGGTCACTGTCACCATGGGCACTGTCACGGTAAGCACTGTCACAGTGAAGGTTGTGACCATGGGCACTGTCACCATGGGCAGTGACCCCATGGACAATTTCACTGTTTGTAATGTCACCATGGACACTATAACTATGGGCACTGTCACCGTGAGCTCTGTCACCATGGGCACTTTCACCATGAGCACTGCCACTCTGACCACTCTCACCATAAGAACTGTCATAATGGGCCCTTTACCGATGGGCACTTCCAACATTGGCACTATCACCGTGAGCACTGTCAACAAGAGCCCTGTCACGGTGGGCAGTGTCACCATGTGCACTATCACCGCAAGGACTATCACATTAAGCAATGTCACCATGGGCACTGTCACCATTTTGCACTGCCAGCATGTGCACTATCACCTTAGGTACTGTCACCATGAGCACTTTATCACTGCGTACTGTCACCATGGGTAATATCACCATGGGCACTGTCACCATTATCACTATCACCGTGAGAGATGCCATGATGGGCACTGGCGCCATGGGTCTTGTCACTATGAGCACTGAAACAATGGGCACAATCACTGTGAGAAATTTCACCATGCTAACTCTACCCAAAGGCTCTGTGACAGAGAGAAATGTCACCATGGGCTCTGTCACAGTCAGTATTCTCACCATGGGCACTCTCATTGTGGGCACTGCCACCGTGAGCACTATTACCATGAACACTGCTACCGTTTGCACTATCATGATAAGAACTGTCACCATGGGCACAGACAACATGGGTACTCTCACGTTGTGCACTGTCACCAGGGGAACTGTCACCATGGGCACTGTCACCATGAGCACTCTAACCATGGGCACTCTCACCATGGGCACTATCACCATGAGCAATATCACCATGGGCACTCTCACTATTTTGCACTGCCACCAGATGCACCATGACCATGTGCACTGTCACCATGGGCAGTGTCACCACTGGGAGTCTCACCATGGGCACTGCACCATGATCACTGTCACCAAGAGCACTGTCACCACGAGCACTGCCACCATGAGCACTGTCACAAGAACTGCCACCATGGGCACTTTCACCATGATTACTGTCATCGTGGGTATTGTCACCTTGGGCAGTGTCAACGTGAGCAATATCACTGTGAGCACTATCACCCTGAGCACTGTCACCATGGGCACAGCCTCAATGCGGACTCTCACCATGAACACTGTCACCATGCGCACTATCACGGTGAGAACAGTCACCGTCGTCACTGTCACCATGGGCACATTTACCATGAGGACTGTCACTAAGAGCATTATCACCATAGGCACTGTCACCATGAGAACAGTCATCAAGGGCACTGTCAACATGGAGACTATCACCTCAAGCACTGTCACCATGAACACTGTCACCGTGAGCATTGTCACCATGAGCAATTTCAACAGGGTCACTTTCACCATGAGAACTGTCACCACGGGAACTCTCACCATTGGCACTGCCTCCGTGGGATTGTCACGATGAGCACTATCACCATGGGCATTGTCTCCATGGGCAGTTTCACCGTGAGCACTCTCACTATTGGCACTATCACCATCGGCACTCTCAGCATCGGCACAGTCACCGTGAGCACTGTCACAATGGGTGTTGTCACACTGGGTGCAGTTACCATGGGCACAGTCACCATTAGAACTGTCACCATGGGCACTGTGATCCTGGGCACTTTCACCATGGGCTCTTTCACAATGGGCACTCTCACAATGGGAAGTATCACCATGGGCTTTGTCATCGTGGGCACTGTCACTGTGAGCATGGCCACCGTAACATCTATCACCATAAGCACTGTAACCATGAGCACTGTCCACATGAGCAGTGCCACAGTGAGCACTGTCACTTATGGCACTGTCCACATGAGCAGTGTCACCATGATCACTCTCACTATGGGCAGGACACCCTGGGTGTTTTCACCATGGGCACTGTCACCTTGAGCACATTGACCATGAGCTCTCTCACCCTGGGTGTTGTCACCATGGGCAGTATCACCGTGAGAGCTGTGTACATGGGCAGTCTCACCATGTGCACTATCACCATGAGCAATGTCACCATGAATAATGTCACCCTGTGTATTGTCACCATGGGCACTGTCACCATGGGCACATTCACCATCGGCACTATCACTGTTAAAAGTGTCACCAAGAGCACAGTCACTGTGTGCAGTTTCACCATACACACTATCACCGTAAGGATTATTACCATAAGCAATGTCACCATGAGCAATATCACCATGGGCACTGTCACCATATTGCACTGCCACCATGTGCAGTGTCACCATGGGCACTTTTACCATGAGTACTGTCACCATGGGTAATATCACCATGGGCACTGTCACCATGAGCACTGTTACTATGAGAATTTTCACTGTAGGCACTGTCACCATGAGAAGTGTCGCCATGGTCACATTCAACGTAAGAACTGTCACCTCAGGGATTATCAACATTGTCACTGTCACCGTGGGGTTGTCACCATGAGCACTATCACCATGGGCAATGTCTCCATGGGCAGTATCACCATGAGCACTGACACTATTGGCACTCTCACCATCAGCAATGTCACCAGGGGCACGGTCACCGTGAGCACTGTCTCCATGGGCCTTGTCACACTGGGCGCTGTCACCATGGGCACTGCCACCTTGGGCTCTCTCACCATTAACACTGTAACAATACCCATTATCACCGTGTGCACTGTCACTATGGGCACGATCACCATTAGCACTGTAAGCATGTGCACTGTCACTATTTAGCACTGTCACTAGGTGAACTATGACCATGGGCACTTTCACGATGTGCACTATCACCATGAGCACAGTTACCATGGGCACTGTTACAATGTGCAGAGTCACCATCGGTACTGTCCCCATGGGAACTGCCACCAAGAGCACTGTCACCATTAACATTGTCACCACGAGCACTGCCACCATGGGCACTGCTATTATGAGCACTGTCACCATGAGAACTGTCGCTATGAGAACTGCCACCATGGGTATTTTCAACATGAGTACTGTCAACTTGGGTATTGTCACCATTAGCACTGTCACGATGAGCACTATTACTGGGAGCACTATCACTGTGAGCACTGTCACCATGAGCACTGTCGCCAAGGGTACTGGCACAATGCAGACTGGCACCATGAGCCCTGTCACCATTGGCACTATCACTTTGAGCATTCTCACCATGGTCACTGTCACCATGGGCACTGTTACCATGAGCACTGTCACTACAGGAAATGGTTGCGTGGGCACTGTCACCACGGGTACTGTCATCATGGGCAGTGTCACCATGGGAACTGTAAGCATGGGCACTGCCACCATGGGCAATATCACTGTGAGCACTGTCACCATGGGTACTGCAACAAAGAGAACTGTCACCGTGAGTACTGTCTGCATGGGTTGTCACCGTGTGCACTGTCACCATGAGAACTGTCAACATGGGCACTCTCACCATTTTTCACTGCCACCATGTGCAATGTCACCATGGGCACTATCACACTGAGAACTGTCACAATGAGTCCTGTCATCATGGGCACTGTCACCAAGGGCACGGCCACCATGTGCACTGTTACCATGGTCACTATCACCGTGAGCATTGTCCCCATGGGAACTAACAACATGGTCAATGTCATCCCGAACACTTTCACAATGGGAACTGCCACCTTGGGCACTATCAACAAGTGGCCTCTCACCATAGGCACTATCACCATGGGCACTGTCACCGTGAGCACTGTCACCATCGGCACTGTCATCATGAGCACTATTACTGTGAGTACTACCACCATGAGCACTCTCACTGTGGTCACTGTCACCATGGGCACTCTTATCGTGAGCACTTTCACTATGGGTACTGGCACAGTGCGGACTGTCACACTGAGACCTGCCACCATGGACACTATCACCATGAGCACTTTCACCATGGTCACTGTTACCATGGGTACTGTCACTGGGAGCACTGTCACTATAGGCAATTGTACCATGGGCACTGTCACCATGGGCACTGTCATCATGGGCATTGACACTGTTGGCAGTGTCTCCATGGGCACTGTCACAGAGAGAAAAGTCATCATGGGAACTGTCACAGTCAGTATTCTCACCATGGGCACTCTCATTGTGGGCAATGCCTCCGTGAGCACTACTACCATGAACACTGCTACCGTGAACACTCTCATGATAAGAACTGTCACCATGGGCACAGACACCATGGGCACTCTCACGGTGTGCACTGTAACCAGGGGCACTTTCACCCTGGGCACTGTCACCATGAGCACTCTAACCATGGGCACTGTCACTATTTTGCACTGCCACCAGATGCACCATGACCATGTGCACTGTCACCATGGGCAGTGTCACCATTAGTAGTCTCACCATGGTCACTGCACCACGAGTACTGTCAACAAGAGCACTGTCACCATGAGCACTGCCACCATGAGCACTGTCACAAGAACTGTCCCTATGTGAACTGCCACCATGGGCACTTTCACCATGATTACTGTCACCATGGGTATTGTCACCTTGGGCAATGTCAACGTGAGTAATATCACTGTGAGCACTATCACCCTGAGCTCTGTCATCATGGACACAGCCTCCATGCGGACTGTCACCATGAACACCCTCACCATGGGCACTATCACGGTAAGAACAGTCACCGTGGTCACTGTCAACATGGGCACTTTCATCGTGAGCAGTGTCACTAAGAGCATTATCACCATCAGAACTGTCCCCGTGTGAACAGTCACCATGGGCACTGTCAACCTGGAGACTATCACCTTGAGCACTGTCACCATGAACACTGTCACCATGAGCATTGTCACCATGAGCAATTTCAACAGGGTCACTTTCACCGTGAGAACTGTCACCACGGAAACTCTCACCATTGGCACTGCCTCTGAGGAATTGTCACGATGAGCACAATCACCATGGGCAGTGTCTCCATGGGCAGTTTCACCGTGAGCACTCTCACTATTGGCACTATCACCATAAGCACTGTCAGAATCGGCACAGTCACCGTGAGCACTGTCAAAACGGTTGTTGTCTCACTGGGCGATGTCACCTTGGGCACAGTCACCATTAGCACTGTCTCCATGGGCACTGTGATCTTGGGCACTTTCACCATGGGCTCTGTCACTGTGGGCACAGTCACAATGGGAAATATCACTTTGGACATTGTCATGGGGGACACTGTCACTGTGAGCATGGCCACCGTAACATCTATCACCATAAACACTGTAACTATGGGCACTGTCCACATGAAAACTGTCACTTATGTCACTGTCCACATGAGCAGTGTCAACATGATCACTCTCACAATGGGCAGGACACCCTGCGTGTTTCCAACATGGGCACTTTCACCATGAGCTCTCGCACTGTAGGAATTCTCACCTTAGGTACTGTCACCATGGGCACTGTCACCTTGAGCACTTTTACCATGAGCTCTGTCACCCTGGGTATTGTCACCATGGGCACTATCACCGTGAGAGTTGTGTACATGTGCATTCTCACCATGGGCACTATCACCATGAGCAATATCACCATGAATACTGTCACCCTGTGTATTGTCACCATGGGCACTGTCACCTTGAGCACTACACCGTGAGAATTGTGACTATGGGCACTGTCACCATGGGCACATTCACCATCGGCACTATCGCCATGAACACTGTCACCATGAGCACTGTCACTGTGTGCAGTTTCAGCATACACACTATCACCGTAAGGACTATCACCTTAAGCAATGTCACCATGAGCAAAATCACCATGGGCACTGTCAACATTTTGCACTGCCACCATGTGCATTGTCACCATGGGCACTTTACCATGAATACTGTCACCATGGGAAATATCACCATGGGCACTGTCACCATGAGCACGGTCAGTATGAGATTTTTCACCATAGGCACTGTCACCAGGAGAACGGTCACCATGGTCACATTCAACGTAAGAACTGTCACCTCGGAGACTATCAGCATTGGCATTGTCACTGTGGGTTTGTCACCATGAGCACTATCACCATGGGCCATGCCTCTAAGGACATTATCACCATGAGCACTGTCACTATTGGCACTCTCAGCATGGGCACTGTCACCTTGGGCACGGTCACCTTGAGCACTGTCACAATGGGCCTTCTCACACTGCGTGCTGTCACAATGGGCACTGTCACTGTGGGCACTGTCACAATGGGAAGTATCACCTTGGGCTTTGTCAGCGTGGGCACTGTCACCATGGGCACGGCCACCATGAAATCTATCACCATAAGCCCTGTAAACATGGGCACTGTCCCATGAGCATGGCACCATGAGCACTGCCAGAATGAGCACTGTCACTTATGGCACTGTCCACATGAGCAGTGTGACCCTGATCACTGTCACCATGGGCAGGACACCCTGGGTATTGTCACCATGGGCACTGTCACCATGAGCACTCTCACCATGGAAATTGTCACCTTAGGTACTGTAACCATGGGCACTGTCACCATGAACACTTTTACCATGAGCTATGTTACCCTGGGTATTGTCACCATGGGCACTATCACCGTGAGAGTTGTGAACATGGGCACTCTCATCTTGGGGACTATCACCATGAGCAATGTCACCATGAATACCGTCACCCTGTGTATTGTCACCATGGGCACTGTCACCGTGAGCACTACACCGTGAGAATTGTGACTATGGGCACTGTCACCATGGGCACATTCACGATCGGCACTATCGCCATGAACACTGTCACCATGAGCACAATCACTGTGTGCAGTTTCACAATACACACTATCACCGTAGGGAATATCACCATAAGCAATGTCACCATGAGCAATATCACCATGGGCACTGTCACCATTTTGCACTGCCACTATGTGCAGTGTGACCATGGGCACTTTTACCATGAGTACTGTCACCATGGGTAATATCACCATGGGCACAGTCACCATGAGCACTGTCACTATGAGAATTTTCACCATAGGCACAGTCACCATGAGAAATGTCACCATGGGCACTGTCAACATGGAGACCATAACCTTGAGCACTGTCACCATGAGCACTGTCACCATGAGCAATATCACCATGGTCACATTCAATGTAAGAACTGTCACCACGGGGACTATCACAATTGGCACTGTCACTGTTGGGTTCTCACAATGAGCACTATCACCATGGGCATTGTCTCCATGGGCAGTTTCACCATGAGCACTGTCACTATTGGCACTCTCATCATCGGCAATATTCACCACGGGCACATTCACTGTGAGAACTGTCATCATGGGCTTTCTCACACTGGGTACTGTCATCATGGGCACTGTCACCCTGGGCACTGTCACATTGGGATATATCACCATGGGCTTTGTCAGCATGGGAACTGTCCACGGGGGTACTGACACCGTGACATCTATCACCATAATCACTGTAAACATGGACACTGTCACAATGAGAACGGTCAGCATGAGCACTGCCACACAGAGCACTGCTATTTATGGCACTGCCAACATGAGCACTGTCACCATGAGCAGTGTCACCAGGGGCATGACACCATGGGCACTGTCACCATGGTCATTGTCACCCTAAGTACTCTCATCATAGGCATTATCACTGTGAGAATTGTGAACATGGGCACTGTCACCATGGGCACTATCACCATGAGCACTGTCACCCTGTGTATTTACACCATGGGCACTGTCACTGTGAACACTACACCATGAGAATTGTGACTATGGGCACTGTCACCCTGGACACTCTCACCATGGGAACTATCACCGTGAACACTGTAACCATGAACACTATCACTGTGTGCAGTGTCACCATGCGCACTGTCACCATGAGGACTATCACTGTAAGCAAAGTCACCATGAGGAATGTCACCATGGGCACTGTCACCATTTTGCACTGCCAGCATGTGCAGTGTCACCATGGGTAATATCACCATAGGCACTTTCACCGTGAGAAATGTGACCGTGCAAAATATCTCTATGGGCCCTGGCACCATGGGCATTGTCACTGTGAGCACTGTCACAATGGGAACTATCACCGAGAGAAATCTCAACATGCTAACTGTCCCCATGGGGACTCTTACTGTGAGAAGGGTCACCATGGGCATTGTCACTGTTGGCACTGTCCCCATGGGCACTGTCATTGTGGACAGTGTCACCATGGCCATTGCCACCTTGGGCTCTCTCACCATGAACACTGTAACAATGCAAATTATCACCGTGTGCTCTCTCACCATGGGCACTATCACCATGAGCACTGTCAGAATGTGCACTGTCACTATTTAGCACTGTCACCAGGTGAACTACCACCATGGGCACTATCACGATTTGCACTGTCACCATGAGCACAAATACCATGGGCACTGTAACAATGCACAGTGTCATCATCGGTATTGTCCCCATACGAACTGCCACCAAGAACACTGTCACCATTAACACTGTCACCACGAGCACTGGCACCTTGGGCACTGCTATTATGAGCACTGTCACCATGAGCACTCTCATCATGGGCACTTTCACCAAGGGCAGAGCCACCATGTGCACTGTTACCATGGTCACTATCACCGTGAGCACTGTCACCATGGGAACTACCAACATGGGCACTGTCATCATGAGCACTTTCACAATGGGAACTGCCACCACGGCACTATTAATGTGAGCACACTCACCATGGGCACTATCACCAAGGGCACTGTCAGTTTCAGAACTATCACCATGGGTACTGCAACCATGACCACTGTCACCGTTATCACTGTCACCATTCTCAGTATCACCATGTGCACTGTCACCATGGGCACTATCACCAGGAGAACTGTCAGCATCGGCACTGTCACCATGGGTATTGTGACTTTGGGCACTGTCACCATGAGCACTGTCACCTTGGGCAGTGGCACAATGTGGACTGTCACAATAAGCACTGTCATCATGGGCTCTATCAACATTATAAAGGTCACCGTGGTCACTATCACCAAGGGCACTGTCACTGTGAGCACTATCACTGTGAGGGTTCTGACCATGTGCACTGTTACTATGGGTAGTGTCCCCATGGTCAATTTCACTGTTAGTACTGTCACCATGGACACTATAACTAAGGGCACTGTCACCGTGAGCTCTGTCACCTTGGGCACTTTCACCATGAGCAGTGCCACTGTGACCACTCTCACCATAAGAACTGTCACCGTGGGCACTTTCACGATGAGCACTTCCAACATTGGCACTATCACCTTGAGCACTGTCAACAAGAGCACTGTCATGGTGGGCAGTGTCACCATGCGCACTGTCACCATGAACACGGTCACCATGAGTACTGTCACCCTGGGTATTTTCACCATGGGCACTGTCACTGTGAGCACTACACCATGAGAATTGTGACTATGGGCACTGTTACCATGGACACTCTCACCATGGGAACTATCACTGTGAACACTGTCACAGTGAACATTGTCACTGTGTGCATTGTTACCATGCACACAGTCACCATAAGGATTATCACTGTAAGCAATGTCACCATGAACAATGTCACCATGGGCACTCTTACCATCTTGCACAGCCACCATGTGCAGTGTCACCATTGGTAATATCACCATAGGCACTTTCGCCGTGAGAAATGTTACCGAGCAGAATGTCTATATGGGCACTGGCACCATGGGCCTTCTCACTGAGAGCACTGTCACAACGGGCACTATAACCGTGAGAAATCTCACCATGCTAACTGTCCCCATGGGCACCGTCACCATGAGATGTGCCACCATGGGAACTGTTACTGTCGGCACTGTCACTTTGGGCACTGTCATTGTGGGCACTGTCACCATGGCTACTGCCACCTTGGGCTCTGTCACCATGAACACTGTTACAATGCCTATTATCACCGTGTGCACTGTCTCATGGGCACTATCACCATGAGCACTGTCAGCATGTGCACTGTCACTATTTAGCACTGTCACCAGGTGAACTACCACCATGGGCACTGTCAGGACGTGCACTATCACCGTGAGCACGATTACCATGGGAACTGTAACAATGCACAGTGTCACCATCGGTACTGTGCCCATGGGAACAGCCACCAAGGGCACTGTCACCATAAGCACTGTCACTGTGTGCAGTTTCACCATACACACTATTACTGGAAGGACTATCACCATAAGCAATGTCACCATGAGCAATATCACCATGGGCACTGTCAACATTTTGCACTGCCACCATGTGCAGTGTCACCATGGGCACTTTTACCATGAGTACCGTCACCATGGGTAATATCACCATGGGCACTGTCACCATGAGCAGTGCCACTATGAGAATTTTCACCATAGGCACTGTCACCATGAGAACTGTCACCATGGTCACATTCAACGTAAGAACTGTCACCACGGGGACTATCACCATTGTCACTGTCACCGTGGGGTTGTCACCATGAGCACTATCACCATGGGCAATATCTCCATGGGCAGTTTCACCATGAGAACTGTCATTATTGGCACTCTCACCATCGGCACTGTCACAATGGGCATGGTCACCGTGAGCTGTGTCACCTTGGGCCTTGTCAAACTGGGCGCTGTCACCATGGGCTCTTTCACAATGGGAAGTATCACCATGGAATTTGTCAGCCTGGGCACTGTCCCCGTGGGCACTGACACCGTTACATCTATCAGCATAAACACTGTAAACGTGCACACTGTCACCATGAGCACAGTCACCTTGAGCACTGTCACCATGGGCCTTGTCACACTGGGCGCTGTCACCATGGGCACCGTCACCGTGAGCACTGTCACAATGGGAAGTATCACCATGGGCTTTGTCACGCTGGGCACTGTCCCTGTGTGCAGTGTCACCGTGACATCTATCACCATAAGCAATGTAAATATGGGCACTGTCCCCATGAGCACGGTCACCATAAGCACTGCCACAATGAGCACTGTTATTTATGGCAATGCCAACATGAGAACTGTCACCATAGGCGTGACACCATGTGCACTGTCACCATGTGCATTGTCAACCTAGGTACTCTCACCATTGGCATTATCACTGTGAGAATTGTGAACATGGGCACTGTCACCATGGGCACTGTCATCATGGGCAGTGTCACCATGGGAACTGTAAACATGGGCACGGCCACCATGGGCAATATCACTGTGAGCACTGTCACCATGGGTACTGCAACAAAGATAACTCTCACCGTGAGTACTGTCTTCATGAGTTGTCACCGTGTGCACTGTCACCATGAGAACTGTCAACATGGGCACTGTCACCATTTTTCACTGCCACCATCTGAAATGTCACCATGGGCACTATCACCATGAGAACTGTCACCCTGAGTCCTGTCAACACGGGCACTGTCACCAAGGGCACGGCCACCATGTGCAGTGTTACCATGGTCACTATCACCGTGAGTACTCTCACCATGGGAACTACCAACATGGGCAAAGTCATCATGAGCACTTTCACCATGGGAACTGCCACCATGGGCACTATCACCATCGGCACTGTCACCATGAGCACTATTACTGTGAGTACTACCACCGTGAGCACTCTCACCAAGGACACTATCACCATGCGCACTGTCACCATGAGTACTTTCCTATGGGTACTGGCACAATGCGGACTGTCACAATGAGCCGTGTCACCATGGACACTATCACCATGAGCAATCTCACCGTGGTAACTGTTACTATGGGTATTGTGACTGTCAGCACTGTCACCATAGGCAATGGCACTGTGGGCACTGTCACCATGGGCACTGTCATCATGGGCATTGTCCCCATCTTCAGTGCCACCATGGGCAATGCAACCATGTGCACTATCACTGTAAGCTCTGTCACCACGGGTACTGCTACCATGAGCACTGTCACTGTAAGCTCTGTCACCACGGGTACTGCTACCGTGAGCACTGTCAGCATGGGTTGTAACCGTGTGCACTGTCACTATGAGAACTGTCAGCATGGGCACTGTCACCATTTTTCACTGCTGCCATGTGCACTACCACCATGTGCACTATCACCATGGGCACTATCACCGTGAGCACTGTCACCATGAGTAATGTCATCATGGGCAGTGTCACCAAGGGCACAACCACCATGTGTACCATTACCATGGTCACTATCACCGTGAGCACTGTCACCATGGTAACTACCAACATGGGCACTGTCACCATGAACACATTGACAATGGGAACCTCCACCATGGGCACTATTAATGTGAGCACACTCACCATGGACACTATCACCAAGGGTGCTGTCACTTTCAGCACTATCACCATGGGTACTGCAACCATTACCACTGTCACCATAAGCACTGTCACCATTCTCAGTATCACCATGTGCACTGTCACCATGGGCACTATCTCCATGAGAACTGTCAGCTTGGGCACTGTCACCATGGGTATTGTGACTTTGGGCAATGTCACCATGAGCACTGTCACCTTGGGCACTGGCACAATGTGGACTGTCACCATGAGCACTGTCATCATGGGCACTATTACCGTTAGAACTGTCACCGTGGTCACTGTCACCATGGGCACTGTCACGGTAAGCACTGTCACAGTGAAGGTTGTGACCATGGGCACTGTCACCATGGGCAGTGACCCCATGGACAATTTCACTGTTTGTAATGTCACCATGGACACTATAACTATGGGCACTGTCACCGTGAGCTCTGTCACCATGGGCACTTTCACCATGAGCACTGCCACTCTGACCACTCTCACCATAAGAACTGTCATAATGGGCCCTTTACCGATGGGCACTTCCAACATTGGCACTATCACCGTGAGCACTGTCAACAAGAGCCCTGTCACGGTGGGCAGTGTCACCATGTGCACTATCACCGCAAGGACTATCACATTAAGCAATGTCACCATGGGCACTGTCACCATTTTGCACTGCCAGCATGTGCACTATCACCTTAGGTACTGTCACCATGAGCACTTTATCACTGCGTACTGTCACCATGGGTAATATCACCATGGGCACTGTCACCGTTATCACTATCACCGTGAGAGATGCCATGATGGGCACTGGCGCCATGGGTCTTGTCACTATGAGCACTGAAACAATGGGCACAATCACTGTGAGAAATTTCACCATGCTAACTCTACCCAAAGGCTCTGTGACAGAGAGAAATGTCACCATGGGCTCTGTCACAGTCAGTATTCTCACCATGGGCACTCTCATTGTGGGCACTGCCACCGTGAGCACTATTACCATGAACACTGCTACCGTTTGCACTATCATGATAAGAACTGTCACCATGGGCACAGACAACATGGGTACTCTCACGTTGTGCACTGTCACCAGGGGAACTGTCACCATGGGCACTGTCACCATGAGCACTCTAACCATGGGCACTCTCACCATGGGCACTATCACCATGAGCAATATCACCATGGGCACTCTCACTATTTTGCACTGCCACCAGATGCACCATGACCATGTGCACTGTCACCATGGGCAGTGTCACCACTGGGAGTCTCACCATGGGCACTGCACCATGATCACTGTCACCAAGAGCACTGTCACCACGAGCACTGCCACCATGAGCACTGTCACAAGAACTGCCACCATGGGCACTTTCACCATGATTACTGTCATCGTGGGTATTGTCACCTTGGGCAGTGTCAACGTGAGCAATATCACTGTGAGCACTATCACCCTGAGCACTGTCACCATGGGCACAGCCTCAATGCGGACTCTCACCATGAACACTGTCACCATGCGCACTATCACGGTGAGAACAGTCACCGTCGTCACTGTCACCATGGGCACATTTACCATGAGGACTGTCACTAAGAGCATTATCACCATAGGCACTGTCACCATGAGAACAGTCATCAAGGGCACTGTCAACATGGAGACTATCACCTCAAGCACTGTCACCATGAACACTGTCACCGTGAGCATTGTCACCATGAGCAATTTCAACAGGGTCACTTTCACCATGAGAACTGTCACCACGGGAACTCTCACCATTGGCACTGCCTCCGTGGGATTGTCACGATGAGCACTATCACCATGGGCATTGTCTCCATGGGCAGTTTCACCGTGAGCACTCTCACTATTGGCACTATCACCATCGGCACTCTCAGCATCGGCACAGTCACCGTGAGCACTGTCACAATGGGTGTTGTCACACTGGGTGCAGTTACCATGGGCACAGTCACCATTAGAACTGTCACCATGGGCACTGTGATCCTGGGCACTTTCACCATGGGCTCTTTCACAATGGGCACTCTCACAATGGGAAGTATCACCATGGGCTTTGTCATCGTGGGCACTGTCACTGTGAGCATGGCCACCGTAACATCTATCACCATAAGCACTGTAACCATGAGCACTGTCCACATGAGCAGTGCCACAGTGAGCACTGTCACTTATGGCACTGTCCACATGAGCAGTGTCACCATGATCACTCTCACTATGGGCAGGACACCCTGGGTGTTTTCACCATGGGCACTGTCACCTTGAGCACATTGACCATGAGCTCTCTCACCCTGGGTGTTGTCACCATGGGCAGTATCACCGTGAGAGCTGTGTACATGGGCAGTCTCACCATGTGCACTATCACCATGAGCAATGTCACCATGAATAATGTCACCCTGTGTATTGTCACCATGGGCACTGTCACCATGGGCACATTCACCATCGGCACTATCACTGTTAAAAGTGTCACCAAGAGCACAGTCACTGTGTGCAGTTTCACCATACACACTATCACCGTAAGGATTATTACCATAAGCAATGTCACCATGAGCAATATCACCATGGGCACTGTCACCATATTGCACTGCCACCATGTGCAGTGTCACCATGGGCACTTTTACCATGAGTACTGTCACCATGGGTAATATCACCATGGGCACTGTCACCATGAGCACTGTTACTATGAGAATTTTCACTGTAGGCACTGTCACCATGAGAAGTGTCGCCATGGTCACATTCAACGTAAGAACTGTCACCTCAGGGATTATCAACATTGTCACTGTCACCGTGGGGTTGTCACCATGAGCACTATCACCATGGGCAATGTCTCCATGGGCAGTATCACCATGAGCACTGACACTATTGGCACTCTCACCATCAGCAATGTCACCAGGGGCACGGTCACCGTGAGCACTGTCTCCATGGGCCTTGTCACACTGGGCGCTGTCACCATGGGCACTGCCACCTTGGGCTCTCTCACCATTAACACTGTAACAATACCCATTATCACCGTGTGCACTGTCACTATGGGCACGATCACCATTAGCACTGTAAGCATGTGCACTGTCACTATTTAGCACTGTCACTAGGTGAACTATGACCATGGGCACTTTCACGATGTGCACTATCACCATGAGCACAGTTACCATGGGCACTGTTACAATGTGCAGAGTCACCATCGGTACTGTCCCCATGGGAACTGCCACCAAGAGCACTGTCACCATTAACATTGTCACCACGAGCACTGCCACCATGGGCACTGCTATTATGAGCACTGTCACCATGAGAACTGTCGCTATGAGAACTGCCACCATGGGTATTTTCAACATGAGTACTGTCAACTTGGGTATTGTCACCATTAGCACTGTCACGATGAGCACTATTACTGGGAGCACTATCACTGTGAGCACTGTCACCATGAGCACTGTCGCCAAGGGTACTGGCACAATGCAGACTGGCACCATGAGCCCTGTCACCATTGGCACTATCACTTTGAGCATTCTCACCATGGTCACTGTCACCATGGGCACTGTTACCATGAGCACTGTCACTACAGGAAATGGTTGCGTGGGCACTGTCACCACGGGTACTGTCATCATGGGCAGTGTCACCATGGGAACTGTAAGCATGGGCACTGCCACCATGGGCAATATCACTGTGAGCACTGTCACCATGGGTACTGCAACAAAGAGAACTGTCACCGTGAGTACTGTCTGCATGGGTTGTCACCGTGTGCACTGTCACCATGAGAACTGTCAACATGGGTACTGTCACCATTTTTCACTGCCACCATGTGCAATGTCACCATGGGCACTATCACACTGAGAACTGTCACAATGAGTCCTGTCATCATGGGCACTGTCACCAAGGGCACGGCCACCATGTGCACTGTTACCATGGTCACTATCACCGTGAGCATTGTCCCCATGGGAACTAACAACATGGTCAATGTCATCCCGAACACTTTCACAATGGGAACTGCCACCTTGGGCACTATCAACAAGTGGCCTCTCACCATAGGCACTATCACCATGGGCACTGTCACCGTGAGCACTGTCACCATCGGCACTGTCATCATGAGCACTATTACTGTGAGTACTACCACCATGAGCACTCTCACTGTGGTCACTGTCACCATGGGCACTCTTATCGTGAGCACTTTCACTATGGGTACTGGCACAGTGCGGACTGTCACACTGAGACCTGCCACCATGGACACTATCACCATGAGCACTTTCACCATGGTCACTGTTACCATGGGTACTGTCACTGGGAGCACTGTCACTATAGGCAATTGTACCATGGGCACTGTCACCATGGGCACTGTCATCATGGGCATTGACACTGTTGGCAGTGTCTCCATGGGCACTGTCACAGAGAGAAAAGTCATCATGGGAACTGTCACAGTCAGTATTCTCACCATGGGCACTCTCATTGTGGGCAATGCCTCCGTGAGCACTACTACCATGAACACTGCTACCGTGAACACTCTCATGATAAGAACTGTCACCATGGGCACAGACACCATGGGCACTCTCACGGTGTGCACTGTAACCAGGGGCACTTTCACCCTGGGCACTGTCACCATGAGCACTCTAACCATGGGCACTGTCACTATTTTGCACTGCCACCAGATGCACCATGACCATGTGCACTGTCACCATGGGCAGTGTCACCATTAGTAGTCTCACCATGGTCACTGCACCACGAGTACTGTCAACAAGAGCACTGTCACCATGAGCACTGCCACCATGAGCACTGTCACAAGAACTGTCCCTATGTGAACTGCCACCATGGGCACTTTCACCATGATTACTGTCACCGTGGGTATTGTCACCTTGGGCAATGTCAACGTGAGTAATATCACTATGAGCACTATCACCCTGAGCTCTGTCATCATGGACACAGCCTCCATGCGGACTGTCACCATGAACACCCTCACCATGGGCACTATCACGGTAAGAACAGTCACCGTGGTCACTGTCAACATGGGCACTTTCATCGTGAGCAGTGTCACTAAGAGCATTATCACCATCAGAACTGTCCCCGTGTGAACAGTCACCATGGGCACTGTCAACCTGGAGACTATCACCTTGAGCACTGTCACCATGAACACTGTCACCATGAGCATTGTCACCATGAGCAATTTCAACAGGGTCACTTTCACCGTGAGAACTGTCACCACGGAAACTCTCACCATTGGCACTGCCTCTGAGGAATTGTCACGATGAGCACAATCACCATGGGCAGTGTCTCCATGGGCAGTTTCACCGTGAGCACTCTCACTATTGGCACTATCACCATAAGCACTGTCAGAATCGGCACAGTCACCGTGAGCACTGTCAAAACGGTTGTTGTCTCACTGGGCGATGTCACCTTGGGCACAGTCACCATTAGCACTGTCTCCATGGGCACTGTGATCTTGGGCACTTTCACCATGGGCTCTGTCACTGTGGGCACAGTCACAATGGGAAATATCACTTTGGACATTGTCATGGTGGACACTGTCACTGTGAGCATGGCCACCGTAACATCTATCACCATAAACACTGTAACTATGGGCACTGTCCACATGAAAACTGTCACTTATGTCACTGTCCACATGAGCAGTGTCAACATGATCACTCTCACAATGGGCAGGACACCCTGCGTGTTTCCAACATGGGCACTTTCACCATGAGCTCTCGCACTGTAGGAATTCTCACCTTAGGTACTGTCACCATGGGCACTGTCACCTTGAGCACTTTTACCATGAGCTCTGTCACCCTGGGTATTGTCACCATGGGCACTATCACCGTGAGAGTTGTGTACATGTGCATTCTCACCATGGGCACTATCACCATGAGCAATATCACCATGAATACTGTCACCCTGGGTATTGTCACCATGGGCACTGTCACCTTGAGCACTACACCGTGAGAATTGTGACTATGGGCACTGTCACCATGGGCACATTCACCATCGGCACTATCGCCATGAACACTGTCACCATGAGCACTGTCACTGTGTGCAGTTTCAGCATACACACTATCACCGTAAGGACTATCACCTTAAGCAATGTCACCATGAGCAAAATCACCATGGGCACTGTCAACATTTTGCACTGCCACCATGTGCATTGTCACCATGGGCACTTTACCATGAATACTGTCACCATGGGAAATATCACCATGGGCACTGTCACCATGAGCACGGTCAGTATGAGATTTTTCACCATAGGCACTGTCACCAGGAGAACGGTCACCATGGTCACATTCAACGTAAGAACTGTCACCTCGGAGACTATCAGCATTGGCATTGTCACTGTGGGTTTGTCACCATGAGCACTATCACCATGGGCCATGCCTCTAAGGACATTATCACCATGAGCACTGTCACTATTGGCACTCTCAGCATGGGCACTGTCACCTTGGGCACGGTCACCTTGAGCACTGTCACAATGGGCCTTCTCACACTGCGTGCTGTCACAATGGGCACTGTCACTGTGGGCACTGTCACAATGGGAAGTATCACCTTGGGCTTTGTCAGCGTGGGCACTGTCACCATGGGCACGGCCACCATGAAATCTATCACCATAAGCCCTGTAAACATGGGCACTGTCCCATGAGCATGGCACCATGAGCACTGCCAGAATGAGCACTGTCACTTATGGCACTGTCCACATGAGCAGTGTGACCCTGATCACTGTCACCATGGGCAGGACACCCTGGGTATTGTCACCATGGGCACTGTCACCATGAGCACTCTCACCATGGAAATTGTCACCTTAGGTACTGTAACCATGGGCACTGTCACCATGAACACTTTTACCATGAGCTATGTTACCCTGGGTATTGTCACCATGGGCACTATCACCGTGAGAGTTGTGAACATGGGCACTCTCATCTTGGGGACTATCACCATGAGCAATGTCACCATGAATACCGTCACCCTGTGTATTGTCACCATGGGCACTGTCACCGTGAGCACTACACCGTGAGAATTGTGACTATGGGCACTGTCACCATGGGCACATTCACGATCGGCACTATCGCCATGAACACTGTCACCATGAGCACAATCACTGTGTGCAGTTTCACAATACACACTATCACCGTAGGGAATATCACCATAAGCAATGTCACCATGAGCAATATCACCATGGGCACTGTCACCATTTTGCACTGCCACTATGTGCAGTGTGACCATGGGCACTTTTACCATGAGTACTGTCACCATGGGTAATATCACCATGGGCACAGTCACCATGAGCACTGTCACTATGAGAATTTTCACCATAGGCACAGTCACCATGAGAAATGTCACCATGGGCACTGTCAACATGGAGACCATAACCTTGAGCACTGTCACCATGAGCAATATCACCATGGTCACATTCAATGTAAGAACTGTCACCACGGGGACTATCACAATTGGCACTGTCACTGTTGGGTTCTCACAATGAGCACTATCACCATGGGCATTGTCTCCATGGGCAGTTTCACCATGAGCACTGTCACTATTGGCACTCTCATCATCGGCAATATTCACCACGGGCACATTCACTGTGAGAACTGTCATCATGGGCTTTCTCACACTGGGTACTGTCATCATGGGCACTGTCACCCTGGGCACTGTCACATTGGGATATATCACCATGGGCTTTGTCAGCATGGGAACTGTCCACGGGGGTACTGACACCGTGACATCTATCACCATAATCACTGTAAACATGGACACTGTCACAATGAGAACGGTCAGCATGAGCACTGCCACACAGAGCACTGCTATTTATGGCACTGCCAACATGAGCACTGTCACCATGAGCAGTGTCACCAGGGGCATGACACCATGGGCACTGTCACCATGGTCATTGTCACCCTAAGTACTCTCATCATAGGCATTATCACTGTGAGAATTGTGAACATGGGCACTGTCACCATGGGCACTATCACCATGAGCACTGTCACCCTGTGTATTTACACCATGGGCACTGTCACTGTGAACACTACACCATGAGAATTGTGACTATGGGCACTGTCACCCCGGACACTCTCACCATGGGAACTATCACCGTGAACACTGTAACCATGAACACTATCACTGTGTGCAGTGTCACCATGCGCACTGTCACCATGAGGACTATCACTGTAAGCAGAGTCACCATGAGGAATGTCACCATGGGCACTGTCACCATTTTGCACTGCCAGCATGTGCAGTGTCACCATGGGTAATATCACCATAGGCACTTTCACCGTGAGAAATGTGACCGTGCAAAATATCTCTATGGGCACTGGCACCATGGGCATTGTCACTGTGAGCACTGTCACAATGGGAACTATCACCGAGAGAAATCTCAACATGCTAACTGTCCCCATGGGGACTCTTACTGTGAGAAGGGTCACCATGGGCATTGTCACTGTTGGCACTGTCCCCATGGGCACTGTCATTGTGGGCAGTGTCACCATGGCCATTGCCACCTTGGGCTCTCTCACCATGAACACTGTAACAATGCAAATTATCACCGTGTGCTCTCTCACCATGGGCACTATCACCATGAGCACTGTCAGCATGTGCACTGTCACTATTTAGCACTGTCACCAGGTGAACTACCACCATGGGCACTGTCAGGACGTGCACTATCACCATGAGCACGATTACCATGGGAACTGTAACAATGCACAGTGTCACCATCGGTACTGTGCCCATGGGAACAGCCACCAAGGGCACTGTCACCATAAGCACTGTCACTGTGTGCAGTTTCACCATACACACTATTACTGGAAGGACTATCACCATAAGCAATGTCACCATGAGCAATATCACCATGGGCACTGTCAACATTTTGCACTGCCACCATGTGCAGTGTCACCATGGGCACTTTTACCATGAGTACCGTCACCATGGGTAATATCACCATGGGCACTGTCACCATGAGCAGTGCCACTATGAGAATTTTCACCATAGGCACTGTCACCATGAGAACTGTCACCATGGTCACATTCAACGTAAGAACTGTCACCACGGGGACTATCACCATTGTCACTGTCACCGTGGGGTTGTCACCATGAGCACTATCACCATGGGCAATATCTCCATGGGCAGTTTCACCATGAGAACTGTCATTATTGGCACTCTCACCATCGGCACTGTCACAATGGGCATGGTCACCGTGAGCTGTGTCACCTTGGGCCTTGTCAAACTGGGCGCTGTCACCATGGGCTCTTTCACAATGGGAAGTATCACCATGGAATTTGTCAGCCTGGGCACTGTCCCCGTGGGCACTGACACCGTTACATCTATCAGCATAAACACTGTAAACGTGCACACTGTCACCATGAGCACAGTCACCTTGAGCACTGTCACCATGGGCCTTGTCACACTGGGCGCTGTCACCATGGGCACCGTCACCGTGAGCACTGTCACAATGGGAAGTATCACCATGGGCTTTGTCACGCTGGGCACTGTCCCTGTGTGCAGTGTCACCGTGACATCTATCACCATAAACAATGTAAATATGGGCACTGTCACCATGAGCACGGTCACCATAAGCACTGCCACAATGAGCACTGTTATTTATGGCAATGCCAACATGAGAACTGTCACCATGAGCACTGTCACCATAGGCGTGACACCATGTGCACTGTCACCATGTGCATTGTCAACCTAGGTACTCTCACCATTGGCATTATCACTGTGAGAATTGTGAACATGGGCACTGTCACCATGGGCACTGTCATCATGGGCAGTGTCACCATGGGAACTGTAAACATGGGCACGACCACCATGGGCAATATCACTGTGAGCACTGTCACCATGGGTACTGCAACAAAGATAACTCTCACCGTGAGTACTGTCTTCATGAGTTGTCACCGTGTGCACTGTCACCATGAGAACTGTCAACATGGGCACTGTCACCATTTTTCACTGCCACCATCTGAAATGTCACCATGGGCACTATCACCATGAGAACTGTCACCCTGAGTCCTGTCAACACGGGCACTGTCACCAAGGGCACGGCCACCATGTGCAGTGTTACCATGGTCACTATCACCGTGAGTACTCTCACCATGGGAACTACCAACATGGGCAAAGTCATCATGAGCACTTTCACCATGGGAACTGCCACCATGGGCACTATCACCATCGGCACTGTCACCATGAGCACTATTACTGTGAGTACTACCACCGTGAGCACTCTCACCAAGGACACTATCACCATGCGCACTGTCACCATGAGTACTTTCCTATGGGTACTGGCACAATGCGGACTGTCACAATGAGCCGTGTCACCATGGACACTATCACCATGAGCAATCTCACCGTGGTAACTGTTACTATGGGTATTGTGACTGTCAGCACTGTCACCATAGGCAATGGCACTGTGGGCACTGTCACCATGGGCACTGTCATCATGGGCATTGTCCCCATCTTCAGTGCCACCATGGGCAATGCAACCATGTGCACTATCACTGTAAGCTCTGTCACCACGGGTACTGCTACCATGAGCACTGTCACTGTAAGCTCTGTCACCACGGGTACTGCTACCATGAGCACTGTCAGCATGGGTTGTAACCGTGTGCACTGTCACTATGAGAACTGTCAGCATGGGCACTGTCACCATTTTTCACTGCTGCCATGTGCACTACCACCATGTGCACTATCACCATGGGCACTATCACCGTGAGCACTGTCACCATGAGTAATGTCATCATGGGCAGTGTCACCAAGGGCACAACCACCATGTGTACCATTACCATGGTCACTATCACCGTGAGCACTGTCACCATGGTAACTACCAACATGGGCACTGTCACCATGAACACATTGACAATGGGAACCTCCACCATGGGCACTATTAATGTGAGCACACTCACCATGGACACTATCACCAAGGGTACTGTCACTTTCAGCACTATCACCATGGGTACTGCAACCATTACCACTGTCACCATAAGCACTGTCACCATTCTCAGTATCACCATGTGCACTGTCACCATGGGCACTATCTCCATGAGAACTGTCAGCTTGGGCACTGTCACCATGGGTATTGTGACTTTGGGCACTGTCACCATGAGCACTGTCACCTTGGGCACTGGCACAATGTGGACTGTCACCATGAGCACTGTCATCATGGGCACTATTACCGTTAGAACTGTCACCGTGGTCACTGTCACCATGGGCACTGTCACGGTAAGCACTGTCACAGTGAAGGCTGTGACCATGGGCACTGTCACCATGGGCAGTGACCCCATGGACAATTTCACTGTTTGTAATGTCACCATGGACACTATAACTATGGGCACTGTCACCGTGAGCTCTGTCACCATGGGCACTTTCACCATGAGCACTGCCACTCTGACCACTCTCACCATAAGAACTGTCATAATGGGCCCTTTACCGATGGGCACTTCCAACATTGGCACTATCACCGTGAGCACTGTCAACAAGAGCCCTGTCACGGTGGGCAGTGTCACCATGTGCACTATCACCGCAAGGACTATCACATTAAGCAATGTCACCATGGGCACTGTCACCATTTTGCACTGCCAGCATGTGCACTATCACTTTAGGTACTGTCACCATGAGCACTTTATCACTGCGTACTGTCACCATGGGTAATATCACCATGGGCACTGTCACCGTTATCACTATCACCGTGAGAGATGCCATGATGGGCACTGGCGCCATGGGTCTTGTCACTATGAGCACTGAAACAATGGGCACAATCACTGTGAGAAATTTCACCATGCTAACTCTACCCAAAGGCTCTGTGACAGAGAGAAATGTCACCATGGGCTCTGTCACAGTCAGTATTCTCACCATGGGCACTCTCATTGTGGGCACTGCCACCGTGAGCACTATTACCATGAACACTGCTACCGTTTGCACTATCATGATAAGAACTGTCACCATGGGCACAGACAACATGGGTACTCTCACGTTGTGCACTGTCACCAGGGGAACCGTCAACATGGGCACTGTCACCATGAGCACTGGAACCATGGGCACTCTCACCATGGGCACTATCACCATGAGCAATATCACCATGGGCACTCTCACTATTTTGCACTGCCACCAGATGCACCATGACCATGTGCACTGTCACCATGGGCAGTGTCACCACTGGGAGTCTCACCATGGGCACTGCACCATGATCACTGTCACCAAGAGCACTGTCACCACGAGCACTGCCACCATGAGCACTGTCACAAGAACTGCCACCATGGGCACTTTCACCATGATTACTGTCATCGTGGGTATTGTCACCTTGGGCAGTGTCAACGTGAGTAATATCACTGTGAGCACTATCACCCTGAGCACTGTCACCATGGGCACAGCTTCAATGCGGACTCTCACCATGAACACTGTCACCATGCGCACTATCACGGTGAGAACAGTCACCGTCGTCACTGTCACCATGGGCACATTTACCATGAGGACTGTCACTAAGAGCATTATCACCATAGGCACTGTCACCATGAGAACAGTCATCAAGGGCACTGTCAACATGGAGACTATCACCTCAAGCACTGTCACCATGAACACTGTCACCGTGAGCATTGTCACCATGAGCAATTTCAGCAGGGTCACTTTCACCATGAGAACTGTCACCACGGGAACTCTCACCATTGGCACTGCCTCCGTGGGATTGTCACGATGAGCACTATCACCATGGGCATTGTCTCCATGGGCAGTTTCACCGTGAGCACTCTCACTATTGGCACTATCACCATCGGCACTCTCAGCATCGGCACAGTCACCGTGAGCACTGTCACAATGGGTGTTGTCACACTGGGTGCAGTTACCATGGGCACAGTCACCATTAGAACTGTCACCATGGGCACTGTGATCCTGGGCACTTTCACCATGGGCTCTTTCACAATGGGCACTCTCACAATGGGAAGTATCACCATGGGCTTTGTCATCGTGGGCACTGTCACTGTGAGCATGGCCACCGTAACATCTATCACCATAAGCACTGTAACCATGAGCACTGTCCACATGAGCAGTGCCACAGTGAGCACTGTCACTTATGGCACTGTCCACATGAGCAGTGTCACCATGATCACTCTCACTATGGGCAGGACACCCTGGGTGTTTTCACCATGGGCACTGTCACCTTGAGCACATTGACCATGAGCTCTCTCACCCTGGGTGTTGTCACCATGGGCAGTATCACCGTGAGAGCTGTGTACATGGGCAGTCTCACCATGTGCACTATCACCATGAGCAATGTCACCATGAATAATGTCACCCTGTGTATTGTCACCATGGGCACATTCACCATCGGCACTATCACTGTTAAAAGTGTCACCAAGAGCACAGTCACTGTGTGCAGTTTCACCATACACACTATCACCGTAAGGATTATTACCATAAGCAATGTCACCATGAGCAATATCACCATGGGCACTGTCACCATATTGCACTGCCACCATGTGCAGTGTCACCATGGGCACTTTTACCATGAGTACTGTCACCATGGGTAATATCACCATGGGCACTGTCACCATGAGCACTGTTACTATGAGAATTTTCACTGTAGGCACTGTCACCATGAGAAGTGTCGCCATGGTCACATTCAACGTAAGAACTGTCACCTCAGGGATTATCAACATTGTCACTGTCACCGTGGGGTTGTCACCATGAGCACTATCACCATGGGCAATGTCTCCATGGGCAGTATCACCATGAGCACTGACACTATTGGCACTCTCACCATCAGCAATGTCACCAGGGGCACGGTCACCGTGAGCACTGTCTCCATGGGCCTTGTCACACTGGGCGCTGTCACCATGGGCACTGCCACCTTGGGCTCTCTCACCATTAACACTGTAACAATACCCATTATCACCGTGTGCACTGTCACTATGGGCACGATCACCATTAGCACTGTAAGCATGTGCACTGTCACTATTTAGCACTGTCACTAGGTGAACTATGACCATGGGCACTTTCACGATGTGCACTATCACCATGAGCACAGTTACCATGGGCACTGTTACAATGTGCAGAGTCACCATCGGTACTGTCCCCATGGGAACTGCCACCAAGAGCACTGTCACCATTAACATTGTCACCACGAGCACTGCCACCATGGGCACTGCTATTATGAGCACTGTCACCATGAGAACTGTCGCTATGAGAACTGCCACCATGGGTATTTTCAACATGAGTACTGTCAACTTGGGTATTGTCACCATTAGCACTGTCACGATGAGCACTATTACTGGGAGCACTATCACTGTGAGCACTGTCACCATGAGCACTGTCGCCAAGGGTACTGGCACAATGCAGACTGGCACCATGAGCCCTGTCACCATTGGCACTATCACTTTGAGCATTCTCACCATGGTCACTGTCACCATGGGCACTGTTACCATGAGCACTGTCACTACAGGAAATGGTTGCGTGGGCACTGTCACCACGGGTACTGTCATCATGGGCAGTGTCACCATGGGAACTGTAAGCATGGGCACTGCCACCATGGGCAATATCACTGTGAGCACTGTCACCATGGGTACTGCAACAAAGAGAACTGTCACCGTGAGTACTGTCTGCATGGGTTGTCACCGTGTTCACTGTCACCATGAGAACTGTCAACATGGGCACTGTCACCATTTTTCACTGCCACCATGTGCAATGTCACCATGGGCACTATCACACTGAGAACTGTCACAATGAGTCCTGTCATCATGGGCACTGTCACCAAGGGCACGGCCACCATGTGCACTGTTACCATGGTCACTATCACCGTGAGCATTGTCCCCATGGGAACTAACAACATGGTCAATGTCATCCCGAACACTTTCACAATGGGAACTGCCACCTTGGGCACTATCAACAAGTGGACTCTCACCATAGGCACTATCACCATGGGCACTGTCACCGTGAGCACTGTCACCATCGGCACTGTCATCATGAGCACTATTACTGTGAGTACTACCACCATGAGCACTCTCACTGTGGTCACTGTCACCATGGGCACTCTTATCGTGAGCACTTTCACTATGGGTACTGGCACAGTGCGGACTGTCACACTGAGACCTGCCACCATGGACACTATCACCATGAGCACTTTCACCATGGTCACTGTTACCATGGGTACTGTCACTGGGAGCACTGTCACTATAGGCAATTGTACCATGGGCACTGTCACCATGGGCACTGTCATCATGGGCATTGACACTGTTGGCAGTGTCTCCATGGGCACTGTCACAGAGAGAAAAGTCATCATGGGAACTGTCACAGTCAGTATTCTCACCATGGGCACTCTCATTGTGGGCAATGCCTCCGTGAGCACTACTACCATGAACACTGCTACCGTGAACACTCTCATGATAAGAACTGTCACCATGGGCACAGACACCATGGGCACTCTCACGGTGTGCACTGTAACCAGGGGCACTTTCACCCTGGGCACTGTCACCATGAGCACTCTAACCATGGGCACTGTAACCATGGGCACTATCACCATGAGCAATATAACCATGGGCACTGTCACTATTTTGCACTGCCACCAGATGCACCATGACCATGTGCACTGTCACCATGGGCAGTGTCACCATTAGTAGTCTCACCATGGTCACTGCACCACGAGTACTGTCAACAAGAGCACTGTCACCATGAGCACTGCCACCATGAGCACTGTCACAAGAACTGTCCCTATGTGAACTGCCACCATGGGCACTTTCACCATGATTACTGTCACCGTGGGTATTGTCACCTTGGGCAATGTCAACGTGAGTAATATCACTGTGAGCACTATCACCCTGAGCTCTGTCATCATGGACACAGCCTCCATGCGGACTGTCACCATGAACACCCTCACCATGGGCACTATCACGGTAAGAACAGTCACCGTGGTCACTGTCAACATGGGCACTTTCATCGTGAGCAGTGTCACTAAGAGCATTATCACCATCAGAACTGTCCCCGTGTGAACAGTCACCATGGGCACTGTCAACCTGGAGACTATCACCTTGAGCACTGTCACCATGAACACTGTCACCATGAGCATTGTCACCATGAGCAATTTCAACAGGGTCACTTTCACCGTGAGAACTGTCACCACGGAAACTCTCACCATTGGCACTGCCTCTGAGGAATTGTCACGATGAGCACAATCACCATGGGCAGTGTCTCCATGGGCAGTTTCACCGTGAGCACTCTCACTATTGGCACTATCACCATAAGCACTGTCAGAATCGGCACAGTCACCGTGAGCACTGTCAAAACGGTTGTTGTCTCACTGGGCGATGTCACCTTGGGCACAGTCACCATTAGCACTGTCTCCATGGGCACTGTGATCTTGGGCACTTTCACCATGGGCTCTGTCACTGTGGGCACAGTCACAATGGGAAATATCACTTTGGACATTGTCATGGTGGACACTGTCACTGTGAGCATGGCCACCGTAACATCTATCACCATAAACACTGTAACTATGGGCACTGTCCACATGAAAACTGTCACTTATGTCACTGTCCACATGAGCAGTGTCAACATGATCACTCTCACAATGGGCAGGACACCCTGCGTGTTTCCAACATGGGCACTTTCACCATGAGCTCTCGCACTGTAGGAATTCTCACCTTAGGTACTGTCACCATGGGCACTGTCACCTTGAGCACTTTTACCATGAGCTCTGTCACCCTGGGTATTGTCACCATGGGCACTATCACCGTGAGAGTTGTGTACATGTGCATTCTCACCATGGGCACTATCACCATGAGCAATATCACCATGAATACTGTCACCCTGTGTATTGTCACCATGGGCACTGTCACCTTGAGCACTACACCGTGAGAATTGTGACTATGGGCACTGTCACCATGGGCACATTCACCATCGGCACTATCGCCATGAACACTGTCACCATGAGCACTGTCACTGTGTGCAGTTTCAGCATACACACTATCACCGTAAGGACTATCACCTTAAGCAATGTCACCATGAGCAAAATCACCATGGGCACTGTCAACATTTTGCACTGCCACCATGTGCATTGTCACCATGGGCACTTTACCATGAATACTGTCACCATGGGAAATATCACCATGGGCACTGTCACCATGAGCACGGTCAGTATGAGATTTTTCACCATAGGCACTGTCACCAGGAGAACTGTCACCATGGTCACATTCAACGTAAGAACTGTCACCTCGGAGACTATCAGCATTGGCATTGTCACTGTGGGTTTGTCACCATGAGCACTATCACCATGGGCCATGCCTCTAAGGACATTATCACCATGAGCACTGTCACTATTGGCACTCTCAGCATGGGCACTGTCACCTTGGGCACGGTCACCTTGAGCACTGTCACAATGGGCCTTCTCACACTGCGTGCTGTCACAATGGGCACTGTCACTGTGGGCACTGTCACAATGGGAAGTATCACCTTGGGCTTTGTCAGCGTGGGCACTGTCACCATGGGCACGGCCACCATGAAATCTATCACCATAAGCCCTGTAAACATGGGCACTGTCCCATGAGCATGGCACCATGAGCACTGCCAGAATGAGCACTGTCACTTATGGCACTGTCCACATGAGCAGTGTGACCCTGATCACTGTCACCATGGGCAGGACACCCTGGGTATTGTCACCATGGGCACTGTCACCATGAGCACTCTCACCATGGAAATTGTCACCTTAGGTACTGTAACCATGGGCACTGTCACCATGAACACTTTTACCATGAGCTATGTTACCCTGGGTATTGTCACCATGGGCACTATCACCGTGAGAGTTGTGAACATGGGCACTCTCATCTTGGGGACTATCACCATGAGCAATGTCACCATGAATACTGTCACCCTGTGTATTGTCACCATGGGCACTGTCACCATGAGCACTACACCGTGAGAATTGTGACTATGGGCACTGTCACCATGGGCACATTCACGATCGGCACTATCGCCATGAACACTGTCACCATGAGCACAATCACTGTGTGCAGTTTCACAATACACACTATCACCGTAGGGAATATCACCATAAGCAATGTCACCATGAGCAATATCACCATGGGTACTGTCACCATTTTGCACTGCCACTATGTGCAGTGTGACCATGGGCACTTTTACCATGAGTACTGTCACCATGGGTAATATCACCATGGGCACAGTCACCATGAGCACTGTCACTATGAGAATTTTCACCATAGGCACAGTCACCATGAGAAATGTCACCATGGGCACTGTCAACATGGAGACCATAACCTTGAGCACTGTCACCATGAGCACTGTCACCATGAGCAATATCACCATGGTCACATTCAATGTAAGAACTGTCACCACGGGGACTATCACAATTGGCACTGCCACTGTTGGGTTCTCACAATGAGCACTATCACCATGGGCATTGTCTCCATGGGCAGTTTCACCATGAGCACTGTCACTATTGGCACTCTCATCATCGGCAATATTCACCACGGGCACATTCACTGTGAGAACTGTCATCATGGGCTTTCTCACACTGGGTACTGTCATCATGGGCACTGTCACCCTGGGCACTGTCACATTGGGATATATCACCATGGGCTTTGTCAGCATGGGAACTGTCCACGGGGGTACTGACACCGTGACATCTATCACCATAATCACTGTAAACATGGACACTGTCACAATGAGAACGGTCAGCATGAGCACTGCCACACAGAGCACTGCTATTTATGGCACTGCCAACATGAGCACTGTCACCATGAGCAGTGTCACCAGGGGCATGACACCATGGGCACTGTCACCATGGTCATTGTCACCCTAAGTACTCTCATCATAGGCATTATCACTGTGAGAATTGTGAACATGGGCACTGTCACCATGGGCACTATCACCATGAGCACTGTCACCCTGTGTATTTACACCATGGGCACTGTCACTGTGAACACTACACCATGAGAATTGTGACTATGGGCACTGTCACCCTGGACACTCTCACCATGGGAACTATCACCGTGAACACTGTAACCATGAACACTATCACTGTGTGCAGTGTCACCATGCGCACTGTCACCATGAGGACTATCACTGTAAGCAAAGTCACCATGAGGAATGTCACCATGGGCACTGTCACCATTTTGCACTGCCAGCATGTGCAGTGTCACCATGGGTAATATCACCATAGGCACTTTCACCGTGAGAAATGTGACCGTGCAAAATATCTCTATGGGCCCTGGCACCATGGGCATTGTCACTGTGAGCACTGTCACAATGGGAACTATCACCGAGAGAAATCTCAACATGCTAACTGTCCCCATGGGGACTCTTACTGTGAGAAGGGTCACCATGGGCATTGTCACTGTAGGCACTGTCCCCATGGGCACTGTCATTGTGGACAGTGTCACCATGGCCATTGCCACCTTGGGCTCTCTCACCATGAACACTGTAACAATGCAAATTATCACCGTGTGCTCTCTCACCATGGGCACTATCACCATGAGCACTGTCAGAATGTGCACTGTCACTATTTAGCACTGTCACCAGGTGAACTACCACCATGGGCACTATCACGATTTGCACTGTCACCATGAGCACAAATACCATGGGCACTGTAACAATGCACAGTGTCATCATCGGTATTGTCCCCATACGAACTGCCACCAAGAACACTGTCACCATTAACACTGTCACCACGAGCACTGGCACCTTGGGCACTGCTATTATGAGCACTGTCACCATGAGCACTCTCATCATGGGCACTTTCACCAAGGGCAGAGCCACCATGTGCACTGTTACCATGGTCACTATCACCGTGAGCACTGTCACCATGGGAACTACCAACATGGGCACTGTCATCATGAGCACTTTCACAATGGGAACTGCCACCACGGCACTATTAATGTGAGCACACTCACCATGGGCACTATCACCAAGGGCACTGTCAGTTTCAGAACTATCACCATGGGTACTGCAACCATGACCACTGTCACCGTTATCACTGTCACCATTCTCAGTATCACCATGTGCACTGTCACCATGGGCACTATCACCAGGAGAACTGTCAGCATCGGCACTGTCACCATGGGTATTGTGACTTTGGGCACTGTCACCATGAGCACTGTCACCTTGGGCAGTGGCACAATGTGGACTGTCACAATAAGCACTGTCATCATGGGCTCTATCAACATTATAAAGGTCACCGTGGTCACTATCACCAAGGGCACTGTCACTGTGAGCACTATCACTGTGAGGGTTCTGACCATGTGCACTGTTACTATGGGTAGTGTCCCCATGGTCAATTTCACTGTTAGTACTGTCACCATGGACACTATAACTAAGGGCACTGTCACCGTGAGCTCTGTCACCTTGGGCACTTTCACCATGAGCAGTGCCACTGTGACCACTCTCACCATAAGAACTGTCACCGTGGGCACTTTCACGATGAGCACTTCCAACATTGGCACTATCACCTTGAGCACTGTCAACAAGAGCACTGTCATGGTGGGCAGTGTCACCATGCGCACTGTCACCATGAACACGGTCACCATGAGTACTGTCACCCTGGGTATTTTCACCATGGGCACTGTCACTGTGAGCACTACACCATGAGAATTGTGACTATGGGCACTGTTACCATGGACACTCTCACCATGGGAACTATCACTGTGAACACTGTCACAGTGAACATTGTCACTGTGTGCATTGTTACCATGCACACAGTCACCATAAGGATTATCACTGTAAGCAATGTCACCATGAACAATGTCACCATGGGCACTCTTACCATCTTGCACAGCCACCATGTGCAGTGTCACCATTGGTAATATCACCATAGGCACTTTCGCCGTGAGAAATGTTACCGAGCAGAATGTCTATATGGGCACTGGCACCATGGGCCTTCTCACTGAGAGCACTGTCACAACGGGCACTATAACCGTGAGAAATCTCACCATGCTAACTGTCCCCATGGGCACCGTCACCATGAGATGTGCCACCATGGGAACTGTTACTGTCGGCACTGTCACTTTGGGCACTGTCATTGTGGGCACTGTCACCATGGCTACTGCCACCTTGGGCTCTGTCACCATGAACACTGTTACAATGCCTATTATCACCGTGTGCACTGTCTCATGGGCACTATCACCATGAGCACTGTCAGCATGTGCACTGTCACTATTTAGCACTGTCACCAGGTGAACTACCACCATGGGCACTGTCAGGACGTGCACTATCACCGTGAGCACGATTACCATGGGAACTGTAACAATGCACAGTGTCACCATCGGTACTGTGCCCATGGGAACAGCCACCAAGGGCACTGTCACCATAAGCACTGTCACTGTGTGCAGTTTCACCATACACACTATTACTGGAAGGACTATCACCATAAGCAATGTCACCATGAGCAATATCACCATGGGCACTGTCAACATTTTGCACTGCCACCATGTGCAGTGTCACCATGGGCACTTTTACCATGAGTACCGTCACCATGGGTAATATCACCATGGGCACTGTCACCATGAGCACTGCCACTATGAGAATTTTCACCATAGGCACTGTCACCATGAGAACTGTCACCATGGTCACATTCAACGTAAGAACTGTCACCACGGGGACTATCACCATTGTCACTGTCACCGTGGGGTTGTCACCATGAGCACTATCACCATGGGCAATATCTCCATGGGCAGTTTCACCATGAGAACTGTCATTATTGGCACTCTCACCATCGGCACTGTCACAATGGGCATGGTCACCGTGAGCTGTGTCACCTTGGGCCTTGTCAAACTGGGCGCTGTCACCATGGGCTCTTTCACAATGGGAAGTATCACCATGGAATTTGTCAGCCTGGGCACTGTCCCCGTGGGCACTGACACCGTTACATCTATCAGCATAAACACTGTAAACGTGCACACTGTCACCATGAGCACAGTCACCTTGAGCACTGTCACCATGGGCCTTGTCACACTGGGCGCTGTCACCATGGGCACCGTCACCGTGAGCACTGTCACAATGGGAAGTATCACCATGGGCTTTGTCACGCTGGGCACTGTCCCTGTGTGCAGTGTCACCGTGACATCTATCACCATAAGCAATGTAAATATGGGCACTGTCCCCATGAGCACGGTCACCATAAGCACTGCCACAATGAGCACTGTTATTTATGGCAATGCCAACATGAGAACTGTCACCATGAGCACTGTCACCATAGGCGTGACACCATGTGCACTGTCACCATGTGCATTGTCAACCTAGGTACTCTCACCATTGGCATTATCACTGTGAGAATTGTGAACATGGGCACTGTCACCATGGGCACTGTCATCATGGGCAGTGTCACCATGGGAACTGTAAACATGGGCACGGCCACCATGGGCAATATCACTGTGAGCACTGTCACCATGGGTACTGCAACAAAGATAACTCTCACCGTGAGTACTGTCTTCATGAGTTGTCACCGTGTGCACTGTCACCATGAGAACTGTCAACATGGGCACTGTCACCATTTTTCACTGCCACCATCTGAAATGTCACCATGGGCACTATCACCATGAGAACTGTCACCCTGAGTCCTGTCAACACGGGCACTGTCACCAAGGGCACGGCCACCATGTGCAGTGTTACCATGGTCACTATCACCGTGAGTACTCTCACCATGGGAACTACCAACATGGGCAAAGTCATCATGAGCACTTTCACCATGGGAACTGCCACCATGGGCACTATCACCATCGGCACTGTCACCATGAGCACTATTACTGTGAGTACTACCACCGTGAGCACTCTCACCAAGGACACTATCACCATGCGCACTGTCACCATGAGTACTTTCCTATGGGTACTGGCACAATGCGGACTGTCACAATGAGCCGTGTCACCATGGACACTATCACCATGAGCAATCTCACCGTGGTAACTGTTACTATGGGTATTGTGACTGTCAGCACTGTCACCATAGGCAATGGCACTGTGGGCACTGTCACCATGGGCACTGTCATCATGGGCATTGTCCCCATCTTCAGTGCCACCATGGGCAATGCAACCATGTGCACTATCACTGTAAGCTCTGTCACCACGGGTACTGCTACCATGAGCACTGTCACTGTAAGCTCTGTCACCACGGGTACTGCTACCATGAGCACTGTCAGCATGGGTTGTAACCGTGTGCACTGTCACTATGAGAACTGTCAGCATGGGCACTGTCACCATTTTTCACTGCTGCCATGTGCACTACCACCATGTGCACTATCACCATGGGCACTATCACCGTGAGCACTGTCACCATGAGTAATGTCATCATGGGCAGTGTCACCAAGGGCACAACCACCATGTGTACCATTACCATGGTCACTATCACCGTGAGCACTGTCACCATGGTAACTACCAACATGGGCACTGTCACCATGAACACATTGACAATGGGAACCTCCACCATGGGCACTATTAATGTGAGCACACTCACCATGGACACTATCACCAAGGGTACTGTCACTTTCAGCACTATCACCATGGGTACTGCAACCATTACCACTGTCACCATAAGCACTGTCACCATTCTCAGTATCACCATGTGCACTGTCACCATGGGCACTATCTCCATGAGAACTGTCAGCTTGGGCACTGTCACCATGGGTATTGTGACTTTGGGCACTGTCACCATGAGCACTGTCACCTTGGGCACTGGCACAATGTGGACTGTCACCATGAGCACTGTCATCATGGGCACTATTACCGTTAGAACTGTCACCGTGGTCACTGTCACCATGGGCACTGTCACGGTAAGCACTGTCACAGTGAAGGTTGTGACCATGGGCACTGTCACCATGGGCAGTGACCCCATGGACAATTTCACTGTTTGTAATGTCACCATGGACACTATAACTATGGGCACTGTCACCGTGAGCTCTGTCACCATGGGCACTTTCACCATGAGCACTGCCACTCTGACCACTCTCACCATAAGAACTGTCATAATGGGCCCTTTACCGATGGGCACTTCCAACATTGGCACTATCACCGTGAGCACTGTCAACAAGAGCCCTGTCACGGTGGGCAGTGTCACCATGTGCACTATCACCGCAAGGACTATCACATTAAGCAATGTCACCATGGGCACTGTCACCATTTTGCACTGCCAGCATGTGCACTATCACCTTAGGTACTGTCACCATGAGCACTTTATCACTGCGTACTGTCACCATGGGTAATATCACCATGGGCACTGTCACCGTTATCACTATCACCGTGAGAGATGCCATGATGGGCACTGGCGCCATGGGTCTTGTCACTATGAGCACTGAAACAATGGGCACAATCACTGTGAGAAATTTCACCATGCTAACTCTACCCAAAGGCTCTGTGACAGAGAGAAATGTCACCATGGGCTCTGTCACAGTCAGTATTCTCACCATGGGCACTCTCATTGTGGGCACTGCCACCGTGAGCACTATTACCATGAACACTGCTACCGTTTGCACTATCATGATAAGAACTGTCACCATGGGCACAGACAACATGGGTACTCTCACGTTGTGCACTGTCACCAGGGGAACCGTCAACATGGGCACTGTCACCATGAGCACTGGAACCATGGGCACTCTCACCATGGGCACTATCACCATGAGCAATATCACCATGGGCACTCTCACTATTTTGCACTGCCACCAGATGCACCATGACCATGTGCACTGTCACCATGGGCAGTGTCACCACTGGGAGTCTCACCATGGGCACTGCACCATGATCACTGTCACCAAGAGCACTGTCACCACGAGCACTGCCACCATGAGCACTGTCACAAGAACTGCCACCATGGGCACTTTCACCATGATTACTGTCATCGTGGGTATTGTCACCTTGGGCAGTGTCAACGTGAGTAATATCACTGTGAGCACTATCACCCTGAGCACTGTCACCATGGGCACAGCTTCAATGCGGACTCTCACCATGAACACTGTCACCATGCGCACTATCACGGTGAGAACAGTCACCGTCGTCACTGTCACCATGGGCACATTTACCATGAGGACTGTCACTAAGAGCATTATCACCATAGGCACTGTCACCATGAGAACAGTCATCAAGGGCACTGTCAACATGGAGACTATCACCTCAAGCACTGTCACCATGAACACTGTCACCGTGAGCATTGTCACCATGAGCAATTTCAACAGGGTCACTTTCACCATGAGAACTGTCACCACGGGAACTCTCACCATTGGCACTGCCTCCGTGGGATTGTCACGATGAGCACTATCACCATGGGCATTGTCTCCATGGGCAGTTTCACCGTGAGCACTCTCACTATTGGCACTATCACCATCGGCACTCTCAGCATCAGCACAGTCACCGTGAGCACTGTCACAATGGGTGTTGTCACACTGGGTGCAGTTACCATGGGCAAAGTCACCATTAGAACTGTCACCATGGGCACTGTGATCCTGGGCACTTTCACCATGGGCTCTTTCACAATGGGCACTCTCACAATGGGAAGTATCACCATGGGCTTTGTCATCGTGGGCACTGTCACTGTGAGCATGGCCACCGTAACATCTATCACCATAAGCACTGTAACCATGAGCACTGTCCACATGAGCAGTGCCACAGTGAGCACTGTCACTTATGGCACTGTCCACATGAGCAGTGTCACCATGATCACTCTCACTATGGGCAGGACACCCTGGGTGTTTTCACCATGGGCACTGTCACCTTGAGCACATTGACCATGAGCTCTCTCACCCTGGGTGTTGTCACCATGGGCAGTATCACCGTGAGAGCTGTGTACATGGGCAGTCTCACCATGTGCACTATCACCATGAGCAATGTCACCATGAATAATGTCACCCTGTGTATTGTCACCATGGGCACTGTCACCGTGAGCACTACACCATGAGAATTGTGACTATGGGCACTGTCACCATGGGCACATTCACCATCGGCACTATCACTGTTAAAAGTGTCACCAAGAGCACAGTCACTGTGTGCAGTTTCACCATACACACTATCACCGTAAGGATTATTACCATAAGCAATGTCACCATGAGCAATATCACCATGGGCACTGTCACCATATTGCACTGCCACCATGTGCAGTGTCACCATGGGCACTTTTACCATGAGTACTGTCACCATGGGTAATATCACCATGGGCACTGTCACCATGAGCACTGTTACTATGAGAATTTTCACTGTAGGCACTGTCACCATGAGAAGTGTCGCCATGGTCACATTCAACGTAAGAACTGTCACCTCAGGGATTATCAACATTGTCACTGTCACCGTGGGGTTGTCACCATGAGCACTATCACCATGGGCAATGTCTCCATGGGCAGTATCACCATGAGCACTGACACTATTGGCACTCTCACCATCAGCAATGTCACCAGGGGCACGGTCACCGTGAGCACTGTCTCCATGGGCCTTGTCACACTGGGCGCTGTCACCATGGGCACTGCCACCTTGGGCTCTCTCACCATTAACACTGTAACAATACCCATTATCACCGTGTGCACTGTCACTATGGGCACGATCACCATTAGCACTGTAAGCATGTGCACTGTCACTATTTAGCACTGTCACTAGGTGAACTATGACCATGGGCACTTTCACGATGTGCACTATCACCATGAGCACAGTTACCATGGGCACTGTTACAATGTGCAGAGTCACCATCGGTACTGTCCCCATGGGAACTGCCACCAAGAGCACTGTCACCATTAACATTGTCACCACGAGCACTGCCACCATGGGCACTGCTATTATGAGCACTGTCACCATGAGAACTGTCGCTATGAGAACTGCCACCATGGGTATTTTCAACATGAGTACTGTCAACTTGGGTATTGTCACCATTAGCACTGTCACGATGAGCACTATTACTGGGAGCACTATCACTGTGAGCACTGTCACCATGAGCACTGTCGCCAAGGGTACTGGCACAATGCAGACTGGCACCATGAGCCCTGTCACCATTGGCACTATCACTTTGAGCATTCTCACCATGGTCACTGTCACCATGGGCACTGTTACCATGAGCACTGTCACTATAGGAAATGGTTGCGTGGGCACTGTCACCACGGGTACTGTCATCATGGGCAGTGTCACCATGGGAACTGTAAGCATGGGCACTGCCACCATGGGCAATATCACTGTGAGCACTGTCACCATGGGTACTGCAACAAAGAGAACTGTCACCGTGAGTACTGTCTGCATGGGTTGTCACCGTGTGCACTGTCACCATGAGAACTGTCAACATGGGCACTCTCACCATTTTTCACTGCCACCATGTGCAATGTCACCATGGGCACTATCACACTGAGAACTGTCACAATGAGTCCTGTCATCATGGGCACTGTCACCAAGGGCACGGCCACCATGTGCACTGTTACCATGGTCACTATCACCGTGAGCATTGTCCCCATGGGAACTAACAACATGGTCAATGTCATCCCGAACACTTTCACAATGGGAACTGCCACCTTGGGCACTATCAACAAGTGGACTCTCACCATAGGCACTATCACCATGGGCACTGTCACCGTGAGCACTGTCACCATCGGCACTGTCATCATGAGCACTATTACTGTGAGCACTACCACCATGAGCACTCTCACTGTGGTCACTGTCACCATGGGCACTCTTATCGTGAGCACTTTCACTATGGGTACTGGCACAGTGCGGACTGTCACACTGAGACCTGTCACCATGGACACTATCACCATGAGCACTTTCACCATGGTCACTGTTACCATGGGTACTGTCACTGGGAGCACTGTCACTATAGGCAATTGTACCATGGGCACTGTCACCATGGGCACTGTCATCATGGGCATTGACACTGTTGGCAGTGTCTCCATGGGCACTGTCACAGAGAGAAAAGTCATCATGGGAACTGTCACAGTCAGTATTCTCACCATGGGCACTCTCATTGTGGGCAATGCCTCTGTGAGCACTACTACCATGAACACTGCTGCCGTGAACACTCTCATGATAAGAACTGTCACCATGGGCACAGACACCATGGGCACTCTCACGGTGTGCACTGTAACCAGGGGCACTTTCACCCTGGGCACTTTCACCATGAGCACTCTAACCATGGGCACTGTAACCATGGGCACTATCACCATGAGCAATATAACCATGGGCACTGTCACTATTTTGCACTGCCACCAGATGCACCATGACCATGTGCACTGTCACCATGGGCAGTGTCACCATTAGTAGTCTCACCATGGTCACTGCACCACGAGTACTGTCAACAAGAGCACTGTCACCATGAGCACTGTCACCATGAGCACTGTCACAAGAACTGTCCCTATGTGAACTGCCACCATGGGCACTTTCACCATGATTACTGTCACCGTGGGTATTGTCACCTTGGGCAATGTCAACGTGAGTAATATCACTGTGAGCACTATCACCCTGAGCTCTGTCATCATGGACACAGCCTCCATGCGGACTGTCACCATGAACACCCTCACCATGGGCACTATCACGGTAAGAACAGTCACCGTGGTCACTGTCAACATGGGCACTTTCATCGTGAGCAGTGTCACTAAGAGCATTATCACCATCAGAACTGTCCCCGTGTGAACAGTCACCATGGGCACTGTCAACCTGGAGACTATCACCTTGAGCACTGTCACCATGAACACTGTCACCATGAGCATTGTCACCATGAGCAATTTCAACAGGGTCACTTTCACCGTGAGAACTGTCACCACGGAAACTCTCACCATTGGCACTGCCTCTGAGGAATTGTCACGATGAGCACAATCACCATGGGCAGTGTCTCCATGGGCAGTTTCACCGTGAGCACTCTCACTATTGGCACTATCACCATAAGCACTGTCAGAATCGGCACAGTCACCGTGAGCACTGTCAAAACGGTTGTTGTCTCACTGGGCGATGTCACCTTGGGCACAGTCACCATTAGCACTGTCTCCATGGGCACTGTGATCTTGGGCACTTTCACCATGGGCTCTGTCACTGTGGGCACAGTCACAATGGGAAATATCACTTTGGACATTGTCATGGTGGACACTGTCACTGTGAGCATGGCCACCGTAACATCTATCACCATAAACACTGTAACTATGGGCACTGTCCACATGAAAACTGTCACTTATGTCACTGTCCACATGAGCAGTGTCAACATGATCACTCTCACAATGGGCAGGACACCCTGCGTGTTTCCAACATGGGCACTTTCACCATGAGCTCTCACACTGTAGGAATTCTCACCTTAGGTACTGTCACCATGGGCACTGTCACCTTGAGCACTTTTACCATGAGCTCTGTCACCCTGGGTATTGTCACCATGGGCACTATCACCGTGAGAGTTGTGTACATGTGCATTCTCACCATGGGCACTATCACCATGAGCAATATCACCATGAATACTGTCACCCTGTGTATTGTCACCATGGGCACTGTCACCTTGAGCACTACACCGTGAGAATTGTGACTATGGGCACTGTCACCATGGGCACATTCACCATCGGCACTATCGCCATGAACACTGTCACCATGAGCACTGTCACTGTGTGCAGTTTCAGCATACACACTATCACCGTAAGGACTATCACCTTAAGCAATGTCACCATGAGCAAAATCACCATGGGCACTGTCAACATTTTGCACTGCCACCATGTGCATTGTCACCATGGGCACTTTACCATGAATACTGTCACCATGGGAAATATCACCATGGGCACTGTCACCATGAGCACGGTCAGTATGAGATTTTTCACCATAGGCACTGTCACCAGGAGAACTGTCACCATGGTCACATTCAACGTAAGAACTGTCACCTCGGAGACTATCAGCATTGGCATTGTCACTGTGGGTTTGTCACCATGAGCACTATCACCATGGGCAATGCCTCTAAGGACATTATCACCATGAGCACTGTCACTATTGGCACTCTCAGCATGGGCACTGTCACCTTGGGCACGGTCACCTTGAGCACTGTCACAATGGGCCTTCTCACACTGCGTGCTGTCACAATGGGCACTGTCACTGTGGGCACTGTCACAATGGGAAGTATCACCTTGGGCTTTGTCAGCGTGGGCACTGTCACCATGGGCACGGCCACCATGAAATCTATCACCATAAGCCCTGTAAACATGGGCACTGTCCCATGAGCATGGCACCATGAGCACTGCCAGAATGAGCACTGTCACTTATGGCACTGTCCACATGAGCAGTGTGACCCTGATCACTGTCACCATGGGCAGGACACCCTGGGTATTGTCACCATGGGCACTGTCACCATGAGCACTCTCACCATGGAAATTGTCACCTTAGGTACTGTAACCATGGGCACTGTCACCATGAACACTTTTACCATGAGCTATGTTACCCTGGGTATTGTCACCATGGGCACTATCACCGTGAGAGTTGTGAACATGGGCACTCTCATCTTGGGGACTATCACCATGAGCAATGTCACCATGAATACCGTCACCCTGTGTATTGTCACCATGGGCACTGTCACCGTGAGCACTACACCGTGAGAATTGTGACTATGGGCACTGTCACCATGGGCACATTCACGATCGGCACTATCGCCATGGACACTGTCACCATGAGCACTATCACTGTGTGCAGTTTCACAATACACACTATCACCGTAGGGAATATCACCATAAGCAATGTCACCATGAGCAATATCACCATGGGCACTGTCACCATTTTGCACTGCCACTATGTGCAGTGTGACCATGGGCACTTTTACCATGAGTACTGTCACCATGGGTAATATCACCATGGGCACAGTCACCATGAGCACTGTCACTATGAGAATTTTCACCATAGGCACAGTCACCATGAGAAATGTCACCATGGGCACTGTCAACATGGAGACCATAACCTTGAGCACTGTCACCATGAGCACTGTCACCATGAGCAATATCACCATGGTCACATTCAATGTAAGAACTGTCACCACGGGGACTATCACAATTGGCACTGTCACTGTTGGGTTCTCACAATGAGCACTATCACCATGGGCATTGTCTCCATGGGCAGTTTCACCATGAGCACTGTCACTATTGGCACTCTCATCATCGGCAATATTCACCACGGGCACATTCACTGTGAGAACTGTCATCATGGGCTTTCTCACACTGGGTACTGTCATCATGGGCACTGTCACCCTGGGCACTGTCACATTGGGATATATCACCATGGGCTTTGTCAGCATGGGAACTGTCCACGGGGGTACTGACACCGTGACATCTATCACCATAATCACTGTAAACATGGACACTGTCACAATGAGAACGGTCAGCATGAGCACTGCCACACAGAGCACTGCTATTTATGGCACTGCCAACATGAGCACTGTCACCATGAGCAGTGTCACCAGGGGCATGACACCATGGGCACTGTCACCATGGTCATTGTCACCCTAAGTACTCTCATCATAGGCATTATCACTGTGAGAATTGTGAACATGGGCACTGTCACCATGGGCACTATCACCATGAGCACTGTCACCCTGTGTATTTACACCATGGGCACTGTCACTGTGAACACTACACCATGAGAATTGTGACTATGGGCACTGTCACCCTGGACACTCTCACCATGGGAACTATCACCGTGAACACTGTAACCATGAACACTATCACTGTGTGCAGTGTCACCATGCGCACTGTCACCATGAGGACTATCACTGTAAGCAGAGTCACCATGAGGAATGTCACCATGGGCACTGTCACCATTTTGCACTGCCAGCATGTGCAGTGTCACCATGGGTAATATCACCATAGGCACTTTCACCGTGAGAAATGTGACCGTGCAAAATATCTCTATGGGCACTGGCACCATGGGCATTGTCACTGTGAGCACTGTCACAATGGGAACTATCACCGAGAGAAATCTCAACATGCTAACTGTCCCCATGGGGACTCTTACTGTGAGAAGGGTCACCATGGGCATTGTCACTGTTGGCACTGTCCCCATGGGCACTGTCATTGTGGGCAGTGTCACCATGGCCATTGCCACCTTGGGCTCTCTCACCATGAACACTGTAACAATGCAAATTATCACCGTGTGCTCTCTCACCATGGGCACTATCACCATGAGCACTGTCAGAATGTGCACTGTCACTATTTAGCACTGTCACCAGGTGAACTACCACCATGGGCACTATCACGATTTGCACTGTCACCATGAGCACAAATACCATGGGCACTGTAACAATGCACAGTGTCATCATCGGTATTGTCCCCATACGAACTGCCACCAAGAACACTGTCACCATTAACACTGTCACCACGAGCACTGGCACCTTGGGCACTGCTATTATGAGCACTGTCACCATGAGCACTCTCATCATGGGCACTTTCACCAAGGGCAGAGCCACCATGTGCACTGTTACCATGGTCACTATCACCGTGAGCACTGTCACCATGGGAACTACCAACATGGGCACTGTCATCATGAGCACTTTCACAATGGGAACTGCCACCACGGCACTATTAATGTGAGCACACTCACCATGGGCACTATCACCAAGGGCACTGTCAGTTTCAGAACTATCACCATGGGTACTGCAACCATGACCACTGTCACCGTTATCACTGTCACCATTCTCAGTATCACCATGTGCACTGTCACCATGGGCACTATCACCAGGAGAACTGTCAGCATCGGCACTGTCACCATGGGTATTGTGACTTTGGGCACTGTCACCATGAGCACTGTCACCTTGGGCAGTGGCACAATGTGGACTGTCACAATAAGCACTGTCATCATGGGCTCTATCAACATTATAAAGGTCACCGTGGTCACTATCACCAAGGGCACTGTCACTGTGAGCACTATCACTGTGAGGGTTCTGACCATGTGCACTGTTACTATGGGTAGTGTCCCCATGGTCAATTTCACTGTTAGTACTGTCACCATGGACACTATAACTAAGGGCACTGTCACCGTGAGCTCTGTCACCTTGGGCACTTTCACCATGAGCAGTGCCACTGTGACCACTCTCACCATAAGAACTGTCACCGTGGGCACTTTCACGATGAGCACTTCCAACATTGGCACTATCACCTTGAGCACTGTCAACAAGAGCACTGTCATGGTGGGCAGTGTCACCATGCGCACTGTCACCATGAACACGGTCACCATGAGTACTGTCACCCTGGGTATTTTCACCATGGGCACTGTCACTGTGAGCACTACACCATGAGAATTGTGACTATGGGCACTGTTACCATGGACACTCTCACCATGGGAACTATCACTGTGAACACTGTCACAGTGAACATTGTCACCGTGTGCATTGTTACCATGCACACAGTCACCATAAGGATTATCACTGTAAGCAATGTCACCATGAACAATGTCACCATGGGCACTCTTACCATCTTGCACAGCCACCATGTGCAGTGTCACCATTGGTAATATCACCATAGGCACTTTCGCCGTGAGAAATGTGACCGTGCAGAATGTCTATATGGGCACTGGCACCATGGGCCTTCTCACTGAGAGCACTGTCACAACGGGCACTATAACCGTGAGAAATCTCACCATGCTAACTGTCCCCATGGGCACCGTCACCATGAGATGTGCCACCATGGGAACTGTTACTGTCGGCACTGTCACTTTGGGCACTGTCATTGTGGGCACTGTCACCATGGCTACTGCCACCTTGGGCTCTGTCACCATGAACACTGTTACAATGCCTATTATCACCGTGTGCACTGTCTCATGGGCACTATCACCATGAGCACTGTCAGCATGTGCACTGTCACTATTTAGCACTGTCACCAGGTGAACTACCACCATGGGCACTGTCAGGACGTGCACTATCACCGTGAGCACGATTACCATGGGAACTGTAACAATGCACAGTGTCACCATCGGTACTGTGCCCATGGGAACAGCCACCAAGGGCACTGTCACCATAAGCACTGTCACTGTGTGCAGTTTCACCATACACACTATTACTGGAAGGACTATCACCATAAGCAATGTCACCATGAGCAATATCACCATGGGCACTGTCAACATTTTGCACTGCCACTATGTGCAGTGTGACCATGGGCACTTTTACCATGAGTACTGTCACCATGGGTAATATCACCATGGGCACAGTCACCATGAGCACTGTCACTATGAGAATTTTCACCATAGGCACAGTCACCATGAGAAATGTCACCATGGGCACTGTCAACATGGAGACCATAACCTTGAGCACTGTCACCATGAGCACTGTCACCATGAGCAATATCACCATGGTCACATTCAATGTAAGAACTGTCACCACGGGGACTATCACAATTGGCACTGCCACTGTTGGGTTCTCACAATGAGCACTATCACCATGGGCATTGTCTCCATGGGCAGTTTCACCATGAGCACTGTCACTATTGGCACTCTCATCATCGGCAATATTCACCACGGGCACATTCACTGTGAGAACTGTCATCATGGGCTTTCTCACACTGGGTACTGTCATCATGGGCACTGTCACCCTGGGCACTGTCACATTGGGATATATCACCATGGGCTTTGTCAGCATGGGAACTGTCCACGGGGGTACTGACACCGTGACATCTATCACCATAATCACTGTAAACATGGACACTGTCACAATGAGAACGGTCAGCATGAGCACTGCCACACAGAGCACTGCTATTTATGGCACTGCCAACATGAGCACTGTCACCATGAGCAGTGTCACCAGGGGCATGACACCATGGGCACTGTCACCATGGTCATTGTCACCCTAAGTACTCTCATCATAGGCATTATCACTGTGAGAATTGTGAACATGGGCACTGTCACCATGGGCACTATCACCATGAGCACTGTCACCCTGTGTATTTACACCATGGGCACTGTCACTGTGAACACTACACCATGAGAATTGTGACTATGGGCACTGTCACCCTGGACACTCTCACCATGGGAACTATCACCGTGAACACTGTAACCATGAACACTATCACTGTGTGCAGTGTCACCATGCGCACTGTCACCATGAGGACTATCACTGTAAGCAGAGTCACCATGAGGAATGTCACCATGGGCACTGTCACCATTTTGCACTGCCAGCATGTGCAGTGTCACCATGGGTAATATCACCATAGGCACTTTCACCGTGAGAAATGTGACCGTGCAAAATATCTCTATGGGCACTGGCACCATGGGCATTGTCACTGTGAGCACTGTCACAATGGGAACTATCACCGAGAGAAATCTCAACATGCTAACTGTCCCCATGGGGACTCTTACTGTGAGAAGGGTCACCATGGGCATTGTCACTGTTGGCACTGTCCCCATGGGCACTGTCATTGTGGGCAGTGTCACCATGGCCATTGCCACCTTGGGCTCTCTCACCATGAACACTGTAACAATGCAAATTATCACCGTGTGCTCTCTCACCATGGGCACTATCACCATGAGCACTGTCAGAATGTGCACTGTCACTATTTAGCACTGTCACCAGGTGAACTACCACCATGGGCACTATCACGATTTGCACTGTCACCATGAGCACAAATACCATGGGCACTGTAACAATGCACAGTGTCATCATCGGTATTGTCCCCATACGAACTGCCACCAAGAACACTGTCACCATTAACACTGTCACCACGAGCACTGGCACCTTGGGCACTGCTATTATGAGCACTGTCACCATGAGCACTCTCATCATGGGCACTTTCACCAAGGGCACAGCCACCATGTGCACTGTTACCATGGTCACTATCACCGTGAGCACTGTCACCATGGGAACTACCAACATGGGCACTGTCATCATGAGCACTTTCACAATGGGAACTGCCACCACGGCACTATTAATGTGAGCACACTCACCATGGGCACTATCACCAAGGGCACTGTCAGTTTCAGAACTATCACCATGGGTACTGCAACCATGACCACTGTCACCGTTATCACTGTCACCATTCTCAGTATCACCATGTGCACTGTCACCATGGGCACTATCACCAGGAGAACTGTCAGCATCGGCACTGTCACCATGGGTATTGTGACTTTGGGCACTGTCACCATGAGCACTGTCACCTTGGGCAGTGGCACAATGTGGACTGTCACAATAAGCACTGTCATCATGGGCTCTATCAACATTATAAAGGTCACCGTGGTCACTATCACCAAGGGCACTGTCACTGTGAGCACTATCACTGTGAGGGTTCTGACCATGTGCACTGTTACTATGGGTAGTGTCCCCATGGTCAATTTCACTGTTAGTACTGTCACCATGGACACTATAACTAAGGGCACTGTCACCGTGAGCTCTGTCACCTTGGGCACTTTCACCATGAGCAGTGCCACTGTGACCACTCTCACCATAAGAACTGTCACCGTGGGCACTTTCACGATGAGCACTTCCAACATTGGCACTATCACCTTGAGCACTGTCAACAAGAGCACTGTCATGGTGGGCAGTGTCACCATGCGCACTGTCACCATGAACACGGTCACCATGAGTACTGTCACCCTGGGTATTTTCACCATGGGCACTGTCACTGTGAGCACTACACCATGAGAATTGTGACTATGGGCACTGTTACCATGGACACTCTCACCATGGGAACTATCACTGTGAACACTGTCACAGTGAACATTGTCACCGTGTGCATTGTTACCATGCACACAGTCACCATAAGGATTATCACTGTAAGCAATGTCACCATGAACAATGTCACCATGGGCACTCTTACCATCTTGCACAGCCACCATGTGCAGTGTCACCATTGGTAATATCACCATAGGCACTTTCGCCGTGAGAAATGTGACCGTGCAGAATGTCTATATGGGCACTGGCACCATGGGCCTTCTCACTGAGAGCACTGTCACAACGGGCACTATAACCGTGAGAAATCTCACCATGCTAACTGTCCCCATGGGCACCGTCACCATGAGATGTGCCACCATGGGAACTGTTACTGTCGGCACTGTCACTTTGGGCACTGTCATTGTGGGCACTGTCACCATGGCTACTGCCACCTTGGGCTCTGTCACCATGAACACTGTTACAATGCCTATTATCACCGTGTGCACTGTCTCATGGGCACTATCACCATGAGCACTGTCAGCATGTGCACTGTCACTATTTAGCACTGTCACCAGGTGAACTACCACCATGGGCACTGTCAGGACGTGCACTATCACCGTGAGCACGATTACCATGGGAACTGTAACAATGCACAGTGTCACCATCGGTACTGTGCCCATGGGAACAGCCACCAAGGGCACTGTCACCATAAGCACTGTCACTGTGTGCAGTTTCACCATACACACTATTACTGGAAGGACTATCACCATAAGCAATGTCACCATGAGCAATATCACCATGGGCACTGTCAACATTTTGCACTGCCACCATGTGCAGTGTCACCATGGGCACTTTTACCATGAGTACCGTCACCATGGGTAATATCACCATGGGCACTGTCACCATGAGCAGTGCCACTATGAGAATTTTCACCATAGGCACTGTCACCATGAGAACTGTCACCATGGTCACATTCAACGTAAGAACTGTCACCACGGGGACTATCACCATTGTCACTGTCACCGTGGGGTTGTCACCATGAGCACTATCACCATGGGCAATATCTCCATGGGCAGTTTCACCATGAGAACTGTCATTATTGGCACTCTCACCATCGGCACTGTCACAATGGGCATGGTCACCGTGAGCTGTGTCACCTTGGGCCTTGTCAAACTGGGCGCTGTCACCATGGGCTCTTTCACAATGGGAAGTATCACCATGGAATTTGTCAGCCTGGGCACTGTCCCCGTGGGCACTGACACCGTTACATCTATCAGCATAAACACTGTAAACGTGCACACTGTCACCATGAGCACAGTCACCTTGAGCACTGTCACCATGGGCCTTGTCACACTGGGCGCTGTCACCATGGGCACCGTCACCGTGAGCACTGTCACAATGGGAAGTATCACCATGGGCTTTGTCACGCTGGGCACTGTCCCTGTGTGCAGTGTCACCGTGACATCTATCACCATAAGCAATGTAAATATGGGCACTGTCCCCATGAGCACGGTCACCATAAGCACTGCCACAATGAGCACTGTTATTTATGGCAATGCCAACATGAGAACTGTCACCATGAGCACTGTCACCATAGGCGTGACACCATGTGCACTGTCACCATGTGCATTGTCAACCTAGGTACTCTCACCATTGGCATTATCACTGTGAGAATTGTGAACATGGGCACTGTCACCATGGGCACTGTCATCATGGGCAGTGTCACCATGGGAACTGTAAACATGGGCACGGCCACCATGGGCAATATCACTGTGAGCACTGTCACCATGGGTACTGCAACAAAGATAACTCTCACCGTGAGTACTGTCTTCATGAGTTGTCACCGTGTGCACTGTCACCATGAGAACTGTCAACATGGGCACTGTCACCATTTTTCACTGCCACCATCTGAAATGTCACCATGGGCACTATCACCATGAGAACTGTCACCCTGAGTCCTGTCAACACGGGCACTGTCACCAAGGGCACGGCCACCATGTGCAGTGTTACCATGGTCACTATCACCGTGAGTACTCTCACCATGGGAACTACCAACATGGGCAAAGTCATCATGAGCACTTTCACCATGGGAACTGCCACCATGGGCACTATCACCATCGGCACTGTCACCATGAGCACTATTACTGTGAGTACTACCACCGTGAGCACTCTCACCAAGGACACTATCACCATGCGCACTGTCACCATGAGTACTTTCCTATGGGTACTGGCACAATGCGGACTGTCACAATGAGCCGTGTCACCATGGACACTATCACCATGAGCAATCTCACCGTGGTAACTGTTACTATGGGTATTGTGACTGTCAGCACTGTCACCATAGGCAATGGCACTGTGGGCACTGTCACCATGGGCACTGTCATCATGGGCATTGTCCCCATTTTCAGTGCCACCATGGGCAATGCAACCATGTGCACTATCACTGTAAGCTCTGTCACCACGCGTACTGCTACCATGAGCACTGTCACTATGAGCACTGTCACCACGCTTACTGCTACCATGAGCACTGTCAGCATGGGTTGTAACCGTGTGCACTGTCACTATGAGAACTGTCAGCATGGGCACTGTCACCATTTTTCACTGCTGCCATGTGCACTACCACCATGGGCACTATCACCATGGGCACTATCACCGTGAGCACTGTCACCATGAGTAATGTCATCATGGGCAGTGTCACCAAGGGCACAACCACCATGTGTACCATTACCATGGTCACTATCACCGTGAGCACTGTCACCATGGTAACTACCAACATGGGCACTGTCACCATGAACACATTGACAATGGGAACCTCCACCATGGGCACTATTAATGTGAGCACACTCACCATGGACACTATCACCAAGGGTACTGTCACTTTCAGCACTATCACCATGGGTACTGCAACCATTACCACTGTCACCATAAGCACTGTCACCATTCTCAGTATCACCATGTGCACTGTCACCATGGGCACTATCTCCATGAGAACTGTCAGCTTGGGCACTGTCACCATGGGTATTGTGACTTTGGGCAATGTCACCATGAGCACTGTCACCTTGGGCACTGGCACAATGTGGACTGTCACCATGAGCACTGTCATCATGGGCACTATTACCGTTAGAACTGTCACCGTGGTCACTGTCACCATGGGCACTGTCACGGTAAGCACTGTCACAGTGAAGGCTGTGACCATGGGCACTGTCACCATGGGCAGTGACCCCATGGACAATTTCACTGTTTGTAATGTCACCATGGACACTATAACTATGGGCACTGTCACCGTGAGCTCTGTCACCATGGGCACTTTCACCATGAGCACTGCCACTCTGACCACTCTCACCATAAGAACTGTCATAATGGGCCCTTTACCGATGGGCACTTCCAACATTGGCACTATCACTGTGAGCACTGTCAACAAGAGCCCTGTCACGGTGGGCAGTGTCACCATGTGCACTATCACCGCAAGGACTATCACATTAAGCAATGTCACCATGGGCACTGTCACCATTTTGCACTGCCAGCATGTGCACTATCACCTTAGGTACTGTCACCATGAGCACTTTATCACTGCGTACTGTCACCATGGGTAATATCACCATGGGCACTGTCACCGTTATCACTATCACCGTGAGAGATGCCATGATGGGCACTGGCGCCATGGGTCTTGTCACTATGAGCACTGAAACAATGGGCACAATCACTGTGAGAAATTTCACCATGCTAACTCTACCCAAAGGCTCTGTGACAGAGAGAAATGTCACCATGGGCTCTGTCACAGTCAGTATTCTCACCATGGGCACTCTCATTGTGGGCACTGCCACCGTGAGCACTATTACCATGAACACTGCTACCGTTTGCACTATCATGATAAGAACTGTCACCATGGGCACAGACAACATGGGTACTCTCACGTTGTGCACTGTCACCAGGGGAACCGTCACCATGGGCACTGTCACCATGAGCACTGGAACCATGGGCACTCTCACCATGGGCACTATCACCATGAGCAATATCACCATGGGCACTCTCACTATTTTGCACTGCCACCAGATGCACCATGACCATGTGCACTGTCACCATGGGCAGTGTCACCACTGGGAGTCTCACCATGGGCACTGCACCATGATCACTGTCACCAAGAGCACTGTCACCACGAGCACTGCCACCATGAGCACTGTCACAAGAACTGCCACCATGGGCACTTTCACCATGATTACTGTCATCGTGGGTATTGTCACCTTGGGCAGTGTCAACGTGAGTAATATCACTGTGAGCACTATCACCCTGAGCACTGTCACCATGGGCACAGCTTCAATGCGGACTCTCACCATGAACACTGTCACCATGCGCACTATCACGGTGAGAACAGTCACCGTCGTCACTGTCACCATGGGCACATTTACCATGAGGACTGTCACTAAGAGCATTATCACCATAGGCACTGTCACCATGAGAACAGTCATCAAGGGCACTGTCAACATGGAGACTATCACCTCAAGCACTGTCACCATGAACACTGTCACCGTGAGCATTGTCACCATGAGCAATTTCAACAGGGTCACTTTCACCATGAGAACTGTCACCACGGGAACTCTCACCATTGGCACTGCCTCCGTGGGATTGTCACGATGAGCACTATCACCATGGTCATTGTCTCCATGGGCAGTTTCACCGTGAGCACTCTCACTATTGGCACTATCACCATCGGCACTCTCAGCATCGGCACAGTCACCGTGAGCACTGTCACAATGGGTGTTGTCACACTGGGTGCAGTTACCATGGGCACAGTCACCATTAGAACTGTCACCATGGGCACTGTGATCCTGGGCACTTTCACCATGGGCTCTTTCACAATGGGCACTCTCACAATGGGAAGTATCACCATGGGCTTTGTCATCGTGGGCACTGTCACTGTGAGCATGGCCACCGTAACATCTATCACCATAAGCACTGTAACCATGAGCACTGTCCACATGAGCAGTGCCACAGTGAGCACTGTCACTTATGGCACTGTCCACATGAGCAGTGTCACCATGATCACTCTCACTATGGGCAGGACACCCTGGGTGTTTTCACCATGGGCACTGTCACCTTGAGCACATTGACCATGAGCTCTCTCACCCTGGGTGTTGTCACCATGGGCAGTATCACCGTGAGAGCTGTGTACATGGGCAGTCTCACCATGTGCACTATCACCATGAGCAATGTCACCATGAATAATGTCACCCTGTGTATTGTCACCATGAGCAATGTCACCATGAATAATGTCACCCTGTGTATTGTCACCATGGGCACTGTCACCATGGGCACATTCACCATCGGCACTATCACTGTTAAAAGTGTCACCAAGAGCACAGTCACTGTGTGCAGTTTCACCATACACACTATCACCGTAAGGATTATTACCATAAGCAATGTCACCATGAGCAATATCACCATGGGCACTGTCACCATATTGCACTGCCACCATGTGCAGTGTCACCATGGGCACTTTTACCATGAGTACTGTCACCATGGGTAATATCACCATGGGCACTGTCACCATGAGCACTGTTACTATGAGAATTTTCACCGTAGGCACTGTCACCATGAGAAGTGTCGCCATGGTCACATTCAACGTAAGAACTGTCACCTCAGGGATTATCAACATTGTCACTGTCACCGTGGGGTTGTCACCATGAGCACTATCACCATGGGCAATGTCTCCATGGGCAGTATCACCATGAGCACTGACACTATTGGCACTCTCACCATCAGCAATGTCACCAGGGGCACGGTCACCGTGAGCACTGTCTCCATGGGCCTTGTCACACTGGGCGCTGTCACCATGGGCACTGCCACCTTGGGCTCTCTCACCATTAACACTGTAACAATACCCATTATCACCGTGTGCACTGTCACTATGGGCACGATCACCATTAGCACTGTAAGCATGTGCACTGTCACTATTTAGCACTGTCACTAGGTGAACTATGACCATGGGCACTTTCACGATGTGCACTATCACCATGAGCACAGTTACCATGGGCACTGTTACAATGTGCAGAGTCACCATCGGTACTGTCCCCATGGGAACTGCCACCAAGAGCACTGTCACCATTAACATTGTCACCACGAGCACTGCCACCATGGGCACTGCTATTATGAGCACTGTCACCATGAGAACTGTCGCTATGAGAACTGCCACCATGGGTATTTTCAACATGAGTACTGTCAACTTGGGTATTGTCACCATTAGCACTGTCACGATGAGCACTATTACTGGGAGCACTATCACTGTGAGCACTGTCACCATGAGCACTGTCGCCAAGGGTACTGGCACAATGCAGACTGGCACCATGAGCCCTGTCACCATTGGCACTATCACTTTGAGCATTCTCACCATGGTCACTGTCACCATGGGCACTATTACCATGAGCACTGTCACTATAGGAAATGGTTGCGTGGGCACTGTCACCACGGGTACTGTCACCATGGGCAGTGTCACCATGGGAAGGTTCACCATGAGCACTCTCACTATTGGCACTATCACCATCGGCACTGTCATCATCGGCATGGTCTCCGTGAGCACTGTCACAATGGGCATTGTCACACTGGGTGCTTTCACCATGGGCACTGTCACCATTCCACTCTCACCATGGACACTGTGATCTTGGTCACTGCCACCATGGGCTCTGTCACCGTGGGCACTGTCACAATGGGAAGTATAACCATGGTCTTTGTCAGCATGGGCGCTGTCACCGTGGGCATGGCCACCATGACATCTATCACCATAAGCACTGTGAACTTGGGCCCTGTCACCATGAGCACGGTTACCATGAGCACTGCCACAATGAGAACTGTCACTTATGGCACTGTCCACATGAGGAGTGTCACCATGATCCCTGTCACCATGGAAAGGAAACCCTGGGTATTGTTACCATGGGCACTGTCACCATGAGCACTCTCACCATGGGAATTTTCACCTTAGGTACAGTCACCATGGGCACTGTCACCGTGAGCACTTTTACCATGAGCTCTGTAACCCTGGGCACTATCACCGTGAGTGTTGTGTACATGGACACTCTCACCATGAGCAATGTCACCATGAATACTGTCACCCTGTGCATTGTCACCATGGGCACTGTCACCATGAGCATTACACCGTGAGAATTGTGACTCTGGGCACTGTCACCATGGGCACATGTGCCATCGGCACTATCGCCGTGAACACTGTCACCATGAGCACTGTCACTGTGTGCAGTTTCAGCATACACACTGTCACCGTAAGCAATGTCACCATGAGCAATATCTCCATGGGCATTGTCACCATTTTGCACTGCCACCACGTGCAGTGTCACCATGGACACTTTTACCATGAGTACTGTCACCATGGGTAATATCACCATGGGCAATGTCACCCTGAGCACTATTACAGTGAGCACTATCACCATGAGCACTCTCACTGTGGTCACTGTCACCATGAGCACTGTCGCCATGGGTACTGGCACAATGCGGACTGGCACCATGAGCCCTGTCACCGTGGCCACTATCACTGTGAGCACTCTCACCATGGTCACTGTCACCATTGGCACTGTTACTAGGAGCACTGTCACCATGGTCACATTCAACGTAAGAGCTGTCAACACGGAGACTATCACCATTGGCACTGTCACCATGGGGTTGTCACCATGAGCACTATCACCATGGGCGATGTCTCCATGGGCAGTTTCACCATGAGCACTGTCACTATTGGCACTCTCACCATCGGCACTGTCACCATGGGCACTGTCACCGTGAGCACTGTCACCATGGGCCTTGTCACACTGGGCGCTGTCACCATGGGCACTGTCACCATGAGCACTGTCACAATGGGAAGTATCACCAACGGATTTGTCAGCCTGAGCACTGTCCCTGTGGGCACTGACGCCATGACATCTATCACCATAAACACTGTAAACATGGGCACTGTCACCATGAGCATGGTCACCATGAGCACTGTCACAACGGGCACTATCACCGTGAGAAATCTCACCATGCTAACTCTCCCCATTGGCACTGTCACCGTGAGAAGTGTCACCATGGGCACTATCACGGTGAGAACAGTCATCATGGTCACTGTCACCATGGGCACTGTCATTAAGAGCATTATCACCCTAAGCACTGTCACTGTGAGAACAGTCACCATGAGCACTGTCAACATGGAAACTATCACCTTGAGCCCTGTCACCATGAGCACTGTCACCATGAGATATTTCAACAGGGTCACTTTCACCGTGAGAACTGTGAACACGGGGATTCTCACCATTGACACTGCCTCCAAGGGGTAATCACGATGAGCACTATCACCATGGGCAGTGTCTCCATGGGCAGTTTCACCATGAGCACACTCACTATTGGCACTATCACCATCGGCACTGTCATCATCGGCACAGTCACCGTGAGCACTGTCACAATGGGCGTTGTCACACTGGGTGCTGTCACCATGGGCACAGTCACCATTCCACTCTCACCATGGGCACTGTGATCTTGGTCACTGTCACCATGGGCTCTCTCACCGTGGGCACTGTCACAATGTGAAGTATAACCATGTGCTTTGTCAGCGTGGGCACTGTCACCGTGGGCATGGCCACCATGACATCTATCACCATAAGCACTGTAATCTTGGGCCCTATCACCATGAGCACGGTTACCATGAGCACTGCCACAATGAGAACTGTCACTTATGGCACTGTCCACATGAGGAGTGTCACCATGATCAGTGTCACCTTGGAAAGGAAACCCTGGGTATTGTCACCATGAGCACTGTCACCATGAGCACTCTCACCATGGGAATTTTCACCTTAGGTACAGTCACCATGGGCACTGTCACCGTGAGCACTTTTACCATGAGCTCTGTCACCCTGGGCACTATCACCGTGAGTGTTGTGTACATGGACACTCTCACCATGAGCAATGTCAGAATGAATAATGTTACCCTGTGTATTGTCACCATGGGCACTGTCACCATTAGCATTACACCATGAGAATTGTGACTCTGGGCACTGTCACCATGGGCACATTCGCCATCGGCACTATCGCCAAGAACACTGTCACCGTGAGCCCTGTCACTGTGTGCAGTTTCAGCATACTCACTATCACCGTAAGCAATGTCACCATGAGCAATATCTCCACAGGCAATGTCACCATTTTGCACTGCCACCATGTGCAGTGTCACCATGGACACTTTTACCATGAGTACTGTCACCATGGGTAATATCACCTTGGGCACTGTCACTGTGAGCACTGTCACTATGAGAATTGACACCATAGGCCCTCTCAACATGAGAACTGTCACCATCGGCACTGACAACATGGAGAACATCACCTTGAGCACTGTCAACATGAGCACTGTCACCATGAGCAATGTCACCATGGTCACATTCAATGTAAGAACTGTCACCACGGGGACTATCAACATTGGCAATGTCACAGTGGGGTTGTCACCATGAGCACTATCACCGTGGGCAATGTTTCCATGGGCAGTTTCACCATGAGCACTGTCACTATTGGCACTCTCAGCATGGGCACTGTCACAATGGGCACCATCAACGTGAGCACTGTCAACATGGGCCTTGTCACACTGGGTGTTATCAGCATGGGCACAGTCACTGTGGGCACTGTCCCAATGGGAATTATCACCATGGGCTTTGTCAGCCTAGGCAGTGTCACTGTGGGCACGGACACCGTGACATCTATCACCATAAACACTGTAAACATGGGCACTTTCACCATGAGCACAGTCACCATGAGCATTGTCACAAGGAGCACTGTTACTTATGGCACTGCCAACATGAGCACTGTCATTATGGGCATGACAACATGGACACTGTCACCCTAGGCACTCTCACCATAGGCATTATCACTGTGAGAATTGTGAACATGGACACTGTCTCCATGGGCATTATCACCATGTGCACTGTCACCATGAGTACTATCACCCAGGGTATTTTTACAATGGGCACTGTCACTGTGAGCACTACACCTTAAGAATTGTGACTATAGGCACTGTCACCATGGAAACTCTCACCATAGATCTATCACCATGAACACTGTCACCATCAACACTCTAACTGTGTGCAGTGTCACCATGCACACTGTCACAATAAGGACTATCACCATAAGCAAAGTCACCATGAGCAATGTCACCATGAGCAAAGTCACCAATTTGCACTGACACCATGTGTAGAGTAACCATGCGTTTTATGACCATAGGCACTTCTACCCTGAGAAATGTGACCATGCAGAATGTCTCTATGGGCACTGGCACCATGGGCACTATCACTGTGAGCACTGTCAGCATGTGCACTGTCACTATTTAGCACTGTCACCAGGTGAACTACCACCATGGGCACTGTCACGATGGGCACTATCACTGTGAGCACGGTTACCATGGGCACTGTAACAATGCACAGGGTCACCATCGGTACTGTCCCGATGGGAACGGCCACCAAGAACAGTGTCACCATTAACACTGTTACCACGAGCACTGGCACCTGGGCACTGCTATTATGAGCACTGTCACCATGAGATCTGTCGCTATGAGAACTGCCACCATGGGTATTTTCAACATGAGTACTGTCACCATGGTATTGTCACCATTTGCACTGTCACCATGAGCACTATTACCGTGAGCACTCTCACCGTCAGCACTCTCACTGTGGTCACTGTCACCATGAGCACTGTCGCCATGGGTACTGCCACAATGTAGACAGGCACCATGAGCACTGTCACCATGGGCACCATCAGTGTGAGCACTCTCACCATGGTCACTGTCACCTTGGGCACTGTTACCATGAGCACTGTCACCATAGGCAATGGCACCATGGGCCCTGTCATCATGGGCACTCTCACCATGGGCACTATCAGTGTGAGCAGTGTCACCATGGATACTGCAAACATGAGAACTGTCACCGTGAGTACTGTTACCATGAGTACAGTCTGCACGGGTTGTCACCATGTGCACTGTCACCGTGAGAACTGTCAACAGGGGCACTGTCACCATTTTTCACTGCCACCATGTGCAGTGTCACCATGGGCACTATCACCATGGAAAGTATCACCGTGAACACTGTCACCATGAACACTGGAATTGTGTGCAGTGTCAACATGCACACTGTCACCGTAAGGAGTATCACTGTAAGCAAAGTCACTATGAGCAATGTCACCATGGGCACTGTCACCATGAGCACTTGATCACTGAGTACTGTCACCATGGGTAATATCACCATGGGCACTGTCACCGTGAGAACTATCACCGTGAGCAATGCCATGATGGGCACTGGCGCCGTGGGTCTTTTCACTATTATCACTGAAACAATGTGCACTATCACTGTGAGAAATCTCACCGTGCTAACTGTCCCCATGGGCCCTGTCAGAGAGAGAAAAGTCATCATGGGCACTGTCACAGTCAGTATTCTCACCATGGGCACTCTAATTGTGGGCAATGCCTCCATGAGCACCATTACCATGAACACTGCTACCGTGAACACTCTCATGATAAGAAATGTCACCATGGGCACAGACACCATGGGCACTCTCACGGTGTGCACTGTCACCAGGGGCACTGTCAAAATGGGCACTGTCACCATGAGCACTGGAACCATGGGCATTCTCACCATGGGCACTATCACCATGAGCAGTATTACCATGGGCACTCTCACTATTTTGCACTGCCACCAGATGCACCATGACCATGTGCACTGTCACCATGGGCAGTGTCACCATCGGTAGTCTAACCATGCGCACTTCCACCACGATCACTACCACCAAGAGCACTGTCACCATGATCACTGCCACCATGAGCAGTGTCACAAGAACTGCCAATATGAGAACTGCCACCATGGGCACTATCACCATGATTAGTGTCACCGTGGGTATTGTCACCTTGGGCACTGTCAACGTGAGAACTATCACCGTGAGCACTATCACCCTGAGCACTGTCACCACGGGAACAGCTTCAATGCGGATGGTCACCATGAACACTGTCACACTGGGCACTATCACCGTGAGAACAGTCACCGTGGTCACTGTCACCATGAGCACATTTTCCGTGAGCTCGGTCACCCTTGGTATTGTCACCATTGGTGGAATCGCCGTGAGAGTTGTGAACATGGGCACTCTCACCATGGGCAATATAACCATGAATACTGTCACCCTGTGTATTGTCACCATGGGCACTGTCACTGGGAGCACTACACTGTTAGAGTTGTGACTATGGTCACTGTCACCATGGACACTCTCACCATGAGAACTATCACCATGAACACTGTCACCATGAACACTGTCACTGTGTGCAGGTTCATCATGTGCACTGTCACTGTAAGGGCTATCACTGTAAGCAAAGTCACGATGAGCAATATCACCATGGGCACTGTCACCATTTTGCACTGCCACCATATGCAGTGGCACCATGGGTAATATCACCATAGCCACTTTCACCATGAGAAATGTAACCGTGTGGAATGTCGTTATGGGCACTGGCACCATGGGAATCGTCAAAGTGAGCACTGTCACAACAGGCACTATCAACATGATAAATCTCACCAGGCTAACTGTCCACATGGGCACTGTCACCGTGAGAAGTGTCACCATGGGCACTGTCACTGTCGGCACTGTCACCATGGGCACTGTCATTGTGGGCACTGTCTCCATGGCCACTGCCACCGTGTGCTCTGTCACCATGAACTCTGTAACAATGCCCATTATCAGCGTGTGCACTGTCACCATGGGCACTATCACCGTGATCACTGTCAGCATGTGCACTGTCACTATTTAGCACTGTCACGAGGTGAACTACCACCATGGGCACTGTCACAATGTTCACTATCACCGTGAGCACGGTTACCATGGGCACTGTAACAATGCACAGTGTCACCATTAGTACTGTCCCAATGGGGACTGCCACCAAGAGCACTGTCACCATTAGCACTGTCACCACGAGCACTGGCACCTGGGCACTGCTATTATGAGCACTGTCACCATGAGATCTGTCGCTATGAGAAATGCCACCATGGGTATTTTCAACATGAGTACTGTCACCATGGGTATTGTCACCATTTGCACTGACACCATGAGCAGTATTACCGTGAGCTCTATCACAGTGAGCACTCTCACTGTGGTCAGTGTCACCATGAGCACTGTTGCCATGGGTACTGGCACAATGCGGACCGGCACCATGAGCCCTGTCACCATGGGCACTATCAGTGTGAGCACTGTCACAATGGTCACTGACACCATGGGCAATGTTAGCATGAGCACTGTCATCATAGGGAATGGCGCCGTGGGAACTTTCACCATGGGCACTGTCATCATGGGCAGTTTCACCATGGGCACTGCCACCATGGGCACTATCACTGTGAGCACTGTCACCACGGGTACAGCTACCATGAGCAGTGTCAGCATCGGTTGTGACAATGTGCATTGTCACAATGAGAACTGTCAGCATGGGAACTGTCACCATTTTTCATGCCACCATGTGCACTACCACCATGTGCACTGTCACCATGGGCACTATCACCGTGAGCACTGTCACCATGAATACTGTCATCATGGGCACTGTCACCAAGGGCACAGCCACCATGTGCACTGTTAACATGGTCACTATCACCATGAGCACTGTCACCATGGGAACTACCCACATGGGCACTGTCATCATGAGCACTTTCACAATGGGAACTGCCACCATGGGCACTATTAACACGAGCACACTCGCCATGGGCACTATCCCCAAGGGCACTGTCAGTTTCAGCACTATCACCATGGGTACTGCAACCATGACCACTGTCACCATAAGCACTGTCCCCATTCTCTGTATCACCATGTGCACTGTCACCATGGGCACTATCACCTTGAGAACTGTCAGCCTGGGCACTGTCACCATGGGTATTGTTGCTTTGGGCACTGTCACCATGAGCACTGTCACCATGGGCACTGGCACAATGTGGACTGTCACCATGAGCACTGTCATCATGGGCAGTATCACCATTAGAAGTGTCACCGTGGTCACTGTCACCATGGCCACTCTCACCGTGAGCACTATCACCGTGAGTGTTGAGACCATGGGCACTTTCACCATGGGCATTGTCCCCATGAACAATTTCACTGTTAGTACTGTCACCATGGACACTATAACTATGGGCACTGTCACCGTGGGCTCTGTCACCATGGGCACTTTCACCATGAGCACTGCCACTCTGACCACTCTCATCATAAGAACTGTCACCATGGGCACTTTCACGATGGGCACTTCCAGCATTGGACCTACAACAATGAGCACTGTCAACAAGAGCACTGTCGTGGTTGGCAATGTCACCATGCGCAATGTCACCACAAAGACTATCACATTAAGCAATGTCCCCATGGGCACGGTCACCATTTTGCACTGCCACGGTGTGCACTATCACCTTAGGCACTTTTACCATGAGCACTTGATCACTGAGTACTGTCACCATGGGTAATATCACCATGGGCACTGTCACTGTGAGAACTATCACTGTGAGCAATGCCATGATGGGCACTAGCGCCGTGGGTCTTTTCACTATTAGCACTGAAACAATGTGCACTATCACTGTGAGAAATCTCACCGTGCTAACTGTCCCCAAGGGCACTGTCACAGAGGGAAAAGTCATCATGGGCACTGTCACAGTCAGTATTCTCACCATGGGCACTCTCATTGTGGGCAATGCCTCCGTGAGCACTATTACCATGAACACTGCTACCGTGAACACTCTCATGATAAGAACTGTCACCATGGGCACAGACACCATGGGCACTCTCACGGTGTGCACTGTCACCAGGGGCACTGTCACAATGGGCACTGTCACCATGAGCACTGGAACCATGGGCACTCTCACCATGGTCACTATCACCATGAGCAATATCACCATGGGCACTCTCACTATTTTGCACTGCCACCAGATGCACCATGACCATGTGCACTGTCACCATGGGCAGGGTCACCATCGGTAGTCTCACCATGGGCACTGCCACCATGAGCACTGTCACCAAGAGCACTGTCACCACGAGCACTGCCACCATGAGCACTGTCACAAGAACTGTCAGTATGAGAACTGCCACCATGGGCATTTTCACCATGATTACAATCACCAGGGTATTGTCACCTTTGGCACTGTCAATGTGCCTACTATCACGGTGAGAACTATCACCATGAACACTGTCAACACGGGCACAGCTTTAATGCGGACTGTCATCATGAACACTGTCACCATGGGCACTATCACGGTGAGAAGAGTCACCGTGGTCACTGTCACCATGGGCACGGTCACCGTAAGCACTGTCACTAAGAGCATAATCACCATTGGCACTGTCACCGTGAGAACAGTCACCATGGGCACTGTCAACATGGAGACTATCACCTTGAGCACTGTCAGCATGAGCACTGTCACCATGAGCAATTTCAACAGGATCACTTTCACCATGAGAACTGTCACCACGGGGACTCTCACCATTGGCACTGCCTCCGAGGGGTTGTCATGATGAGCACTATCACCATGGGCAGTGTCTCCATGGGCAGTGTCACCGTGAGCACTCTCACTATTGGCACTATCACCATCGGCATGGTCACCGTGAGCACTGTCACCATGGGCATTGTCACACTGGGTGCTGTCACCATGGGCACAGTCACCGTTAGCACTCTCACCATGGGCACTGTGATCTTGGGCACTGTCACCATGGGCTCTGCCACCGTGGGCACTGTCACAATGGGAAGTATCACCATGGGCTTTGTCAGCGTGGGCAATGTCACCAGGGGCACAGCCACCATGATATCTATCACTATAGGGACTGTCACCATGAGCACGGTCACCATGAGCACTGCCACAATGAGCACTGTCACTTATGGCACTGTCCTCGTGAGAAGTGTCACCATGATCACGGTCACCATGGACAGGACACGCTGGGTATTGTGACCATGGGCACTGTCTATGAGCAGTCTCACCATGGGAATTGTCACCTTATGTACGGTCACCATGGGCACTGTCACCGTGAACACTTTTACCATCAGCTCTGTTACCCTGGGTATTGTCACCATGGGAACTATCACCGTGACAGTTGTGAACAGGGGCACTCTCACCATGAGCAATGTCACCACGAATACTGTCACCCTGTGTATTGTCACCATGGGCACTGTCACCGTGAGCACTACACCATGAGAATTGTGACAATGGGCACTCTCCCCATGGTCATATTCACCATATGAACTAACGCCGTGAACACGGTCACCATGAGCAATGTCACTGTGTGCAGTTTCACCATACACACTATCACCGTAAGCAATGTCACCATGAGCAATATCACCATGGGCACTGTCACCATTTTGCACTGCCATCATGTGCAGTGTCAACATGGGCAGTTTCAGTATGAGAACTGTCACCATGGGTAATAGCACCATGGGCACTGTCACTGTGAACACTGTCACTATGAGAATTTTCACCATAGGCCCTGTCACCGTGAGAATTGTCACCATCGGCACTGTCAACATGGAGACTATAACCTTGAGCACTGTCACCATGAGCACAGACAGCATGGTCATATTCAATGTAAGACCTGTCACCACGGGGACTATCATCATTCGCACTGTCACCGTGGGGTTGTCACCATGAGCACTATCACCATGGGCGATGTCTCCATGGGCAGTTTAACCTTGAGAAGTGTCACTATTGGCACTCTCACCATCGGCACTGTCAGCATGGGCAGCATTACCTTGAGCATTGTCACCATGAGCCTTTTCACACTGGGCACTGTCACCATGGGCACAGTCACCGTGGGCACTGTCACAATGGGAAGTATCACCATGGGCTTTGTCAGCTTTGGCACAGTCCTCGTGGGCACTGGCACCGTGACATCTATCACCATAAACACTGTAAACATGGGCTCTGTCACCATGAGCACGGACACCATGAGCACTGCCACAATGAGCACTGTTATTTATGGCACTGCCAACATGAGCACTGTCACCATGGGCATGACATCATGGGCACTGTCAATGTGAGCACTACACCATGAGAATTGTGACTATGGGCACTGTTACCATGGACACTCTCACCATGGGAACTATCACCATGAAACCTGTCACCATGAATACTGTCACTGTGTGCAGTGTCACCATGTACACTGTCACTGTAAGGAATATCACCGTAAGCAAAGTCAGCATGAGGAACGTCACCATGGGCACTGTCACCATTTGGCACTGCCATGTGCAGAGTCACCATGGTTAATATCACCATAGGCACTTTCACCGTGAGAAATGTGACAGTGCGGAATGTCTCTATGGGCACTGGCACCATGGGCATTGTCACTGTGAGCACTGTCACAACGGGCACTATCACCGTGAGAAATCTCATCATGGTAACTGTCCCCATGGGCACATTCACTGTGAGAAGTGTCACCATGGGCACTGTCACTGTCGGCACTGTCACCATGGGCACTGTCATTGTGGGCACTGTCTCCATGGCCACTGCCACGGTGTGCTCTGTCACCATGAACTCTGTAACAATGCCCATTATCAACGTGTGCACTTTCACCATGGGCAATATCTCCATGAGCACTGTCAGCATGTGCAGTGTCACTATTTAGCACTGTCACCAGGTGAACTACCACCATGGGCACTGTCACCGTGAGCACGGTTACCATGGGCACTGTAACAATGCACAGTGTCACCATCAGTACTGTCCCAATGGGAACTGCCACCAAGAGCACTGTCACCATTAGCACTGTCACCACGAGCACTGGCACCTGGGCACTGCTATTATGAGCACTGTCACCATGAGATCTGTCGCTATGAGAACTGCCACCATGGGTATTTTCAACATGAGTACTGTCACCATGGTATTGTCACCATTTGCACTGTCACCATGAGCACTATTACCGTGAGCACTATCACCGTGAGCACTCTCACTGTGGTCACTCTCACCATGAGCCCTTTCTCCATGGATACTGGCACAATGTAGACAGGCCCCATGAGCACTGTCACCGTGGGCACAATCAGTATGAGCACTCTCACCATGTTCACTGTCACCATGGGCACTGTTACCATGAGCACTGTCACCATAAGCAATGGCAACATGGGCCCTGTCATCCTGGGCTGTGTCACCATGGACACTCTCACTGTGAGCACTGTCACCATGGATACTGCAAACATGGGAACTGTCACCATGAGTACTGTCACCATGATACTGTCTGCATGGGTTGTCACCATGTGCACTGTCACCAAGAGAACTGTCAACAGGGGCACTGTCACCATTTTTCACTGCCACCAGGTTCAATGTCACCATGGGCACTATCACCATGGAAAGTATCACCGTGAACACTGTCACCATGAACACTGCAACTGTGTGCAGTGTCACCATGCACACTGTCACTGTAAGAACTATCACTGCAAGCAAAGTCATTATGAGCAATGTCACCATGGGCACTGTCACCATTTTGCACTGCCACCAGGTGCAGTGTCACCATAGGCCCTTTCACCGTGAGAAATGTGACCGTGCGGAATGTCTCTATGGGCACTGGCACCATGGGCATTGTCACTGTGAGCGCTGTCACAACGGGCACTATCACAGTAAGAAATCTCATCATGGTAACTGTCACCATGGGCACATACACTGTGAGAAGTGTCACCATGGGCACTGTCACTTTCGGCACTGTTACCATGGGCACTGTCGTTGTGGGCACTGTCACCATGGCAACTGCCACCTTGGGCTCTGTCACGATGAACACTGTAATAATACCCATTATCACCGTGGGCACTGTCACCATGGGCACTATCACCGTGAGCACTGTCAGCATGTGCACTGTTACTATTTAGCACTGTCACCAGGTGAACTACCACCATGGGCAAGGTCACGATGTGCACTATCACCGTGAGCACAGTTACCATGGGCACTCTAACAATGTGCAGTGTCACCATTGGTACTGTCCCCATAGGCACTGGCACCAAGAGCACTGTCACCATTAGCACTGTCACCACGAGGACTGCCACCTTGGGCAATGCTATTATGAGAACTGTCACCATGAGAACTGTCGCTATGAGAACTGCCACCATGGGAATTTACAACATGAGTACTCTCACCATGGGTATTGTCACCATTTGCACTGTCACCATGAGCACTATTACCGTGAGCTCTATCACAGTGAGCAATCTCACTGTGGTCAGTGTCACCATGAGCAATGTCACCATGGGTACTCCACAATGCGGTCTGGAACCATGAGCCCTGTCACCATGGGCACTATCAGTGTGAGCACTCTCACCATGGTCACTGTCACCATGGGCACTGTTACCATGAGCACTGTCACCATAGGCAATGGCGCTGTGGGAACTTTCACCATGGGCACTGTCATCATGGGCAGTGTCACCATCGGCACTGTCACCATGGGCACTATCACTGTTTGCACTGTCACCACGGGTAGAGCTACCATGAGCAGTGTCAGCATCGGTTGTGACCGTGTGCATTGTCACAGTGAGAACTGTCAGCATGGGTACTGTCAACATTTTTCAATGCCACCATGTGCACTACCACCATGTGCACTGTCACCATGGGCACTATCACCGTGAGCACTGTCCCCATGAGTACTGTCATCATGGGCACTGTCACCAAGGGCACAGCCAACATGTGCACTGTTAACATGGTCACTATCACCATGAGCACTGTCACCATGGGAACTACCAACATGGGCACTGTCATCATGAGCACTTTCACAATGGGAACTGCCACCATGGGTACCATTAACACGAGCACACTCACCATGGGCACTATCCCCAGGGCACTGTCAGTTTCAGCACTATCACCATGGGTACTGCAACCATGACCACTGTCACCATAAGCACTGTCCCCATTCTCTGTATCACCATGTGCACTGTCACCATGGGCACTATCACCTTGAGAACTGTCAGCCTGGGCCCTGTCACCATGGGTATTGTGACTTTGGGCACTGTCACCATGAGCACTGTCACCTTGGGCACTGGCACAATGTGGAGTGTCACCATGAGGACTGTCATCATGGGCAGTATCACCATTAGAACTGTCACCGTGGTCACTGACACCATGGCCACTCTCACCGTGAGCACTCTCACCGTGAGTGTTGTGACCATGGGCACTTTCACCATGGGCAGTGTCCCCATGGACAATTTCACTGTTACTACTGTCACCATTGACACTATAACTATGGGCACTGTCACCGTGGGCCCTGTCACCATGGGCACTCTCACAATGAGCACTGCCACTCTGACCACTCTCATCATAAGAACTGTCACCATGGGCACTTTCACGATGAGCACTTCCAACATTGGCAGTATCACCATGAGCACTGTCAACAAGAGCAGAGTCGTGGTGGGCAATGTCACCATGTGCAATGTCACCACAAGGACTATCACATTATGCAATGTCCCCATGGGCACTGTCACCATTTGCACTGCCACCGTGTGCACTATCACTTTAGGCACTGTCACCATGAGCACTTGATCACTGAGTACTGTCACCATGGGTAATATCACCGTGAGAACTACCACCGTGAGCAATGCCATGATGGGCACTGGCGCCGTGGGTCTTTTCACTATTAGCACTGAAACAATGTGCACTATCACTGTGAGAAATCTCACCATGCTAACTGTCCCCATGGGCACTGTCACAGAGAGAAAAGTCATCATGGGCACTGTCACAGTCAGTATTCTCACCATGGGCACTCTCATTGTGGGCAATGCCTCCGTGAGCACTATTACCATGAACACTGCTACCGTGAACACTCTCATGATAAGAACTGTCACCATGGGCACAGACACCATGGGCACTCTCATGGTGTGCACTGTCACCAGGGTCACTGTCACAATGAGCACTGTCACCATGAGCACTGGAACCATGGGCACTCTCACGATGGGCACTATCACCATGAGCAATATCACCATGGGCACTCTCAGTATTTTGCACTGCCAACAGATGCACCATGACCATGTGCACTGTCACAATGTGCAGTGTCACCATCGGTAGTCTCACCATGGGCACTGCCACCATGAGCACTTTCACCAAGAGCACTGTCACCACGAGCACTGCCACCATGAGCACTGTCACAAGAACTGTCAGTATGAGAACTGCCACCATGGGCACTTCCACCATGATTACTATCACCTGGGTATTGTCACTTTTGGCACTGTCAACGTGCGTACTATCACCGTGAGAACTATCACCATGAGCACTGTCACCACGGGCACATCCTTAATGCGGACGGTCATCATGAACACTGTCACCATGGGCACTATCACGTTGAGAACAGTCACCCCTGGTCACTGTCACCATGGGGACGGTCACCGTGAGCACTGTCACTAAGAGCATAATCACCATTGGCACTGTCACCGTGAGAACAGTCACCATGGGCACTGTCAACATGGAGACTATCACCTTGAGGACTGTCAGCATGAGCAGTGTCACCATGAGCAATTTCAACAGGATCACTTTCACCATGAGAACTGTCACCACGGGGACTCTGACCATTGGCACTGCCTCCGAGGGGTTGTCATGATGAGCAGTATCACCATGGGCAGTGTCTCCATGGGCAGTGTCACCGTGAGCACTCTCACTATTGGCACTATCACCATTGGCACTGTCAGCATCGACATGGTCACCGTGAGCACGGTCAAAATGGGCATTGTCACACTGGGTGCTGTCACCATGGGCACAGTCACCGTTAACAATCTCACCATGGGCACTGTGATCTTGGGCACTGTCAACATGGGCTCTGCCACCGTTCGCACTGTCACAATTGAAAGTATCACCATGGGCTTTGTCAGCGTGGGCAGTGTCACCCTGGGCATGGCCACCATGATATCTATCAGCATAGGCACTGTCACCATGGGCACTGTCACCATGAGCACGGTCATCATGAGCACTGCCACAATGAGCACTGTCACTTATGGCACTGTCCTCATGAGAAGTGTCACCATGATCACTGTCACCATGGACAGGACACGCTGGGTATTGTCACCATGGGCACTGTCTATGAGCAGTCTCACCATGGGAATTGTCACCTTAGGTACTGTCACCATGGGCACTGTCACCGTGAACACTTTTACCATCAGCTCTGTTACCCTGGGTATTGTCACCATGGGAACTATCACCATGACAGTTGTGAACATGGGCACTCTCACCATGAGCAATGTCACCATGAATACTGTCACCCTGTGTATTGTCACCATGGGCACTGTCACCGTGAGCACTACACCATGAGAATTGTGACTATGGGCACTGTCCCCATGGTCACATTCACCATAGGAACTAACGCCGTGAACACTGTCACCATGAGCAATGTCACTGTGTGCAGTTTCACCATACACACTATCACCGTAAGCAATGTCACCATGAGCAATATCACCATGGGCACTGTCACCATTTTGCACTGCCACCATGTGCAGTGTCACCATGTGCAGTTTCACTATGATAACTGTCACCATAGGTAATAGCACCATGGGCACTGTCACCGTGAACACTGTCACTATGAGAATTTTCACCATAGGCCCTGTCACCATGAGAATTGTCACCATCGGCACTGTAAACATGGAGACTACAACCTTGAGCACTGTCTCCATGAGCACAGACACCATGGTCACATTCAATGTAAGACCTGTCACCACAGGGACTATCAACATTGGCACTGTCACCGTGGGGTTGTCACCATGAGCACTATCACCATGGGCGATGTCTCCATGGGCAGTGTCACCATGAGCACTGTCACTATTGGCACTCTCACCACCGGCACTGTCAGCATGGGCAGCGTCACCATGAGCACAGACACCATGAGCACTGCCACAATGAGCACTGTTATTTATGGCACTGCCAACATGAGCACTGTCACCATGGGCATGACACCATGGGCACTGTCAATGTGAGCACTACACCATGAGAATTGTGACTATGGGCAGTGTTACCATGTGCACTACCACCATAGGCACTATCACCGTGAGCACTCTCCCCATGAGTACTGTCATCATGGGCACTGTCACCAAGTGCACAGCCACCATGTGCACTCTTAACATGGTCACTATCACCATGAGCACTGTCACCATGGGAGCTACCAACATGGGCACTGTCATCATGAGCAGTTTCACAATGGGAACTGCCACCATAGGCACAATTAACACGAGCACACTCACCATGGGCACTATCCCCAAGGGCACTGTCAGTTTCAGCACTATCACCATGGGTACTGCAACCATGACCACTGTCACCATAAGCACTGTCCCCATTCCCTGTATCACCATGTGCACTGTCACCATGGGCACTATCACCTTGAGAACTGTCAGCCTGGGCACTGTCATCTTGGGTATTGTGACTTTGGCACTGTCACCATGAGCACTGTCACCTTGGGCACTGGCACAATTTGGACTGTCTCCATGAGCACTGTCATCATGGGCAGTATCACCATTAGAAGTGTCACCGTGGTCACTGTCACCATGGCCACTCTCACCGTGAGCACTATCACCGTGAGTGTTGTGACCATGGGCTCTTTCAACGTGGGCAGTGTCACCATGGACAATTTCACTGTTAGTACTGTCACCATGGACACTATAACTATGGGCACTGTCACCGTGGGCTCTGTCACCATGGGCACACTTACCATGAGCACAGCCACTCTGACCGCTCTCATCATAAGAACTGTCACCATGGCCACTTTCACGATGGGCACTTCCAACATTGGCACTATCACCATGAGCACTGTCAACAAGAGCACTGTCGTGGTGGGCAATGTCACCATGCGCAATGTCACCACAAGGACTATCACATTAAGCAATGTCCCCATGGGCAGTGTCACCATTTCGCACTGCCACCATGTGCACTATCACCTTAGGCACTGTCACCATGAGCACTTGATCACTGAGTACTGTCACCATGGGTAATATCACCATGGGCACTGTCACCGTGAGAACTATCACCGTGAGCAATGCCACGATGGGCCCTTGTGCCGTGGGCCTTTTCACTATTAGCACTGAAACAATGTGCACTATCACTGTGAGAAATCTCACCGTGCTAACTGTCCCCAAGGGCACTGTAACAGAGAGAAAAGTCATCAAGGGCACTGTCACAGTCAGTATTCTCACCATGGGCACTCTCATTGTGGGCAATGCCTCCGTGAGCACTATTACCATGAACACTGCTAACGTGAACACTCTCATGATAAGAACTGTCACCATGGGCACAGACACCATGGGCACTCTCACGGTGTGCACTGTCACCAGGGGCACTGTCACAATGGGCACTGTCACCATGAGCACTGGAAGCATGGGCATTCTCACCATGGGCACTATCAACATGGGCACTCTCACTATTTTGCACTGCCACCAGATGCACCATGACCATGTGCACTGTCACCATGGGCAGTGTCACCATCGGTAGTCTCACCATGGTCACTGCCACCATGAGCACTGTCACCAAGAGCACTGTCACCACGAGCACTGCCACCATGAGCACGGTCACAAGAACTGTCAGTATGAGAACTGCCACCATGGGCACTTTCACCATGATTACTATCACTTGGGTATTGTCACCTTTGGCACTGTCAAAGTGCGTACTATCACCGTGAGAACTATCACCATGAGCACTGTCACCACGGGCACAGCCTTAATGCGGACTGTCATCATGAACACTGTCACCATGGGCACTATCATGGTGAGAACAGTCACCGTGGTCACTGTCACCATGGGCACGGTTACCGTGAGCACTGTCACTAAGAGCATAATCACCATAGGCACTGTGAACATGGAGACTATCACCTTGAGCACTGTCACCATGAGCACTGTCACCATGAGCAATTTCAACAGGATCACTTTCACCATGAGAACTGTCACCACGGGGACTCTCACCATTGGCACTGTCTCCGAAGGTTTGTCATGATGAGCACTATTACCATGGGCAGTGTCTCCATGGGCAGTTTCACCATGAGCACTGTCACTATTGGCACTCTTACCATCGGCACTGTCACCATGGGCACCGTCACCGTGGGCACTGTCACAATGGGAAGTATCATCCTGGGCTTTGTCAGCCTTGGCACTGTCCTCGTGGGCACTGACATCATGACATCTATCACCATAAACACTGTAAACATGGGCACTGTCACCATGAGCACAGACACCATGAGCACTGCCACAATGAGCACTGTTATTTATGGCACTGCCAACATGAGCACTGTCACCATGAGCACTGTCACCATGGGCATGACACCATGGGCACTGTCACTGTGAGCACTACACCATGAGAATTGTGACTATGGGCACTGTAACCATGGACACTCTCACCATGGGAACTATCACTGTGAACACTGTCACCATGAACACTGTCACTGTGTGCAGTGTCACCATGCGCACTGTCACTGTAAGGACTATCACCATAAGGAAAGTCACCATGAGCAATGTCACCATGGGCACTGTCACCATTTTGCTCTGCCACCATGTGCAGTGTCACCATGGTTAATATCACCATAGGCACTTTCACTGTGAGGAATGTGACCGTACGGTATGATTCTATGGGCACTGGCACCATGGGCATTGTTACTGTGAGCACAGTCACAATGGGCACTATCACCATGAGAAATCTCACCATGCTATCTGTCCCCATGGGCACTGTCACCGTGAGAAGTGTCACCATGGGCACTGTCACTGTCGGCACTGTCACCATGGGCACTGTCATTGTGGGCACGGTCTCCATGGCCACTGCCACCGAGTGCTCTGTCACCATGAACTCTGTAACAATGCCCATTATCACCGTGTGCACTGTCACCATGGGCACTATCACCGTGAGCACTGTCAGCATGTGCACTGTCACTATTTAGCACTGTCACCTGGTGAACTACCACCATGGGCACTGTCACGATGGGCTCTATCACCGTGAGCACGGTTACCATGGGCACTGTAACAATGCACAGTGTCACCATCAGTATTGTCCCGATGGGAACTGCCACCAAGAGCACTGTCACCATTAGCACTGTCACCACGAGCACTGGCACCTCGGCACTGCTATTATGAGCACTGTCACCATGAGATCTGTCGCTATGAGAACTGCCACCATGGGTATTTTCAACATGAGTACTCTCACCATGGTATCATCACCATTTGCACTGTCACCATGAGCACTATTACCGTGAGAACTATCACCGTGAGCACTCTCACTGTGGTCACTGTCACCATGAGCACTGTCGGCATGGGTACTGGCACAATGTAGACAGGCACCATGAGCACTGTCATGATGGGCACCATCTGTGAGAGCACTCTCACCATGGTCACTGTCACCATGGGCACTGTTACCATGAGCACTGTCACCATAGGCAATGGCACCATGGGCCCTGTCATGATGGGCAGTGTCACCATGGGAACTCTCACTGTGAGCACTGTCACCATGGACACTGGAAACATGAGAACTGTCACCGTGAGTACTGTCACCATGAGTACTGTCTGCATGGGTTGTCACCATGTGCACTTTCACCATGAGAACTGTTAATAGGGGCATTGTCACCATTTTTCACTGCCACCATGTGCAGTGTCTCCATGGGCACTATTACCATGGAAAATATCACCGTGAACACTGTCACCATGAACACTGCAACTGTGTGCAGTGTCACCATGCACAATGTCACCGTAAGGACTATCATTGTAAGCAAAGTCACTATGAGCAATGTCACCATGGGCACTGTCACCATTTTGCACTGCCACCAGGTGCAGTGTCACCATAGGCACTTTCACCGTGAGAAATGTGACCGTGCGGAATGTCTCTATGGGCACTGGCACCATGGGCATTGTCACTGTGAGCACTGTCACAACGGGCACTATCACCATGAGAAATCTCATCATGGTAACTGTCCCCATGGGCACATTCACTGTGAGAAGTGTCACCATGGGCACTGTCACTGTCAGCACTGTTACCATGGGCAGTGTCATTCTGGGCATGGTCAGCATGGCCACTGCCACCTTGGGCTCTGTCACGATGAACACTGTAATAATACCCATTATCACCGTGGGCCCTGTCACCATGGGCACTATCACCGTGAGCACTGTCATCATGTGCACTGTCACTATTTAGCAGTGTCATCAGGTGAACTACCATCATGGGCACTGTCACGATGAGCACTACCACCGTGAGCATGGTTACCATGGGCACTGTAACAATGCACAGGGTCACCATCGGTACTGTCCCCATGGGAACTGCCACCAAGAGCACTGTCACCATTAGCACTGTCACCACGAGGACTGCCACCTTGGGCACTGCTACTTTGAGCACTGTCACCATGAGAAATGTCGCTATGAGAACTGCCACCATGGGTATTTTCAACATGATTATGGTCACCATTGGTATTGTCACCATTTGCACTGTCACCATGAGCACTATTACCGTGAGCTCTATCACAGTGAGCACTCTCACTGTGGTCAGTGACACCATGACCACTGTCGCCATGGGTACTTGCACAATGCGGACTGGCACCATGAGCACTGTCACCATGGTCAATGTCACCATGGGCACTGTCCCTATTGATACTGGCACAATGCGGACTGTCACAGTGTGACCTGTCACCATAGACACTATCACCATGAGCACTCTCACCGTGGTCACTGTTACCATGGGTTTTGTCACTGTGAGCAATGTTACCATAGGCAATGGCACCGTGGGCCCTGACTCCATGGGCAGTGTCATCATGGTCATTGTCCCCATGGGCAGTGTCACCATGGGCACGGTCGCCATGGGCACTATCACAGTGAGCACAGTCACCACGGGTACAGCTACCATGAGCAGTGTCAGCATCGGTTGTGACCGTGTGCATTGTCACAAACAGAACTGTCAGCATGGGAACTGTCACCATTTTTCACTGCCACCATGTGCACTACCACCATGTGCACTGTCACCAGGGGCAGTATCACCGTGAGCACTGTCTCCATGAATACTGTCATCATGGGCAATGTCACCAAGGGCACAGCCACCATGTGCACTGTTAACATGGTCACTATCACCATGAGCACTGTCACCATGGGAACTACCTACATGGGAACTGTCATCATGAGCACTTTCACAATGGGAACTGCCACCATGGGCACTATTAACACGAGCACACTCACCATGGGCACTATCCCCAAGGGCACTGTCAGTTTCAGCACTATCACCATGGGTACTGCAACCATGACCACTGTCACCATAAGCACTGTCCCCATTCTCTGTATCACCATGGGCACTGTCAGCATGGGCACTATCACCTTGAGAACTGTCAGCCTGGGCACTGTCACCATGGGTATTGTGACATTGGGCACTGTCACCATGAGCACTGTCACCTTGGGCACTGGCACAATGTGGACTGTCACCATGAGCACTGTCATCATGGGCAGTATCACCATTAGAAGTGTCACCGTGGTCACTGTCACCATGGCCACTCTCACCGTGAGCACTATCACCGTGAGTGTTGTGACCATGGGCACTTTCACCATGGGCAGTGTCCCCATGGACAATTTCACTGTTAGGACTGTCACCGTGGACACTATAACTATGGACACTGTCACCGTGGGCTCTGTCACCATGGGCACTTTCACCATGAGCACTGCCACTCTGACCACTGTCATCATAAGAACTGTCGCAATGGGCGCTTTCACGATGGGCACTTCCAACATTGGCACTATCACCATGAGCACTGTCAACAAGAGCACTGTCGTGGTGGGCAATGTCACCATGCACAATGTCACCACAAGGACTATCACATTAAGCAATGTCCCCCTGGGCACTGTCACCATTTTGCACTGCCACCATGTGCACTATCACCTTAGGCACTGTCACCAGGAGCACTTGATCCCTGAGAACTGTCACCATGGGTAATATCACCATGGGCACTGTCACCGTGAGATCTATCACCGTGAGCAATGCCATGATGGGCACTGGCGCCGTAGGTCTTTTCACTATTAGCACTGAAACAATGTGCACTATCACTGTGAGAAATCTCACCATGCTTAGTGTCCCCAAGGGCACTGTGACAGAGAGGAAAGTCATCATGGTCACTGTCACAGTCAGTATTCTCACCATGGGCACTCTCATTGTGGGCAATGCCTCCGTGAGCACTGTTACCATGAACACTGCTACCGTGAACACTCTCATGATAAGAACTGTCACCATGGGCACAGACACCATGTGCACTCTCACAGGGTGCATTGTCACCAGAGGCACTGTGAAAACGGGCACTGTCACAATGAGCCCTGGAACCATGGGCACTCTCACGATGGGCACTATCACCATGCGCAATATCACCATGGGCACTCTCAGTATTTTGCACTGCCACCAGATGCACCATGACCATGTGCACTGTCACCATGGGCAGTGTCACCATCGGTAGTCTCACCATGGGCACTGCCACCATGAGCAATGTCACAAGAACTGTCAGTATGAGAACTGCCACCATGGGCACTTTCACCATGATTACTATCACCTGGGTATTGTCACCTTTGGCACTGTTATCGTGCGTTCTATCACCGTGAGAACTATCACCATGAGCACTGTCACCACGGGCACAGCCTTAATGCGGACTGTCATCATGAACACTGTCACCATGGGCACTATCACGGTGAGAAGAGTCACCGTGGTCACTGTCACCATAGGCACTGTCACCGTGAGCACTGTCACTAAGAGCATAATCACCATAGGCACTGTCACCGTGAGAACAGTCACCATGGGCACTGTTAACATGGAGACTATCACCTTGAGCACTGTCAGCATGAGCACTGTCACCATGAGCAATTTCAACAGGATCACTTTCACCATGAGAACTGTCACCACGGGGACTCTCACCATTGGCACTGCCTCCGACGGGTTGTCATGATGAGCACTATCACCATGGGCAGTGTCTCCATGGGCAGTGTCACCGTGAGCACTCTCACTATTGGCACTATCACCATCGGCATGGTCACCGTGAGCACTGTCACAATGGGCATTGTCACACTGGGTGCTGTCACCATGGGCACAGTCACCGTTAGCACTCTCACCATGGACACTGTGATCTTGGGCACTGTCACCATGGGCTATGACACCGTTGGCACTGTCACAATGGGAAGTATCACCATGGGATTTGTCAGCGTGTGCAATGTCACCCAGGGCAGGGCCACCATGATATCTATCACCATAGGCACTGTCACCATGTGCACTGTCACCATGAGCACAGTCACCATGAGCACTGCCACAATGAGCACTGTCACTTATGGCACTGTCCTCATGAGAAGTGTCACCATGATCACTGTCTCCATGGACAGGACACGCTGGGTATTGTCACCATGGGCACTGTCTATGAGCAGTCTCACCATGGGAATTGTCACCTTAGGTACTGTCACCATGGGCACTGTCACCGTGAACACTTTTACCATCAGCTCCGTTACCCTGGGTATTGTCACCATGGGAACTATCACCGTGACAGTTGTGAACATGGGCACTCTCACCATGAGCAATGTCACCATGAATACTGTCACCCTGTGTATTGTCACCATGGGCACTGTCACCGTGAGCACTACACCATGAGAATTGTGACTATGGGCAGTGTTACCATGTGCACTGTCACCATGGGCACTATCACCGTGAGCACTGTCACCATGAATACTGTCATCATGGGCACTGTCACCAAGGGCACAGCCACCATGTGCACTGTTAACATGGTCACTATCACCATGAGCACTGTCACCATGGGAACTACCCACATGGGCACTGTCATCATGAGCACTTTCACAATGGGAACTGCCACCATGGGCACTATTAACATGAGCACACTCGCTATGGGCACTATCTCCAAGGGCACTGTCAGTTTCAGCAACATCACCATGGGTACTGCAACCATGATCACTGTCACCAAAAGCACTGTCCCCATTCTCTGTATCACCATGTGCACTGTCACCATGGGCACTATCACCTTGAGAACTGTCAGCCTGGGCACTGTCACCATGGGTATTGTGACTTTGGGCACTGTCACCATGAGCACTGTCACCTTGGGCACTGGCACAATGTGGACTGTCACCATGAGCACTGTCATCATGGGCAGTATCACCATTAGAACTGTCACCGTGGTCACTGTCACCATGGCCACTCTCACCGTGAGCACTATCACCGTGAGTGTTGAGACCATGGGCACTTTCACCATGGGCATTGTCCCCATGGACAATTTCACTGTTAGTACTGTCACCATGGACACTATAACTATGGGCACTGTCACCGTGGGCTCTGTCACCATGGGCACTTTCACCATGAGCACCGCCACTCTGACCACTCTCATCATAAGAACTGTCACCATGGGCACTTTCACGATGGGCACTTCCAACTTTGGCACTATCACCATGAGCACTGTCAACAAGAGCCCTTTCGTGGTTGGCAATGTCACCATGCGCAATGTCACCACAAGGACTATCACATTAAGCAATGTCCCCATGGGCACGGTCACCATTTTGCACTGCCACCGTGTGCACTATCACCTTAGGCACTTTTACCATGAGCACTTGATCACTGAGTACTGTCACCATGGGTAATATCACCATGGGCACTGTCACTGTGAGAAATATCACCGTGAGCAATGCCATGATGGGCACTGGCGCCGTGGGTCTTTTCACTATTAGCACTGAAACAATGTGCACTATCACTGTGAGAAATCTCACCGTGCTAACTGTCCCCAAGGGCACTGTCACAGAGGGAAAAGTCATCATGGGCACTGTCACAGTCAGTATTCTCACCATGGGCACTCTCATTGTGGGCAAAGCCTCCGTGAGCACCATTACCATGAACACTGCTACCGTGACCACTCTAATGATAAGAACTGTCACCATGGGCACAGATACCATGTGCAATCTCACAGGGTGCATGGTCACCAGAGGCACTGTCACAACGGGCACTGTCACAATGAGCACTGGAACCATGGGCACTCTCACGATGGGCATTATCACCATGTGCAATATCACCATGGGCACTCTCAGTATTTTGCACTGTCACCAGATGCACCATGACCATGTGCACTGTCACCATGGGCAGTGTCACCATCTGTAGTCTCACCATGGGCACTGCCACCATGAGCACTGTCACAAGAACTGTCAGTATGAGAACTGCCACCATGGGCACTTTCACCATGATTACTATCACCTGGGTATTGTCACCTTTGGCACTGTCAACGTGCGTTCTATCACCGTGAGAACTATCACCATGAGCACTGTCACCACGGGCACAGCCTTAATGCGGACTGTCATGATGAACACTGTCACCATGGGCACTATCACGGTGAGAAGAGTCACCGTGGTCACTGTCACCATGGGCACTGTCACCGTGAGCACTGTCACTAAGAGCATAATCACCATAGGCACTGTCACCATGAGAACAGTCACCATGGGCACTGTTAACATGGAGACTATCACCTTGAGCACTGTCACCATGAGCACTGTCACCATGAGCAATTTCAACAGGATCACTTTCACCATGAGAACTGTCACCACGGGGACTCTCACCATTGGCACTGCCTCCGAGGGGTTGTCATGATGAGCACTATCACCATGGGCAGTGTCTCCATGGGCAGTGTCACCGTGAGCACTCTCACTATTGGCACTATCACCATCGGCATGGTCACCGTGAGCATTGTCACAATGGGCATTGTCACACTGGGTGCTGTCACCATGGGCACAGTCACCGTTAACACTCTCACCATTGGCACTGTGATCTTGGGCACTGTCACCATGGGCTACGCCACTGTTGGCACTGTCACAATGGGAAGTATCACCATGGGCTTTGTCAGCGTGTGCAATGTCACCCAGGGCAGGGCCACCATGATATCTATCACCATAGGCACTGTCACCATGTGCACTGTCACCATGAGCACAGTCACCATGAGCACTGCCACAATGAGCACTGTCACTTATGGCACTGTCCTCATGAGAAGTGTCACCATGATCACTGTCTCCATGGACAGGACAAGCTGGGTATTGTCACCATGGGCACTGTCTATGAGCAGTCTCACCATGGGAATTGTCACCTTAGGTACTGTCACCATGGGCACTGTCACCGTGAACACTTTTACCATCAGCTCCGTTACCCTGGGTATTGTCACCATGGGAACTATCACCGTGACAGTTGTGAACATGGGCACTCTCACCATGAGCAATGTCACCATGAATACTGTCACCCTGTGTATTGTCACCATGGGCACTGTCACCGTGAGCACTACACCATGAGAATTGTGACTATGGGCAGTGTTACCATGTGCACTGTCACCATGGGCACTATCACCGTGAGCACTGTCACCATGAATACTGTCATCATGGGCACTGTCACCAAGGGCACAGCCACCATGTGCACTGTTAACATGGTCACTATCACCGTGAGCACTGTCACCATGAATACTGTCATCATGGGCACTGTCACCAAGGGCACAGCCACCATGTGCACTGTTAACATGGTCACTATCACCTTGAGCACTGTCACCATGGGAACTACCCACATGGGCACTGTCATTATGAGCACTTTCACAATGGGAACTGCCACCATGGGCACTATTAACATGAGCACACTCGCCATGGGCACTATCCCCAAGGGCACTGTCAGTTTCAGCACTATCACCATGGGTACTGCAACCATGATCACTGTCACCAAAAGCACTGTCCCCATTCTCTGTATCATCATGTGCACTGTCACCATGGGCACTATCACCTTGAGAACTGTCAGCCTGGGCACTGTCACCATGGGTATTGTTGCTTTGGGCACTGTCACCATGAGCACTGTCACCTTGGGCACTGGCACAATGTGGACTGTCACCATGAGCACTGTCATCATGGGCAGTATCACCATTAGAACTGTCACCGTGGTCACTGTCACCATGGCCACTCTCACCGTGAGCACTCTCACCGTGAGTGTTGAGACCATGGGCACTTTCACCATGGGCATTGTCCCCATGGACAATTTCACTGTTAGTACTGTCACCATGGACACTATAACTATGGGCACTGTCACCGTGGGCTCTGTCACCATGGGCACTTTCACCATGAGCACCGCCACTCTGACCACTCTCATCATAAGAACTGTCACCATGGGCACTTTCACGATGGGCACTTCCAGCATTGGACCTACAACAATGAGCACTGTCAACAAGAGCACTGTCGTGGTTGGCAATGTCACCATGCGCAATGTCACCACAAAGATTATCACATTAAGCAATGTCCCCATGGGCACGGTCACCATTTTGCACTGCCACCGTGTGCACTATCACCTTAGGCACTTTTACCATGAGCACTTGATCACTGAGTACTGTCACCATGGGTAATATCACCATGGGCACTGTCACTGTGAGAAATATCACCGTGAGCAATGCCATGATGGGCACTGGCGCCGTGGGTCTTTTCACTATTAGCACTGAAACCATGTGCACTATCACTGTGAGAAATCTCACCGTGCTAACTGTCCCCAAGGGCACTGTCACAGAGGGAAAAGTCATCATGGGCACTGTCACAGTCAGTATTCTCACCATGGGCACTCTCATTGTGGGCAATGCCTCCGTGAGCACTATTACCATGAACACTGCTACCGTGAACACTCTCATGATAAGAACTGTCACCATGGGCACAGACACCATGGGCACTCTCACGGTGTGCACTGTCACCAGGGGCACTGTCACAATGGGCACTGTCACCATGAGCACTGGAACCATGGGCACTCTCACCATGGTCACTATCACCATGAGCAATATCACCATGGGCACTCTCACTAATTTGCACTGCCACCAGATGCACCATGACCATGTGCACTGTCACCATGGGCAGGGTCACCATCGGTAGTCTCACCATGGGCACTGCCACCATGAGCACTGTCACCAAGAGCACTGTCACCACGAGCACTGCCACCATGAGCACTGTCACAAGAACTGTCAGTATGAGAACTGCCACCATGGGCACTTTCACCATGATTACTATCACCAGGGTATTGTCACCTTTGGCACTGTCAATGTGCCTACTATCACGGTGAGAACTATCACCATGAACACTGTCAACACGGGCACAGCTTTAATGCGGACTGTCATCATGAACACTGTCACCATGGGCACTATCACGGTGAGAAGAGTCACCGTGGTCACTGTCACCATGGGCACGGTCACCGTAAGCACTGTCACTAAGAGCATAATCACCATTGGCACTGTCACCGTGAGAACAGTCACCATGGTCACTGTCAACATGGAGACTATCACCTTGAGCACTGTCAGCATGAGCACTGTCACCATGAGCAATTTCAACAGGATCACTTTCACCATGAGAACTGTCACCACGGGGACTCTCACCATTGGCACTGCCTCCGAGGGGTTGTCATGATGAGCACTATCACCATGGGCAGTGTCTCCATGGGCAGTGTCACCGTGAGCACTCTCACTATTGGCACTATCACCATCGGCATGGTCACCGTGAGCACTGTCACCATGGGCATTGTCACACTGGGTGCTGTCACCATGGGCACAGTCACCGTTAGCACTCTCACCATGGGCACTGTGATCTTGGGCAATGTCACCATGGGCACAGCCACCATGATATCTATCACTATAGGGACTGTCACCATGGGCACTGTCACCATGAGCACGGTCACCATGAGCACTGCCACAATGAGCACTGTCACTTATGGCACTGTCCTCGTGAGAAGTGTCACCATGATCACGGTCACCATGGACAGGACACGCTGGGTATTGTCACCATGGGCACTGTCTATGAGCAGTCTCACCATGGGAATTGTTACCTTAGGTACGGTCACCATGGGTACTGTCACCGTGAACACTTTTACCATCAGCTCTGTTACCCTGGGTATTGTAACCATGGGAACTATCACCGTGACAGTTGTGAACAGGGGCACTCTCACCATGAGCAATGTCATCACGAATACTGTCATCCTGTGTATTTTCACCATGGGCACTGTCACCGTGAGCACTACACCATGAGAATTGTGACTATGGGCACTCTCCCCATGGTCACATTCACCATATGAACTAACGCCGTGAACACGGTCACCATGAGCAATGTCACTGTGTGCAGTTTCACCATACACACTATCACCGTAAGCAATGTCACCATGAGCAATATCACCATGGGCACTGTCACCGTTTTGCACTGCCATCATGTGCAGTGTCAACATGGGCAGTTTCAGTATGAGAACTGTCACCACGGGTAATAGCACCATGGGCACTGTCACCGTGAACACTGTCACTATGAGAATTTTCACCATAGGCCCTGTCACCGTGAGAATTGTCACCATCGGCACTGTCAACATGGAGACTATAACCTTGAGCACTGTCACCATGAGCACAGACAGCATGGTCATATTCAATGTAAGACCTGTCACCACGGGGACTATCATCATTCGCACTGTCACCGTGGGGTTGTCACCATGAGCACTATCACCATGGGCGATGTCTCCATGGGCAGTTTAACCTTGAGAAGTGTCACTATTGGCACTCTCACCATCGGCACTGTCAGCATGGGCAGCATTACCTTGAGCATTGTCACCATGAGCCTTTTCACACTGGGCACTGTCACCATGGGCACAGTCACCGTGGGCACTGTCACAATGGGAAGTATCACCATGGGCTTTGTCAGCTTTGGCACAGTCCCCGTGGGCACTGGCACCGTGACATCTATCACAATAAACACTGTAAACATGGGCTCTGTCACCATGAGCACGGACACCATGAGCACTGCCACAATGAGCACTGTTATTTATGGCACTGCCAACATGAGCACTGTCAAGATGAGCGCTGTCACCATGGGCATGACATCATGGGCACTGTCAATGTGAGCACTACACCATGAGAATTGTGACTATGGGCACTGTTACCATGGACACTCTCACCATGGGAACTATCACCATGAAACCTGTCACCATGAACACTGTCACTGTGTGCAGTGTCACCATGTACACTGTCACTGTAAGGAATATCACCATAAGCAAAGTCAGCATGAGCAACGTCACCATGGGCACTGTCACCATTTGGCACTGCCACCATGTGCAGAGTCACCATGGTTAATATCACCATAGGCACTTTCACCGTGAGAAATGTGACAGTGCGGAATGTCTCTATGGGCACTGGCACTATGGGCATTGTCACTGTGAGCACTGTCACAACGGGCACTATCACCGTGAGAAATCTCATCATGGTAACTGTCCCCATGGGCACATTCACTGTGAGAAGTGTCACCATGGGCACTGTCACTGTCGGCACTGTCACCATGGGCACTGTCATTGTGGGCACTGTCTCCATGGCCACTGCCACGGTGTGCTCTGTCACCATGAACTCTGTAACAATGCCCATTATCACCGTGTGCACTTTCACCATGGGCAATATCTCCATGAGCACTTTCAGCATGTGCAGTGTCACTATTTAGCACTGTCACCAGGTGAACTACCACCATGGGCACTGTCACCGTGAGCACGGTTACCATGGGCACTGTAACAATGCACAGTGTCACCATCAGTACTGTCCCAATGGGAACTGCCACCAAGAGCACTGTCACCGTTAGCACTGTCACCACGAGCACTGGCACCTGGGCACTGCTATTATGAGCACTGTCACCATGAGATCTGTCACTATGAGAACTGCCACCATGGGTATTTTCAACATGAGTACTGTCACCATGGTATTGTCACCATTTGCACTGTCACCATGAGCACTATTACCGTGAGCACTATCACCGTGAGCACTCTCACTGTGGTCACTCTCACCATGAGCCCTTTCTCCATGGATACTGGCACAATGTAGACAGGCCCCATGAGCACTGTCACCACGGGCACAATCAGTGTGAGCACTCTCACCATGTTCACTGTCACCATGGGCACTGTTACCATGAGCACTGTCACCATAAGCAATGGCAACATGGGCCCTGTCATCCTGGGCTGTGTCACCATGGACACTCTCACTGTGAGCACTGTCACCATGGATACTGCAAACATGGGAACTGTCACCATGAGTACTGTCACCATGATACTGTCTGCATGGGTTGTCACCATGTGCACTGTCGCCAAGAGAACTGTCAACAGGGGCACTGTCACCATTTTTCACTGCCACCAGGTTCAATGTCACCATGGGCACTATCACCATGGAAAGTATCACCGTGAACACTGTCACCATGAACACTGCAACTGTGTGCAGTGTCACCATGCACACTGTCACTGTAAGAACTATCACTGCAAGCAAAGTCATTATGAGCAATGTCACCATGGGCACTGTCACCATTTTGCACTGCCACCAGGTGCAGTGTCACCATAGGCCCTTTCACCGTGAGAAATGTGACCGTGCGGAATGTCTCTATGGGCACTGGCACCATGGGCATTGTCACTGTGAGCGCTGTCACAACGGGCACTATCACAGTAAGAAATCTCATCATGGTAACTGTCACCATGGGCACATACACTGTGAGAAGTGTCACCATGGGCACTGTCACTGTCGGCACTGTTACCATGGGCACTGTTGTTGTGGGCACTGTCACCATGGCAACTGCCACCTTGGGCTCTGTCACGATGAACACTGTAATAATACCCATTATCACCGTGGGCACTGTCACCATGGGCACTATCACCGTGAGCACTGTCAGCATGTGCACTGTTACTATTTAGCACTGTCACCAGGTGAACTACCACCATGGGCAAGGTCACGATGTGCACTATCACCGTGAGCACAGTTACCATGGGCACTCTAACAATGTGCAGTGTCACCATTGGTACTGTCCCCATAGGCACTGGCACCAAGAGCACTGTCACCATTAGCACTGTCACCACGAGGACTGCCACCTTGGGCAATGCTATTATGAGAACTGTCACCATGAGAACTGTCGCTATGAGAACTGCCACCATGGGTATTTACAACATGAGTACTGTCACCATGGGTATTGTCACCATTTGCACTGTCACCATGAGCACTATTACCGTGAGCTCTATCACAGTGAGCAATCTCACTGTGGTCAGTGTCACCATGAGCAATGTCACCATGGGTACTCCACAATGCGGTCTGGAACCATGAGCCCTGTCATCATGGGCACTATTAGTGTGAGCACTCTCACCATGGTCACTGTCACCATGGGCACTGTTACCATGAGCACTGTCACCATAGGCAATGGCGCTGTGGGAACTTTCACCATGGGCACTGTCATCATGGGCAGTGTCACCATCGGCACTGTCACCATGGGCACTATCACTGTGAGCACTGTCACCACGGGTATTGCTACCATGAGCAGTGTCAGCATCGGTTGTGACCGTGTGCATTGTCACAGTGAGAACTGTCAGCATGGGTACTGTCACCATTTTTCAATGCCACCATGTGCACTACCACCATGTGCACTGTCACCATGGGGACGGTCACCGTGAGCACTGTCACAAAGAGCATAATCACCATTGGAACTGTCACCGTGAGAACAGTCACCATGGGCACTGTCAACATGGAGACTATCACCTTGAGGACTGTCAGCATGTGCAGTGTCACCATGAGCAATTTCAACAGGACCACTTTCACCATGAGAACTGTCACCACGGGGACTCTCACCATTGGCACTGCCTCCGAGGGGTTGTCATGATGAGCAGTATCACCATGGGCAGTGTCTCCATGGGCAGTGTCACCGTGAGCACTCTCACTATTGGCACTATCACCATCGGCACTGTCAGCATCGACATGGTCACCGTGAGCACGGTCAAAATGGGCATTGTCACACTGGGTGCTGTCACCATGGGCACAGTCACAGTTAACACTCTCACCATGGGCACTGTGATCTTGGGCACTGTCAACATGGGCTCTGCCACCGTTCGCACTGTCACAATTGAAAGTATCACCATGGGCTTTGTCAGCGTGGGCAGTGTCACCCTGGGCACGGCCACCATGATATCTATCAGCATAGGCACTGTCACCATGGGCACTGTCACCATGAGCACGGTCATCATGAGCACTGCCACAATGAGCACTGTCACTTATGGCACTGTCCTCATGAGAAGTGTCACCATGATCACTGTCACCATGGACAGGACACACTGGGTATTGTCACCATGGGCACTGTCTATGAGCAGTCTCACCATGGGAATTGTCACCTTAGGTACTGTCACCATGGGCACTGTCACCGTGAACTCTTTTACCATCAGCTCTGTTACCCTGGGTATTGTCACCATGGGAACTATCACCATGACAGTTGTGAACATGGGCACTCTCACCATGAGCAATGTCACCATGAATACTGTCACCCTGTGTATTGTCACCATGGGCACTGTCACCGTGAGCACTACACCATGAGAATTGTGACTATGGGCACTGTCCCCATGGTCACATTCACCATAGGAACTAACGCCGTGAACACTGTCACCATGAGCAATGTCACTGTGTGCAGTTTCACCATACACACTATCACCGTAAGCAATGTCACCATGAGCAATATCACCATGGGCACTGTCACCATTTTGCACTGCCACCATGTGCAGTGTCACCATGTGCAGTTTCACTATGAGAACTGTCACCATAGGTAATAGCACCATGGGCACTGTCACCGTGAACACTGTCACTATGAGAATTTTCACCATAGGCCCTGTCACCGTGAGAATTGTCACCATCGGCACTGGCAACATGGAGACTACAACCTTGAGCACTGTCTCCATGAGCACAAACACCATGGTCACATTCAATGTAAGACCTGTCACCACGGGGACTATCAACATTGGCACTGTCACCGTGGGGTTGTCACCATGAGCACTATCACAATGGGCGATGTCTCCATGGGCAGTTTCACCATGAGCACTGTCACTATTGGCACTCTCACCACCGGCACTGTCAGCATGGGCAGCGTCACCATGAGCACAGACACCATGAGCACTGCCACAATGAGCACTGTTATTTATGGCACTGCCAACATGAGCACTGTCACCATGGGCATGACACCATGGGCACTGTCAATGTGAGCACTACACCATGAGAAATGTGACTATGGGCAGTGTTACCATGTGCACTACCACCATGGGCACTATCACCATGAGCACTCTCCCCATGAGTACTGTCATCATGGGCACTGTCACCAAGTGCACAGCCACCATGTGCACTGTTAACATGGTCACTATCACCATGAGCACTGTCACCATGGGAGCTACCAACATGGGCACTGTCATCATGAGCAGTTTCACAATGGGAACTGCCACCATAGGCACAATTAACACGAGCACACTCACCATGGGCACTATCCCCAAGGGCACTGTCAGTTTCAGCACTATCACCATGGGTACTGCAACCATGACCACTGTCACCATAAGCACTGTCCCCATTCCCTGTATCACCATGTGCACTGTCACCATGGGCACTATCACCTTGAGAACTGTCAGCCTGGGCACTGTCATCTTGGGTATTGTGACTTTGGCACTGTCACCATGAGCACTGTCACCTTGGGCACTGGCACAATGTGGACTGTCTCCATGAGCACTGTCATCATGGGCAGTATCACCATTAGAACTGTCACCGTGGTCACTGTCACCATGGCCACTCTCACCGTGAGCACTATCACCGTGAGTGTTGTGACCATGGGCTCTTTCAACGTGGGCAGTGTCACCATGGACAATTTCACTGTTAGTACTGTCACCATGGACACTATAACTATGGGCACTGTCACCGTGGGCTCTGTCACCATGGGCACACTTACCATGAGCAGAGCCACTCTGACCGCTCTCATCATAAGAACTGTCACCATGGCCACTTTCACGATGGGCACTTCCAACATTGGCACTATCACCATGAGCACTGTCAACAAGAGCACTGTCGTGGTGGGCAATGTCACCATGCGCAATGTCACCACAAGGACTATCACATTAAGCAATGTCCCCATGGGCAGTGTCACCATTTCGCACTGCCACCATGTGCACTATCACCTTAGGCACTGTCACCATGAGCACTTGATCACTGAGTACTGTCACCATGGGTAATATCACCATGGGCACTGTCACCGTGTGCACTATCACCGTGAGCAATGCCACGATGGGCACTGGCGCCGTGGGCCTTTTCACTATTAGCACTGAAACAATGTGCACTATCACTGTGAGAAATCTCACCGTGCTAACTGTCCCCAAGGGCACTGTAACAGAGAGAAAAGTCATCAAGGGCACTGTCACAGTCAGTATTCTCACCATGGGCACTCTCATTGTGGGCAATGCCTCCATGAGCACTATTACCATGAACACTGCTAACGTGAACACTCTCATGATAAGAACTGTCACCATGGGCACAGACACCATGGGCACTCTCACGGTGTGCACTGTCACCAGGGGCACTGTCACAATGGGCACTGTCACCATGAGCACTGGAAGCATGGGCATTCTCACCATGGGCACTATCAACATGGGCACTCTCACTATTTTGCACTGCCACCAGATGCACCATGACCATGTGCACTGTCACCATGGGCAGTGTCACCATCGGTAGTCTCACCATGGTCACTGCCACCATGAGCACTGTCACCAAGAGCACTGTCACCACGAGCACTGCCACCATGAGCACGGTCACAAGAACTGTCAGTATGAGAACTGCCACCATGGGCACTTTCACCATGATTACTATCACTTGGGTATTGTCACCTTTGGCACTGTCAAAGTGCGTACTATCACCGTGAGAACTATCACCATGAGCACTGTCACCACGGGCACAGCCTTAATGCGGACTGTCATCATGAACACTGTCACCATGGGCACTATCATGGTGAGAACAGTCACCGTGGTCACTGTCACCATGGGCACGGTTACCGTGAGCACTGTCACTAAGAGCATAATCACCATAGGCACTGTGAACATGGAGACTATCACCTTGAGCACTGTCACCATGAGCACTGTCACCATGAGCAATTTCAACAGGATCACTTTCACCATGAGAACTGTCACCACGGGGACTCTCACCATTGGCACTGTCTCCGAAGGGTTGTCATGATGAGCACTATTACCATGGGCAGTGTCTCCATGGGCAGTTTCACCATGAGCACTGTCACTATTGGCACTCTTACCATCGGCACTGTCACCATGGGCACCGTCACCGTGAGCACTGTCACCATGAGCCTTGTCACACTGGGCGCTGTCACCATGGGCACTGTCACCGTGGGCACTGTCACAATGGGAAGTATCACCCTGGGCTTTGTCAGCCTTGGCACTGTCCTCGTGGGCACTGACATCATGACATCTATCACCATAAACACTGTAAACATGGGCACTGTCACCATGAGCACAGACACCATGAGCACTGCCACAATGAGCACTGTTATTTATGGCACTGCCAACATGAGCACTGTCACCATGAGCACTGTCACCATGGGCATGACACCATGGGCACTGTCACTGTGAGCACTACACCATGAGAATTGTGACTATGGGCACTGTAACCATGGACACTCTCACCATGGGAACTATCACTGTGAACACTGTCACCATGAACACTGTCACTGTGTGCAGTGTCACCATGCGCACTGTCACTGTAAGGACTAACACCGTAAGCAAAGTCACCATGAGCAATGTCACCATGGGCACTGTCACCATTTTGCTCTGCCACCATGTGCAGTGTCACCATGGTTAATATCACCATAGGCACTTTCACCGTGAAGAATGTGACCGTACGGTATGATTCTATGGGCACTGGCACCATGGGCATTGTTACTGTGAGCACAGTCACAATGGGCACTATCACCGTGAGAAATCTGACCATGCTATCTGTCCCCATGGGCACTGTCACCGTGAGAAGTGTCACCATGGGCACTGTCACTGTCGGCACTGTCACCATGGGCACTGTCATTGTGCGCACGGTCTCCATGGCCACTGCCACCGAGTGCTCTGTCACCATGAACTCTGTAACAATGCCCATTATCACCGTGTGCACTGTCACCATGGGCACTATCACCGTGAGCACTGTCAGCATGTGCACTGTCACTATTTAGCACTGTCACCAGGTGAATTACCACCATGGGCACTGTCACAATGGGCTCTATCACCGTGAGCACGGTTACCATGGGCACTGTAACAATGCACAGTGTCACCATCAGTATTGTCCTGATGGGAACTGCCACCAAGAGCACTGTCACCATTAGCACTGTCACCACGAGCAATGTCACCTGGGCACTGCTATTATGAGCACTGTCACCATGAGATCTGTTGCTATGAGAACTGCCACCATGGGTATTTTCAACATGAGTACTCTCACCATGGTATCATCACCATTTGCACTGTCACCATGAGCACTATTACCGTGAGAACTATCACCGTGAGCACTCTCACTGTGGTCACTGTCACCATGAGCACTGTCGGCATGGGTACTGGCACAATGTAGACAGGCACCATGACCACTGTCACGATGGGCACCATCTGTGAGAGCACTCTCACCATGGTCACTGTCACCATGGGCACTGTTACCATGAGCACTGTCACCAAAGGCAATGGCACCATGGGCCCTGTCATGATGGGCAGTGTCACCATTGGAACTCTCACTGTGAGCACTGTCACCATGGACACTGGAAACATGAGAACTGTCACCGTGAGTACTGTCACCATGAGTACTGTCTGCATGGGTTGTCACCATGTGCACTTTCACCATGAGAATTGTTAATAGGGGCATTGCCACCATTTTTCACTGCCACCATGTGCAGTGTCACCATGGGCACTATCACCATGGAAAATATCACCGTGAACACTGTCACCATGAACACTGCAACTGTGTGCAGTGTCACCATGCACAATGTCACCGTAAGGACTATCACTGTAAGCAAAGTCACTATGAGCAATGTCACCATGGGCACTGTCACCATTTTGCACTGCCACCAGGTGCAGTGTCACCATAGGCACTTTCACCGTGAGAAATGTGACCGTGCGGAATGTCTCTATGGGCACTGGCACCATGGGCATTGGCCCTGTGAGCATTGTCACAACGGGCACTATCACCGTGAGAAATCTCATCATGGTAACTGTCCCCATGGGCACATTCACTGTGAGAAGTGTCACCATGGGCACTGTCACTGTCAGCACTGTTACCATGGGCAGTGTCATTCTGGGCATGGTCAGCATGGCCACTGCCACCTTGGGCTCTGTCACGATGAACACTGTAATAATACCCATTATCACCGTGGGCCCTGTCACCATGGGCACTATCACCGTGAGCACTGTCATCATGTGCACTGTCACTATTTAGCAGTGTCATCAGGTGAACTACCATCATGGGCACTGTCACGATGAGCACTACCACCGTGAGCACGGTTACCATGGGCACTGTAACAATGCACAGGGTCACCATCGGTACTGTCCCCATGGGAACTGCCACCAAGAGCACTGTCACCATTAGCACTGTCACCACGAGGACTGCCACCTTGGGCACTGCTACTTTGAGCACTGTCACCATGAGAAATGTCGCTATGAGAACTGCCAACATGGGTATTTTCAACATGATTATGGTCACCATTGGTATTGTCACCATTTGCACTGTCACCATGAGCACTATTACCGTGAGCTCTATCACAGTGAGCACTCTCACTGTGGTCAGTGACACCATGACCACTGTCGCCATGGGTACTTGCACAATGCGGACTGGCACCATGAGCACTGTCACCATGGTCAATGTCACCATGGGCACTGTCCCTATTGATACTGGCACAATGCGGACTGTCACAGTGTGACCTGTCACCATAGACACTATCACCATGAACACTCTCACCGTGGTCACTGTTACCATGGGTTTTGTCACTGTGAGCACTGTTACCATAGGCAATGGCACCGTGGGCCCTGACTCCATGGGCAGTGTCATCATGGTCATTGTCCCCATGGGCAGTGTCACCATGGGCATGGTCGCCATGGGCACTATCACAGTGAGCACAGTCACCACGGGTACAGCTACCATGAGCAGTGTCAGCATCGGTTGTGACCGTGTGCATTGTCACAATCAGAACTGTCAGCATGGGAACTGTCACCATTTATCACTGCCACCATGTGCACTGTCACCATGGGCAGTATCACCGTGAGCACTGTCTCCATGAATACTGTCATCATGGGCAATGTCACCAAGGGCACAGCCACCATGTGCACTGTTAACATGGTCACTATCACCATGAGCACTGTCACCATGGGAAATACCTACATGGGCACTGTCATCATGAGCACTTTCACAATGGGAACTGCCACCATGGGCACTATTAACACGAGCACACTCACCATGGGCACTATCCCCAAGGGCACTGTCAGTTTCAGCACTATCACCATGGGTACTGCAACCATGACCACTGTCACCATAAGCACTGTCCCCATTCTCTGTATCACCATGGGCACTGTCACCATGGGCACTATCACCTTGAGAACTGTCAGCCTGGGCACTGTCACCATGGGTATTGTGACTTTTGGCACTGTCACCATGAGCACTGTCACCTTGGGCACTGGCACAATGTGGACTGTCTCCATGAGCACTGTCATCATGGGCAGTATCACCATTAGAAGTGTCACCGTGGTCACTGTCACCATGGCCACTCTCACCGTGAGCACTCTCACCGTGAGTGTTGTGACCATGGGCACTTTCACCATGGGCAGTGTCCCCATGGACAATTTCACTGTTAGTACTGTCACCATGGACACTATAACTATGGACACTGTCACCGTGGGCTCTGTCACCATGGGCACTTTCACCATGAGCACTGCCACTCTGACCACTGTCATCATAAGAACTGTCACAATGGGCACTTTCACGATGGGCACTTCCAACATTGGCACTATCACCATGAGCACTGTCAACAAGAGCACTGTCGTGGTGGGCAATGTCACCATGCACAATGTCACCACAAGGACTATCACATTAAGCAATGTCCCCCTGGGCACTGTCACCATTTTGCACTGCCACCATGTGCACTATCACCTTAGGCACTGTCACCATGAGCACTTGATCCCTGAGAACTGTCACCATGGGTAATATCACCATGGGCACTGTCACCGTGAGAACTATCACCGTGAGGAATGCCATGATGGGCACTGGCGCCGTGGGTCTTTTCACTATTAGCACTGAAACAATGTGCACTATCACTGTGAGAAATCTCACCATGCTTAGTGTCCCCAAGGGCACTGTGACAGAGAGAAAAGTCATCATGGTCACTGTCACAGTCAGTATTCTCACCATGGGCACTCTCATTGTGGGCAATGCCTCCGTGAGCACTATTACCATGAACACTGCTACCGTGAACACTCTCATGATAAGAACTGTCACCATGGGCACAGACACCATGTGCACTCTCACAGGGTGCATTGTCACCAGAGGCACTGTCACAACGGGCACTGTCACAATGAGCACTGGAACCATGGGCACTCTCACGATGGGCACTATCACCATGCACAATATCACCATGGGCACTCTCAGTATTTTGCACTGCCACCAGATGCACCATGACCATGTGCACTGTCACCATGGGCAGTGTCACCATCGGTAGTCTCACCATGGGCACTGCCACCATGAGCACTGTCACAAGAACTGTCAGTATGAGAACTGCCACCATGGGCACTTTCACCATGATTACTATCACCTGGGTATTGTCACCTTTGGCACTGTCAACGTGCGTTCTATCACCGTGAGAACAATCACCATGAGCACTGTCACCACGGGCACAGCCTTAATGCGGACTGTCATCATGAACACTGTCACCATGGGCACTATCACGGTGAGAAGAGTCACCGTGGTCACTGTCACCATAGGCACTGTCACCGTGAGAACTGTCACTAAGAGCATAATCACCATAGGCACTGTCACCGTGAGAACAGTCACCATGGGCACTGTTAACATGGAGACTATCACCTTGAGCATTGTCACCATGAGCACTGTCACCATGAGCAATTTCAACAGGATCACTTTCACCATGAGAACTGTCACCACGGGGACTCTCACCATTGGCACTGCCTCCGACGGGTTGTCATGATGAGCACTATCACCATGGGCAGTGTCTCCATGGGCAGTGTCACCGTGAGCACTCTCACTATTGGCACTATCACCATCGGCATGGTCACCGTGAGCATTGTCACAATGGGCATTGTCACACTGGGTGCTGTCACCATGGGCACAGTCACCGTTAACACTCTCACCATGGGCACTGTGATCTTGGGCACTGTCACCATGGGCTATGCCACCGTTGGCACTGTCACAATGGGAAGTATCACCATGGGCTTTGTCAGCGTGTGCAATGTCACCCAGGGCAGGGCCACCATGATATCTATCACCATAGGCACTGTCACCATGGGCACTGTCACCATGAGCACAGTCACCATGAGCACTGCCACAATGAGCACTGTCACTTATGGCACTGTCCTCATGAGAAGTGTCACCATGATCACTGTCTCCATGGACAGGACACGCTGGGTATTTTCACCATGGGCACTGTCTATGAGCAGTCTCACCATGGGAATTGTCACCTTAGGTACTGTCACCATGGGCACTGTCACCGTGAACACTTTTACCATCAGCTCCATTACCCTGGGTATTGTCACCATGGGAACTATCACCGTGACAGTTGTGAACATGGGCACTCTCACCATGAGCAATGTCACCATGAATACTGTCACCCTGTGTATTGTCACCATGGGCACTGTCACCGTGAGCACTACACCATGAGAATTGTGACTATGGGCAGTGTTACCATGTGCACTGTCACCATGGGCACTATCACCGTGAGCACTGTCACCATGAATACTGTCATCATGGGCACTGTCACCAAGGGCACAGCCACCATGTGCACTGTTAACATGGTCACTATCACCATGAGCACTGTCACCATGGGAACTACCCACATGGGCACTGTCATCATGAGCACTTTCACAATGGGAACTGCCACCATGGGCACTATTAACACGAGCACACTCGCCATGGGCACTATCCCCAAGGGCACTGTCCGTTTCAGCAATATCACCATGGGTACTGCAACCATGATCACTGTCACCAAAAGCACTGTCCCCATTCTCTGTATCACCATGTGCACTGTCACCATGGGCACTATCACCTTGAGAACTGTCAGCCTGGGCACTGTCAGCATGGGTATTGTGACTTTGGGCACTGTCACCATGAGCACTGTCACCTTGGGCACTGGCACAATGTGGACTGTCACCATGAGCACTGTCATCATGGGCAGTATCACCATTAGAACTGTCACCGTGGTCACTGTCACCATGGCCACTCTCACCGTGAGCACTCTCACCGTGAGTGTTGAGACCATGGGCACTTTCACCATGGGCATTGTCCCCATGGACAATTTCACTGTTAGTACTGTCACCATGGACACTATAACTATGGGCACTGTCACCGTGGGCTCTGTCACCATGGGCACTTTCACCATGAGCACCGCCACTCTGACCACTCTCATCATAAGAACTGTCACCATGGGCACTTTCACGATGGGCACTTCCAGCATTGGAACTACAACAATGAGCACTGTCAACAAGAGCACTGTCGTGGTTGGCAATGTCACCATGCGCAATGTCACCACAAGGACTATCACATTAAGCAATGTCCCCATGGGCACGGTCACCATTTTGCACTGCCACCGTGTGCACTATCACCTTAGGCACTTTTACCATGAGCACTTGATCACTGAGTACTGTCACCATGGGTAATATCACCATGGGCACTGTCACTGTGAGAACTATCACCGTGAGCAATGCCATGATGGGCACTGGCGCCGTGGGTCTTTTCACTATTAGCACTGAAACCATGTGCACTATCACTGTGAGAAATCTCACCGTGCTAACTGTCCCCAAGGGCACTGTCACAGAGGGAAAAGTCATCATGGGCACTGTCACAGTCAGTATTCTCACCATGGGCACTCTCATTGTGGGCAATGCCTCCGTGAGCACTATTACCATGAACACTGCTACCATGAACACTCTCATGATAAGAACTGTCACCATGGGCACAGACACCATGGGCACTCTCACGGTGTGCACTGTCACCAGGGGCACTGTCACAATGGGCACTGTCACCATGAGCACTGGGACCATGGGCACTCTCACCATGGTCACTATCACCATGAGCAATATCACCATGGGCACTCTCACTAATTTGCACTGCCACCAGATGCACCATGACCATGTGCACTGTCACCATGGGCAGGGTCACCATCGGTAGTCTCACCATGGGCACTGCCACCATGAGCACTGTCACCAAGAACACTGTCACCACGAGCACTGCCACCATGAGCACTGTCACAAGAACTGTCAGTATGAGAACTGCCACCATGGGCACTTTCACCATGATTACTATCACCAGGGTATTGTCACCTTTGGCACTGTCAATGTGCCTACTATCACGGTGAGAACTATCACCATGAACACTGTCAAGATGGGCACAGCTTTAATGCGGACTGTCATCATGAACACTGTCACCATGGGCACTATCACGGTGAGAAGAGTCACCGTGGTCACTGTCACCATGGGCACGGTCACCGTAAGCACTGTCACTAAGAGCATAATCACCATTGGCACTGTCACCGTGAGAACAGTCACCATGGGCACTGTCAACATGGAGACTATCACCTTGAGCACTGTCAGCATGAGCACTGTCACCATGAGCAATTTCAACAGGATCACTTTCACCATGAGAACTGTCACCACGGGGACTCTCACCATTGGCACTGCCTCCGAGGGGTTGTCATGATGAGCACTATCACCATGGGCAGTGTCTCCATGGGCAGTGTCACCGTGAGCACTCTCACTATTGGCACTATCACCATCGGCATGGTCACCGGGAGCACTGTCACCATGGGCATTGTCACACTGGGTGCTGTCACCATGGGCAGAGTCACCGTTAGCACTCTCACAATGGGCACTGTGATCTTGGGCACTGTCACCATGGGCTCTGCCACCGTGGGCACTGTCACAATGGGAAGTATCACCATGGGCTTTGTCAGCGTGGGCAATGTCACCATGGGAACAGCCACCATGAGAACTGTCACCACGGGGACTCTCACCATTGGCACTGCCTCCGAGGGGTTGTCATGATGAGCACTATCACCATGGGCAGTGTCTCCATGGGCAGTGTCACCGTGAGCACTCTCACTATTGGCACTATCACCATCGGCATGGTCACCGTGAGCACTGTCACCATGGGCATTGTCACACTGGGTGCTGTCACAATGGGCAGAGTCACCGTAGGCACTCTCACCATGGGCACTGTGATCTTGGGCACTGTCAACATGGGCTCTGCCACCGTTCGCACTGTCACAATTGGAAGTATCACCATGGGCTTTGTCAGCGTGGGCAGTGTCACCCTGGGCACGGCCACCATGATATCTATCAGCATAGGCACTGTCACCATGGGCACTGTCACCATGAGCACGGTCATCATGAGCACTGCCACAATGAGCACTGTCACTTATGGCACTGTCCTCATGAGAAGTGTCACCATGATCACTGTCACCATGGACAGGACACGCTGGGTATTGTCACCATGGGCACTGTCTATGAGCAGTCTCACCATGGGAATTGTCACCTTAGGTACTGTCACCATGGGCACTGTCACCGTGAACACTTTTACCATCAGCTCTGTTACCCTGGGTATTGTCACCATGGGAACTATCACCATGACAGTTGTGAACATGGGCACTCTCACCATGAGCAATGTCACCATGAATACTGTCACCCTGTGTATTGTCACCATGGGCACTGTCACCGTGAGCACTACACCATGAGAATTGTGACTATGGGCACTGTCCCCATGGTCACATTCACCATAGGAACTAACGCCGTGAACACTGTCACCATGAGCAATGTCACTGTGTGCAGTTTCACCATACACACTATCACCGTAAGCAATGTCACCATGAGCAATATCACCATGGGCACTGTCACCATTTTGCACTGCCACCATGTGCAGTGTCACCATGTGCAGTTTCACTATGATAACTGTCACCATAGGTAATAGCACCATGGGCACTGTCACCGTGAACACTGTCACTATGAGAATTTTCACCATAGGCCCTGTCACCATGAGAATTGTCACCATCGGCACTGTAAACATGGAGACTACAACCTTGAGCACTGTCTCCATGAGCACAGACACCATGGTCACATTCAATGTAAGACCTGTCACCACAGGGACTATCAACATTGGCACTGTCACCGTGGGGTTGTCACCATGAGCACTATCACCATGGGCGATGTCTCCATGGGCAGTGTCACCATGAGCACTGTCACTATTGGCACTCTCACCACCGGCACTGTCAGCATGGGCAGCGTCACCATGAGCACAGACACCATGAGCACTGCCACAATGAGCACTGTTATTTATGGCACTGCCAACATGAGCACTGTCACCATGGGCATGACACCATGGGCACTGTCAATGTGAGCACTACACCATGAGAATTGTGACTATGGGCAGTGTTACCATGTGCACTACCACCATAGGCACTATCACCGTGAGCACTCTCCCCATGAGTACTGTCATCATGGGCACTGTCACCAAGTGCACAGCCACCATGTGCACTCTTAACATGGTCACTATCACCATGAGCACTGTCACCATGGGAGCTACCAACATGGGCACTGTCATCATGAGCAGTTTCACAATGGGAACTGCCACCATAGGCACAATTAACACGAGCACACTCACCATGGGCACTATCCCCAAGGGCACTGTCAGTTTCAGCACTATCACCATGGGTACTGCAACCATGACCACTGTCACCATAAGCACTGTCCCCATTCCCTGTATCACCATGTGCACTGTCACCATGGGCACTATCACCTTGAGAACTGTCAGCCTGGGCACTGTCATCTTGGGTATTGTGACTTTGGCACTGTCACCATGAGCACTGTCACCTTGGGCACTGGCACAATTTGGACTGTCTCCATGAGCACTGTCATCATGGGCAGTATCACCATTAGAACTGTCACCGTGGTCACTGTCACCATGGCCACTCTCACCGTGAGCACTCTCACCGTGAGTGTTGTGACCATGGGCTCTTTCAACGTGGGCAGTGTCACCATGGACAATTTCACTGTTAGTACTGTCACCATGGACACTATAACTATGGGCACTGTCACCGTGGGCTCTGTCACCATGGGCACACTTACCATGAGCACAGCCACTCTGACCGCTCTCATCATAAGAACTGTCACCATGGCCACTTTCACGATGGGCACTTCCAACATTGGCACTATCACCATGAGCACTGTCAACAAGAGCACTGTCGTGGTGGGCAATGTCACCATGCGCAATGTCACCACAAGGACTATCACATTAAGCAATGTCCCCATGGGCAGTGTCACCATTTCGCACTGCCACCATGTGCACTATCACCTTAGGCACTGTCACCATGAGCACTTGATCACTGAGTACTGTCACCATGGGTAATATCACCATGGGCACTGTCACCGTGAGAACTATCACCGTGAGCAATGCCACGATGGGCCCTTGTGCCGTGGGCCTTTTCACTATTAGCACTGAAACAATGTGCACTATCACTGTGAGAAATCTCACCGTGCTAACTGTCCCCAAGGGCACTGTAACAGAGAGAAAAGTCATCAAGGGCACTGTCACAGTCAGTATTCTCACCATGGGCACTCTCATTGTGGGCAATGCCTCCGTGAGCACTATTACCATGAACACTGCTAACGTGAACACTCTCATGATAAGAACTGTCACCATGGGCACAGACACCATGGGCACTCTCACGGTGTGCACTGTCACCAGGGGCACTGTCACAATGGGCACTGTCACCATGAGCACTGGAAGCATGGGCATTCTCACCATGGGCACTATCAACATGGGCACTCTCACTATTTTGCACTGCCACCAGATGCACCATGACCATGTGCACTGTCACCATGGGCAGTGTCACCATCGGTAGTCTCACCATGGTCACTGCCACCATGAGCACTGTCACCAAGAGCACTGTCACCACGAGCACTGCCACCATGAGCACGGTCACAAGAACTGTCAGTATGAGAACTGCCACCATGGGCACTTTCACCATGATTACTATCACTTGGGTATTGTCACCTTTGGCACTGTCAAAGTGCGTACTATCACCGTGAGAACTATCACCATGAGCACTGTCACCACGGGCACAGCCTTAATGCGGACTGTCATCATGAACACTGTCACCATGGGCACTATCATGGTGAGAACAGTCACCGTGGTCACTGTCACCATGGGCACGGTTACCGTGAGCACTGTCACTAAGAGCATAATCACCATAGGCACTGTGAACATGGAGACTATCACCTTGAGCACTGTCACCATGAGCACTGTCACCATGAGCAATTTCAACAGGATCACTTTCACCATGAGAACTGTCACCACGGGGACTCTCACCATTGGCACTGTCTCCGAAGGTTTGTCATGATGAGCACTATTACCATGGGCAGTGTCTCCATGGGCAGTTTCACCATGAGCACTGTCACTATTGGCACTCTTACCATCGGCACTGTCACCATGGGCACCGTCACCGTGGGCACTGTCACAATGGGAAGTATCATCCTGGGCTTTGTCAGACTTGGCACTGTCCTCGTGGGCACTGACATCATGACATCTATCACCATAAACACTGTAAACATGGGCACTGTCACCATGAGCACAGACACCATGAGCACTGCCACAATGAGCACTGTTATTTATGGCACTGCCAACATGAGCACTGTCACCATGAGCACTGTCACCATGGGCATGACACCATGGGCACTGTCACTGTGAGCACTACACCATGAGAATTGTGACTATGGGCACTGTAACCATGGACACTCTCACCATGGGAACTATCACTGTGAACACTGTCACCATGAACACTGTCACTGTGTGCAGTGTCACCATGCGCACTGTCACTGTAAGGACTATCACCATAAGGAAAGTCACCATGAGCAATGTCACCATGGGCACTGTCACCATTTTGCTCTGCCACCATGTGCAGTGTCACCATGGTTAATATCACCATAGGCACTTTCACTGTGAGGAATGTGACCATACGGTATGATTCTATGGGCACTGGCACCATGGGCATTGTTACTGTGAGCACAGTCACAATGGGCACTATCACCATGAGAAATCTCACCATGCTATCTGTCCCCATGGGCACTGTCACCGTGAGAAGTGTCACCATGGGCACTGTCACTGTCGGCACTGTCACCATGGGCACTGTCATTGTGGGCACGGTCTCCATGGCCACTGCCACCGAGTGCTCTGTCACCATGAACTCTGTAACAATGCCCATTATCACCGTGTGCACTGTCACCATGGGCACTATCACCGTGAGCACTGTCAGCATGTGCACTGTCACTATTTAGCACTGTCACCTGGTGAACTACCACCATGGGCACTGTCACGATGGGCTCTATCACCGTGAGCACGGTTACCATGGGCACTGTAACAATGCACAGTGTCACCATCAGTATTGTCCCGATGGGAACTGCCACCAAGAGCACTGTCACCATTAGCACTGTCACCACGAGCACTGGCACCTGGGCACTGCTATTATGAGCACTGTCACCATGAGATCTGTCGCTATGAGAACTGCCACCATGGGTATTTTCAACATGAGTACTCTCACCATGGTATCATCACCATTTGCACTGTCACCATGAGCACTATTACCGTGAGAACTATCACCGTGAGCACTCTCACTGTGGTCACTGTCACCATGAGCACTGTCGGCATGGGTACTGGCACAATGTAGACAGGCACCATGAGCACTGTCATGATGGGCACCATCTGTGAGAGCACTCTCACCATGGTCACTGTCACCATGGGCACTGTTACCATGAGCACTGTCACCATAGGCAATGGCACCATGGGCCCTGTCATGATGGGCAGTGTCACCATGGGAACTCTCACTGTGAGCACTGTCACCATGGACACTGGAAACATGAGAACTGTCACCGTGAGTACTGTCACCATGAGTACTGTCTGCATGGGTTGTCACCATGTGCACTTTCACCATGAGAACTGTTAATAGGGGCATTGTCACCATTTTTCACTGCCACCATGTGCAGTGTCTCCATGGGCACTATTACCATGGAAAATATCACCGTGAACACTGTCACCATGAACACTGCAACTGTGTGCAGTGTCACCATGCACAATGTCACCGTAAGGACTATCATTGTAAGCAAAGTCACTATGAGCAATGTCACCATGGGCACTGTCACCATTTTGCACTGCCACCAGGTGCAGTGTCACCATAGGCACTTTCACCGTGAGAAATGTGACCGTGCGGAATGTCTCTATGGGCACTGGCACCATGGGCATTGTCACTGTGAGCACTGTCACAACGGGCACTATCACCATGAGAAATCTCATCATGGTAACTGTCCCCATGGGCACATTCACTGTGAGAAGTGTCACCATGGGCACTGTCACTGTCAGCACTGTTACCATGGGCAGTGTCATTCTGGGCATGGTCAGCATGGCCACTGCCACCTTGGGCTCTGTCACGATGAACACTGTAATAATACCCATTATCACCGTGGGCCCTGTCACCATGGGCACTATCACCGTGAGCACTGTCATCATGTGCACTGTCACTATTTAGCAGTGTCATCAGGTGAACTACCATCATGGGCACTGTCACGATGAGCACTACCACCGTGAGCATGGTTACCATGGGCACTGTAACAATGCACAGGGTCACCATCGGTACTGTCCCCATGGGAACTGCCACCAAGAGCACTGTCACCATTAGCACTGTCACCACGAGGACTGCCACCTTGGGCACTGCTACTTTGAGCACTGTCACCATGAGAAATGTCGCTATGAGAACTGCCACCATGGGTATTTTCAACATGATTATGGTCACCATTGGTATTGTCACCATTTGCACTGTCACCATGAGCACTATTACCGTGAGCTCTATCACAGTGAGCACTCTCACTGTGGTCAGTGACACCATGACCACTGTCGCCATGGGTACTTGCACAATGCGGACTGGCACCATGAGCACTGTCACCATGGTCAATGTCACCATGGGCACTGTCCCTATTGATACTGGCACAATGCGGACTGTCACAGTGTGACCTGTCACCATAGACACTATCACCATGAGCACTCTCACCGTGGTCACTGTTACCATGGGTTTTGTCACTGTGAGCAATGTTACCATAGGCAATGGCACCGTGGGCCCTGACTCCATGGGCAGTGTCATCATGGTCATTGTCCCCATGGGCAGTGTCACCATGGGCACGGTCGCCATGGGCACTATCACAGTGAGCACAGTCACCACGGGTACAGCTACCATGAGCAGTGTCAGCATCGGTTGTGACCGTGTGCATTGTCACAAACAGAACTGTCAGCATGGGAACTGTCACCATTTTTCACTGCCACCATGTGCACTACCACCATGTGCACTGTCACCAGGGGCAGTATCACCGTGAGCACTGTCTCCATGAATACTGTCATCATGGGCAATGTCACCAAGGGCACAGCCACCATGTGCACTGTTAACATGGTCACTATCACCATGAGCACTGTCACCATGGGAACTACCTACATGGGAACTGTCATCATGAGCACTTTCACAATGGGAACTGCCACCATGGGCACTATTAACACGAGCACACTCACCATGGGCACTATCCCCAAGGGCACTGTCAGTTTCAGCACTATCACCATGGGTACTGCAACCATGACCACTGTCACCATAAGCACTGTCCCCATTCTCTGTATCACCATGGGCACTGTCAGCATGGGCACTATCACCTTGAGAACTGTCAGCCTGGGCACTGTCACCATGGGTATTGTGACATTGGGCACTGTCACCATGAGCACTGTCACCTTGGGCACTGGCACAATGTGGACTGTCACCATGAGCACTGTCATCATGGGCAGTATCACCATTAGAAGTGTCACCGTGGTCACTGTCACCATGGCCACTCTCACCGTGAGCACTATCACCGTGAGTGTTGTGACCATGGGCACTTTCACCATGGGCAGTGTCCCCATGGACAATTTCACTGTTAGGACTGTCACCGTGGACACTATAACTATGGACACTGTCACCGTGGGCTCTGTCACCATGGGCACTTTCACCATGAGCACTGCCACTCTGACCACTGTCATCATAAGAACTGTCGCAATGGGCGCTTTCACGATGGGCACTTCCAACATTGGCACTATCACCATGAGCACTGTCAACAAGAGCACTGTCGTGGTGGGCAATGTCACCATGCACAATGTCACCACAAGGACTATCACATTAAGCAATGTCCCCCTGGGCACTGTCACCATTTTGCACTGCCACCATGTGCACTATCACCTTAGGCACTGTCACCAGGAGCACTTGATCCCTGAGAACTGTCACCATGGGTAATATCACCATGGGCACTGTCACCGTGAGATCTATCACCGTGAGCAATGCCATGATGGGCACTGGCGCCGTAGGTCTTTTCACTATTAGCACTGAAACAATGTGCACTATCACTGTGAGAAATCTCACCATGCTTAGTGTCCCCAAGGGCACTGTGACAGAGAGGAAAGTCATCATGGTCACTGTCACAGTCGGTATTCTCACCATGGGCACTCTCATTGTGGGCAATGCCTCCGTGAGCACTGTTACCATGAACACTGCTACCGTGAACACTCTCATGATAAGAACTGTCACCATGGGCACAGACACCATGTGCACTCTCACAGGGTGCATTGTCACCAGAGGCACTGTGAAAACGGGCACTGTCACAATGAGCCCTGGAACCATGGGCACTCTCACGATGGGCACTATCACCATGCGCAATATCACCATGGGCACTCTCAGTATTTTGCACTGCCACCAGATGCACCATGACCATGTGCACTGTCACCATGGGCAGTGTCACCATCGGTAGTCTCACCATGGGCACTGCCACCATGAGCAATGTCACAAGAACTGTCAGTATGAGAACTGCCACCATGGGCACTTTCACCATGATTACTATCACCTGGGTATTGTCACCTTTGGCACTGTTATCGTGCGTTCTATCACCGTGAGAACTATCACCATGAGCACTGTCACCACGGGCACAGCCTTAATGCGGACTGTCATCATGAACACTGTCACCATGGGCACTATCACGGTGAGAAGAGTCACCGTGGTCACTGTCACCATAGGCACTGTCACCGTGAGCACTGTCACTAAGAGCATAATCACCATAGGCACTGTCACCGTGAGAACAGTCACCATGGGCACTGTTAACATGGAGACTATCACCTTGAGCACTGTCAGCATGAGCACTGTCACCATGAGCAATTTCAACAGGATCACTTTCACCATGAGAACTGTCACCACGGGGACTCTCACCATTGGCACTGCCTCCGACGGGTTGTCATGATGAGCACTATCACCATGGGCAGTGTCTCCATGGGCAGTGTCACCGTGAGCACTCTCACTATTGGCACTATCACCATCGGCATGGTCACCGTGAGCACTGTCACAATGGGCATTGTCACACTGGGTGCTGTCACCATGGGCACAGTCACCGTTAGCACTCTCACCATGGACACTGTGATCTTGGGCACTGTCACCATGGGCTATGACACCGTTGGCACTGTCACAATGGGAAGTATCACCATGGGATTTGTCAGCGTGTGCAATGTCACCCAGGGCAGGGCCACCATGATATCTATCACCATAGGCACTGTCACCATGTGCACTGTCACCATGAGCACAGTCACCATGAGCACTGCCACAATGAGCACTGTCACTTATGGCACTGTCCTCATGAGAAGTGTCACCATGATCACTGTCTCCATGGACAGGACACGCTGGGTATTGTCACCATGGGCACTGTCTATGAGCAGTCTCACCATGGGAATTGTCACCTTAGGTACTGTCACCATGGGCACTGTCACCGTGAACACTTTTACCATCAGCTCCGTTACCCTGGGTATTGTCACCATGGGAACTATCACCGTGACAGTTGTGAACATGGGCACTCTCACCATGAGCAATGTCACCATGAATACTGTCACCCTGTGTATTGTCACCATGGGCACTGTCACCGTGAGCACTACACCATGAGAATTGTGACTATGGGCAGTGTTACCATGTGCACTGTCACCATGGGCACTATCACCGTGAGCACTGTCACCATGAATACTGTCATCATGGGCACTGTCACCAAGGGCACAGCCACCATGTGCACTGTTAACATGGTCACTATCACCATGAGCACTGTCACCATGGGAACTACCCACATGGGCACTGTCATCATGAGCACTTTCACAATGGGAACTGCCACCATGGGCACTATTAACATGAGCACACTCGCTATGGGCACTATCTCCAAGGGCACTGTCAGTTTCAGCAACATCACCATGGGTACTGCAACCATGATCACTGTCACCAAAAGCACTGTCCCCATTCTCTGTATCACCATGTGCACTGTCACCATGGGCACTATCACCTTGAGAACTGTCAGCCTGGGCACTGTCACCATGGGTATTGTGACTTTGGGCACTGTCACCATGAGCACTGTCACCTTGGGCACTGGCACAATGTGGACTGTCACCATGAGCACTGTCATCATGGGCAGTATCACCATTAGAACTGTCACCGTGGTCACTGTCACCATGGCCACTCTCACCGTGAGCACTATCACCGTGAGTGTTGAGACCATGGGCACTTTCACCATGGGCATTGTCCCCATGGACAATTTCACTGTTAGTACTGTCACCATGGACACTATAACTATGGGCACTGTCACCGTGGGCTCTGTCACCATGGGCACTTTCACCATGAGCACCGCCACTCTGACCACTCTCATCATAAGAACTGTCACCATGGGCACTTTCACGATGGGCACTTCCAACTTTGGCACTATCACCATGAGCACTGTCAACAAGAGCCCTGTCGTGGTTGGCAATGTCACCATGCGCAATGTCACCACAAGGACTATCACATTAAGCAATGTCCCCATGGGCACGGTCACCATTTTGCACTGCCACCGTGTGCACTATCACCTTAGGCACTTTTACCATGAGCACTTGATCACTGAGTACTGTCACCATGGGTAATATCACCATGGGCACTGTCACTGTGAGAAATATCACCGTGAGCAATGCCATGATGGGCACTGGCGCCGTGGGTCTTTTCACTATTAGCACTGAAACAATGTGCACTATCACTGTGAGAAATCTCACCGTGCTAACTGTCCCCAAGGGCACTGTCACAGAGGGAAAAGTCATCATGGGCACTGTCACAGTCAGTATTCTCACCATGGGCACTCTCATTGTGGGCAATGCCTCCGTGAGCACCATTACCATGAACACTGCTACCGTGACCACTCTAATGATAAGAACTGTCACCATGGGCACAGATACCATGTGCAATCTCACAGGGTGCATGGTCACCAGAGGCACTGTCACAACGGACACTGTCACAATGAGCACTGGAACCATGGGCACTCTCACGATGGGCATTATCACCATGTGCAATATCACCATGGGCACTCTCAGTATTTTGCACTGTCACCAGATGCACCATGACCATGTGCACTGTCACCATGGGCAGTGTCACCATCTGTAGTCTCACCATGGGCACTGCCACCATGAGCACTGTCACAAGAACTGTCAGTATGAGAACTGCCACCATGGGCACTTTCACCATGATTACTATCACCTGGGTATTGTCACCTTTGGCACTGTCAACGTGCGTTCTATCACCGTGAGAACTATCACCATGAGCACTGTCACCACGGGCACAGCCTTAATGCGGACTGTCATGATGAACACTGTCACCATGGGCACTATCACGGTGAGAAGAGTCACCGTGGTCACTGTCACCATGGGCACTGTCACCGTGAGCACTGTCACTAAGAGCATAATCACCATAGGCACTGTCACCATGAGAACAGTCACCATGGGCACTGTTAACATGGAGACTATCACCTTGAGCACTGTCACCATGAGCACTGTCACCATGAGCAATTTCAACAGGATCACTTTCACCATGAGAACTGTCACCACGGGGACTCTCACCATTGGCACTGCCTCCGAGGGGTTGTCATGATGAGCACTATCACCATGGGCAGTGTCTCCATGGGCAGTGTCACCGTGAGCACTCTCACTATTGGCACTATCACCATCGGCATGGTCACCGTGAGCATTGTCACAATGGGCATTGTCACACTGGGTGCTGTCACCATGGGCACAGTCACCGTTAACACTCTCACCATTGGCACTGTGATCTTGGGCACTGTCACCATGGGCTACGCCACTGTTGGCACTGTCACAATGGGAAGTATCACCATGGGCTTTGTCAGCGTGTGCAATGTCACCCAGGGCAGGGCCACCATGATATCTATCACCATAGGCACTGTCACCATGTGCACTGTCACCATGAGCACAGTCACCATGAGCACTGCCACAATGAGCACTGTCACTTATGGCACTGTCCTCATGAGAAGTGTCACCATGATCACTGTCTCCATGGACAGGACAAGCTGGGTATTGTCACCATGGGCACTGTCTATGAGCAGTCTCACCATGGGAATTGTCACCTTAGGTACTGTCACCATGGGCACTGTCACCGTGAACACTTTTACCATCAGCTCCGTTACCCTGGGTATTGTCACCATGGGAACTATCACCGTGACAGTTGTGAACATGGGCACTCTCACCATGAGCAATGTCACCATGAATACTGTCACCCTGTGTATTGTCACCATGGGCACTGTCACCGTGAGCACTACACCATGAGAATTGTGACTATGGGCAGTGTTACCATGTGCACTGTCACCATGGGCACTATCACCGTGAGCACTGTCACCATGAATACTGTCATCATGGGCACTGTCACCAAGGGCACAGCCACCATGTGCACTGTTAACATGGTCACTATCACCGTGAGCACTGTCACCATGAATACTGTCATCATGGGCACTGTCACCAAGGGCACAGCCACCATGTGCACTGTTAACATGGTCACTATCACCTTGAGCACTGTCACCATGGGAACTACCCACATGGGCACTGTCATTATGAGCACTTTCACAATGGGAACTGCCACCATGGGCACTATTAACATGAGCACACTCGCCATGGGCACTATCCCCAAGGGCACTGTCAGTTTCAGCACTATCACCATGGGTACTGCAACCATGATCACTGTCACCAAAAGCACTGTCCCCATTCTCTGTATCATCATGTGCACTGTCACCATGGGCACTATCACCTTGAGAACTGTCAGCCTGGGCACTGTCACCATGGGTATTGTTGCTTTGGGCACTGTCACCATGAGCACTGTCACCTTGGGCACTGGCACAATGTGGACTGTCACCATGAGCACTGTCATCATGGGCAGTATCACCATTAGAACTGTCACCGTGGTCACTGTCACCATGGCCACTCTCACCGTGAGCACTATCACCGTGAGTGTTGAGACCATGGGCACTTTCACCATGGGCATTGTCCCCATGGACAATTTCACTGTTAGTACTGTCACCATGGACACTATAACTATGGGCACTGTCACCGTGGGCTCTGTCACCATGGGCACTTTCACCATGAGCACCGCCACTCTGACCACTCTCATCATAAGAACTGTCACCATGGGCACTTTCACGATGGGCACTTCCAGCATTGGACCTACAACAATGAGCACTGTCAACAAGAGCACTGTCGTGGTTGGCAATGTCACCATGCGCAATGTCACCACAAAGACTATCACATTAAGCAATGTCCCCATGGGCACGGTCACCATTTTGCACTGCCACCGTGTGCACTATCACCTTAGGCACTTTTACCATGAGCACTTGATCACTGAGTACTGTCACCATGGGTAATATCACCATGGGCACTGTCACTGTGAGAAATATCACCGTGAGCAATGCCATGATGGGCACTGGCGCCGTGGGTCTTTTCACTATTAGCACTGAAACCATGTGCACTATCACTGTGAGAAATCTCACCGTGCTAACTGTCCCCAAGGGCACTGTCACAGAGGGAAAAGTCATCATGGGCACTGTCACAGTCAGTATTCTCACCATGGGCACTCTCATTGTGGGCAATGCCTCCGTGAGCACTATTACCATGAACACTGCTACCGTGAACACTCTCATGATAAGAACTGTCACCATGGGCACAGACACCATGGGCACTCTCACGGTGTGCACTGTCACCAGGGGCACTGTCACAATGGGCACTGTCACCATGAGCACTGGAACCATGGGCACTCTCACCATGGTCACTATCACCATGAGCAATATCACCATGGGCACTCTCACTAATTTGCACTGCCACCAGATGCACCATGACCATGTGCACTGTCACCATGGGCAGGGTCACCATCGGTAGTCTCACCATGGGCACTGCCACCATGAGCACTGTCACCAAGAGCACTGTCACCACGAGCACTGCCACCATGAGCACTGTCACAAGAACTGTCAGTATGAGAACTGCCACCATGGGCACTTTCACCATGATTACTATCACCAGGGTATTGTCACCTTTGGCACTGTCAATGTGCCTACTATCACGGTGAGAACTATCACCATGAACACTGTCAACACGGGCACAGCTTTAATGCGGACTGTCATCATGAACACTGTCACCATGGGCACTATCACGGTGAGAAGAGTCACCGTGGTCACTGTCACCATGGGCACGGTCACCGTAAGCACTGTCACTAAGAGCATAATCACCATTGGCACTGTCACCGTGAGAACAGTCACCATGGTCACTGTCAACATGGAGACTATCACCTTGAGCACTGTCAGCATGAGCACTGTCACCATGAGCAATTTCAACAGGATCACTTTCACCATGAGAACTGTCACCACGGGGACTCTCACCATTGGCACTGCCTCCGAGGGGTTGTCATGATGAGCACTATCACCATGGGCAGTGTCTCCATGGGCAGTGTCACCGTGAGCACTCTCACTATTGGCACTATCACCATCGGCATGGTCACCGTGAGCACTGTCACCATGGGCATTGTCACACTGGGTGCTGTCACCATGGGCACAGTCACCGTTAGCACTCTCACCATGGGCACTGTGATCTTGGGCAATGTCACCATGGGCACAGCCACCATGATATCTATCACTATAGGGACTGTCACCATGGGCACTGTCACCATGAGCACGGTCACCATGAGCACTGCCACAATGAGCACTGTCACTTATGGCACTGTCCTCGTGAGAAGTGTCACCATGATCACGGTCACCATGGACAGGACACGCTGGGTATTGTCACCATGGGCACTGTCTATGAGCAGTCTCACCATGGGAATTGTTACCTTAGGTACGGTCACCATGGGTACTGTCACCGTGAACACTTTTACCATCAGCTCTGTTACCCTGGGTATTGTAACCATGGGAACTATCACCGTGACAGTTGTGAACAGGGGCACTCTCACCATGAGCAATGTCATCACGAATACTGTCATCCTGTGTATTTTCACCATGGGCACTGTCACCGTGAGCACTACACCATGAGAATTGTGACTATGGGCACTCTCCCCATGGTCACATTCACCATATGAACTAACGCCGTGAACACGGTCACCATGAGCAATGTCACTGTGTGCAGTTTCACCATACACACTATCACCGTAAGCAATGTCACCATGAGCAATATCACCATGGGCACTGTCACCGTTTTGCACTGCCATCATGTGCAGTGTCAACATGGGCAGTTTCAGTATGAGAACTGTCACCACGGGTAATAGCACCATGGGCACTGTCACCGTGAACACTGTCACTATGAGAATTTTCACCATAGGCCCTGTCACCGTGAGAATTGTCACCATCGGCACTGTCAACATGGAGACTATAACCTTGAGCACTGTCACCATGAGCACAGACAGCATGGTCATATTCAATGTAAGACCTGTCACCACGGGGACTATCATCATTCGCACTGTCACCGTGGGGTTGTCACCATGAGCACTATCACCATGGGCGATGTCTCCATGGGCAGTTTAACCTTGAGAAGTGTCACTATTGGCACTCTCACCATCGGCACTGTCAGCATGGGCAGCATTACCTTGAGCATTGTCACCATGAGCCTTTTCACACTGGGCACTGTCACCATGGGCACAGTCACCGTGGGCACTGTCACAATGGGAAGTATCACCATGGGCTTTGTCAGCTTTGGCACAGTCCCCGTGGGCACTGGCACCGTGACATCTATCACAATAAACACTGTAAACATGGGCTCTGTCACCATGAGCACGGACACCATGAGCACTGCCACAATGAGCACTGTTATTTATGGCACTGCCAACATGAGCACTGTCAAGATGAGCGCTGTCACCATGGGCATGACATCATGGGCACTGTCAATGTGAGCACTACACCATGAGAATTGTGACTATGGGCACTGTTACCATGGACACTCTCACCATGGGAACTATCACCATGAAACCTGTCACCATGAACACTGTCACTGTGTGCAGTGTCACCATGTACACTGTCACTGTAAGGAATATCACCATAAGCAAAGTCAGCATGAGCAACGTCACCATGGGCACTGTCACCATTTGGCACTGCCACCATGTGCAGAGTCACCATGGTTAATATCACCATAGGCACTTTCACCGTGAGAAATGTGACAGTGCGGAATGTCTCTATGGGCACTGGCACTATGGGCATTGTCACTGTGAGCACTGTCACAACGGGCACTATCACCGTGAGAAATCTCATCATGGTAACTGTCCCCATGGGCACATTCACTGTGAGAAGTGTCACCATGGGCACTGTCACTGTCGGCACTGTCACCATGGGCACTGTCATTGTGGGCACTGTCTCCATGGCCACTGCCACGGTGTGCTCTGTCACCATGAACTCTGTAACAATGCCCATTATCACCGTGTGCACTTTCACCATGGGCAATATCTCCATGAGCACTTTCAGCATGTGCAGTGTCACTATTTAGCACTGTCACCAGGTGAACTACCACCATGGGCACTGTCACCGTGAGCACGGTTACCATGGGCACTGTAACAATGCACAGTGTCACCATCAGTACTGTCCCAATGGGAACTGCCACCAAGAGCACTGTCACCGTTAGCACTGTCACCACGAGCACTGGCACCTGGGCACTGCTATTATGAGCACTGTCACCATGAGATCTGTCACTATGAGAACTGCCACCATGGGTATTTTCAACATGAGTACTGTCACCATGGTATTGTCACCATTTGCACTGTCACCATGAGCACTATTACCGTGAGCACTATCACCGTGAGCACTCTCACTGTGGTCACTCTCACCATGAGCCCTTTCTCCATGGATACTGGCACAATGTAGACAGGCCCCATGAGCACTGTCACCACGGGCACAATCAGTGTGAGCACTCTCACCATGTTCACTGTCACCATGGGCACTGTTACCATGAGCACTGTCACCATAAGCAATGGCAACATGGGCCCTGTCATCCTGGGCTGTGTCACCATGGACACTCTCACTGTGAGCACTGTCACCATGGATACTGCAAACATGGGAACTGTCACCATGAGTACTGTCACCATGATACTGTCTGCATGGGTTGTCACCATGTGCACTGTCGCCAAGAGAACTGTCAACAGGGGCACTGTCACCATTTTTCACTGCCACCAGGTTCAATGTCACCATGGGCACTATCACCATGGAAAGTATCACCGTGAACACTGTCACCATGAACACTGCAACTGTGTGCAGTGTCACCATGCACACTGTCACTGTAAGAACTATCACTGCAAGCAAAGTCATTATGAGCAATGTCACCATGGGCACTGTCACCATTTTGCACTGCCACCAGGTGCAGTGTCACCATAGGCCCTTTCACCGTGAGAAATGTGACCGTGCGGAATGTCTCTATGGGCACTGGCACCATGGGCATTGTCACTGTGAGCGCTGTCACAACGGGCACTATCACAGTAAGAAATCTCATCATGGTAACTGTCACCATGGGCACATACACTGTGAGAAGTGTCACCATGGGCACTGTCACTGTCGGCACTGTTACCATGGGCACTGTTGTTGTGGGCACTGTCACCATGGCAACTGCCACCTTGGGCTCTGTCACGATGAACACTGTAATAATACCCATTATCACCGTGGGCACTGTCACCATGGGCACTATCACCGTGAGCACTGTCAGCATGTGCACTGTTACTATTTAGCACTGTCACCAGGTGAACTACCACCATGGGCAAGGTCACGATGTGCACTATCACCGTGAGCACAGTTACCATGGGCACTCTAACAATGTGCAGTGTCACCATTGGTACTGTCCCCATAGGCACTGGCACCAAGAGCACTGTCACCATTAGCACTGTCACCACGAGGACTGCCACCTTGGGCAATGCTATTATGAGAACTGTCACCATGAGAACTGTCGCTATGAGAACTGCCACCATGGGTATTTACAACATGAGTACTGTCACCATGGGTATTGTCACCATTTGCACTGTCACCATGAGCACTATTACCGTGAGCTCTATCACAGTGAGCAATCTCACTGTGGTCAGTGTCACCATGAGCAATGTCACCATGGGTACTCCACAATGCGGTCTGGAACCATGAGCCCTGTCATCATGGGCACTATTAGTGTGAGCACTCTCACCATGGTCACTGTCACCATGGGCACTGTTACCATGAGCACTGTCACCATAGGCAATGGCGCTGTGGGAACTTTCACCATGGGCACTGTCATCATGGGCAGTGTCACCATCGGCACTGTCACCATGGGCACTATCACTGTGAGCACTGTCACCACGGGTATTGCTACCATGAGCAGTGTCAGCATCGGTTGTGACCGTGTGCATTGTCACAGTGAGAACTGTCAGCATGGGTACTGTCACCATTTTTCAATGCCACCATGTGCACTACCACCATGTGCACTGTCACCATGGGGACGGTCACCGTGAGCACTGTCACAAAGAGCATAATCACCATTGGAACTGTCACCGTGAGAACAGTCACCATGGGCACTGTCAACATGGAGACTATCACCTTGAGGACTGTCAGCATGTGCAGTGTCACCATGAGCAATTTCAACAGGACCACTTTCACCATGAGAACTGTCACCACGGGGACTCTCACCATTGGCACTGCCTCCGAGGGGTTGTCATGATGAGCAGTATCACCATGGGCAGTGTCTCCATGGGCAGTGTCACCGTGAGCACTCTCACTATTGGCACTATCACCATCGGCACTGTCAGCATCGACATGGTCACCGTGAGCACGGTCAAAATGGGCATTGTCACACTGGGTGCTGTCACCATGGGCACAGTCACAGTTAACACTCTCACCATGGGCACTGTGATCTTGGGCACTGTCAACATGGGCTCTGCCACCGTTCGCACTGTCACAATTGAAAGTATCACCATGGGCTTTGTCAGCGTGGGCAGTGTCACCCTGGGCACGGCCACCATGATATCTATCAGCATAGGCACTGTCACCATGGGCACTGTCACCATGAGCACGGTCATCATGAGCACTGCCACAATGAGCACTGTCACTTATGGCACTGTCCTCATGAGAAGTGTCACCATGATCACTGTCACCATGGACAGGACACACTGGGTATTGTCACCATGGGCACTGTCTATGAGCAGTCTCACCATGGGAATTGTCACCTTAGGTACTGTCACCATGGGCACTGTCACCGTGAACTCTTTTACCATCAGCTCTGTTACCCTGGGTATTGTCACCATGGGAACTATCACCATGACAGTTGTGAACATGGGCACTCTCACCATGAGCAATGTCACCATGAATACTGTCACCCTGTGTATTGTCACCATGGGCACTGTCACCGTGAGCACTACACCATGAGAATTGTGACTATGGGCACTGTCCCCATGGTCACATTCACCATAGGAACTAACGCCGTGAACACTGTCACCATGAGCAATGTCACTGTGTGCAGTTTCACCATACACACTATCACCGTAAGCAATGTCACCATGAGCAATATCACCATGGGCACTGTCACCATTTTGCACTGCCACCATGTGCAGTGTCACCATGTGCAGTTTCACTATGAGAACTGTCACCATAGGTAATAGCACCATGGGCACTGTCACCGTGAACACTGTCACTATGAGAATTTTCACCATAGGCCCTGTCACCGTGAGAATTGTCACCATCGGCACTGGCAACATGGAGACTACAACCTTGAGCACTGTCTCCATGAGCACAAACACCATGGTCACATTCAATGTAAGACCTGTCACCACGGGGACTATCAACATTGGCACTGTCACCGTGGGGTTGTCACCATGAGCACTATCACAATGGGCGATGTCTCCATGGGCAGTTTCACCATGAGCACTGTCACTATTGGCACTCTCACCACCGGCACTGTCAGCATGGGCAGCGTCACCATGAGCACAGACACCATGAGCACTGCCACAATGAGCACTGTTATTTATGGCACTGCCAACATGAGCACTGTCACCATGGGCATGACACCATGGGCACTGTCAATGTGAGCACTACACCATGAGAAATGTGACTATGGGCAGTGTTACCATGTGCACTACCACCATGGGCACTATCACCATGAGCACTCTCCCCATGAGTACTGTCATCATGGGCACTGTCACCAAGTGCACAGCCACCATGTGCACTGTTAACATGGTCACTATCACCATGAGCACTGTCACCATGGGAGCTACCAACATGGGCACTGTCATCATGAGCAGTTTCACAATGGGAACTGCCACCATAGGCACAATTAACACGAGCACACTCACCATGGGCACTATCCCCAAGGGCACTGTCAGTTTCAGCACTATCACCATGGGTACTGCAACCATGACCACTGTCACCATAAGCACTGTCCCCATTCCCTGTATCACCATGTGCACTGTCACCATGGGCACTATCACCTTGAGAACTGTCAGCCTGGGCACTGTCATCTTGGGTATTGTGACTTTGGCACTGTCACCATGAGCACTGTCACCTTGGGCACTGGCACAATGTGGACTGTCTCCATGAGCACTGTCATCATGGGCAGTATCACCATTAGAACTGTCACCGTGGTCACTGTCACCATGGCCACTCTCACCGTGAGCACTATCACCGTGAGTGTTGTGACCATGGGCTCTTTCAACGTGGGCAGTGTCACCATGGACAATTTCACTGTTAGTACTGTCACCATGGACACTATAACTATGGGCACTGTCACCGTGGGCTCTGTCACCATGGGCACACTTACCATGAGCAGAGCCACTCTGACCGCTCTCATCATAAGAACTGTCACCATGGCCACTTTCACGATGGGCACTTCCAACATTGGCACTATCACCATGAGCACTGTCAACAAGAGCACTGTCGTGGTGGGCAATGTCACCATGCGCAATGTCACCACAAGGACTATCACATTAAGCAATGTCCCCATGGGCAGTGTCACCATTTCGCACTGCCACCATGTGCACTATCACCTTAGGCACTGTCACCATGAGCACTTGATCACTGAGTACTGTCACCATGGGTAATATCACCATGGGCACTGTCACCGTGTGCACTATCACCGTGAGCAATGCCACGATGGGCACTGGCGCCGTGGGCCTTTTCACTATTAGCACTGAAACAATGTGCACTATCACTGTGAGAAATCTCACCGTGCTAACTGTCCCCAAGGGCACTGTAACAGAGAGAAAAGTCATCAAGGGCACTGTCACAGTCAGTATTCTCACCATGGGCACTCTCATTGTGGGCAATGCCTCCATGAGCACTATTACCATGAACACTGCTAACGTGAACACTCTCATGATAAGAACTGTCACCATGGGCACAGACACCATGGGCACTCTCACGGTGTGCACTGTCACCAGGGGCACTGTCACAATGGGCACTGTCACCATGAGCACTGGAAGCATGGGCATTCTCACCATGGGCACTATCAACATGGGCACTCTCACTATTTTGCACTGCCACCAGATGCACCATGACCATGTGCACTGTCACCATGGGCAGTGTCACCATCGGTAGTCTCACCATGGTCACTGCCACCATGAGCACTGTCACCAAGAGCACTGTCACCACGAGCACTGCCACCATGAGCACGGTCACAAGAACTGTCAGTATGAGAACTGCCACCATGGGCACTTTCACCATGATTACTATCACTTGGGTATTGTCACCTTTGGCACTGTCAAAGTGCGTACTATCACCGTGAGAACTATCACCATGAGCACTGTCACCACGGGCACAGCCTTAATGCGGACTGTCATCATGAACACTGTCACCATGGGCACTATCATGGTGAGAACAGTCACCGTGGTCACTGTCACCATGGGCACGGTTACCGTGAGCACTGTCACTAAGAGCATAATCACCATAGGCACTGTGAACATGGAGACTATCACCTTGAGCACTGTCACCATGAGCACTGTCACCATGAGCAATTTCAACAGGATCACTTTCACCATGAGAACTGTCACCACGGGGACTCTCACCATTGGCACTGTCTCCGAAGGGTTGTCATGATGAGCACTATTACCATGGGCAGTGTCTCCATGGGCAGTTTCACCATGAGCACTGTCACTATTGGCACTCTTACCATCGGCACTGTCACCATGGGCACCGTCACCGTGAGCACTGTCACCATGAGCCTTGTCACACTGGGCGCTGTCACCATGGGCACTGTCACCGTGGGCACTGTCACAATGGGAAGTATCACCCTGGGCTTTGTCAGCCTTGGCACTGTCCTCGTGGGCACTGACATCATGACATCTATCACCATAAACACTGTAAACATGGGCACTGTCACCATGAGCACAGACACCATGAGCACTGCCACAATGAGCACTGTTATTTATGGCACTGCCAACATGAGCACTGTCACCATGAGCACTGTCACCATGGGCATGACACCATGGGCACTGTCACTGTGAGCACTACACCATGAGAATTGTGACTATGGGCACTGTAACCATGGACACTCTCACCATGGGAACTATCACTGTGAACACTGTCACCATGAACACTGTCACTGTGTGCAGTGTCACCATGCGCACTGTCACTGTAAGGACTAACACCGTAAGCAAAGTCACCATGAGCAATGTCACCATGGGCACTGTCACCATTTTGCTCTGCCACCATGTGCAGTGTCACCATGGTTAATATCACCATAGGCACTTTCACCGTGAAGAATGTGACCGTACGGTATGATTCTATGGGCACTGGCACCATGGGCATTGTTACTGTGAGCACAGTCACAATGGGCACTATCACCGTGAGAAATCTGACCATGCTATCTGTCCCCATGGGCACTGTCACCGTGAGAAGTGTCACCATGGGCACTGTCACTGTCGGCACTGTCACCATGGGCACTGTCATTGTGCGCACGGTCTCCATGGCCACTGCCACCGAGTGCTCTGTCACCATGAACTCTGTAACAATGCCCATTATCACCGTGTGCACTGTCACCATGGGCACTATCACCGTGAGCACTGTCAGCATGTGCACTGTCACTATTTAGCACTGTCACCAGGTGAATTACCACCATGGGCACTGTCACAATGGGCTCTATCACCGTGAGCACGGTTACCATGGGCACTGTAACAATGCACAGTGTCACCATCAGTATTGTCCTGATGGGAACTGCCACCAAGAGCACTGTCACCATTAGCACTGTCACCACGAGCAATGTCACCTGGGCACTGCTATTATGAGCACTGTCACCATGAGATCTGTTGCTATGAGAACTGCCACCATGGGTATTTTCAACATGAGTACTCTCACCATGGTATCATCACCATTTGCACTGTCACCATGAGCACTATTACCGTGAGAACTATCACCGTGAGCACTCTCACTGTGGTCACTGTCACCATGAGCACTGTCGGCATGGGTACTGGCACAATGTAGACAGGCACCATGACCACTGTCACGATGGGCACCATCTGTGAGAGCACTCTCACCATGGTCACTGTCACCATGGGCACTGTTACCATGAGCACTGTCACCAAAGGCAATGGCACCATGGGCCCTGTCATGATGGGCAGTGTCACCATTGGAACTCTCACTGTGAGCACTGTCACCATGGACACTGGAAACATGAGAACTGTCACCGTGAGTACTGTCACCATGAGTACTGTCTGCATGGGTTGTCACCATGTGCACTTTCACCATGAGAATTGTTAATAGGGGCATTGCCACCATTTTTCACTGCCACCATGTGCAGTGTCACCATGGGCACTATCACCATGGAAAATATCACCGTGAACACTGTCACCATGAACACTGCAACTGTGTGCAGTGTCACCATGCACAATGTCACCGTAAGGACTATCACTGTAAGCAAAGTCACTATGAGCAATGTCACCATGGGCACTGTCACCATTTTGCACTGCCACCAGGTGCAGTGTCACCATAGGCACTTTCACCGTGAGAAATGTGACCGTGCGGAATGTCTCTATGGGCACTGGCACCATGGGCATTGGCCCTGTGAGCATTGTCACAACGGGCACTATCACCGTGAGAAATCTCATCATGGTAACTGTCCCCATGGGCACATTCACTGTGAGAAGTGTCACCATGGGCACTGTCACTGTCAGCACTGTTACCATGGGCAGTGTCATTCTGGGCATGGTCAGCATGGCCACTGCCACCTTGGGCTCTGTCACGATGAACACTGTAATAATACCCATTATCACCGTGGGCCCTGTCACCATGGGCACTATCACCGTGAGCACTGTCATCATGTGCACTGTCACTATTTAGCAGTGTCATCAGGTGAACTACCATCATGGGCACTGTCACGATGAGCACTACCACCGTGAGCACGGTTACCATGGGCACTGTAACAATGCACAGGGTCACCATCGGTACTGTCCCCATGGGAACTGCCACCAAGAGCACTGTCACCATTAGCACTGTCACCACGAGGACTGCCACCTTGGGCACTGCTACTTTGAGCACTGTCACCATGAGAAATGTCGCTATGAGAACTGCCAACATGGGTATTTTCAACATGATTATGGTCACCATTGGTATTGTCACCATTTGCACTGTCACCATGAGCACTATTACCGTGAGCTCTATCACAGTGAGCACTCTCACTGTGGTCAGTGACACCATGACCACTGTCGCCATGGGTACTTGCACAATGCGGACTGGCACCATGAGCACTGTCACCATGGTCAATGTCACCATGGGCACTGTCCCTATTGATACTGGCACAATGCGGACTGTCACAGTGTGACCTGTCACCATAGACACTATCACCATGAACACTCTCACCGTGGTCACTGTTACCATGGGTTTTGTCACTGTGAGCACTGTTACCATAGGCAATGGCACCGTGGGCCCTGACTCCATGGGCAGTGTCATCATGGTCATTGTCCCCATGGGCAGTGTCACCATGGGCATGGTCGCCATGGGCACTATCACAGTGAGCACAGTCACCACGGGTACAGCTACCATGAGCAGTGTCAGCATCGGTTGTGACCGTGTGCATTGTCACAATCAGAACTGTCAGCATGGGAACTGTCACCATTTATCACTGCCACCATGTGCACTGTCACCATGGGCAGTATCACCGTGAGCACTGTCTCCATGAATACTGTCATCATGGGCAATGTCACCAAGGGCACAGCCACCATGTGCACTGTTAACATGGTCACTATCACCATGAGCACTGTCACCATGGGAAATACCTACATGGGCACTGTCATCATGAGCACTTTCACAATGGGAACTGCCACCATGGGCACTATTAACACGAGCACACTCACCATGGGCACTATCCCCAAGGGCACTGTCAGTTTCAGCACTATCACCATGGGTACTGCAACCATGACCACTGTCACCATAAGCACTGTCCCCATTCTCTGTATCACCATGGGCACTGTCACCATGGGCACTATCACCTTGAGAACTGTCAGCCTGGGCACTGTCACCATGGGTATTGTGACTTTTGGCACTGTCACCATGAGCACTGTCACCTTGGGCACTGGCACAATGTGGACTGTCTCCATGAGCACTGTCATCATGGGCAGTATCACCATTAGAAGTGTCACCGTGGTCACTGTCACCATGGCCACTCTCACCGTGAGCACTCTCACCGTGAGTGTTGTGACCATGGGCACTTTCACCATGGGCAGTGTCCCCATGGACAATTTCACTGTTAGTACTGTCACCATGGACACTATAACTATGGACACTGTCACCGTGGGCTCTGTCACCATGGGCACTTTCACCATGAGCACTGCCACTCTGACCACTGTCATCATAAGAACTGTCACAATGGGCACTTTCACGATGGGCACTTCCAACATTGGCACTATCACCATGAGCACTGTCAACAAGAGCACTGTCGTGGTGGGCAATGTCACCATGCACAATGTCACCACAAGGACTATCACATTAAGCAATGTCCCCCTGGGCACTGTCACCATTTTGCACTGCCACCATGTGCACTATCACCTTAGGCACTGTCACCAGGAGCACTTGATCCCTGAGAACTGTCACCATGGGTAATATCACCATGGGCACTGTCACCGTGAGAACTATCACCGTGAGGAATGCCATGATGGGCACTGGCGCCGTGGGTCTTTTCACTATTAGCACTGAAACAATGTGCACTATCACTGTGAGAAATCTCACCATGCTTAGTGTCCCCAAGGGCACTGTGACAGAGAGAAAAGTCATCATGGTCACTGTCACAGTCAGTATTCTCACCATGGGCACTCTCATTGTGGGCAATGCCTCCGTGAGCACTATTACCATGAACACTGCTACCGTGAACACTCTCATGATAAGAACTGTCACCATGGGCACAGACACCATGTGCACTCTCACAGGGTGCATTGTCACCAGAGGCACTGTCACAACGGGCACTGTCACAATGAGCACTGGAACCATGGGCACTCTCACGATGGGCACTATCACCATGCACAATATCACCATGGGCACTCTCAGTATTTTGCACTGCCACCAGATGCACCATGACCATGTGCACTGTCACCATGGGCAGTGTCACCATCGGTAGTCTCACCATGGGCACTGCCACCATGAGCACTGTCACAAGAACTGTCAGTATGAGAACTGCCACCATGGGCACTTTCACCATGATTACTATCACCTGGGTATTGTCACCTTTGGCACTGTCAACGTGCGTTCTATCACCGTGAGAACAATCACCATGAGCACTGTCACCACGGGCACAGCCTTAATGCGGACTGTCATCATGAACACTGTCACCATGGGCACTATCACGGTGAGAAGAGTCACCGTGGTCACTGTCACCATAGGCACTGTCACCGTGAGAACTGTCACTAAGAGCATAATCACCATAGGCACTGTCACCGTGAGAACAGTCACCATGGGCACTGTTAACATGGAGACTATCACCTTGAGCATTGTCACCATGAGCACTGTCACCATGAGCAATTTCAACAGGATCACTTTCACCATGAGAACTGTCACCACGGGGACTCTCACCATTGGCACTGCCTCCGACGGGTTGTCATGATGAGCACTATCACCATGGGCAGTGTCTCCATGGGCAGTGTCACCGTGAGCACTCTCACTATTGGCACTATCACCATCGGCATGGTCACCGTGAGCATTGTCACAATGGGCATTGTCACACTGGGTGCTGTCACCATGGGCACAGTCACCGTTAACACTCTCACCATGGGCACTGTGATCTTGGGCACTGTCACCATGGGCTATGCCACCGTTGGCACTGTCACAATGGGAAGTATCACCATGGGCTTTGTCAGCGTGTGCAATGTCACCCAGGGCAGGGCCACCATGATATCTATCACCATAGGCACTGTCACCATGGGCACTGTCACCATGAGCACAGTCACCATGAGCACTGCCACAATGAGCACTGTCACTTATGGCACTGTCCTCATGAGAAGTGTCACCATGATCACTGTCTCCATGGACAGGACACGCTGGGTATTTTCACCATGGGCACTGTCTATGAGCAGTCTCACCATGGGAATTGTCACCTTAGGTACTGTCACCATGGGCACTGTCACCGTGAACACTTTTACCATCAGCTCCATTACCCTGGGTATTGTCACCATGGGAACTATCACCGTGACAGTTGTGAACATGGGCACTCTCACCATGAGCAATGTCACCATGAATACTGTCACCCTGTGTATTGTCACCATGGGCACTGTCACCGTGAGCACTACACCATGAGAATTGTGACTATGGGCAGTGTTACCATGTGCACTGTCACCATGGGCACTATCACCGTGAGCACTGTCACCATGAATACTGTCATCATGGGCACTGTCACCAAGGGCACAGCCACCATGTGCACTGTTAACATGGTCACTATCACCATGAGCACTGTCACCATGGGAACTACCCACATGGGCACTGTCATCATGAGCACTTTCACAATGGGAACTGCCACCATGGGCACTATTAACACGAGCACACTCGCCATGGGCACTATCCCCAAGGGCACTGTCCGTTTCAGCAATATCACCATGGGTACTGCAACCATGATCACTGTCACCAAAAGCACTGTCCCCATTCTCTGTATCACCATGTGCACTGTCACCATGGGCACTATCACCTTGAGAACTGTCAGCCTGGGCACTGTCAGCATGGGTATTGTGACTTTGGGCACTGTCACCATGAGCACTGTCACCTTGGGCACTGGCACAATGTGGACTGTCACCATGAGCACTGTCATCATGGGCAGTATCACCATTAGAACTGTCACCGTGGTCACTGTCACCATGGCCACTCTCACCGTGAGCACTCTCACCGTGAGTGTTGAGACCATGGGCACTTTCACCATGGGCATTGTCCCCATGGACAATTTCACTGTTAGTACTGTCACCATGGACACTATAACTATGGGCACTGTCACCGTGGGCTCTGTCACCATGGGCACTTTCACCATGAGCACCGCCACTCTGACCACTCTCATCATAAGAACTGTCACCATGGGCACTTTCACGATGGGCACTTCCAGCATTGGAACTACAACAATGAGCACTGTCAACAAGAGCACTGTCGTGGTTGGCAATGTCACCATGCGCAATGTCACCACAAGGACTATCACATTAAGCAATGTCCCCATGGGCACGGTCACCATTTTGCACTGCCACCGTGTGCACTATCACCTTAGGCACTTTTACCATGAGCACTTGATCACTGAGTACTGTCACCATGGGTAATATCACCATGGGCACTGTCACTGTGAGAACTATCACCGTGAGCAATGCCATGATGGGCACTGGCGCCGTGGGTCTTTTCACTATTAGCACTGAAACCATGTGCACTATCACTGTGAGAAATCTCACCGTGCTAACTGTCCCCAAGGGCACTGTCACAGAGGGAAAAGTCATCATGGGCACTGTCACAGTCAGTATTCTCACCATGGGCACTCTCATTGTGGGCAATGCCTCCGTGAGCACTATTACCATGAACACTGCTACCGTGAACACTCTCATGATAAGAACTGTCACCATGGGCACAGACACCATGGGCACTCTCACGGTGTGCACTGTCACCAGGGGCACTGTCACAATGGGCACTGTCACCATGAGCACTGGGACCATGGGCACTCTCACCATGGTCACTATCACCATGAGCAATATCACCATGGGCACTCTCACTAATTTGCACTGCCACCAGATGCACCATGACCATGTGCACTGTCACCATGGGCAGGGTCACCATCGGTAGTCTCACCATGGGCACTGCCACCATGAGCACTGTCACCAAGAACACTGTCACCACGAGCACTGCCACCATGAGCACTGTCACAAGAACTGTCAGTATGAGAACTGCCACCATGGGCACTTTCACCATGATTACTATCACCAGGGTATTGTCACCTTTGGCACTGTCAATGTGCCTACTATCACGGTGAGAACTATCACCATGAACACTGTCAAGATGGGCACAGCTTTAATGCGGACTGTCATCATGAACACTGTCACCATGGGCACTATCACGGTGAGAAGAGTCACCGTGGTCACTGTCACCATGGGCACGGTCACCGTAAGCACTGTCACTAAGAGCATAATCACCATTGGCACTGTCACCGTGAGAACAGTCACCATGGGCACTGTCAACATGGAGACTATCACCTTGAGCACTGTCAGCATGAGCACTGTCACCATGAGCAATTTCAACAGGATCACTTTCACCATGAGAACTGTCACCACGGGGACTCTCACCATTGGCACTGCCTCCGAGGTGTTGTCATGATGAGCACTATCACCATGGGCAGTGTCTCCATGGGCAGTGTCACCGTGAGCACTCTCACTATTGGCACTATCACCATCGGCATGGTCACCGGGAGCACTGTCACCATGGGCATTGTCACACTGGGTGCTGTCACCATGGGCAGAGTCACCGTTAGCACTCTCACAATGGGCACTGTGATCTTGGGCACTGTCACCATGGGCTCTGCCACCGTGGGCACTGTCACAATGGGAAGTATCACCATGGGCTTTGTCAGCGTGGGCAATGTCACCATGGGAACAGCCACCATGAGAACTGTCACCACGGGGACTCTCACCATTGGCACTGCCTCCGAGGGGTTGTCATGATGAGCACTATCACCATGGGCAGTGTCTCCATGGGCAGTGTCACCGTGAGCACTCTCACTATTGGCACTATCACCATCGGCATGGTCACCGTGAGCACTGTCACCATGGGCATTGTCACACTGGGTGCTGTCACAATGGGCAGAGTCACCGTAGGCACTCTCACCATGGGCACTGTGATCTTGGGCACTGTCAACATGGGCTCTGCCACCGTTCGCACTGTCACAATTGGAAGTATCACCATGGGCTTTGTCAGCGTGGGCAGTGTCACCCTGGGCACGGCCACCATGATATCTATCAGCATAGGCACTGTCACCATGGGCACTGTCACCATGAGCACGGTCATCATGAGCACTGCCACAATGAGCACTGTCACTTATGGCACTGTCCTCATGAGAAGTGTCACCATGATCACTGTCACCATGGACAGGACACGCTGGGTATTGTCACCATGGGCACTGTCTATGAGCAGTCTCACCATGGGAATTGTCACCTTAGGTACTGTCACCATGGGCACTGTCACCGTGAACACTTTTACCATCAGCTCTGTTACCCTGGGTATTGTCACCATGGGAACTATCACCATGACAGTTGTGAACATGGGCACTCTCACCATGAGCAATGTCACCATGAATACTGTCACCCTGTGTATTGTCACCATGGGCACTGTCACCGTGAGCACTACACCATGAGAATTGTGAATATGGGCACTGTCCCCATGGTCACATTCACCATAGGATCTAACGCCGTGAACACTGTCACCATGAGCAATGTCACTGTGTGCAGTTTCACCATACACACTATCACCGTAAGCAATGTCACCATGAGCAATATCACCATGGGCACTGTCACCATTTTGCACTGCCACCATGTGCAGTGTCACCATGGGCAGTTTCACTATGAGAACTGTCACCATGGGTAATAGCACCATGGGCACTGTCACCGTGAACACTGTCACTATGAGAATTTTCACCATAGGCCCTGTCACCGTGAGAATTGTCACCATCGGCACTGTCAACATGGAGACTACAACCTTGAGCACTGTCTCCATGAGCACAGACACCATGGTCACATTCAATGTAAGACCTGTCACCACGGGGACTATCAACATTGGCACTGTCACCGTGGGGTTGTCACCATGAGCAGTATCACCATGGGCGATGTCTCCATGGGCAGTGTCACCATGAGCACTGTCACTATTGGCACTCTCACCACCGGCACTGTCAGCATGGGCAGCGTCACCATGAGCACAGACACCATGAGCATTGCCACAATGAGCACTGTTATTTATGGCACTGCCAACATGAGCACTGTCACCATGGGCATGACACCATGGGCACTGTCAATGTGAGCACTACACCATGAGAATTGTGACTATGGGCAGTGTTACCATGTGCACTACCACCATGGGCACTATCACCGTGAGCACTCTCCCCATGAGTACTGTCATCATGGGCACTGTCACCAAGTGCACAGCCACCATGTGCACTGTTAACATGGTCACTATCACCATGAGCACTGTCACCATGGGAACTACCAACATGGGCACTGTCATCATGAGCAGTTTCACAATGGGAACTGCCACCATAGGCACAATTAACACGAGCACACTCACCATGGGCACTATCCCCAAGGGCACTGTCAGTTTCAGCACTATCACCATGGGTACTGCAACCATGACCACTGTCACCATAAGCACTGTCCCCATTCCCTGTATCACCATGTGCACTGCACCTTGAGAACTGTCAGCCTGGGCACTGTCATCTTGGGTATTGTGACTTTGGCACTGTCACCATGAGCACTGTCACCTTGGGCACTGGCACAATGTGGACTGTCTCCATGAGCACTGTCATCATGGGCAGTATCACCATTAGAACTGTCACCGTGGTCACTGTCACCATGGCCACTCTCACCGTGAGCACTCTCACCGTGAGTGTTGTGACCATGGGCTCTTTCAACGTGGGCAGTGTCACCATGGACAATTTCACTGTTAGTACTGTCACCATGGACACTATAACTATGGGCACTGTCACCGTGGGCTCTGTCACCATGGGCACACTTACCATGAGCACAGCCACTCTGACCGCTCTCATCATAAGAACTGTCACCATGGCCACTTTCACGATGGGCACTTCCAACATTGGCACTATCACCATGAGCACTGTCAACAAGAGCACTGTCGTGGTGGGCAATGTCACCATGCGCAATGACACCACAAGGACTATCACATTAAGCAATGTCCCCATGGGCAGTGTCACCATTTCGCACTGCCACCATGTGCACTATCACCTTAGGCACTGTCACCATGAGCACTTGATCACTGAGTACTGTCACCATGGGTAATATCACCATGGGCACTGTCACCGTGAGAACTATCACCGTGAGCAATGCCACGATGGGCCCTTGTGCCGTGGGCCTTTTCACTATTAGCACTGAAACAATGTGCACTATCACTGTGAGAAATCTCACCGTGCTAACTGTCCCCAAGGGCACTGTAACAGAGAGAAAAGTCATCAAGGGCACTGTCACAGTCAGTATTCTCACCATGGGCACTCTCATTGTGGGCAATGCCTCCGTGAGCACTATTACCATGAACACTGCTAACGTGAACACTCTCATGATAAGAACTGTCACCATGGGCACAGACACCATGGGCACTCTCACGGTGTGCACTGTCACCAGGGGCACTGTCACAATGGGCGCTGTCACCATGAGCCCTGGAAGCATGGGCATTCTCACCATGGGCACTATCAACATGGGCACTCTCACTATTTTGCACTGCCACCAGATGCACCATGACCATGTGCACTGTCACCATGGGCAGTGTCACCATCGGTAGTCTCACCATGGTCACTGCCACCATGAGCACTGTCACCAAGAGCACTGTCACCACGAGCACTGCCACCATGAGCACGGTCACAAGAACTGTCAGTATGAGAACTGCCACCATGGGCACTTTCACCATGATTACTATCACTTGGGTATTGTCACCTTTGGCACTGTCAAAGTGCGTACTATCACCGTGAGAACTATCACCATGAGCACTGTCACCACGGGCACAGCCTTAATGCGGACTGTCATCATGAACACTGTCACCATGGGCACTATCACGGTGAGAACAGTCACCGTGGTCACTGTCACCATGGGCACGGTTACCGTGAGCACTGTCACTAAGAGCATAATCACCATAGGCACTGTGAACATGGAGACTATCACCTTGAGCACTGTCACCATGAGCACTGTCACCATGAGCAATTTCAACAGGATCACTTTCACCATGAGAACTGTCACCACGGGGACTCTCACCATTGGCACTGTCTCCGAAGGGTTGTCATGATGAGCACTATTACCATGGGCAGTGTCTCCATGGGCAGTTTCACCATGAGCACTGTCACTATTGGCACTCTTACCATCGGCACTGTCACCATGGGCACCGTCACCGTGAGCACTGTCACCATGAGCCTTGTCACACTGGGCGCTGTCACCATGGGCACTGTCACCGTGGGCACTGTCACAATGGGAAGTATCACCCTGGGCTTTGTCAGCCTTGGCACTGTCCTCGTGGGCACTGACATCATGACATCTATCACCATAAACACTGTAAACATGGGCACTGTCACCATGAGCACAGACACCATGAGCACTGCCACAATGAGCACTGTTATTTATGGCACTGCCAACATGAGCACTGTCACCATGAGCACTGTCACCATGGGCATGACACCATGGGCACTGTCACTGTGAGCACTACACCATGAGAATTGTGACTATGGGCACTGTAACCATGGACACTCTCACCATGGGAACTATCACTGTGAACACTGTCACTGTGTGCAGTGTCACCATGCGCACTGTCACTGTAAGGACTAACACCGTAAGCAAAGTCACCATGAGCAATGTCACCATGGGCACTGTCACCATTTTGCTCTGCCACCATGTGCAGTGTCACCATGGTTAATATCACCATAGGCACTTTCACCGTGAGGAATGTGACCGTACGGTATGATTCTATGGGCACTGGCACCATGGGCATTGTTACTGTGAGCACAGTCACAATGGGCACTATCACCGTGAGAAATCTGACCATGCTATCTGTCCCCATGGGCACTGTCACCGTGAGAAGTGTCACCATGGGCACTGTCACTGTTGGCACTGTCACCATGGGCACTGTCATTGTGCGCACGGTCTCCATGGCCACTGCCACCGAGTGCTCTGTCACCATGAACTCTGTAACAATGCTCATTATCACCGTGTGCACTGTCACCATGGGCACTATCACCGTGAGCACTGTCAGCATGTGCACTGTCACTATTTAGCACTGTCACCAGGTGAACTACCACCATGGGCACTGTCACGATGGGCTCTATCACCGTGAGCACGGTTACCATGGGCACTGTAACAATGCACAGTGTCACCATCAGTATTGTCCCGATGGGAACTGCCACCAAGAGCACTGTCACCATTAGCACTGTCACCACGAGCAATGTCACCTGGGCACTGCTATTATGAGCACTGTCACCATGAGATCTGTTGCTATGAGAACTGCCACCATGGGTATTTTCAACATGAGTACTCTCACCATGGTATCATCACCATTTGCACTGTCACCATGAGCACTATTACCGTGAGAACTATCACCGTGAGCACTCTCACTGTGGTCACTGTCACCATGAGCACTGTCGGCATGGGTACTGGCACAATGTAGACAGGCACCATGAGCACTGTCACGATGGGCACCATCTGTGAGAGCACTCTCACCATGGTCACTGTCACCATGGGCACTGTTACCATGAGCACTGTCACCATAGGCAATGGCACCATGGGCCCTGTCATGATGGGCAGTGTCACCATGGGAACTCTCACTGTGAGCATTGTCACCATGGGCACTGGAAACATGAGAACTGTCACCGTGAGTACTGTCACCATGAGTACTGTCTGCATGGGTTGTCACCATGTGCACTTTCACCATGAGAATTGTTAATAGGGGCATTGTCACCATTTTTCACTGCCACCATGTGCAGTGTCACCATGGGCACTATCACCATGGAAAATATCACCGTGAACACTGTCACCATGAACACTGCAACTGTGTGCAGTGTCACCATGCACAATGTCACCGTAAGGACTATCATTGTAAGCAAAGTCACTATGAGCAATGTCACCATGGGCACTGTCACCATTTTGCACTGCCACCAGGTGCAGTGTCACCATAGGCACTTTCACCGTGAGAAATGTGACCGTGCGGAATGTCTCTATGGGCACTGGCACCATGGGCATTGGCCCTGTGAGCACTGTCACAACGGGCACTATCACCGTGAGAAATCTCATCATGGTAACTGTCCCCATGGGCACATTCACTGTGAGAAGTGTCACCATGGGCACTGTCACTGTCAGCACTGTTACCATGGGCAGTGTCATTCTGGGCATGGTCAGCATGGCCACTGCCACCTTGGGCTCTGTCACGATGAACACTGTAATAATACCCATTATCACCGTGGGCCCTGTCACCATGGGCACTATCACCGTGAGCACTGTCATCATGTGCACTGTCACTATTTAGAAGTGTCATCAGGTGAACTACCATCATGGGCACTGTCACGATGAGCACTACCACCGTGAGCACGGTTACCATGGGCACTGTAACAATGCACAGGGTCACCATCGGTACTGTCCCCATGGGAACTGCCACCAAGAGCACTGTCACCATTAGCACTGTCACCACGAGGACTGCCACCTTGGGCACTGCTACTTTGAGCACTGTCACCATGAGAAATGTCGCTATGAGAACTGCCACCATGGGTATTTTCAACATGATTATGGTCACCATTGGTATTGTCACCATTTGCACTGTCACCATGAGCACTATTACCGTGAGCTCTATCACAGTGAGCACTCTCACTGTGGTCAGTGACACCATGACCACTGTCGCCATGGGTACTTGCACAATGCGGACTGGCACCGTGAGCACTGTCACCATGGTCAATGTCACCATGGGCACTGTCCCTATTGATACTGGCACAATGCGGACTGTCACAGTGTGACCTGTCACCATAGACACTATCACCATGAGCACTCTCACCGTGGTCACTGTTACCATGGGTTTTGTCACTGTGAGCACTGTTACCATAGGCAATGGCACCGTGGGCCCTGACTCCATGGGCAGTGTCATCATGGTCATTGTCCCCATGGGCAGTGTCACCATGGGCACGGTCGCCATGGGCACTATCACAGTGAGCACAGTCACCACGGGTACAGCTACCATGAGCAGTGTCAGCATCGGTTGTGACCGTGTGCATTGTCACAATGAGAACTGTCAGCATGGGAACTGTCACCATTTTTCACTGCCACCATGTGCACTGTCACCATGGGCAGTATCACCGTGAGCAGTGTCTCCATGAATACTGTCATCATGGGCAATGTCACCAAGGGCACAGCCACCATGTGCACTGTTAACATAGTCACTATCACCATGAGCACTGTCACCATGGGAACTACCTACATGGGCACTGTCATCATGAGCACTTTCACAATGGGAACTGCCACCATGGGCACTATTAACACGAGCACACTCACCATGGGCACTATCCCCAAGGGCACTGTCAGTTTCAGCACTATCACCATGGGTACTGCAACCATGGCCACTGTCACCATAAGCACTGTCCCCATTCTCTGTATCACCATGGGCACTGTCACCATGGGCACTATCACCTTGAGAACTGTCAGCCTGGGCACTGTCACCATGGGTATTGGGACTTTGGGCACTGTCACCATGAGCACTGTCACCTTGGGCACTGGCACAATGTGGACTGTCACCATGAGCACTGTTATCATGGGCAGTATCACCATTAGAACTGTCACCGTGGTCACTGTCACCATGGCCACTCTCACCGTGAGCACTCTCACCGTGAGTGTTGTGACCATGGGCACTTTCACCATGGGCAGTGTCCCCATGGACAATTTCACTGTTAGTACTGTCACCATGGACACTATAACTATGGACACTGTCACCGTGGGCTCTGTCACCATGGGCACTTTCACCATGAGCACTGCCACTCTGACCACTGTCATCATAAGAACTGTCACAATGGGCGCTTTCACGATGGGCACTTCCAACATTGGCACTATCACCATGAGCACTGTCAACAAGAGCACTGTCGTGGTGGGCAATGTCACCATGCACAATGTCACCACAAGGACTATCACATTAAGCAATGTCCCCCTGGGCACTGTCACCATTTTGCACTGCCACCATGTGCACTATCACCTTTGGCACTGTCACCATGAGCACTTGATCCCTGAGAACTGTCACCATGGGTAATATCACCATGGGCACTGTCACCGTGAGAACTATCACCGTGAGGAATGCCATGATGGGCACTGGCGCCGTGGGTCTTTTCACTATTAGCACTGAAACAATGTGCACTATCACTGTGAGAAATCTCACCATGCTTAGTGTCCCCAAGGGCACTGTGACAGAGAGAAAAGTCATCATGGTCACTGTCACAGTCAGTATTCTCACCATGGGCACTCTCATTGTGGGCAATGCCTCCGTGAGCACTATTACCTTGAACACTGCTACCGTGAACACTCTCATGATAAGAACTGTCACCATGGGCACAGACACCATGTGCACTCTCACAGGGTGCATTGTCACCAGAGGCACTGTCACAACGGGCACTGTCACAATGAGCACTGGAACCATGGGCACTCTCACGATGGGCACTATCACCATGCACAATATCACCATGGGCACTCTCAGTATTTTGCACTGCCACCAGATGCACCATGACCATGTGCACTGTCACCATGGGCAGTGTCACCATCGGTAGTCTCACCATGGGCACTGCCACCATGAGCACTGTCACAAGAACTGTCAGTATGAGAACTGCCACCATGGGCACTTTCACCATGATTACTATCACCTGGGTATTGTCACCTTTGGCACTGTCAACGTGCGTTCTATCACCGTGAGAACTATCACCATGAGCACTGTCACCACGGGCACAGCCTTAATGCGGACTGTCATCATGAACACTGTCACCATGGGCACTATCACGGTGAGAAGAGTCACCGTGGTCACTGTCACCATAGGCACTGTCACCGTGAGCACTGTCACTAAGAGCATAATCACCATAGGCACTGTCACCATGAGAACAGTCACCATGGGCACTGTTAACATGGAGACTATCACCTTGAGCATTGTCACCATGAGCACTGTCACCATGAGCAATTTCAACAGGATCACTTTCACCATGAGAACTGTCACCACGGGGACTCTCACCATTGGCACTGCCTCCGACGGGTTGTCATGATGAGCACTATCACCATGGGCAGTGTCTCCATGGGCAGTGTCACCGTGAGCACTCTCACTGTTGGCACTATCACCATCGGCATGGTCACCGTGAGCACTGTCACAATGGGCATTGTCACACTGGGTGCTGTCACCATGGGCACAGTCACTGTTAACACTCTCACCATGGGCACTGTGATCTTGGGCACTGTCAACATGGGCTATGCCACCGTTGGCACTGTCACAATGGGAAGTATCACCATGGTCTTTGTCAGCGTGTGCAATGTCACCCAGGGCAGGGCCACCATGATATCTATCACCATAGGCACTGTCACCATGGGCACTGTCACCATGAGCACAGTCACCATGAGCACTGCCACAATGAGCACTGTCACTTATGGCACTGTCCTCATGAGAAGTGTCACCATGATCACTGTCTCCATGGACAGGACACGCTGGGTATTGTCACCATGGGCACTGTCTATGAGCAGTCTCACCATGGGAATTGTCACCTTAGGTACTGTCACCATGGGCACTGTCACCGTGAACACTTTTACCATCAGCTCCGTTATCCTGGGTATTGTCACCATGGGAACTATCACCGTGACAGTTGTGAACATGGGCACTCTCACCATGAGCAATGTCACCATGAATACTGTCACCCTGTGTATTGTCACCATGGGCACTGTCACCGTGAGCACTACACCATGAGAATTGTGACTATGGGCAGTGTTACCATGTGCACTGTCACCATGGGCACTATCACCGTGAGCACTGTCACCATGAATACTGTCATCATGGGCACTGTCACCAAGGGCACAGCCACCATGTGCACTGTTAACATGGTCACTATCACCATGAGCACTGTCACCATGGGAACTACCCACATGGGCACTGTCATCATGAGCACTTTCACAATGGGAACTGCCACCATGGGCACTATTAACACGAGCACACTCGCCATGGGCACTATCTCCAAGGGCACTGTCAGTTTCAGCACTATCACCATGGGTACTGCAACCATGATCACTGTCACCAAAAGCACTGTCCCCATTCTCTGTATCACCATGTGCACTGTCACCATGGGCACTATCACCTTGAGAACTGTCAGCCTGGGCACTGTCACCATGGCTATTGTTGCTTTGGGCACTGTCACCATGAGCACTGTCACCTTGGGCACTGGCACAATGTGGACTGTCACCATGAGCACTGTCATCATGGGCAGTATCACCATTAGAACTGTCACCGTGGTCACTGTCACCATGGCCACTCTCACCATGAGCACTATCACCGTGAGTGTTGAGACCATGGGCACTTTCACCATGGGCATTGTCCCCATGGACAATTTCACTGTTAGTACTGTCACCATGGACACTATAACTATGGGCACTGTCACCGTGGGCTCTGTCACCATGGGCACTTTCACCATGAGCACCGCCACTCTGACAACTCTCATCATAAGAACTGTCACCATGGGCACTTTCACAATGGGCACTTCCAGCATTGGAACTACAACAATGAGCACTGTCAACAAGAGCACTGTCGTGGTTGGCAATGTCACCATGCGCAATGTCACCACAAGGACTATCACATTAAGCAATGTCCCCATGGGCACGGTCACCATTTTGCACTGCCACCGTGTGCACTATCACCTTAGGCACTTTTACCATGAGCACTTGATCACTGAGTACTGTCACCATGGGTAATATCACCATGGGCACTGTCACTGTGAGAACTATCACCGTGAGCAATGCCATGATGGGCACTGGCGCCGTGGGTCTTTTCACTATTAGCACTGAAACCATGTGCACTATCACTGTGAGAAATCTCACCGTGCTAACTGTCCCCAAGGGCACTGTCACAGAGGGAAAAGTCATCATGGGCACTGTCACAGTCAGTATTCTCACCATGGGCACTCTCATTGTGGGCAATGCCTCCGTGAGCACTATTACCATGAACACTGCTACCGTGAACACTCTCATGATAAGAACTGTCACCATGGGCACAGACACCATGGGCACTCTCACGGTGTGCACTGTCACCAGGGGCACTGTCACAATGGGCACTGTCACCATGAGCACTGGAACCATGGGCACTCTCACCATGGTCACTATCACCATGAGCAATATCACCATGGGCACTCTCACTATTTTGCACTGCCACCAGATGCACCATGACCATGTGCACTGTCACCATGGGCAGGGTCACCATCGGTAGTCTCACCATGGGCACTGCCACCATGAGCACTGTCACCAAGAGCACTGTCACCACGAGCACTGCCACCATGAGCACTGTCACAAGAACTGTCAGTATGAGAACTGCCACCATGGGCACTTTCACCATGATTACTATCACCAGGGTATTGTCACCTTTGGCACTGTCAATGTGCCTACTATCACGGTGAGAACTATCACCATGAACACTGTCAACACGGGCACAGCTTTAATGCGGACTGTCATCATGAACACTGTCACCATGGGCACTATCACGGTGAGAAGAGTCACCGTGGTCACTGTCACCATGGGCACGGTCACCGTAAGCACTGTCACTAAGAGCATAATCACCATTGGCACTGTCACCGTGAGAACAGTCACCATGGGCACTGTCAACATGGAGACTATCACCTTGAGCACTGTCAGCATGAGCACTGTCACCATGAGCAATTTCAACAGGATCACTTTCACCATGAGAACTGTCACCACGGGGACTCTCACCATTGGCACTGCCTCCGAAGGGTTGTCATGATGAGCACTATCACCATGGGCAGTGTCTCCATGGGCAGTGTCACCGTGAGCACTCTCACTATTGGCACTATCACCATCGGCATGGTCACCGGGAGCACTGTCACCATGGGCATTGTCACACTGGGTGCTGTCACCATGGGCAGAGTCACCGTTAGCACTCTCACCATGGGCACTGTGATCTTGGGCACTGTCACCATGGGCTCTGCCACCATGGGCACTGTCACAATGGGAAGTATCACCATGGGCTTTGTCAGCGTGGGCAATGTCACCATGGGCACAGCCACCATGATATCTATCACTATAGGGACTGTCACCATGGGCACTGTCACTATGAGCACGGTCACCATGAGCACTGCCACAATGAGCACTGTCACTTATGGCACTGTCCTCGTGAGAAGTGTCACCATGATCATGGTCACCATGGACAGGACACGCTGGGTATTGTCACCATGGGCACTGTCTATGAGCAGTCTCACCATGGGAATTGTTACCTTAGGTACGGTCACCATGGGCACTGTCACCGTGAACACTTTTACCATCAGCTCTGTTACCCTGGGTATTGTCACCATGGGAACTATCACCATGACAGTTGTGAACAGGGGCACTGTCACCATGAGCAATGTCACCACGAATACTGTCACCATGTGTATTTTCACCATGGGCACTGTCACCTTGAGCACTACACCATGAGAATTGTGACTATGGGCACTCTCCCCATGGTCACATTCACCATATGAACTAACGCCGTGAACACGGTCACCATGAGCAATGTCACTGTGTGCAGTTTCACCATACACACTATCACCGTAAGCAATGTCACCATGAGCAATATCACCATGGGCACTGTCACCATTTTGCACTGCCATCATGTGCAGTGTCAAGATGGGCAGTTTAGGTATGAGAACTGTCACCATGGGTAATAGCACCATGGGCACTGTCACCGTGAACACTGTCACTATGAGAATTTTCACCATAGGCCCTGTCACCGTGAGAATTGTCACCATCGGCACTGTCAACATGGAGACTATAACCTTGAGCACTGTCACCATGAGCACAGATAGCATGGTCATATTCAATGTAAGACCTGTCACCACGGGGACTATCATCATTAGCACTGTCACAGTGGGGTTGTCACCATGAGCACTATCACCATGGGCGATGTCTCCATGGGCAGTTTAACCTTGAGAAGTGTCACTATTGGCACTCTCACCATCGGCACTGTCAGCATGGGCAGCATTACCTTGAGTACTGTCACCATGAGCCTTTTCACACTGGGCACTGTCACCATGGGCACAGTCACCGTGGGCACTGTCACAATGGGAAGTATCACCATGGGCTTTGTCAGCTTTGGCACAGTCCCCGTGGGCACTGGCACCGTGATATCTATGACCATAAACACTGTAAACATGGGCACTGTCACCATGAGCACGGACACCATGAGCACTGCCACAATGAACACTGTTATTTAGGGCACTGCCCACATGAGCACTGTCAAGATGAGCACTGTCACCGTGGGCATGACATCATGGGCACTGTCAATGTGAGCACTACACCATGAGAATTGTGACTATGGGCACTGTTACCATGGACACTCTCACCATGGGAACTATCACCATGAACCCTGTCACCATGAACACTGTCACTGTGTGCAGTGTCACCATGTACACTGTCACTGTAAGGAATATCACCGTAAGCAAAGTCAGCATGAGCAACGTCACCATGGGCACTGTCACCATTTGGCACTGCCACCATGAGCAGAGTCACCATGGTTAATATCACCATAGGCACTTTCACCGTGAGAAATGTGACAGTGCGGAATGTCTCTATGGGCACTGGCACCATGGGCATTGTCACTGTGAGCACTGTCACAACGGGTGCTATCACCGTGAGAAATCTCACCATGCTAACTGTCCCTATTGGCACTTTCAGCGTGAGAAGTGTCACCATGGGCACTGTCACTGTTGGCACTGTCACCATGGGCACTGTCATTGTGGGCACTGTCTCCATGGCTACGGCCACGGTGTGCTCTGTCACCATGAACTCTGTAACAATGACCATTATCACCGTGTGCACTTTCACCATGGGCAATATCTCCATGAGCACTGTCAGCATGTGCAGTGTCACTATTTAGCACTGTCACCAGGTGAACTACCACCATGGGCACTGTCACCGTGAGCACGGTTACCATGGGCACTGTAACAATGCACAGTGTCACCATCAGTACTGTCCCAATGGGAACTGCCACCAAGAGCACTGTCACCGTTAGCACTGTCACCACGAGCACTGGCACCTGGGCACTGCTATTATGAGCACTGTCACCATGAGATCTGTCGCTATGAGAAATGCCACCATGGGTATTTTCAACATGAGTACTGTCACCATGGTATTGTCACCATTTGCACTGTCACCATGAGCACTATTACCGTGAGCACTCTCACTGTGGTCACTCTCACCATGAGCCCTTTCTCCATGGATACTGGCACAATGTAGACAGGCCCCATGAGCACTGTCACCACGGGCACAATCAGTGTGAGCACTCTCACCATGTTCACTGTCACCATGGGCACTGTTACCATGAGCACTGTCACCATAAGCAATGGCAACATGGGCCCTGTCATCCTGGGCTGTGTCACCATGGACACTCTCACTGTGAGCACTGTCACCATGGATACTGCAAACATGGGAACTGTCACCATGAGTACTGTCACCATGATACTGTCTGAATGGGTTGTCACCATGTGCACTCTCACCAAGAGAACTGTCAACAGGGGCACTGTCACCATTTTTCACTGCCACCAGGTTCAATGTCACCATGGGCACTATCACCATGGAAAGTATCACCGTGAACACTGTCACCATGAACACTGCAACTGTGTGCAGTGTCACCATGCACACTGTCACTGTAAGAACTATCACTGCAAGCAAAGTCATTATGAGCAATGTCACCATGGGCACTGTCACCATTTTGCACTGCCACCAGGTGCAGTGTCACCATAGGACCTTTCACCGTGAGAAATGTGACCGTGCGGAATGTCTCTATGGGCACTGGCACCATGGGCATTGTCACTGTGAGCGCTGTCACAACGGGCACTATCACAGTAAGAAATCTCATCATGGTAACTGTCACCATGGGCACATACACTGTGAGAAGTGTCACCATGGGCACTGTCACTGTCGGCACTGTTACCATGGGCACTGTCGTTGTGGGCACTGTCACCATGGCAACTGCCACCTTGGGCTCTGTCACGATGAACACTGTAATAATACCGATTATCACCGTGGGCACTGTCACCATGGGCACTATCACCGTGAGCACTGTCAGCATGTGCACTGTTACAATTTAGCACTGTCACCAGGTGAACTACCACCATGGGCAAGGTCACGATGTGCACTATCACCGTGAGCACAGTTACCATGGGCACTCTAACAATGTGCAGTGTCACCATTGGTACTGTCCCCATAGGCACTGGCACCAAGAGCACTGTCACCATTAGCACTGTCACCACGAGGACTGCCACCTTGGGCAATGCTATTATGAGAACTGTCACCATGAGAACTGTCGCTATGAGAACTGCCACCATGGGAATTTACAACATGAGTACTGTCACCATGGGTATTGTCACCATTTGCACTGTCACCATGAGCACTATTACCGTGAGCTCTATCACAGTGAGCAATCTCACTGTGGTCAGTGTCACCATGAGCAATGTCACCATCTGTACTGGCACAATGCGGTCTGGAACCATGAGCCCTGTCATCATGGGCACTATCAGTGTGAGCCCTTTCACCATGGTCACTGTCACCATGGGCACTGTTACCATGAGCACTGTCACCATAGGCAATGGCGCTGTGGGAACTTTCACCATGGGCACTGTCATCATGGGCAGTGTCACCATTGGCACTGTCACCATGGGCACTATCACTGTGAGCACTGTCACCACGGGTACAGCTACCATGAGCAGTGTCAGCATCGGTTGTGACCGTTTGCATTGTCACAGTGAGAACTGTCAACATGGGTACTGTCACCATTTTTCAATGCCACCATGTGCACTACCACCATGTGCACTGTCACCATGGGCACTATCACCGTGAGCACTGTCCCCATGAGTACTGTCATCATGGGCACTGTCACCAAGGGCACAGCCAACATGTGCACTGTTAACATGGTCACTATCACCATGAGCACTGTCACCATGGGAACTACCAACATGGGCACTGTCGTCATGAGCACTTTCACAATGGGAACTGCCACCATGGGTACCATTAACACGAGCACACTCACCATGGGCACTATCCCCAGGGCACTGTCAGTTTCAGCACTATCACCATGGGTACTGCAACCATGTCCACTGTCACCATAAGCACTGTCCCCATTCTCTGTATCATCATGTGCACTGTCACCATGGGCACTATCACCTTGAGAACTGTCAGCCTGGGCACTGTCACCATGGGTATTGTGACTTTGGGCACTGTCACCATGAGCACTGTCACCTTGGGCACTGGCACAATGTGGACTGTCTCCATGAGCACTGTCATCATGGGCAGTATCACCATTAGAACTGTCACCGTGGTCACTGTCACCATGGCCACTCTCACCGTGAGCACTATCACCGTGAGTGTTGTGACCATGGGCACTTTCACCATGGGCAGTGTCCCCATGGACAATTTCACTGTTAGTTCTGTCACCATTGACACTATAACTATGGGCACTGTCACCGTGGGCCCTGTCACCATGGGCACTCTCACCATGAGCACTGCCACTCTGACCACTCTCATCATAAGAACTGTCACCATGGGCACTTTCACGATGAGCACTTCCAACATTGGCAGTATCACCATGAGCACTGTCAACAAGAGCAGAGTCGTGGTGGGCAATGTCACCATGTGCAATGTCACTACAAGGACTATCACATTATGCAATATCCCCATGGGCACTGTCACCATTTGCACTGCCACCATGTGCACTATCACCTTATGCACTGTCACCATGAGCACTTGATCACTGAGTACTGTCACCATCGGTAATATCACCGTGAGAACTATCACCGTGAGCAATGCCATGATGGGCACTGGCGCCGTGGGTCTTTTCACTATTAGCACTGAAACAATGTGCACTATCACTGTGAGAAATCTCACCATGCTAACTGTCCCCATGGGCACTGTCACAGAGAGAAAAGTCATCATGGGCACTGTCACAGTCAGTATTCTCACCATGGGCACTCTCATTGTGGGCAATGCCTCCGTGAGCACTATTACCATGAACACTGCTACCGTGAACACTCTCATGATAAGAACTGTCACCATGGGCACAGACACCATGGGCACTCTCATGGTGTGCACTGTCACCAGGGGCACTGTCACAATGAGCACTGTCACCATGAGCACTGGAACCATGGGCACTCTCACGATGGGCACTATCACCATGAGCAATATCACCATGTGCACTCTCAGTATTTTGCACTGCCAACAGATGCACCATGACCATGTGCACTGTCACAATGGGCAGTGTCACCATCGGTAGTCTCACCTCGGGCACTGCCACCATGAGCACTTTCACCAAGAGCACTGTCACCACGAGCACTGCCACCATGAGCACTGTCACAAGAACTGTCAGTATGAGAACTGCCACCATGGGCACTTCCACCATGATTACTATCACCTGGGTATTGTCACTTTTGGCACTGTCAACGTGCGTACTATCACCGTGAGAACTATCACCATGAGCACTGTCACCACGGGCACATCCTTAATGCGGACGGTCATCATGAACACTGTCACCATGGGCACTATCACGTTGAGAACAGTCACCGTGGTCACTGTCACCATGGGGACGGTCACCGTGAGCACTGTCACTAAGAGCATAATCACCATTGGAACTGTCACCGTGAGAACAGTCACCATGGGCACTGTCAACATGGAGACTATCACCTTGAGGACTGTCAGCATGAGCAGTGTCACCATGAGCAATTTCAACAGGACCACTTTCACCGTGAGAACTGTCACCACGGGGACTCTCACCATTGGCACTGCCTCCGAGGGGTTGTCATGATGAGCACTATCACCATGGGCAGTGTCTCTATGGGAAGTGTCACCGTGAGCACTCTCACTATTGGCACTATCAACATCGGCACTGTCAGAATCGACATGGTCACCGTGAGCACGGTCAAAATGGGCATTGTCACACTGGGTGCTGTCACCATGGGCACAGTCACCGTTAACACTCTCACCATGGGCACTGTGATCTTGGGCACTGTCAACATGGGCTCTGCCACCGTTCACACTGTCACAATTGAAAGTATCACCATGGGCTTTGTCAGCGTGGGCAGTGTCACCCTGGGCACGGCCACCATGATATCTATCAGCATAGGCACTGTCACCATGGGCACTGTCACCATGAGCACGGTCATCATGAGAACTGCCACAATGAGCACTGTCACTTATGGCACTGTCCTCAGGAGAAGTGTCACCATGATCACTGTCACCATGGACAGGACACGCTGGGTATTGTCACCATGGGCACTGTCTATGAGCAGTCTCACCATGGGAATTGTCACCTTAGGTACGGTCACCATGGGCACTGTCACCGTGAACACTTTTACCATCAGCTCTGTTACCCTGGGTATTGTCACCATGGGAACTATCACCATGACAGTTGTGAACATGGGCACTCTCACCATGAGCAATGTCACCATGAATACTGTCACCCTGTGTATTGTCACCATGGGCACTGTCACCGTGAGCACTACACCATGAGAATTGTGACTATGGGCACTGTCCCCATGGTCACATTCACCATAGGATCTAACGCCGTGAACACTGTCACCATGAGCAATGTCACTGTGTGCAGTTTCACCATACACACTATCACCGTAAGCAATGTCACCATGAGCAATATCACCATGGGCACTGTCACCATTTTGCACTGCCACCATGTGCAGTGTCACCATGTGCAGTTTCACTATGAGAACTGTCACCATAGGTAATAGCACCATGGGCACTGTCACCGTGAACACTGTCACTATGAGAATTTTCACCATAGGCCCTGTCACCGTGAGAATTGTCACCATCGGCACTGTCAACATGGAGACTACAACCTTGAGCACTCTCTCCATGAGCACAGACACCATGGTCACATTCAATGTAAGACCTGTCACCACGGGGACTATCAACATTGGCACTGTCACCGTGGGGTTGTCACCATGAGCACTATCACCATGGCCGATGTCTCCATGGGAAGTTTCACCATGAGCACTGTCACTATTGGCACTCTCACCACAGGCACTGTCAGCATGGGCAGCGTCACCATGAGCACAGACACCATGAACACTGCCACAATGAGCACTGTTATTTATGGCACTGCCAACATGAGCACTGTCACCATGGGCATGACACCATGGGCACTGTCAATGTGAGCACTACACCATGAGAATTGTGACTATGGGCAGTGTTACCATGTGCACTACCACCATGGGCACTATCACCGTGAGCACTCTCCCCATGAGTACTGTCATCATGGGCACTGTCACCAAGTGCACAGCCACCATGTGCACTCTTAACATGGTCACTATCACCATGAGCACTGTCACCATGGGAACTACCAACATGGGCACTGTCATCATGAGCAGTTTCACAATGGGAACTGCCACCATAGGCACAATTAACACGAGCACACTCACCATGGGCACTATCCCCAAGGGCACTGTCAGTTTCAGCACTATCACCATGGGTACTGCAACCATGACCACTGTCACCATAAGCACTGTCCCCATTCTCTGTATCACCATGTGCACTGTCACCATGGGCACTATCACCTTGAGAACTGTCAGCCTGGGCACTGTCATCTTGGGTATTGTGACTTTGGCACTGTCACCATGAGCACTGTCACCTTGGGCACTGGCACAATGTGGACTGTCTCCATGAGCACTGTCATCATGGGCAGTATCACCATTAGAACTGTCACCGTGGTCACTGTCACCATGGCCACTCTCACCGTGAGCACTATCACCGTGAGTGTTGTGACCATGGGCTCTTTCAACGTGGGCAGTGTCACCATGGACAATTTCACTGTTAGTACTGTCACCATGGACACTATAACTATGGGCACTGTCACCGTGGGCTCTGTCACCATGGGCACACTTACCATGAGCACAGCCACTCTGACCGCTCTCATCATAAGAACTGTCACCATGGCCACTTTCACGATGGGCACTTCCAACATTGGCACTATCACCATGAGCACTGTCAACAAGAGCACTGTCGTGGTGGGCAATGTCACCATGCGCAATGTCACCACAAGGACTATCACATTAAGCAATGTCCCCATGGGCAGTGTCACCATTTCGCACTGCCACCATGTGCACTATCACCTTAGGCACTGTCACCATGAGCACTTGATCACTGAGTACTGTCACCATGGGTAATATCACCATGGGCACAGTCACCGTTAGAACTATCACCGTGAGCAATGCCACGATGGGCACTGGTGCCGTGGGCCTTTTCACTATTAGCACTGAAACAATGTGCACTATCACTGTGAGAAATCTCACCGTGCTAACTGTCCCCAAGGGCACTGTCACAGAGGGAAAAGTCATCAAGGGCACTGTCACAGTCAGTATTCTCACCATGGGCACTCTCATTGTGGGCAATGCCTCCGTGAGCACTATTACCATGAACACTGCTAACGTGAACACTCTCATGATAAGAACTGTCACCATGGGCACAGACACCATGGGCACTCTCACGGTGTGCACTGTCACCAGGGGCACTGTCACAATGGGCACTGTCACCATGAGCACTGGAAGCATGGGCATTCTCACCATGGGCACTATCAACATGGGCACTCTCACTATTTTGCACTGCCAGCAGATGCACCATGACCATGTGCACTGTCACCATGGGCAGTGTCACCATCGGGAGTCTCACCATGGGCACTGCCACCATGAGCACTGTCACCAAGAGCACTGTCACCACGAGCACTGCCACCATGAGCACGGTCACAAGAACTGTCAGTATGAGAACTGCCACCATGGGCACTTTCACCATGATTACTATCACTTGGGTATTGTCACCTTTGGCACTGTCAAAGTGCGTACTATCACCGTGAGAACTATCACCATGAGCACTGTCACCACGGGCACAGCCTTAATGCGGACTGTCATCATGAACACTGTCACCATGGGCACTATCATGGTGAGAATAGTCACCGTGGTCACTGTCACCATGGGCACGGTTACCGTGAGCACTGTCACTAAGAGCATAATCACCATAGGCACTGTGAACATGGAGACTATCACCTTGAGCACTGTCACCATGAGCACTTTCACCATGAGCAATTTCAACAGGATCACTTTCACCATGAGAACTGTCACCACGGGGACTCTCACCATTGGCACTGTCTCCGAAGGGTTTTCATGATGAGCACTATTACCATGGGCATTGTCTCCATGGGCAGTTTCACCATGAGCACTGTCACTATTGGCACTCTTACCATCGGCACTGTCACCATGAGCCTTGTCACACTGGGCGCTGTCACCATGGGCACTGTCACCGTGGGCACTGTCACAATGGGAAGTATCACCCTGGGCTTTGTCAGCCTTGGCACTCTCCGCGTGGGCACTGACATCATGACATCTATCACCATAAACACTGTAAACATGGGCACTGTCACCATGAGCACAGACACCATGAGCACTGCCACAATGAGCACTGTTATTTATGGCACTGCCAACATGAGCACTGTCACCATGAGCACTGTCACCATGGGCATGACACCATGGGCACTGTCACTGTGAGCACTACACCATGAGAATTGTGACTATGGGCACTGTAACCATGGACACTCTCACCATGGGAACTATCACTGTGAACACTGTCACTGTGTGCAGTGTCACCATGCGCACTGTCACTGTAAGGACTAACACCGTAAGCAAAGTCACCATGAGCAATGTCACCATGGGCACTGTCACCATTTTGCTCTGCCACCATGTGCAGTGTCACCATGGTTAATATCACCATAGGCACTTTCACCGTGAGGAATGTGACCGTACGGTATGATTCTATGGGCACTGGCACCATGGGCATTGTTACTGTGAGCACAGTCACAATGGGCACTATCACCGTGAGAAATCTGACCATGCTATCTGTCCCCATGGGCACTGTCACCGTGAGAAGTGTCACCATGGGCACTGTCACTGTCGGCACTGTCACCATGGGCACTGTCATTGTGGGCACGGTCTCCATGGCCACTGCCACCGAGTGCTCTGTCACCATGAACTCTGTAACAATGCCCATTATCACCGTGTGCACTGTCACCATGGGCACTATCACCGTGAGCACTGTCAGCATGTGCACTGTCACTATTTAGCACTGTCACCAGGTGAACTACCACCATGGGCACTGTCACGATGGGCTCTATCACCGTGAGCACAGTTACCATGGGCACTGTAACAATGCACAGTGTCACCATCAGTATTGTCCCGATGGGAACTGCCACCAAGAGCACTGTCACCATTAGCACTGTCACCACGAGCAATGTCACCTGGGCACTGCTATTATGAGCACTGTCACCATGAGATCTGTTGCTATGAGAACTGCCACCATGGGTATTTTCAACATGAGTACTCTCACCATGGTATCATCACCATTTGCACTGTCACCATGAGCACTATTACCGTGAGAACTATCACCGTGAGCACTCTCACTGTGGTCACTGTCACCATGAGCACTGTCGGCATGGGTACTGGCACAATGTAGACAGGCACCATGAGCACTGTCACGATGGGCACCATCTGTGAGAGCACTCTCACCATGGTCACTGTCACCATGGGCACTGTTACCATGAGCACTGTCACCATAGGCAATGGCACCATGGGCCCTGTCATGATGGGCAGTGTCACCATGGGAACTCTCACTGTGAGCACTGTCACCATGGACACTGGAAACATGAGAACTGTCACCGTGAGTACTGTCACCATGAGTACTGTCTGCATGGGTTGTCACCATGTGCACTTTCACCATGAGAATTGTTAATAGGGGCATTGTCACCATTTTTCACTGCCACCATGTGCAGTGTCACCATGGGCACTATCACCATGGAAAATATCACCGTGAACACTGTCACCATGAACACTGCAACTGTGTGCAGTGTCACCATGCACAATGTCACCGTAAGGACTATCATTGTAAGCAAAGTCACTATGAGCAATGTCACCATGGGCACTGTCACCATTTTGCACTGCCACCAGGTGCAGTGTCACCATAGGCACTTTCACCGTGAGAAATGTGACCGTGCGGAATGTCTCTATGGGCACTGGCACCATGGGCATTGTCACTGTGAGCACTGTCACAACGGGTGCTATCACCGTGAGAAATCGCACCATGCTAACTGTCCCTATTGGCACTGTCAGCGTGAGAAGTGTCTCCAGGGGCACTGTCACTGTTGGCACTGTCACCATGGGCACTGTCTTTGTGGGCACTGTCTCCATGGCCACTGCCACGGTGTGCTCTGTCACCATGAACTCTGTAACAATGCCCATTATCACCGTGTGCACTTTCACCATGGGCAATATCTCCATGAGCACTGTCAGCATGTGCAGTGTCACTATTTAGCACTCTCACCAGGTGAACTACCACCATGGGCACTGTCACCGTGAGCACGGTTACCATGGGCACTGTAACAATGCACAGCGTCACCATCAGTATTGTCTCGATGGGAACTGCCACCAAGAGCACTGTCACCATTAGCACTGTCACCACGAGCACTGGCACCTGGGCACTGCTATTATGAGCACTGTCACCATGAGATCTGTCGCTATGAGAACTGCCACCATGCGTATTTTCAACATGAGTACTGTCACCATGGTATTGTCACCATTTGCACTGTCACCATGAGTACTATTACCGTGAGCACTATCACCGTGAGCACTCTCTCTGTGGTCACTGTCACCATGAGCACTGTGGCCATGAGTACTGGCACAATGTAGACAGGCACCATGAGCACTGTCACCATGGGCACCATCAATGTGAGCACTCTCTCCATGGTCACTGTCACCATGTGCACTGTTACCATGAGCATCATCACCATTATCATTTGCCCCATGGGCCCTGTCATCGTGGGCAGTGTCACCATGGGCACGCTCACTGTGAGCACTGTCACCATGGATACTGCAAACATGGGAACTGTCACCGTGAGTACTGTCACCTTGAGTACTGTCTGCATGGGTTGTCACCATGTGCACTGTCAGCATGAGAACTGTCAACAGGGGCACTGTCACCATTTTTCACTGCCACCATGTGCAATGTCACCATGGGCACTATCACCATGGAAATTATGGCAGTGAACACTGTCACCATGAACACTGCAACTGTGTGCAGTGTCACCATGCACACTGTCACCGTAAGGACTATCACTGTAAGCAAAGTCATTATGAGCAATGTCACCAGGGGCACTGTCACCATTTTGCAATGCCACGAGGTGCAGTGTCACCATAGGCACTTTCACCGTGAGAAATGGGACCGTGCGGAATGTCTCTATGGGCACTGGCACCATGGGCATTGTCTCTGTGAGCACTGTCACAACGGGAACTATCACCGTGAGAAATCTCATCATGGTAACTGTCGCCATGGGCACATTCACTGTGAGAAGTGTCACCATGGGCACTGTCACTGTCGGAACTGTTACCATGGGCACTGTCATTGTGGGCAATGTCACCATGGCCACTGCCAACTTGGGCTCTATCAGGATGAACACTTTAATAATACCCATTATCACCGTGGGCACTGTCACCATAGGCATTATCACCGTGAGCACTGTCAGCATGTGCACTGTCACTATTTAGCACTGTCACCATGTGAACTACCGCCATGGGCACTGTCACGATGTGCACTATCACTGTGAGCACGGTTACCATGGGCACTCTATCAATGTGCAGTGTCACCATCGGTACTGTCCCCATGGGCACTGGCACCAAGATCTCTCTCACCATTAGCACTGTCACCACGAGGACTGCCACCTTGTGCAATGTTATTACGAGAACTGTCAGCATGAGATCTGTCGCTATGAGAACTGCCACCATGGGTATTTACAACATGAGTACTGTCACCATGTGTATTGTCAACATTTTCACTGTCACCATGAGAACTGTCGCTATGAGAACTGCCACCATGACTATTTTCAACATGAGTACTGTCACCATGGGTATTGTCACCATTTGCACTGTCACCATGAGCACTATTTCCGTGAGATCTATCACAGTGAGCACTCTCACTGTGGTCAGTGTCACCATGACCACTGTCGCCATGGGTACTGGCACAATGCGGACTGGCACCATGAGCCCTGTCACCATGCGCACTATCAGTGTGAGCACACTCACCATGGTCACTGTCACCATGTGCACTGTTACCATGAGCACTGTCACCATACTCAATGGCGACGTGGGAACTTTCATCATGGGCACTGTCATGATGTGCAGTGTTACCATGGGCACTATCACTTTGAGCACTGTCACCACGGGTACAGCTACCATGAGCTGTGTCAGCATCGGTTGTGACCGTGTGCATTGTCACAATGAGAACTGTCAGCATGGGAACTGTCACCATTTTTCACTGCCACCATGTGCACTACCAACATGTGCACTGTCACCATGTTCACTATCTCCGTGAGCACTGTCACCATGAGTACTGTTATCATGGGCACTGTCACCAAGGGCACAGCCACCATGTGCACTGTTAACATGGTCACTATCACCATGGGAACTACCAACATGGGCACTATCATCATGAGCACTTTCACAATGGGAACTGCCACCATGGGCACTATTAACACGATCACAATCACCATGGGCAGTATCCCCAAGGGCACTGTCAGTTTCAGCACTATCACCATGGGTACTGCAACCATGACAACTGTCACCGTAAGCACTGTCCCCATTCTCTGTATCACCATGTGCACTGTCACCATGGGCACTATCACCTTGAGAACTGTCAGCCTGGGCACTGTCACCATGGGTATTGTGACTTTGGGCAATGTCACCATGAGCACTGTCACCTTGGGCACTGGCACAATGTGGACTGTCACCATGAGCACTGTCATCATGGGCAGTATCACCATTAGAAGTGTCACCGTGGTCACTGTCACCATGGCCACTCTCACCGTGAGCACTATCACCGTGAGTGTTGTGACCATGGGCACTTTCACCATGGGCAGTGTCCCCATGGACAATTTCACTGTTACTACTGTCACCATGGACACTATAACTATGGGCACTGTCACCGTGGGCTCTGTCACCATGGGCACTTTCACCATGAGCACTGCCACTCTGACCACTCTCATCATAAGAACTGTCACCATGGGCACATTCACGATGGGCACTTCCAACATTGGCACTATCACCATGAGCACTGTCAACAAGAGCACTGTCGTGGTGGGGAATGTCACCATGCGCAATGTCACCACAAGGACTATCACATTAAGCAATGTCACCATGGTCACTGTCACCATTTTGCACTGCCACCATGTGCATTATCACCTTAGGCACTGTCACCATGTGCACTTGATCACTGAGTACTGTCACCATGGGTAATATCACCATGGGCACTGTCACAGTGAGAAATTTCACCGTGAGCAATGCCATGATGGGCACTGGCGCCGTTGGTCTTCTCACGATTAGCACTGAAACAATGTGCACTATCACTGTGAGAAATCTCACCGTGCTAACTGTCCCCAAGGGCACTGTCACAGAGAGAAAAGTCATCATGGGCACTGTCACAGTCAGTATTCTCACCTTAGGCACTCTCATTGTGGGCAATGTCTCCATGAGCTCTATTACCATGAACACTGCTACCGTGAACACTCTCATGATAAGAACTGTCACCATGGACACAGACACCATGGGCACTCTCACGGTGTGCACTGTCACCAGGGGCACTGTCACAATGGGCACTGTCACCATGAGCACTCTCACCATGGTCACTATCACCATGAGCAATATCACCATGGGCACTCTCACTATTTTGCACTGCCACCAGATGCACCATGACCATGTGCACTGTCACCATGGGCAATGTCACCATCGGGAGTCTCACCATGGGCACTGCCACCATGAGCACTGTCACCAAGAGCAATGTCACCTCGAGCACTGCCACAATGAGCACTGTCACAAGAACAGTCAGTATGAGAAGTGCCACCATGGGCACTTTCACCATGATTACTATCACCTGGGTATTGTCACCTTTGGCACTGTCAACGTGCCTACTATCACCGTGAGAACTATCACCATGAGCACTGTCACCACGGGCACAGCCTTAATGCGGACTGTCATCATGAACCCTGTCACCATGGGCACTATCACGGTGAGAACAGTCACCGTGGTCACGGTCACCATGGGCACGGTCACCGTGAGCACTGTCACTAAGAGCATAATCACCATAGGCACTGTCACCTTGAGAACAGTCACCATGGGCACTCTCAACATGGAGACTATCACCTGGAACACTGTCACCATGAGCAATTTCAAAAAGATCACCTTCACCATGAGAACTTACACCATGCGGACTCTAACCATTGGCACTGCCTCTGAGGCGTTGTCATGATGAGCCCTATCACCATGGGCAGTGTCTCCATGGGCAGTGTCACCGTGAGCAATCTCACTATTGGCACTATCAACATCGGCACGGTCAGCATCGGCATGGTAACCGTGAGCACTGTCACAATGGGCATTGTCACACTGGGTGCTGTCACCATGGGCACAGTCACTGCTGGCACTCTCACCATGGGCACTGTGATCTTGGGTACTGTCACTATGGGCTCTGCCACTGTTGGCACTGTCACAATGGGAAATATTACCATGGGCTTTGTCAGCGTGTGCAATGTCACACTGGGCACGGCCACCATGATATCTATCACCATAGGCACTGTCACCATGGGCACTGTCACCATGAGCACGGTCACCATGAGCACTGCCACAATGAGCACTGTCACTTATGGCACTGTCCTCATGAGAAATGTCACCATTGTCACTGTCACCATGGACAGGACACGCTGGGTATTGTCACCATGGGCACTGTCTATGAGCAGTCTCACCATGGGAATTGTCACCTTAGTTACTGTCAACATGGGCACTGTCACCGTGAACACTCTTACCATCAGCTCTGTTACCCTGGGTATTTTCACCATGGGAACTATCACCGTGACAGTTGTGAACATGGGTATTCTCAGCATGGGCACTATCACCATGAGCAATGTCACCATGAATACTGTCACCATGGGCAGTGTCACCGTGAGCACTGTCAGCATGTGCACTGTCACTATTTAATACTGTCACCAGGTGAACTACCACCATGGGCACTGTCACGTTGTGCACTATCACCGTGAGCACAGTTACCATGGGCACTCTAACAATGTGCAGTGTCACCATCGGTACTGTCCGGATGGGCACTGGCACCAAGAGCACTCTCACCATTAGCACTGTCACCACGAGGACTGCCACCTTGGGCAATGCTATTACGAGAACTGTCACCATGAGAACTGTCGTTATGAGAACTGCCACGATGGGTATTTAAAACATGAGTACTGTCACCATGGGTATTTTCACCATTTGCACTGTCACCATGAGCACTATTACCGTGAGCTCTATCACAGTGAGCACTCTCACTGTGGTCAGTGTCACCATGACCACTGTCACCATGGGTACTGGCACAATGCGGACTGGCACCATGAGCCCTGTCACCATGGGCACTATCAGTGTGAGCACTCTCACCATGGTCACTATCACCATGGGCACTGTTACCATGAGCACTGTCACCATAGACAATGGCGACGTGGGAACTTTCATCATGGGCACTGTCATCATGGGCAGTGTTACCATGGGCACTATCACTGTGAGCACTGTCACCACGGGTAGAGCTACCATGAGCAGTGTCAGCATCGGTTGTGACAGTGTGCATTGTCACAATGAGAACTGTCAGCATGGGAACTGTCACCATTTTTCACTGCCACCATGTGCACTACCACCATGTGCACTGTCACCATGGGCACTATCTCCGTGAGCACTGTCACCGTGAATACTGTCATCATGGGCACTGTCACCAAGGGCACAGCCACCATGTGCACTGTTAACATGGTCACTATCACCATGAGCACTGTCACCATGGGAACTACCCACATGGGCACTGTCATCATGAACACTTTCACAATGGGAACTGCCACCATGGGCACTATTAACACGAGCACACTCACCATGGGCACTATCCCCATGGGCACTGTCAGTTTCAGCACTATCACTATGGGTACTGCAACCATGACCACTGTCACCATAAGCACTGTCCCCCTTCTCTGTATCACCATGTGCACTGTCACCATGGGCACTATCACCTTGAGAACTGTCAGCCTGGGCACTGTCACCATGGGTATTGTGACTTTGGGCACCGTCACCATGAGCACTGTCACCTTGGGCACTGGCACAATGTGGACTGTCACCATGAGCACTGTCATCATGGGCAGTATCACCATTAGAACTGTCACCGTGGTCACTGTCACCATGGCCACTCTCACCGTGAGCACTATCACCGTGAGTGTTTTGACCATGGGCACTTTCACCATGGGCAGTGTCCCCATGGACAATTTCACTGTTAGGACTGTCACCATGGACACTATAATTATGGGCACTGTCACCGTGGGCTCTTTCACCATGGGCACTTTCACCATGAGCACTGCCACTCTGACCACTCTCATCATAAGAACTGTCACCATGGGCACTTTCACGATGGGCATCTCCAACATTGGCACTATCACCATGAGCACTGTCAACAAGAGCACTGTCATGGTGGGCAATGTCTCCATGCGCAATGTCACCACAAGGACTATCACATTAAGCAAAGTCACCATGGGCACTGTCACCATTTTGCACTGCCACCGTGTGCACTATCACCTTAGGCACTGTCACCATGAGCTCTTGATCACTGAGTACTCTCACCATGGGTAATATCACCATGGTCACTGTCAACATAATAACTATCACCGTGAGCAATGCCATGATGGGCAGTGGCGCCATGGGTCTTGTCACTATTAGCACTGAATCAATGGGCACTATCACCGTGAGAAATCTCACCACGCTAAGTGTCCCCAAGGGCACTCTCACAGATAGAAAATTCACCATGGCCACTGTAACAGTCAGTATTCTCGCCATTGGCACTCTCATTGTGGCAATGCCTCCGTGAGCACTATTACCATGAAAACTGCTACCATGAACACTCTCATGATAAGAAGTGTCACCATGGGCACTCTCACGGTGTGCACTGTCGCTAGGGGCACTGTCACCATGGGCACTGTCACCATGAGCACTGTAAACATGGGCACTATCACCATGGGCACTATCACCATGAGCAATATCACCAGGGGCACTCTCACTATTTTGCACTGCCACCAGATGCACCATGACCATGTGCACTGTCACCATGGGCAGTGTCACCATCAGTAGTCTCACCATGGACACTGCCACCATGAGCACTGTCACCAAGAGCACTGTCATCACGAGCACTGCCATCATGGGCACTTTCACCATGATTAATGTCACCGTGGGTACTGTCACCTTCTCCCTGTCAATGTGTGTACTATCACCATGAGCACCATCACCCTGAGCATTGTCACCACGGGCACAGCCTCAATTCGGTTTGTCACCATGAACACAGTCACCATGGGAACTATCACGGTAGGAACAGTCACCATGGTCACTGTCACCATGGGCACTGTTACTGTGAGCACTGTCACTAAGAGCATTATCACCATAGGCTCTGTTACCATGAGAACAGTCAACATGGGCTCTGTCAACATTGAGACTATCACCTTTAGCACTGTCACCATGAGCAATTTCAACAGTGTCACTTTCACCATGAGAACTGTCACCACGGGGACTCTCACCATTGGCACTGCTTCCGAGGGGTTGTCACGATGATCACTATCACCATGGGCAGTGTCTCCATGGGCAGTTTCACCGTGAGCACTCTCACTATTGGCACTATCATGATCGCCACTGTCAACATCGGCACGGTCACCATGAGCACTGTCACAATGGGCGTTGTCACATTGGGCACTGTCACCATGGACACAGTCACCATTAGAACTCTCACCATGGGCACTGTGATCTTGGACACAGTCACCATGGGCTTTGTCACTGTGGGCACTGTCAAAATGGGAAGTATCAACATGGGCTTTGTCAGCGTGAGCACTGTCACCATGAGCACGGCCACCGTGACATGTATCACCATAAACACTGTAACCATGGGCACTGTCACTATGAGCACGGTCACCATGAGCACTGCCACAATGAGCACTGCCACTTATGAAACTGTCCACGTGAGCATTGTCACCATGATCACTGTCACCTTGAGCACTCTCACCATTTCAGATGTCACCTTAGGTACTGTCTCCGTGAGCACTTTTGCCATGAGCTCTGTCACCCTGCGTATTGTCACCATGGGCACTATCAATGTGAGTGTTGTGAACATGGGCACTCTCACCATGAGCAATGTCACCATGAATACTGTCTCCCTGTGTATTGTCACCATGGGCACTGTCACTGTGAGCACTACACCGTGAGAATTGTGACTATGGGCACTGTCACCATGGGCACATTCACCATCAGCACTATCGCTGTGAGCACTGTCACAATGAGCACTGTCACTCTCGCAGTTTCACCATACACACTATCACCATAAGGACTATCACTGTAAAGAATTTCACCATGAGCAATATCACCATGGGCACTGTCACCCTTTTGCACTGCCACCATGTGCAGTGTCACCATGGGCACTTTTACCAAGAGTACTGTAACCGTGGGTAATATCACCATGGTCACTGTCACCGTGAGCACTGTCATCATGGGCACTTTCACCGTGGGCACTGTCACAATGGGATGTATCACCATGTGCTTTGTCAGCCTGGGTGCTGTCACCGTGGGCACTGACACTGTGACATCTATCACCATAGACACTGTAAACATGGGCACTGTCACCATGAGCACATTTACCATGAGCACTGTCACCATGGGCATGACACCATGGGCATTGTCACCCTAGGTACTCTCACCATAGGCATTATCACTGTGAGAATTGTGAACATGGACACTATCACCATGGGTACTATCACTGTGAGCACTCTCACCATGGTCACTATCACCATGGACACTGTTACCATGAGCACTGTCACCATAGGCAATGATGCCATGGGCACTGTCAACTTTGGCACTGCCACCATGGGCACTATCACTGTGATCACTGTCACCATGGGTACTGCAACAATGAGAACTGTCACCGTGAGTACTGTCTGCATTGGTTGTCACCATGTGCACTGTCACCATGAGAACTGTCAACATGGGCACTGTCACCATTTTTCACTGCCACGATGTACATTTCCCATAGTGATATTATCCGTAGTGACAGTACTCAATGATAAAGGGCCCATGGTGACAGTGCCCATGGTGATAGTGCACATGGTGACAGTGTCCATGGTGATATTGTGCATGGTGACATTTCTTAAGGTGATAGTCCTTGTGGTGATAGTGCACATGGTGACAGTGCAAATGGTGACAATACCCATGGCGACAGTACTCATGGTGAAAATACCCATGGTGGCAGTTCTCATAGCGACAATTCTCAGGGTGACAGTGCTCATAATAGCAGGGTCCAAGGTGGCAGTGCTTCCGGTGACAGTGGTCATAGTGACAGTTCACTTGGTGACAGTTCCCATGGGAAGAGAACTGATGGTGAAAATGCTCTTTGTGAGAGTGCCAATGGTTACCTTGGTCTCGGGAATATTGCACATGATGAGAGTGCCCATGGTGACATTGCCCATGGAGACACGGCTCACTGTGACAGTTCTCATGGTGACAGTGCTCATGGTGGAAGTGCCCATGGTGACACTGCTCATTGTGGCAGTGCTCATGGTGACAGTGCCGATGATGACAGTACTTGTGGTGATAGAGTTCACAGTCGCTGTGCTCATGTTGATAGTGCTCATGGAAGCAGTTCCCTCAGTGACACTGCTCATGCTGGCAATGCCCACGTTGATAGACGCATGGTGACAGTGCCCACAATCGCAGTGCAATGGTGAGAGAGCTCATGGTGACAGTGAAACAGGTGACAGTGCCCATGAAGACAATGGCCATGGTTACAGTGCCCATGTGCCAAGGCCCATGGTGACAGTGCCCACGGTGACACTGACCATGATGTCACTGCCCATGGTGATAGTGCCCATGGTGACAGTGCCCATGTTTACAATGCTCATGGTGACACTGCCCATGGTGGCAGTGCCCCTGGTTACAGTGCACACCATGAGTATGCACATGATGGTCATGCCAGTTGTGACAGTGCCCATGGTGACAGTACTTTTGATGATAGTGCTCACGGAAGAAGTGTTCATGGTAATAATACTCACGGTGGCAGTGCCCGCAGTGACAGTGCTCATGGACAGTGCCAAAAGTGACAGTGCCCTTGATGAGAGTTGCCCTGATGACACAGCTCACAGTGATAGTGCCATTGTGACAGTGCTAAGAGTGACAATGCCTAATGTGCCAGTGCCCATTGAGACATGCCACACGGTGACAGTTCTCACAGTGACAGTGCCCATGGTGAATTTACCCATGGTGACAGTACTCGTGGTTAATTTGCCCATGGTGATACTGCACATGGTGGCAGGGCGAAATGGTGACAGAGCCCATGGTGACATTGCTCATGGTGACATTGCTTAAGGTGAGAGTGCGCCTGCTGACAGTGCTCACGGTGATAGTGCCCTTGGTGAAAGTGCCCATGGTGACAGTGCCCATAGTCACAATTCTCATAGTGTAGTGCTCATGGTGACAGTGCCCATGGTAACAATACCCAGGGTGATAGTACTCATGGTGACAGTGCTCATGGTGAGAGTCCCCATGCTGACAGTGCCCATGTTCACAATTCTCACAGTAATAGTGCCCATGGTGACAATACCCAGGGTGACAGAGCTCACGGTAACAGACCTCACGGTGGCAGTTCCCACGTTGACAGTGCCCATGGTGACAAAGCCCATGGTGATACTTCCCATTGTGACAGTGCCCATGGTGACAGTGCCCAAGATCAGAGTGCCCATGCTGACCTTGTGCATGGTGACACTACACATGGTGAAAATGCCTATGGTGGCAATTCTCATAGTGAGAGTTCTCATGGTGACAGTGCTCATGGTGGCAGTGCCCTAGGAGGCAGTGCTCGAGGTGACAGTGCTCTTGGTGACAGTGCTCATGGTGGCAGTTCCCATGATGAGAGTACCGATGGTGGCAGTGCACATGGTGAGATTACCGATGGTGGCAGTGCGCATGGTGACTGTTTTCATGGTGATAGTGCCTATGGTGACAATGCTCATCATGACAGTTCCCATGGTGACCCGGCCACAGTGTAAGTGCTCATGGTGATACTGCTCAAGGTGATAGTGCCCATGGTGGCTGTCCTAACATTGATAATGCCCATGGTGAAATTTCCCATGGTGACAGTTCCCATGGTGAAAGTGCTCCTGATTACAGTGCCCATATTCGGAGTTCCCACTGTGACAGTGCTCATGGTGGCAGTGCCCTGGGTGGCAGTCCTTGTGGTGACAGTGCTCATGGTGGCAGTTCCCATGGTGAGAGTACCGATGTTAGCTCTCCACATGGTGACATTGCCCATGGTAACCGGGCTCACAGTGATAGTGCCTAATGTGACAGTGCTCACGGTGATAGTGCCGATGGTGATAGTTCTCACGGTGATAGTGCCCATTGTTAAGGTGCCCATTGTGACAGTGCTCATGGTAATTGTGAGCCTAGTGATAGTGCACTTGGTGACTGTGACCATGTTGACAGTACACATGGTGATACTGCTCAAGATGATAGTGCCCATGTTGACAGTGAGCATGGTGACACTTCTCATGGTGACAGTGCCTATGATGACAATGTTCATCATGACAGTGTCCATAGTGACACTGCCAGGGTGACAGTGCCAATGGTGACAGTGGCCATGGTGATACTGCACAAAGTGATAGTGCCCATGGTGATAGTCCTCACGTTAATAGTTCCCATGGTGAAATAGCCCATGTTGAAAGTGCTCATGATGACAGTGCCCATGATGGTAGATCCCATGGTGACAGTGCTCACAGTGATACTGACCATGGAAAGAGTGCATATGGTGGCTGTGCCCTTGGTGAAAATGCCCATGCTGACAGTACTGTTGGTGACAGAGCTCACGGTGATAGTGCCCATGGTGACAGTGTACATGTTTGTAGAGCACATGGTGGCAGTGAAAAATGGTGACAGTTCCCATGGTGAGAGTAATCATGGTTAAAGTGCACACAGTAACCACCCATGATGACATTCCTCACAGTTACAGGGCACAAGTTTGCAGGACCCATGCTGACAGTGCCCACAGTGACACTGCCCATGATGACAGTGCCCAAGGTGAGAGTGCCCATGGTCACATTGCCTCTGGTGACAGTGCTCACTGTGATAGTGCCCATGGTTAAACTGCCCATGGTGACAGCGTTCACTGTAATAGTTCCCATAGTTATAGTGCACTTAGTGGCCGTGCCCATGGTGACAGTACACATGGTGATATTGCTCATGGTGATAGTGCCCATGGTGACAGTGTCCATGGTGACGGTTCTCACGGTGAGAGTGCCCATGGTGATAAACTTCATGATGAGAGTGCCCATGGTGACATTCCTCACAGTGATAGTGCCCATGGTGATAGTACACTGGGTGGCTGTGCCCATTGTGACAGTGCCCATGGTGACAGTGCCCATGGAGGCAGTGCCCACAATGACAGTGCCCATGGTGACAGTGACGACAGTGACAGTGCCCATGGTGACAGTTCTCACGGTGACAGTGCCATGGAGACAGTTAGCATGGTGAGATTTCTCACAGTAATAGTGCTCATTGTCACAATGCTCATACTGACAATGCCATTTGTGCCAGGTCCCATCAAGACATGCCGCACTGTGACAGTTCCATGGTGACAGTGCCCCTCATGATATTACCCATTGTGAGAGTAATCATGATTAAAGTGCTCATGGTGACACTGCTTATGGTGGCAGTGCAATATGGTGACAGTGCCCATGGTGACATTGCTCATAGTGACATTGCTTACAGTGATAGTCCTTACGGTGATAGTGTGCATGGTGACACTGCACACTGTGACAGTGTTCATGGTGACAGTGCTCTCGGTAATAGTGCCCATTGTGAAAGTGCCCATGTTGACAGTGCCCACAGTCACAATTCTCACAGTGTAGTGCTCACGGTGATAGTGTTCATGGTGACAGTACCCAGGCTGACAGTATTTATGGTGACAGGTCTCATGGTGATAGTGCCCATGGTGAGAGTACCTAGGGTGAAAATGCCCATGGTGAGAGTGCTCATGGTGACAGTGCCCATGGTGAAAATACCCACGGTGCCATGCCCATGGTGACAGTGCTGATGGTGACCCTGCTCATGTTGGCAGTGCCATAAGTGACAGTGCTCATTGTGGCAGTGGTCATGGTGATGGTGCTCATGGTGACAGTGCGCATGTTGACAGTGCGCATAATTACAGTGCTTATGGTGATAGATGCCATGGTGTAAGTGCCCAAGGTGACAGTGCCCACGCTGATGAATCCCATGGTGATGCTTCCCATTGTGACAGTGCCCACGGTGAAAGTGCACGTGGTGACAGTGCCCAAGATCACAGTGCCCATGGTGACAGTGCTAATGGTGACAGTGCCTATGGTGATAAATCTCTTAGTGAGAGTGCTCACGTTGACACTGCCCATGGTGACAGTGCCCAGTGTGACAAGGCCCAAGGTGACAGTGCTCATGTTGACCATGCCCATGGTGACAGTGCTGATGGTGATAGTACGAATAGAGACAGTGCTCACGGTGAAACTGCCCATGTAGATATTGCCCATTGTGATAGTGCTCATGGTGACAACTGCAAGGTGTCAGTACCAATGGTGATAGTCACCGTGGTGATAGTTCTCAGGGTGAAAGTGACCAAGGTGACATTGCTCATGGTGACAGTGCTCAAGGTGATAGTCTCCATGTTGACAGTGCCCATGGTGACAGTTCTCACGGTGACATTGCCTATGGTGATAATTCTTATAGTGAGAGTGCTCACGTTGACACTGCCCATGGTGACCGTGACCACGGAGACTGTTCTCACCGTGATACTGCCCATGGTGACAGTCCACACTGTGGCTGTACCCATGGTGACACTGCTCAGGGTGATGGTGCTCACAGTGATAGAGCTCATGGTGATAGTGCCCAAGGTGACAATACCCACGGTGACAGTAATCATGGTGAAAATGCCCATGGTGGGAATTATCATAGTGACAGTTCTCATTGTGAACAGTGCTCATGGTGGCAATATCCAAGGTGGCAATGCTCGTGCTGACACTGCTCTTGGAGACAGTTCTCATGGTTGCAGTGCCCATGGTAATCGTGCTCATGGTGATAGTGCCTATGGTGACAGTGTCCATGGTCATAGTGCACCTGGTGGCAGTGCAATATAGTGACACTGCCAATGGTGACATTTCTCATGGTGACATTGCTCATGGTGATAGTGCCCATGGTGACTGTGCCCATGGTGACAGTGCTCATGGTGACATTGCCCATGGTGGCAGTGCCCCTGGTGACAGTGCACACCGTTAGAGTGTCCACGGTGGTCTCGGCATTGGTGACAGATCCCATGGTGACAGTTCTTATGATGATAGTGCTCACAGAAGCAGTGTTCATGGTAATAATGCTCACGGTGGCAGTGCCCACAGTGACAGTGCCCATAGACAGTGCCAAAAGTGACAGTGCCCATGGTGACAGTACTTAAGATGATAGTGCTCACAGGAGCAGTGTTCATGGTAATAATGCTCACGGTGGCAGTGCCCACAGTGAGAGTGCTCATGGACAGTGCCAAAAGTGACAGTGCCCATGGTGAAAGTTACCATTGTGAGACAGCTCACAGTGATTGTGCCCATTGTGGCAGTGCTCAGAGTGACAATGTCCATTGTGCCAGTGCCCATTGATACATGCCACATGGTGACAGTTCTCACAGTGACAGTGCCCATGGTGATTTTACCCATGGTGACAGTACTCATGGTTAAAGTGCCCATGGTGATACTGCACATGGTGGCAGTGTGAAATGGTGACAGAGCCCATGGTGACACTGCTCATGGTGACATTGCTTAGGGTGATAGTCCTTACGGTGATAGTGCACCTGGTGACAGTACTCACGGTTATAGTGCCCTTGGTGAAAGTTCCATGGTGACAGTGCACATCGTGATAGTCCCCATGCTGAGAGTGCCCATGTCCACAATTCTCAGAGTGATAGTGCCCATGGTGACAATACCCAGGGTGACAGAGCTCACAGTAACAGATCTCACGGTGTCAGTGCCCACAGTGACAGTGCCCATGCTGTCAAAGCCCATGGTCATACTTCCCATTGTGACAGTGCCCACGATGACAGTGCCCATGGTGACAGTGTCCAAGATGAGAGAGCCCATGCTGACATTGCGCATGGTGAGAGTACTCATGGTGAATATGCCTATGGTGGCATTTCTCATAGTGAGAGTTCTCATGGTGACAGTGCTCATGGTGGCAGTGCCCTAGGAAGCAGTGCTCGTGGTGACAGTGCTCTTGGTGACAGTGCTCATTGTGGCAGTTCCCATGGTGGCAGTGCACATGGTGAGATTACCGATGGTGGCAGTGCACATGGTGACTGTTCTCATGGTGACAGTGCCTATGGTGACAATGCTGTTCGTGACAGTGCCCATGGTGATGCTGCGACAGTGAGACTGCCACGGTGTAAGTACTTATGGTGACAGTGACCATGGTGATACTGTTCAAGTTGATAGTGCCCATGGTGGCTGTCCTAATATTGATAATGCCCATGTTGAAAGTTCCCATGGTGAAAGTGCTCCTGATTACTGTACCCATATTCGGAGTTCCCATGGTGACCCTGCTCATGATGGCAGTGCCCTGGGTGGCAGTCCTGGTGGTGACATTGCTCATGGTGGCAGTTCCCATGGTGAGAGTACTGATGGTAGCTGTGCACATGGTGACATTGCCCATGGTAACCTTGCTCACTGTGATAGTGCCCATGGTGACAGTGCTCACAGTGATAGTGCAGATGGTGATAGTTCTCATGGTGATAGTGCCCATGGTTAAGGTGCACATTGTGACAGTGCTCACGGTAATTGTGGGCATAGTCATAGTGCACTTGGTGATCGTACCCATGTTGACAGTACACATGGTGACACTTCTCACGGTGACAGTGCCTATGATGAAAATGTTCATCATGACAGTGCCCATGGTGACACTGCCACAGTGACAGTGCCAATGGTGACAGTGACCATGGTGACAATACTTATGATGATATTGCTCACGTAAGCAGTGTTCATGGTAATAATGCTCATGGTGGCAGTGCCCACATTGACAGTGCTCATGGACAGTGCTGACACAGACAGTGCCCATGGTGACACTTACCATGGTGAGAGAGCTCACGGTGATAGTGCCCATTGTGACAGTGCTCAGAGTGACTATCCCCATTGTGCCAGTGCCCATCGAGACATGCCGCACGGTAACAGTTCTCACTGTGACAGTGCCCATGTTGATTTTACCCATGGTGACAGTACTCATGGTTAAAGTACCCATGGTGATACTGCACATGATGGCAGTGTGAAATGGTGACAGAGCCCATGTTGACATTGCTCAAGGTAACATTGTTTCAGGTGATGGTCCTTACAGTGATAGTGAGCCCGGTGACAGTGCTTACGGTGATAGTGCCTTTGGTGAAAGTTCCATGGTGACAGTGCCCATAGTCACAATTCTCAAGGTGTAGTGCTCACGGTGACAGTACATATGGTAACAATACCCAAGGTGATAGTACTCATGGTGGCAGTGCTCATGGTGATAGTCCCCATGCTTACAGTGCTCATGTTCACAATTCTCACGGTGACAGTGCTCATGGTGACAATATCCACGGTAGCAGAGTTCACGGTAACAGATCTCACGGTGGCAGTGCCCACGGTCACAGAGCCCATGCTGAGCAATCCGACGGTGATACTTCCCATTGTGACAGTGCCCACGATGACAGTGCCCATGGTGACAGTGCCCAAGATCAGAGTGCCCATGCTGACATTGCTCATGGTGACAGTACTCATGGTGAAAATGCCTATGGTGGCAATTCTCATAGTGAGAGTTCTCATGGTGACAGTGCCCATGGTGGCAGTTCCCATGGTGAGTGTACCGTTGGTGGCAGTGCACATGGTGAGATTACTGATGGTGACAGTGCGCATGGTGACACTTCTCATGGTGACAGTGCCTATGATGACAATGTTCATCATGACAATATCTATGGTCACACTGCCATGGTGACAGTGTCAATGGTGACAGTGACCATGGTGATACAGCACAAAGTGATAGTGCCCATAGTGATAGTCCTCACGTTAATAGTTCCCATGGACATAGTTCTCATGGACAGTGCGAAAGTGACAGCGCCCATGGTGAGAGTTGCCCTGGTGACACAGCTCACTGTGATAGTGTCCATTGTAACAGTGCTAAGAGTGACAATGTCCATTGTGCCAGTGCCCATTGAGACATGCCACATGGTGACATTTCTCACAGTGACAGTGCCCATGATGATTTTACCCACGGTGACAGTACTCATGGTTAATTTGCCCATGGTGATACTGCACATGGTGGCAGGGTGAAATGGTGACAGAGCCCATGGTGACATTGCTCATGGTGACATTCCTTAAGGTGATAGTCCTTACGGTGATAGTTCACCTGGTGACAGTGCTCTCAGTGATAGTACTCTTGGTGAAAGTGCACATGGTGACAGTGCCCATAGTCACAATTCTCAAGGTGTAGTGCTCATGGTGACAGTGCCCATGGTAACAAAACCCAGGGTAATAGTACTCATGGTGACAGTGCTCATGGTGATATTCCCCATGGTGACAGTGGCCATGTTCACAATTCTCATGGTGACATTTCCCATGGTGACAGTGCTCATGGTTACAGTGCACACGGTAACAACCCATGATGCCATTCCTCACGGTTACAGTGCACAAGGTTGCAGGACCCATGGTGACAGTGTGCACAGTGACACTGCCCATGATGACAGTGCCCATGGTGACAGTGCCCACGGTCACATTGCCTCTGGTGACAGTGCTCACAGTGATAGTGCCCATGGTTAAACTGCCCATGGTGACAGCACTTATGGTAATAGTGCCCATAGTTATAGTGCACTTAGTGGTTGTGCCCATGGTGACAGTACACATGGTGATATTGCTCACGGTGATAGTGCCCATGGTGACAGTGTCCAAGGTGACAGCTCTCACGGTGAGAGTGCCCATGGTGATACAGCTCATTATGATAGTACCCATGGTGACATTCCTCACAGTGATAGTGCCCATGGGGATAGTAAACTTAGTGGCCGTGCCCATTGTGACAGTACCCATGGTGACAGTGCCCATGGAGGCAGTGCCCACAATGACAGTGCCCATGGTGACAGTGACGACTGTGACAGTGCCCATGGTGACAGTTCTCATGATGACAGTGCCATGGAGACAATTAGCATGATGAGATTTCTCACAGTGATATTGCTCATTGTCACAATGCTCATAGTGACAATGCCCTTGGTGCCAGTTCCCATCAAGACATGCCGCACTGTGACAGTTCTCACAGTGACAGTGCCCATCATAATATTACCCATTGTGAAAGTAATCATGATTAAAATGCCCATGGTGACACTTCTCATGGTGTCAGTACGAAATGGTGACAGTGCCCATGGTGACATTGCTCATGGTGACATTGCTTACCGTGATAGTCCTTACGGTGATAATGTGCATGGTGACAATGCACACAGTGACAGTGTTCTTGGTGACAGTGCTCTCGGTAATAGTGCCCTTTGTGAAAGTGCCCATGGTGACAGTGCCCACAGTCACAATTCTCACGGTGTAGTGCTCACGGTGATAGTGTTCATGGTGACAATACCCAGGTGAGAGTACTCATGGTGACAGTGCTCATGGTGATAGTGCCCATGGTGAGAGTCCCCATGTGTTCAATTCTCACTGTGATAGTGCCCATGGTGTCAATACCCTGGGTGGCTGAGCTCATGTTAACAGTTCTCACGGTGACAGTGCCCATGGTGAGAGTACCTAGGGTGAAAATGCTCATGGTGAGAGTGCTCATGGTGACAGTGCCCATGGTGACAATACCCAGGGTGCCATGCCCATGGTGACAGTGCTGATGGTGACACTGCTGATGTTGGCAGTGCCATAAGTGACAGTGCTCATTGTGGCAGTGGTCATGGTGATGGTGCTCATGGCGACAGTGCACATGATGACAGTGCGTATAATTACAGTGCTTATGGTGATAGATGTCATGGTGTAAGTGCCCAAGGTGACAGTGCCCATGCTGATAAATCCCATGGTGATACTTCCCATTGTGACAGTGCCCACAGTGAAAGTGCACATGGTGACAGTGCCCAAGATCACAGTGCCCATGGTGACAGTGCTTATGGTGACATTGCCCATGGTGACAGTGCCCAGTGTGACAATGCCCATGGTGAAAGTGCTCACATTGTCCATGCCCATGGTGAGAGTGCCGATGGTGATAGTACGAATAGAGACAGTGCACATGGTGAAACTGCCTATGTAGACATTGCCAATTGTTATAGTGCTCATGGTGACAACCGCATGGTGTCAGTGCCAATGGTGATAGTCACCGTGGTGATACTTCTCAGGGTGAGAGTGACCAAGGTGACATTGCTCATGGTGACAGTGCTCAAGGTGATAGTCTCCATGTTGACAGTGCCCATGGTGACACTTCTCACGGTGACAGGGCCTATGGTGATAATTCTCATAGTGAGAGTGCTCACGTTGACACTGCCCATGGTGAGAGTGACCATGGTGACTGTTCTCACTGTGATGCTGCCCATGGTGACAGTCCACATTGTGGCTGTGCCCATGGTGACACTGCTCAGGGAAATGGTGCTCACAGTGATAGTGCTCACTGTGACAGTGCCCAAGGTGACAATACCCATGGTGACAGTAATCATGGTGAAAATGCCCATGGTGTCAGTTCTCATAGTGACAGTTCTTATTGTGACATTGCTCATGGTGGCAGTGCTCATGGTGGCAGTGCACATGGTAATGGTGCTCATGTTGATAGTGTCCATGGTGACAGGGCACATGGTGGTAGTGCACCTGGTGGCAGTGCAAAATAGTGACAGTGGCCGTGGTGACAGTTCTCATGGTAATATGGCTCATGGTGATAGTGCCCATGGAGACAGTGCCCATGGTGACAGTGCTCATGGTGGCAGTGCCCTGGGTGGCAGTCCTCGTGTTGACAGTGCTCATGGTGGCAGTTCCCATGGTGAGAGTCCTGATGGGGCAGTGCACATGGTGACAGTGCCATGGCAACCATGCTCACGGTGATATGACCCATCGTTACAGTTATCACAACTGTTGTGCCGATGCTGATAATGCTCCCGGTGATAGTGCCCATGGTTAAGGTGCCCATGGTGACATTGTTCACAATAATGGTGAGCATAGTGATAGTGTACTTGTTGACCATGTCCATGGTGACAGGGCCCATGGTGACACTACCCATGGTGACAGTTCCCATGATGACAGTGTCCATGTTGACATTGCTCATGGTGAAATTGCCCATGGTGACAATTCTCACGGTGACATTGCCATTGGAGAGAGCACCCATATTGACAGTGCCCATGGTGACGTGCTCATGTTGATAGTGCTCACAGTGATAATGCCCATGGTGATATTGCCCATGGTGGCAGTGCCCATGGTGACAGTGCACACAGTGACAGTGCCCATGCTGACAGTTCTCATGGTGATAGAGCCCATGATGACAGTGCACATGGTGATTCTGCCAATGGTGACCTTACTCATGGTGACAGTCCTCATAGTTGCAGTACCCAGGGTGACACTGCTCAAACTGACAGTGCCCATGATGACAGAGCTCACTGTGACCATGCCCATAATGACAGTGCCCAAGGCCACAGCGCCCATGGTGACAATGCCTATGTTGACTCTGCTCACGGTGACATTGCCCATGGTGAGAATGACCATGGTGATATTTCTCATGGTGATAGTGCCCATGGAGACAGGTCTCATGGTGACAGTCCGCATTGTGCCAGTGTCTATGGTGACAGTGTTCACAGTGAAAGTGCTCCCGGTAATACTGCTCATGGTGACAATGCCCATGGTGAAAATACCCATGTTGACAGTATTCATCTTCATAGTGCCCATGGTGGCAATTCTCATAGTGACAGTTCTCATGGTGACAGTTCAAATGGTGGCAATACCCATGGTGACAGAGCTCATGGTAAAAATACCCATGGTGGCCATTCTTATAGCGACAGTTCTCATCATGACAGTGCTCATAATAGTAGTGCCCAATGTGGCAGTTCTCGTGGTGAGAGTGCTCTTGGTGACATTGCTCATGGTAATACTTCTCATGGTGACAGTGCCCATGGTGATATTACCCATGGTGACAGTACTCAATGATCAAGTGCCCATGGTGACAGTGCCCATGGTAACATTGCTCATGGTGACATTGCTTAAGGTGATACTCCTTGCAGTGATATTGCGCATGGTGACACTGCAAATGGTGACAATACACATGGTGACAATACTCATGGTGAAAATACCCATGGTGGCAGTTCCCATAGCGACCGTTTTCATGGTGACAGTACTCATAATAGCAGTGTCCAAGGTGGCACTGCTCTTGGTGACAGTGCTCCTGGTGGCAGTTCGTATGGGAACAATGCCGATGGGGACACTGCACATTGTGACAGTGCCAATGGAAACCTTGCTCTAGGTGATAGTGCACATGGTGAGAGTGCCCATTGTGACACTGCTCATGGAGAACCTCCTCATTGTGACAGTGCTCATGGTTACAGTGCTCATGCTTACAGTGCTCATGGTGACAGTGCTCATTGTGGCAGTGCTCATGGTGACAGTGCCGATGATGACAGTGCTTATGGTGATAGTGTTCACAGGGTCTGTTCTCATAGTGATTGTGCTCACCGTGGCAGTGTCCATAGTGACACTGCTCATGCTGGCAATACACATGGTGATAGATTCATGGTGACAGTGCCCACGATCACAGTACAATAGTGAGAGACCTCACGGTGACAGTGACAATGGCGACAGTGCCCACGGAGGCAATGGCCATGGTGACAGTGCACATGGTGACAGTGCCCATGGTGACACTGCCCATGATGACAGTGCCCATGGTGATAGTGCTCACGTGGAAAGTGCCCATGATAACATTATCCATGTTGATAGTGACCCTGCTGACATTGCCCACGGTGACATTGCTCATGGTGATAGTGCCTTTGTTGACAGTGCTCATGGTGACATTGCCCTTGCAGAGAGTACCCATGTTGACAGTGCTCATGGTGATGTGCTCATGTTGACAGTGCTCACAGTGATAGTGCCCATGGTGACATTGCCCATGGTGGAAGTGCCCACAGTGAGAGTTCCCATGCTGACAGTCCTCATGTTTGCAGTACCCATGGTGACAGTGCTCAAAATGACAGTGCCCATAGTGACAGTTCCCACGGTGACATTGCCTATGGTGACAGTACCCATTTTGACACTGCCCATGGTAACGAGTTCATGTTGACAGTGCTCACAGTGATAGTGCCCATGGTGACATTGCCCATGGTGGAAGTGCCCACAGTGCCAGTGCCCACGGTGACATTGCCTATGGTGACACTTCTCACAGTGACATTGCCCATGGTGACAGGGCTCATAGTGACAGTCCTCATTGTGCCAGTGCCTATGGTGACAGTGCTCACAGTGAAAGTGCACATGGTAATACTGCTTACGGTGACAGTGCCCAAGGTGAAAATACCCATGGTGACTGTACTCATCGAAAAAGTGCCCATGGTGGCAATTCTCATAGTGACAGTTCTCATGGTGACAGTGCTCATGGTGGCAGTGCCCTGTGTGGCAGTGCTCGTGGTGACAGCGCTCATGGTGACAGTGCTCATGGTGGCAGTTCCCATGTTGAGAGTACCGATGGGGCAGTGCACATGGTGACAGTGCTCATGGTGATATGACTCATGGTGACAGTTATCACGACTGTTGTGCCGATGCTGATAATGCTCCTGGTCATAGTGCCCATGGTTAAGGTGCCCATGGTGACAGTGCTCACAGTAATAGTGAGCACAGTGATAGTGTACTTGGTGACCATGCCCATGGTGACAGTGCCCATGGTGACAGTACACATGGTGATACTGCTCAATGTGATAGTGCCCTTGTTGACAGTGCGCATGGTGACAGTTCTCATGGTGACACTGCCTATGGTAACAGTGCCCATGGTGACAGTGCCATGGTGACTGTCCTCACGTTCAGAGTGCCCCTGGTGATAATGCCCATGTTGAGAGCTCGCACGGTGAAAGTGCTCATGATGACAGTGCCCATGTTGGTAGTTCCCATGGTGACAGTGCTCACAGTGATAGTCACCATGGTAAGATTGCAGATGGTGGCCGTGCCATTGGTGACATTGCCCATGATGACAGTACTCATGGTGACAGCGCTCACGGTGATAGTGTCCATGGTGACAGTGATCACAGTGACACTGACCATGGAAAGAGTGCATATGGTGGCCGTGCCCTTGGTGACCATATCCGTGATGACAGTATTGATGGTGACAGTGCTCATGGTTATAGTGCCCATGGTGACATGCCCATGGTTTTAGTTCACATGGTGGCAGTGAAAAATGGTTACAGTACACATGGTGAGAACACATGCTGACATTCCTAACGGTGACAGTACTCAAGGTTGCAGTACCCATAGTGACACTGCCCACGAAGACACTGCCCATGACAGGGCCCATGGTGACATTGCCCATGGTGACATTGCCTATTGTGACAATGCTTTCAGTGATAGTGCCCATGGTTAAACAGCCCATGGTGACAGTGCTCATGGTAATAGTGCCCATAGTGATAACGCACTTAGGGGCCATGCCCATGGTGACAGTACACATAGTGATAATGCTCACGGTGATAGTGCCCATGGTGACAGTATCCATGGTGACAGTTCTCACGGTGAAATTGCCCATGGTGATAAAGCTCATGAGGATAGTGCCCATGGTGACATTCCGCACGGTGATAGTGCCCATGGTGAGAGTAACCTTGGTGGCCTTGCCCATTGTGACAGTGCACATGGTGGCAGTGCCCACAATGACAGCACCCATGGTGAAAGTGCTGACAGTGTCAGCGCCCATGGTGACTGTTCTCACGGTGACAGTGCCATGGAGAATTTTATCACAGAGAGATTTCTCATGGTGATAGTGCTCATTGTCACAGTGCACATAGTGACATTGCCCCTGGTGCCAGTGCCCACTGAGACATGCCGCACATTGACAGTTATCATGTTGACACTGCCCATGGTGATAATACCCATGGTGACAGTACTCATGGTTAAAGTGCCCATGGTGACTCTGCCCATGGTGGCAGTGCTATATGGTGACAGTGCCCATGGTGACATCGCTCATGGTGACATTGCTTACAGTGATAATCCTTACGGTGATAGTGTGCATGGTGACACTGCACACAGTGACAGTGCTATGGTGACAGTGCTCTCGGTGATAGTGCGCGTTGTGAAAGTGCCCATGGTGACAGTGCCCATGTTGACAATATCCAGAGTGCCTTGCCCATGGTGACAATTCTGATGGTGACACTGCTCATGTTGGCAGTGCCATAAGTGACAGTGCTCATTGTGGCTGTGCTCATCATGACATTGCACATGGTTACAGTGCTTAGGGTGATTGAGGTCATAGTGGAAGTGCCCATGGTGACAGTGCCCACGCTGATAAATCCCATGGTGATACTTCTCATTGTGACAGTTCCCATGGTTACAGTGCCCATGGTGAGAGTGCCCAAGATCACAGTTCGCATGGTGACAGTGCTAATGGTGACAATGCCCATGGTGACAGCACCCAGTGTGGCAAGGCCCATGGTGATATTTCTCACGTTTACCGTGCCCATGGCAACAGTGCCGATGCTGATACTGCCAATAGTGACAGTGCTCATGGTGAAACTGCCCATGTAAACGTTGCCCATTGTGATAGTGCTCATGGTGACAACCCCACAGTGACAGTGCCAATGGTGATAGTCTCCGTGGTGATAGTTCTCAGGGTGAAAGTGACCATGGTGATATTGCTCATATTGACAGTGCCCATGGTGACAGCTCTCAGGATGACAGTGCCTATGGTGATAATTCTCATAATGAGAGTGCTCACATTGACAGTGCCCATGATGACAGTGACCACGGTGAATGTTTTCACAGTGATAGTGCCCATGCTGACAGTCCACGTTGTGGCTGTGCCCAAGGTGACAGTGCTCAGTTTGATGATACTCACAGTGATAGTGCTCACAAGGTGACAATACCCACTGTGACAGTAATCATGGTGAAAATGCCCATGGTGTCAGTTCTCATAGTGACAGTTCTTATTGTGACAGTGCTCATGGTGGCAGTGCCCAAGGTGGCAATGCTCGTGGTGACAGTGCTCTTGGTGACAGTGCTCATGGTGACACTGCTCCTGGTAGCAGTGCTCATGGTGGCAGTGCCCATGGTAATGGTGCTCATGTTGATAGTGCCCATGGTGACAGTGCACATGGTGGTAGTGCACCTGGTGGCAGTGCAAAATAGTGACAGTGGTCATGGTGACACTTCTCATGGTAACATGGCTCATGGTGATAGTGCCCATGGTGACAGTTCCCACGGTGGCAGTGAAACTGGTGACTGTGCACACCGTGAGAGTGTCCATGGTGGTAACGGCAATTGTGACAGTGCCCATGGTAACAGTACTTATGATGATAGTTCTCACAGTAGCTGTGTTCATGGTAATAATGTTCACGGTGACAGTGCCCACAGTAACTGTGCCCATAGACAGTGCCGAAAGTGACGGTGCCCATGGTGAGTGTATTTATGATGATAGTGCTCACGGCAGCAGTGTTCATGGTAATAATTCTCACGGTGGCAGTGCAAACAGTGACAATGCTCATAGACAGGCCCGATAGTGACATATCCCATGGTGACAGTTACCACGGTCAGACTGCGCATGGTGATAGTGCGCATTGTGACCATGCTCATAGTGACAATGCCCATGGTGCCAGTGCCCATCGAGACATGCCACACGGTGACAGTTCTCACGGTGACAGTGCCCATGGGGATTTTACCCATGGTGACAGTACTCATGGTTAAAGTGCCCATGGTGATACTGCACATGGTGGCAGTGCGAAATGGTGACAGAGCCCATGGTGACATTGCTCATGGTGACATTGCTTATAGCAATAGTCCTTATGATGATAGTGTGCATGGTGACAGTGCTCACAGTGACTGTGTCCTTGGTGAAAGTCTCCATGGTGACAGTGCCCATGGTCACAATTCTCAAGGTGTAGTGCTTACGATGACATTTCCCATGGTGACAATACCCAGGGTGATAGTACTCTTGGTGAGAGTGCCCATGGTGACAGTGCCAATGTTCACAATTCTCACGGTGATAGTGTCCATTGTGACAATACCCAGGGTGACAGAGATCATGGTAAGAGATCTGACAGTGACAGTGCCCATGGTGACAGTACCTAGGGTGACAATGCCCATGGTGAGAGTGCTCATGGTGACAATGCCCAAGGTGAAAAAAAACAGAGTTTCATGCACATGGTGACAGTCCTCATGGTTACACTTCTCATGTTGGCAGTGATATAAGTGACGGTGCTCATTGTGGCAGTGGTCATGGTGACTGTGCTCATTGTGACAGTGCGCATGCTTACAGTGTTTATGGTGATAGATGTCACGGTGGTAGTGCCCACGGTGAGAGTGCCCATGCTGATAAAGCCCAAGGTGATACATCCTATTGTGACAGTCCTCACGATGACAGTGCCCATACTGACAGTGCCTAAGATCAGAGTTCCCATGCTGACAGTACTCATGGTGAAAGTGCCTATGGTGTCAATTCTCATAGTGAGAGTTCTCATGGTGACAGTTCTCATTGTGGCAGTGCCCTAGGTGGCAGTGCTCGTGATGACAGCGCTCATGGTGACAGTGCTCTTGGTGGCAGTTCCCATGGTGAGAGTACCAATGGTGGTGTGCACATGGTGACAGTGCCCATGGTAATCATGCTCACGGTGATAGTACTCATGGTGACAGTGTTCATGGTGATACTGCCGATGGTGATAGTGCTCATGGTGAAAGTGCCTGTGGTTAAGGTGCCCATTGTGACAATGCTCACGGTAATAGTGAGCAAAGTTATAATGCACTTTGTGACCGTGCCCATGTTGACAGTACACATGGTGATACTGCTCAAGGTGAGAGTGCCCATGTTGACAGTGCCCATGTTCATTGTTTTCACGGTGAGAGTCCCTATGGTGACAATTATCATCGTGACAGTGCCCATGCTGACACTGCCATGGTGACAGTGACCATGGTGACATTGCTTATGGTGATAGTCCTTATGGTGATACTGCATATGGTGACACTGCACAAGAGACAGTGCTGATGTTGACAGTGCTCATGGTTGCAATACCCATGGTGACAGTGTTCACAGTGACAGTTCCAATGGTGACAGTGACCACGGTGACAGTGCCCATGGTGACAGTAACCACGGAGATAGTCCTCATGGTGATACAACCCATGGTGACAGTCCGCATTGTACAAGTGCCCATGGGGACAGTGCTCACCGTGATAGTGCTCACGGTGATAGTGCTCATGTTGACAGTGCAAATAATGACAATACCCATGGTGAGAGTACTCATGGTGAAAATACCAATGGTGGCATTTCTCATAGCGATATTTCTCATGGTGACAGTGCTCATAACAACAGTGCACAAGGTGGCAGTTCTCGTGGTGACAGTGCTAATGGTGACAGTGCTCATGGTGATATTGCCCAATGTGACAGTGCCCATAGTTAAAGTCCTCATGTTGACAGTGCCCATGGTGGCTGTGCCAATGGTGACAGTGCCCATGGTGATAGCACTTATGATGATAGTGCTCACGGTAGCAGTGTTCATGGTAATAATACTCATGGTGGCAGTGCCCACAGTGACAGTGCCCATGGACAGTGCAGACAGTGACAGTGCCCATGGTGAGAGTTCTCACGGTGACTGTGCCCATGGTGACATTTACCACAGTGAGACTGCTCACGGTGATAGTGCCCATTGTGACAGTACTCATAGTGATAAGGCCCATGGCACCAGTGCCCATCTTGACATTACTCACGGTGATAGTTCTCACAGTGACAGTGCCCATGGTAATATTACTGATAGTGACAGTAGTCAATGAAAAAGGGCCCATGGGGATTGTGCCCATGGTGATAGTACACATTGTGGCACTGCCAAATGGTGACAGTGCACATGGTAACATTGCTCATGGTGACATTGCTTAAGGTGATGGTCCAAGCAGTGATAGTGCACATGGTGACACTGCCCAACTTGACTGTGCTCTTGGTGACAGTGCTCACGGTGAGAGTACCCATTGTGGAAGTGCCCATGGTGAAAGTGCCCATGGTGACAGTGCTTATGGTAACAGTGGTCACAGTGGCAGTGCTCACAGTGAAAGTTCATATGGTGGCAGAGCCCACGGTTATATTGCCCATAGTGATAGTGTCCATGGTGAGAGTACTCACAATGAAATTGTCCATGGGGACAGTGCCCATGGTCACAGTCCTCACAGTGATAGTGCACATGGTGATAGTACAATTGGTGGCCGTGCCCATTGTGCCAGTGCCCATGGTGACATTACACATGGTGATATTGCTAATGGTGATATTGCCCATGGTGACAGTGTGCATGGTGATAGTTCTCACTATGACAGTGCCTATAGTGACAATTCTCATGGTGACAGTGCCCATGGCGACAGTGCAAACGGTGACAGTGCCCATGGTGATACTGCTCATGAAGATAGTGCCCATTATAAGAGTTCTCATGTTGATAGTGCCTAAGGTGAAAGTGCCCATGGTGAAAGTGATCATGATGACAGTGCCCATGTTGGTAGTTCCCATGGTGATTGTGCTCACAGTGATAGTGAGCAAGGTAACAGTGCACATGGTGGCCGTGGACTTGGTGACAGTGCCCATGATGGCAGTACTCATGGTGACAGTGACTTACGGTGATAGCGCCCATGGTGACAGTGCACATGGTTGTAGTGCACATGGTGGCAGTGAAAAATGGTGACAGTGCCCATGGTGACAGTGCTCATGGTGACTGTACTCATGGTTGCATTACCCATGGTGAGAGTGCTCACAGTGACACTGCCCATGGTAACTGTGCTCACCATGATAGTGCCCATGGTGACAGTGATCACAGTGATAGTGCCAATGGTGATAGTGACAATACAAATGGTGATACAGCTCAAGTTTATAGTTCCCATATTGACAGTGTGCACAGTGACAGTTCTCACGGTGACACTGCCTATGGTGAAAATGCTCATCATGACAGAGCCCATGGTGACCCTGCCACGGTGACACTGCCATGGTGACAGGGCCCACAGTGAGAGTGACCATGGTGATACTGCTCATGGTGATACAGCCCATGGTGACAGTCCTAACGTTGATAGTGCCCATGGTGAATGTGCCCATGGTGATAGTTCCCATGGTGAGAGTGCTTATGTTGGCAGTGCCCTAGGTGGCAGTGCTTGTGGTGACAGTGCTCATGGTGACATTGATCATGGTGGCAGTTCCCATGGTGAGAGTACAGATGGTGGCAGTGAACATGGTGACACTGCCCATGGTACACGTGCTCAAGGTGATAGTGCCCATGGTGACAGTGCTCATGGTGATTTTGCCCATGGTGATAGTGCTCACGTTGATAGTGCCCATTGTTAAGTTGTCCATGGTGACAGTGCTCATGGTAATAGTGAGCATACTGATAGTGCACTTGGTGACAGTGCCCATGCTGAGAGTACACATGGTGATACCGCTCAAGGTGATAGTGCCCATGGTGACAGTGCGCATGGTGAAACTTCTCATGATGACAGTGCCTATGATGACAAGGCTCATCGTGACAATGCCCATGGTGACACTGCTACGGTGACAGTGCCAATGGTGAAAATGACCATGGTGATACTGCTCAAGGTGATAGTACCCATGGTGAGAGTCCTCAAGTTGATAGTGCCCATGGTGAAATTGCCCATTGTGAGAGTTCCCATGGTGACAGTGCTCATGATGACATTGCCCATGATGGTAGTTCCCATGGTGACAGTGCTCACTGTGATACTAACCACGTTAAGAGTGAAGACGGTGGCCGTGTCCTTGGTGACAATGCCCATGATGACAGTACTGATGGTGACAGTGCTCACGGTGATAGTGCCCATGGTGACAGTGCACATTTTTGTAGTGCACATAGTGGCAGTGAAAATTGGTGACAGTGCCTATGGTAACCGTGCTTATGGTGATAGTGCCCATGGTGATATTGCTCACAGTGATAGTGCTCATGGTTAAACTGCCCATGGTGACTGTGCTCACTGTAATAGTGCCCATACTGATAGTGCACTTGGTGGCCGTGCCCATGGTGACAGTGTCCATGGTGACAGTAATCATGGTGACACTGCTCACGGTGATAGTGCACATGGTGACAGTGCCCATGGTTGTAGTGCACATGTTGGCAGTGAAAAATGGTGACAGTGCCCATGGTGACTGTGCTCACGTTGACAGTGCCCATAGTGAAAATACCCATGGTGACAGTGCTGAAGGTGAAAGTGCCCATGGTGGCAGTTTTCATAGTGATAGTTCTCATGGTGACAGTGCTCATGGTGGCAGTTCTGAGGTGGCAGTGCTCACAGTGACAGTACTCATGGTGATAGTGCTTCTGGTGGCATTTCCCATGGTGACAGTACCGATAGTGACACTACACATGGTGACAAGGCCCATGGTAAACGTGCTCATGGTTATAGTGCCCATGGTGACAATGCTCACGATGATGGAGCCCATGGTAAAGTTGCCCATGGTGACAGTGCTCACAGTAATAGTGAGCATAGGGTTAGTGCACTTGGTGACCATGCCCATGGTGAGAGTGCCCATGGTGAGAGTACACATGGTGATACTGCTCAAGGTGATACTGCCCATGGTGACAGTGCACATGGTGACAGTTCTCACGGTGACAGTTCCTATGGTGACAATTCTCATCGTGACACTGCCCATGGTGACAGTTCCCACGTTGATACTACCCAAGGTGAAAGTGCCCATGGTGACAGTTTGCATGGTGAAAGTGCTCATGATGATACTGCCCATGTCGGTAGTTCCAGTGGTGAGAGTGCTCACAGTGATACTGACCATCATAAGAGTGCACATGGTGAACGTACCCTTGGTGACAATACCAACTATGACAGTACTCATGGTGACAGTGCTCACGGTGATAGTGCTCATGGTGACAGTGCACATATTTGTAGTGTACATGGTGGCAGTGAAAAATGGTGACAGTTCCCATGGTAAACGTGCTCACGGTGATATTGCCCATGGAGACATTGCTCACAGTGATAGTGCCCATGGTTAAAGTGCCCATGGTGATAGTGCTCACGGTAATAGTGAGCATCTTGATAGTGCACTTGGTGGCCATGCCCATGGTGACAGTAACCATGGTGACAGTACACATGGTGATACTGTTCAAGGTGATAGTGTCCATGGTGACAGTGCCAATGGAGACACTTTTCACGGTGAGAGTGCCCATGGTGATACAGCTCATGGTGATAGTGCCCATGGTGACAGTCTTCACACTGATCGTGCTGATGGTGATAGTACAGTTGGTGGCCGTGGCCATTATGACACTGCCCATGGTGACAGTACACATGGTGATAGTGCTAACAGAGATTGAAACCACGGTTCACTTAGTGATAGTTCCCCCTATGACAGTGCCTATGGTGACAATTCCCTTGGTGAAAGTGCCCATGGTGACAGTGTCCATGGTGACAGTACACATGGTGATACTGCTCAAGGTGATAGTGCCCCTGGTGACAGTGCCCACAGTGACATTTCTCATCGTGGTAATGACTTTGGTGACAGTGCTCAAGGTGAAATTGCCCATGGTGACAATTCTCATGGTGACATTACCCTTGGAGAGCACTCATGTTGACAGTGCCCATGGTGATGTGCTCATGTTGACAGTGCTCACGGTGATAATGCCCATGGTGACATTGCCCGTGGTGGCAGTGCCCACGGTGCCAGTGCACATGCTGACAGTTCCCATGATGATAGAGCCCATGGTGACAGTGCACATGGTGATACTGCCAATGTTGACAGTGCTCATGGTGACAGTTTTCATCGTTGCAATACCCATGTTTACAGTACTCACTGACATTGCCCATGGTAGCTATGCCCATGGTGACAGTGTCCACAGTGACAGTGACCATGATGACAGTGACCATGGTGACAGTGCCCATGGTGACATTGCCTATGGTGACAGTGCTTATGGTGACAGTGACCACAGTGAGAGTGCTCACTGTGATAGTGCCTATGGTGACAGCGCTCATGGTGAAAATCCTTACTGTGCCAGTGCCCATTGTGGCAGTTAACACGGTGATAGTGTATACGGTAATATTACGCATGGTGACAGTGCTAATGATGACAATACCCATGGTGACAGTACCATGGTGAAAATACCCATGGTGGCAGTTCTCATAGTGAAAATTCTCATGGTGAGACTTGTCATAATAACAGTGCCCAAGGTGGCAGTGCTCGTGGTGGGAGTGCTCTTGGTGCCAGTGCTCTTGATGGCAGTTCCCATGGGAACAGTACTGATGGTGACACTGCACATTGTGATAGTACCAATGGTAACCTTGCTCTCGGTGATAGTGCACGCAGTGAGAGTGCCCATGCTGACAGTCTCATGGTGATAGTGCCCATGGTGAGCGTGCACATGGTGATACTGCCAATGGTGATCGTGCTCATGGTGACAGTGCTCATGGTTGCACTACCCACGGTGACAGTGCTCAAAATGACAGTGCCCATGGTGCCAGTGCCCACGGTGACTTTGCCTATGGTGACACTCCTCACGGTGACGTTGCCCAGGGTGACAGGGCTCATGGTGACAGTCCCCATTGTGCCAGTGCCCATGGTTACAGTGCTCACAGTGAAAGTGCTCATGGTAATACTTCCCACAGTGACAGTGCCCAAGGTGAAAATACCCATGGTGAGAATGCTCATCGAGAAATTACCCATGGTGGCAATTCTCATAGTGAGAGTTCTCATGGTGACAGTTCTCATGGTGGCAGTGCCCTAGGTGGAAGTGCTCGTGGTGACAGTGCTCATGGTGACATTTCTCATGGTGGCATTTCCCATGGTGAGAGTAACGATGGGGCAGTGCACATGGTGACAGTGCCCATGGTAACCATGCTCAGGATGATATGACCCATGGTGACAGTTATCACGGTGGTAGTGCCAATGTTGATAGTGCCCATGGTGATAGTGCCCATGGTTAAGTTGCCCATGGTGACAGTGCTCACAGTAAGAGTGAGCATAATGATAGTGTACTCGGTGACCGTGCCCATGGTGACAGTGCCCATGGTGACAGTACACATGGTGATACTGCTCAAGGTGATAGTTCCCTTGTTGACAGTGCACATGGTGACAGTTCTCATGGTGAATGTGCCTATGGTGACAATGCTCATGGTGACCGTGCCCATGGTGAGAGTTCTCACGTTGATAGTGCTCATGATGAAAGTGCCCATGGTGATAGTTCACATGGTGAAAGTGCTCATGATGAGAGTGCCCATGTTGTTATTTCCCATGGTGAGAGTGCTGACAGTGATAGTGACCATGGTAAGATTGCAGATGGTGGCCGTGCCCTTGGTGACTTTGCCCATGATGACAGTACTCATGGTGAGATCGCTCATGGTGATAGTGTCCATGGTGACAGTGCACATGATAACAATGCTCATGGTGACATTTCTTAAGGTAATAGCCCTTGTGGTGATAGTGCACATGGTGCCACTTCCCACCATGACAGTGCTCTTGGTGACAGTGCTCATGTTGATATGGTCCACGGTGGAAATGCCCATGGTGAAATTGCCCATGGTGACAGCGCTTATAGTAAGAGTAGTCACATTGGCAGTGCTCCCGGTGAAACTGCCCATGGTGACAGAGCCCACGGTGACATTGCCCATAGTGATAGTGTCCATGGTGACAGTACTCACAGTGAAATATTCCATGGGGACACTGCCAATGGTTACTGTTCCAATGGTTACCACCCGGTGATAGATGTCTCTCTGAGAGTGCCCATGGTGACAGTGCAAACGGTGACATTGCCTATCGTGACAGTGCTCACAGTGACAGTGCCCATGCTGACTGTGACCGTGGTGACAGTTCGAATGCTGACAGTGCTCATGGTGACAGTCCGCATTGTGCCAGTGCTCAAGGTGACCGTGATCATGGTGACAGTGCCCATAGTCAAAATACCCATGGAGACAATACTCATGGTGAAAGTGCCCATGGTGGCAATTCTCATAGTGACAGTTCTCATGGTGACAGTGTTCATGGTAGTAGTTCCCTAGGTGGCAGTGCTCGTGGTGATAGAGCTCATGGTGACAGTGCTCATAGGGGCAGTTCCCATGGTGAGATTACCGATGGTGGCAGTGCACATGGTGACAGCGCCCACGGTAACCGTGTTCACGGTGATAGTGTCAACAGTGACATTGTACATGTTGACGTTTCTCACGGTGACACTGCCTATGGAGACAATGCTCATCGTGACTGTGGCCATGTTGATACTGCTCAAGGTGATATTGCCCATGGTGGCTGTCCTAACGTTGATAATGCCCATGGTGAAAGTGTCCATGGTGACAGTTCTCATGGAGAAAGTGCTCATGATGACAGTGCCCATGTTTGGATTTCCCATGGTGACAGTGCTCATGGTGTCAGGGCCCTATGTGGCAGTGCTCATGGTGACAGTGCTCATGGTGGCAGTTCCCATGGTGAGAGTATCGATGGTAGCTGTGCACAAGGTGACATTCCCCATGGTAACCGTGATCACAGTTACAGTCCCCATGGTGACAGTGCTCACAGTGATAGTGCCGATGGTGATAGTGCTCATGGTGATAGTGCCCATGGTTAAGGTGCCCATGGTGACACTGCTCATGGTAATTGTGAGCATAGTGATAGTGCACTTGGTGATCGTGCCCATGGTGACAGTACACATGGTGATACTGCTCAAGGTGATAATGCCCAAGTTGACAGTGCGCATGGTGACAGTTCTCACGGTGACAGTGCCTATGTTGACAATGCTCATCCTGACATTGCCCATGGTGAAACTGCCATGGTGACAGTGCCCATGGTGACAGTGCTCATGGTGACACTTCTCACAGTGGCAGTGCCTATGATGACAATGATAATCGTGACATTACCCATGGTGACACTGCCACAGTGACAGTGCCAATGGTGACAGTGACCATGGTGATACTGCACAAGGTGATAGTGCCCATGGTTACATTCCTCACGTTGATAGTTCCCATGGTGAAAGTGCCTATGGTGAGAGTTCCCACACTGAAAGTGCTCATGATGACAGTGCCCATGTTGGTATTTCCCATGGTGACAGTGCTCACATTGATACTGACCATGGAAAGAATGCATATGGTGGCTGTGCCCTTGGTGACAATGCCCATGATGACAGTTCCGATGGTGACAGTGCTCACGGTGATAATGTCCATGTTGACAGTGCTCATGGTTACAGTGCACATGGTGACAACCCATGCTGTCATTACTCACGGTGACAGTGCGCAAGGTTGCAGTACCCATGTTGACAGTGCCCACGGTGACACTGCCCATGGTGAAAGTGCCCTTGGTGACATTGCTTAAGGAGATAGTACTTGCAGTGATAGAGCGCATGGTGCCATTTCCCACCATGACAGTGCTCTTGTTGACAGTGCTCACAGTGACAGTGCCCATTGTGGCAATGCCCATGTTAACAGTTCCTAAGGTGACACTGCCCGTTATGACATTTCCCATGGTGACAGTGCCCATGGTGCCATTGCCTATGGTGACAGTGCTTACGGCGATAGTGCCCCTGGTGACAGGCTTATGGCGACAGTGCGAATGTTGCAACTGCCCATGGTGAAAGTGCTAACCGTGATAGTGCTCACTGTAATATTGCTGATGCTGACAGTGCAAATGATGACAATACCTATAGTGAGAGTACTCATGGTGAAAATACACATGGTGACAGTTTTCATAGCGACAGTTCTCATGGTGACAGTGCTCATAGTAACAGTGCCCAAGGTGGCAGTGCTTGTGGTGACATTGCTAATGATGACAGGGCTTGTGGTGTCAGTTCCAATGGGGACAGTAACGAAGGTGAATCTGCACATTGTGACAGTGCCCATGGTCAACTTGCTCACGGTGATAGTGCACATGGTGACAGTGCCCATGGTGGTATTGTTCCTGGTGAAAGTGCCCATAGTCACAATTCTCACGGTGTATAGCTCACGGTGACAGTGCCCCTGGTGACAATACCCAGGGTGACAGTACTCATGGTGACAGTGCTCATGGTGATAGTGTCCATGGTGACAGTGCCCATGATCATAATTCTAATGGTGATAGTGCCCATGGTGACAATACCCAGGGTGACAGAGCTCATGGTAACAGTGCTCACAGTAAAAGTGCCCATGGTTAGAGTACCTAGGGTGCAATGCCCATGCTGATAGTGCTCATGGTGACAGTGTCCATGGTGACAGCTCTAATGCTGATAAGGACCATAGTGACAATACCCATGGTGACATTACTCATGGTGATAATGCTCAAGGTGATAGTGTCCATGGCAATAGTGCCCATGGTGAGAGACATCATGCTGATAGGGCCCATGGTGACAGTCCTCAAGTTAAAGGTGCCCATGTTGAACGTGCCCATGGTGACAGTTCCCATGGTGAAAATGCTCATTATGAAAGTGCCCATGTTGGTAGTTCCCATAGTGACAGTGCTAACAGTGATATTGACCATGGTACGTGTGCACATGTTGGCTGTGCCCTTGGTGACAATGCCCATGATGACTGTACTCATGGTGACAATGCTCATGGTGATAGTGCCATGGTGACAGTACACATGGTGATACGGCTAATGGTGATAGTGTCAATGTGACAGTGTGCATGGTGATAGTTCTCACTATAACATTGCCTATGGTGACAATGCCCATGGTGACAGTGCCCATGGTGACAGTGCTGATGTTGATGCTGCTCATGGTGATAGTGAACTTAGTGACTGTGCCCATGGTGACATTTCTCACCGTGAGAATGCCCATGGTGATACAGCTCATGGTGATAGTGCCCATGGTGACAGTCCTCACGGTGATAGTGAACTTAGTGGCCATGCCCATGGTGACATTTCTCACGGTGAGAATGCCCATGTTGATACAGCTCATGGTGATAGTGCCCATGGTGACAGTCCTCACAGTGATAGTGCCTATGGTGATAGTACACTTGGTGACCGTGCCCAAGGTGACACAACACATGGTGATACTGCTCAAGGTAATAGTGCCTATGTTGACAGTGCACATGGTGAGAGTTCTCACGGTGACAGTGCCTATGCTGACAATGTTCATCGTGACAGTGACCATGCTTACAGTGTCACGGTGACAGTGGCAATGGTGACAGTGACAATGGTGATAGTGCCCATGGTGATAGTCCTCACGTTGATAGTTCCCATGGTGAAAGTGCCCATGGTGAGAGTTCCCATGGTGAAAGTGTTCATGATGACTGTGCCCATGTTGGTAGTTCCCATGGTGACAGTGCTCACAATGATACTGACCATGGAAACAGTGCATATGGTGGCCGTGCCCTTGGTGACAATGCCCATGATGACAGTACTGGTGGTGAGAGTGCTCACGGTGATAGTGCCCATGGTGACAGTGACCATGGTGATACTGCTCAAGCTGATAGTGACCATGGGAAGAATCCTCACGTTGATAGTGCCCATGGTGAAAGTGCCCATTGTGAGTGTTCGCATGGTGAAAGTGCTCATGATGACATTGCCCATGTTGGTAGTTCGCATGGTGAAAGTGCTCACAGTGATACTAACCATGGTAAGAGTGAATACGGTGGCTGTGCCCTTGGTGACAATGAACATGACAGTACTGATGATGACAGTGCTCCCGGGGATAGTGCCTATGGTGCCAGTGCACATGGTTGTAGTGCACATGGTGGCAGTGAAAAATGGTGAAAGTGCCCATGGTAACCGTGCTCACAGTGATAGTGCCCATGGTGACAATGCTCATGGTGATAGTGCCCATGTTTAAACTGCCCAAGGTGACAGTGCTCACGGTAATACTGCCCAAAGCGATAGTGAACTTAGTGGCCATGCCCATGGTGACATTTCTCACGGTAAGAATGCCTATGGTGACACAGCTCATGGTGATAGTGCCCATGGTGACAGTCCTCACAGTGATAGTGCCCATGGTGATAATACACTTTGTGGCCGTGCCCATTGTGCCAGTGCCCATGGTGACAGTGCACATGGTGATAGTGCTAACAGTGATAGTGCCCATGGTTACAGTGCACATGGTGACATTTCTCACTATTACAGTGCCTATGGTGACAATTCTCATGGTGACAGTGCCCATGGTGACAGTGCCCGTGGTGAGAGTGCCCGTGGTGAGAGTGCCCATGTTGAGAGGCCTAACATTGAGAGTGCCCATGGTGACAGTTCCCATTGTGAAAGTGCTCATGATGACATTGCCCACATTGATAGTTCCCATGGTGACTGTGCTCACAGTGATAGTGACCATGGTAACAGTGCACATGGTAGCTGTGAACTTGTTGAGAGTGCCCTTAATGACAGTAATCATGGTGACAGTGCTCACAGTGATAGTGTCCATGGTGACAGTGCACATTGTGGTAGTGCACATGGTGGCAGTGAAAAATGCTGACAGTGCCCATGGTGACAGTGCTTATGGTGAGAGTGGTTACAGTGGCAGTGCTCACGGTGAAAGTGCCCATGGTGACAGAGCCCACGGTGACAGTGTCCAATATGATAGTGCCCATTGTGACAGTACTCTCAGCGAAATTGTCCAAGGGTACACTGCCCATGGTGACAGTGCCCATGGTCACAACCTTCACGGTGACACTGGCCATGGTGACACTGCAAGGGGTGATATTGCCCATTGTGACAGTGCTCACAGTGACAGTGTCCATGGTGACCCTGACCACAGTGACAATTCTAACGGTGATAGTGCCCATGGTGACAGTGCTCATGGTGACAGTCCGCATTGTGCCAGTGCCCAACGTGACAGTGCTCACAGTGACAGTGCCCATAGTGACAACACCCATGGTGACAGTACTCATTGTGAAAGTGCCCATTGTGGCGGTTTTTATATTGACAGTTCTCATGGTGACAGTGCTCATGGTGACAGTATGCATTGTGCCAGTGCTCAACGTGACAGTGCTCATAGTGACAGTGTCCAAAGTGACAATACCAATGGTGACAGTACTCATCATGAAAGTGCCCATTGTGGCGATTTTTATAGTGACAGTTCTCAAGGTGACAGTGCTCATGGTGGCAGTGCCCTAAGTGGCAGTGCTCATAGAGACAGTGCTCATGATGGCATTTCCCAGGGTGAGATTACCGATTGTGGCAGTGTACATGGTGAGATTGCCCATGGTAACCATGCTCACAGTGATAGTGCCAATGGTGACAGTGATCACCGTGGCAGTGCCCTAAGTGGCAGTGCTCGTGGTTACAGTGCTCATGGTGGCAGTTCCCATGGTGAGAGTACCGATGGTGGCAGTGCACATGGTGAGATTGCCCATGGTAACCATGCTCACGGTGATAGTGCCCATGGTGACAGTGATCACGGTGAAAGTGCTGATGGTGATAGTTCTCATGGTGGAAGTGCTCATGGTTAAGGTGCCCGTGGTGACTGTGCTCACCGTAATAGTGAGCATAGTGAGAGTGCACTTGCTGACCATGCACATGGTGACAGTACACATGGTGATACTTCTCAAGGTGATAGTGCCCATGGTGAAAGTGCGCATGGTGACAGTTCTCATGTTGACAGTGTCCATGGTGATAATGCTCATGGTGATAGTGACCATGGTGACAGTCCTCAAGTTGATAGGGCCCATGGTGAATGTGCCCATGATGACAGTTCCCATGGTGAAAGTGCTCACAGTGATACTGACAATGGTAAGAGTACACATGTTGGCCGTGCCCTTGGTGAAAATGCCCATGATGATAATACTCATGGTGGCACTGCTCACGGTGATAGTGGCCATGTTGACAGTGCACATTGTCTTAGTGCACATGTTGGCAGAGAAAAATGGTGACAGTGCCCATGGTGACAGTGCTCATGGTGATAATGCACTTGGAGACAGTGCACATGGTTTTAGTGCACATGGTGGCATTAAAAAATGTTGACAGTGCCCATGGTAACCGTGTTCACGGTGATAGTTCCCATGGTGATGGTGCTCAGGGTGATAGTGTTCATGGTTATAGTGCTCATGGTAATAGTGTCCATAGTGATAGTTCACATTGAGGCCGTGCCTATCGTGACAGTGCCCATGGTGACAGTACACATGGTGATACTGCTCATGGTGATAGTGTCCATGGTGACAATGCCCACGGTGACACTTCTCATGGTGAGGGTGCCCATGGTGATACAGCTCATGGTGATAGTGCACATGGTGACAGTCCTAACGGTGATAGTGCCCATGGTGATAGTACACTTGTTGGCTGTGCCAATTGTGACAGTGCCCATGGTAAAAGAACACATGGTGATAGTGCTAACACTGATAATGCCCATGGTGATAGTTCTCACTATGACAGTGCCTGTGGTCACAATCCTCATGGTGACATTGCCCATGGTGACATTGGCCACAGTGACAGTGCTCACGGTGACAATGCCCATGGTGATAGTGCCCATGGTGAGAGTCCTCATGCTGATAGTGCCCATGGTGATAGTTCCCATTGTGCAAGTGCTCATAATGACAATGCCCATGTTGGTAATTCCCATGGTGACAGTGCTCACGGTGATAGGGACCATGGTAACAGTGCACATGGTTGCTGTGCCCTTGGTGAGAGTGCCCGTGATGAGAGTACTCATGGTGACAGTGAAAACGGTGATAGTGCCCATGGTGACAGTGCACACGGTTGTAGTGCACATGGTGGCAATGAAAAATGGTGACAGTTCCCATGGTGACAGTGCTCATGGTGAGAGTTCACACGGTGACAACCCATGCTGAGTGCTCATGGTGGCAGTGCTCATGGTTGCAGTACCCATGATGACAGTGCTCACAGTGAAAGTGCCCATGGTGGCAGCACCCAATGTGACAGAGTCCTCGGTGATACTGCCCATGATGACATTGCCCATGGTGACAGGGCTCACAGTGATAGTGCTCATGGTAATAGTGCTCATGGTGACAGTGCAAACGGTGACAATACCCATGGTGACAATACTCATGGGGAAAATACCCATGGTGGCAGTTCTCATAGTGGCAGTTCTCATGGTGACAGTACTCATAATAGCAGTGCCCAAGGTGGCAGGGCTCGTGGTGACAGTGCTCATGGTGACAGTGTTCTTGGTGGCAGTTCCCATGGGGACATTACCGATCCTGACAGTGCACATTGTGACAATGCCCATGGTAACCGTGATCATGGTGATAGTGCACGTGGTGATAGTGCACATGGAGATAGTGTACCTGGTGACAGTGCAAAACAGTGACAGTGCACGGGCTGAAAGTGCTCATAGTGATAGTGCGCATGGTGACAGTGCACACAGTGATAATGTGAATTGTTACAGTGTTCATGGTGATAGAGACTAAGGTGGCAAGGGCCATGGTGACAGTACACACAGTGATAGGGCCCATGATGGCAGTGCCAATGGTGAGAGTGCCCATATTAAGAGTGCTTTCCATCATAGTGCTCACGATAACAGTGTTCATGATAATAGTGCTCATGGTGGCAGTTCCCACAATGACATTGCCCATGGTGACAGTACAGTGACAGTGCCCATGTTGACAGTTCTCATGGTGACAGTGCCCATGGGTACAGTTAGCACAGTGAGATTTCTCATGGTGATAGTACTTATTCTCACAGTGCTCATAGTGAAAATGCCCCTGGTGCCAGAGCCCATCGAGACATTTGCACGGTGACTGTTCTCACAGTGACAGTGCCTATGGTGACAATGCTCATCGTGACAGTGAACATGGTGACACTGCCACAGTGACAGTGTACATGGTGAGAGTGACCATGGAGATAATGCTCATGGTGATAGTGCCCACGGTGACATTCCTCAAGTTGATAGTGCCCATGGTGAAAGTGCCCATGGTGACAGTTCCCATGGTGAAAATGATCATGATGACAGTGCCCATGTTGGTAGTTTCCATGGTGACAGTGCTCACAGTGATAGTGACCATGGTAAGAGTGCACATGGTGGCCATGTCCTTGGTGAAAATGCCCATGATGACAGTACTCATGCTGACAGTGCTCAGGGTGATAGTGTCCATGGTGATAGTGCACATGGTTGTAGTGCAAATGGTGGCAGTGCAAAATGGTGACAGTTCCCATGGTGACATTGCCCATGGTGACAGTGCCCATGGTCACAACCCTCACGGTGATACTGCTAATGGTGACAGTGTCCATGGTGACAGTGCAAATGGTGATATTGCCTGTCAGGGCAGTGCTCATGGTGACACAGTTCATGGTTGCAATTCCCATGCTGACAATGCTCAAACTGACAGTGTCCATGATGGCAGTTCCCATGATGACAGTGAGCACGGTGACAGTTCTAACAGTGATAGTGCCCATGCAGACAGGGCTCATGGTGACAGTCCACATTTTGCCAGTACCCAAAGCGACAGTTCTCACGGTGACACTGCCCATAGTGACAATACTCATGGTGACAGTACTGATGGTGAAAGTGCCCATGGTGGCAGTACTCACAGTGACAGTTCTCATGGAATCAGTGCTCATGGCGGGAGTTCCGAGTTGGCAGTGCTCATGGTGACACTGCTCATGGTGATAGTACACCTGGTGACATTTCTCATGGTGACAGTACCGATGCTGACACTACACATGGTGACAGTGCCCATGGTAACCCTGCTCACGGTGATAGTGCCCATGGTTAAAGTGCCCATGGTGACAGTGCTCACCGTAATAGTGCCCATAGTGAGAGTGCACTTGGTGGTGGTGCCCATGCTGACAGTGCCAATGTTGACAATACAAATGGTGATACAGCTCATTGTGATAGTGCCCATGATGACAGTCCTCACAGTGATAATACCCATGGTGATACTACACTTGGTGGCCGTGCCTATTGTTCCAGTGCCCATGGTGACAGTACACATGGTGATAGTTCTCACTATGACAGTGCCTATGGTGAAAATTCTCATGGTGACACTGCCCATTGTGACAGTGCCCACGGTAACAGTACCCTTGGTGATACTGCTCATGGTTATATTGTCCAAGGTGAGATTTCTCAAGTTGATAGTGCCCAAGGTGACAGTGCCCATGTTGAAAGTGCTCATGATGACACTTCCCATGGTGAGAGTGCTCACGGTGATAGTGACCATGGCAACAGTGCACATGGTGGCCGTGCCCTAGGTCACAATGCACAGGATGGCAGTACTCATGGTGACAGTGCTTATGGTGATATTGCCCATGGTGAGAGTGCCCATGGTGGTATTGCATATGGTGGAAGTGAAAAATGGTGACAGTGCCCATGGTGGCAGTGCTCATGGTGAGAGTGCACATGGTGACAACCCATGCTGACAGTGCTCATGGTGAAAGTGCTCATGGTTTCAGTACCATGGTGACAGTGCTCACAGTGACAGTTCCAATGGTGGCAGTGCACATGGTGACCATGCCTACGGTGACAGTGCCCATGATGACATTGCCTATGGTGACACTGCTCACGGTGACAGTGACCACAGTGAGAGTGCTCACGGTGATGGTTCTCACGATAATAGTGCTCATGTTGACAGTACAAATGGTGACTATACCCATGGTGACAGCACTCATGGTGAAAATACAAATGGTGGCAGTTATCAAAGCGACATTTCTCATGGTAACAGTGGTCATAACTGCATTGCTCAAGGTGGCAGTTCTCTTGGTGACAATGCTAATAGTGACAGGGCCCATGGTGGTAGTGCACCTGGTGAGACTGCAAAATACTGACAGTGCACATGCTGAGAGTGCTCATGATGATAGTGCCCATGGTGACAGTGCACACGGTGATAATGGGCATTGTTACATTGTTCAGGGTGACAGAGCCCAAGGTGGCAGTTGCGAGGGTGACAGTGCACACCATGATATTGCCCATGCTGGCAGTGCCAATAGTGAGAGTGCCCATGGTAACAGTGCTTTTGATCATAGTGCTCAGGGTAACAGTGTTCATGGTAATAGTGCTCACGGTGGCAGGGCCCACAATGTCAGTGCCCATGGTGACAGTACTGACAGTGACAGTGCCCATGGTGACAGTTCTCACAGTGACAGTGCCCATGGGGACAGTTAGCACGGTGAGAATTCTCACTGTGATAGTGCCCATTGTTATAGTGCTAATAGTGACAATGCCCATGGTTCTAGGGCCCATCGACACATTCTGCACCGTGACAGTTCTCACACTGACATTGCCCATGGTGATATTACCCACCGTGACAGTACTCATGGATAAAGTGCCCATAGTGACACCGCACATGGTGGTAGTGCAAAATGGTGACAGCTCCCATGGTGACATTGGTCATGGTGACATTGCTTAAGGTGATTGTCCTTGCGGTATAGTGTGCATGGTGACACAGCACACAGTGACAATGTTCACAGTGATATTGCCCATGGTGACATTGCCCATGGTGGCAGTGCCCACGGTGCCAGTTCCCACAGTGACATTGCCCATGCTGACAGTTCTCATGGTGATAGTGCCCATGGTGACAGTGCACATGATGATACTGCCAATGGTGACAGTGTTCATGGTTGCATTACCCATGGTGACCGTGCTCAAACTGACAGTGCCCATAGTGCAGTGCCCCTGGTGACAGTGTCCATGGTGACAATGCTCAGGGTGACAAAGCCTTTGGTGACAGTGCTCATGGAGAAATTTCCCTTGGAGAGAGAACCCATGTTGACACTGACCATGGTGACGTGCTCATTTTGACAGTGCTCACAGTGATGGTGCCCATAGTGACATTGCCCATGGTGGCAGTGCCCACTATGCCAGTGCCCCATGGTGACAGTTCTCAAGGTGACAGTACCCATAGGGACAGTTAGCACAGTGAGATTTCTCATGATGATAGTGCGTATTGTGACAGTGCTCATAGTGACAATGCCCATGGTGCAAGTTACCATCGAGACATGCCGCACAGTGAGAGTTCTCACGGTGACAGTGCCCATGGTGATATTACCATGGTGACAGTACTCATAGTTAAAGTGCCCATTGTGACACGTCACATGGTGGCAGTGCAAAATGGTGACAGTGCCCATGGTGACATTGCTCATGGTGACATTGCTTATGGTGATAGTCCTTATGGTGTTATTGTGCATGGTGACACTGCACACAGTGACAGTTCTCATGGTGACAGTGCTCACAGTGATAGTGCCTATTGTGAAAGTGCCCATGGTAACTGTGCCCATAGTCACAATTCTCACAGTGTAGTGCTCATGGTGACAGCGCCCATGGTGAAAATACACAGGGTGACAGTTCTCATGGTGACATTGCTCATGGTGATAGTGCCCATGGTGATAGTGCCCATGGTGACATTGCCCATGTTCACAATTCTCACGGTGATAGTGCCCATGGTGACAAAACCCAGGGTGACAGTACTCATGGTGACAGTGCTCACAGTGAAATTGTCCATGGGGACACTGCCCATGGTGACAGTGCCCATGGTCACAACCCTCACAGTGATAGTGGTCACTGTGAATGTGCCCATGGTGACAGTACTCACTGTGACAGTGCCCATGGTGAGAGTACTGATGGTGACACTGCACATGGTGACAGTGCCCATGGTTACAGTGCTCATGGTGATACTGCGAATGGTGACAGTGACCATGGTTGTAGTGCACCTGGTGGCAGTGGAAAATAGTGAGAGGGCCCATGGTGACAGTGTCCACAGTGACAGTGCTCATGGTGACAGTGCCCATGGTGGCAGGGCCACTGGTTACAGTGCAGAGGGTGAGAGTGTCCATGGTGGCCATGGAAATGGTGACAGTGCTCATGGTGACAGTATTTATGATGATAGTGCTCACGGTAGCAGTGTTCATGGTAATAATGCTCACGGTGTCAGTGCCCACAATGACAGTGCCCATGGACAGTGTCAAAAGTGACAGTGACCATGGTGACAGAACTTATGATGATAGTGCTCACGGTAGCAGTGTTCATGACAATAATCATCACGGTGGCAGTGCCCACAATGATAGTGCCCATGGAGAGTGTCAAAACTGACAGTGACCATGGTAACAGTACTTATGAAGATAATGCTCACGGTAACAGTGTTCATGATAACAATGCTTATGGTGGAAGTGCCCACAATGTCAGTGCCCATGGACAGTGTCAAAAGTGAAAGTAACCATGGTGACAGAACTTATGATGATAGTGCTCACGGTAGCAGTGTTCATGGTAATAATGCTCACGGTGGCAGTGCCCATTGGGACAGTGCTCATAGTGACAAGGCCCATGGCACAATTGCCCATCATTATATTGCTCACAGTGATAGTTCTCACAGTGACAGTTCCCATGGTGATATTACCCATGGTGACAATACTCAATGATAAAGTGCCCATAGTGACAATGCCCATGGTGAGAGTGCGCATGTTGGCAGTGCCAAATGGTGACACTGCCCATGGTGGCAGTTCTCATGGTGAGGGTACCGATGGTGACAGTGTTCATGGTGTCAGTTCCCATGGTGAGATTACCGAAGGTGGCAGTGCAAATGGAGACAGTGTCCATGGTAATCATGCTCACGGTGATAGTGTCCAAGGTGAGAGTGATCACAGTGATAGTGCCGATGGTGATATTGCGCACAGTGATAGTGCCTGTGGTTAAGGTACACATGGTGACAGTGCTCACAGTAATATTGAGCATAGCAATAGTGTACTTGGTGACCACGCCAATGGTGAAAATGCACATGGTGATACTGCTCAAGTTGATAGTGCCCGTGGTGAAAGTGCGAACGGTGACAGTTCTCATGGTGACAGTGCCTATGATGACAATGCTCATTGGGACAGTTCCCACGGTGACACTGCCACAGTGAGTGTGCGCATGGTGACAGTGACCATAGTGATACTGCTCAAGGTGATAGAGCCCATGGTGACAGTCCTAACGTTGATAGTGCCCATGGTGAATGTGCCCATTGTGACAGTTCCCATGGTGAAAATGCTCATGATGACAGTGCCCATGATGGGAGTACCCATGGTGACCGTGCTCATGGTGGAAGTGCCCTAGGTGGCAGTGTTCGTGGTGACAGTGCTCGTGGTGACATTGCTCATGGTGGCAGTTCCCATGGTGAGGGTATTGATGGTGACAGTGCACATGGTGACAGTGTCCATGGTACAAGTGCTCACGGTGATAGTGCCCATGGTGACAGTGAGAATGGTTATATTGCTCATGGTGAACGTGCCCATGGTGGCAGTGCCCCTGCTGACAGTGCTCACTGTGAGAGTGCCCATGGTGGCGGTGCCAATGGTGACAGTGCCCATGGTGACACTACGTATGATGATAGTGCTCAAGGTAGCAGTGTTCATGGTAATAATGGTCACAGTGGCAGTGCCCACGGTGACAGTGCCCATGGACACTGCTGACTGTGACAGTGCCCATGGTGAGAGTTCTCACGGTGACAGAGCCCATGGTGACAATACACAGGGTGACAGTATTCATGGTGACATTGCTCATGCTGAGAGTGCCCATGTTCACAATTGTCACGGTGATAGATCCCATGGTGACAATACCCAGGGTAACAGAGCTGATGGTAAAAGTGTTCACGGTGACAGTGCCCATGGTGACAGTACCTAAGGTGACAATTCCCATGGTGAGACTGCTCATAGACAGTGCCCATGGTGACAATACCCAGCGTGTCCTGTCCATGGTGACAGTGATCATGGTGACACTTCTCATGAGGACAGTGCCATAAGTGACAGTGCTCATTGTGGCAGTGCTCATGGTGACCGTGCTCATGGTGACAGTGCCCATGGTGACAGTGCCTATGGTGATAGATATCGCGGTGGCCGTGCCCAGGGTGACATTGCCCACGCTGACAAAGCCCATGGTGATACTTCCCATAGTGACAGTGCCAACGGTGGCAGAGCCCATGGTGACAGTGCCCAAGATCACAGTGCCCATGGTGAGTGCTAATGGTGACTGTGCGCATGGTGACAGCAACCAGTGTGACAATGCCCATTGTGACCATGCTCATGGTGACCATGCTGATGTTGACAGTGCCGGTGGTGATACTGCCAACAGTGAGAGTGCTCACGGTGACACTGCCCATGGAGACACTGCCCATGGTGATAGTGCTCATCATGACAACCCCTCGGAGGCAGTGCCAATGGGGAGAGTCCCCGTGGTGACAGTTCTCATGGTGAAAGTGATCCTGTTGAAATTGCTCATGGTGACAGTGCTCAAGGTGATAGTCTCCATGTTGACAGTGCCCATGGTGACTGTTCTCACGGTGACAGTGTGTACGGTGATTATGCTCTTAGAGACAGTGCTCACGGTGAGAGTGCCCATGGTGACAGTGACCACGGTGACTGTTCTCACCGTGATAGAGACCATGGTGACAGTGTTCATGATGACAGTCCGCATTAAGGCTGTGCCCGTGGTGACAGAGCTCATGGTGATAGTTCTCATGGTGATAGTACGCACGTTGACAGTGCCAAAGGTGATAATACCCAGGTGAGAGTAATCATGGTGAAAGTGCCCATGGTGGCAGTTCTCATACTGACAGTTCTTGTGACAGTGCTCATGGTGGCAGTGCTCGTGGTGACAGTGCTCTTGGTGGCAGTGTTCACGGTGACAGTGCCCATGGTGCTATTACCCATGGTGACAGTTCTCATAGTGAAAATGCCCATGGTGACACTGCACATGGTGGCAGTGCAAAAAGGTGACAGTGCCCATGGTGATATGGCTCATGGTGACATTTCTTACGGTGATAGTCCTTGCGGTAATAGTGTGTATGGTGAAACTGCACACAGTGACATTTCTCATGGTGACAGTGTTCACGGCGTTAGTTCCTATGGTAAATGTGACCATGGGGACAGCGCCCATAGTCACAATTCTCATGGTGTAGTGCTCACGGTGACAGTGCCCATGGTGAAAATACACAGGGTGAAAGTATTCATGGTCACATTGCTCATGGTGATAGTGCCCATGGTGAGAGTGCCCATGTTCACAACTGTCATGGTGATATTTCCCATGGTGACAATATCCAGCGTAACAGAGATGATGGAAAGTGTGTTCACGGTGACAGTTCCCATGGTGACAGTACCTAAGGTGACAATTCCCATGGTGAGACTTCTCATAGACAGTGCCCATGGTGAAAATACCCAGCGTGTCCTGTCCATGGTGACAGTGATCATGGTGACACTTCTCATGAGGAGAGTGCCATAAGTGACAGTGCTCATTGTGGCAGTGCTCATGGTGACCGTGCTCATGGTGTCAGTGCCAATGGTGACAGTGCCTATGGTGATAGATATCATGGTGGATGTGCCCAGGGTGACATTGCCCACGCTGACAAAGCCCATGGTGATACTTTCCCATTGTGACAGTGCCCACGGTGGCAGAGCCCAAGGTGACAGTGCCCAAGATCACAGTGCCCATGGTGAGAGTGCTAACAGTGACTGTGCCCATGGTGACAGCACCCAGTGTGACAATGCCCATTGTGAAAGTGCTCACGGTGACCATGCCGATGGTGATAGTGCCAATAGTGAGAGTGCTCACAGTGACACTGCCCATGGAGACACTGCCCATGGTGATAGTGCTCATCATGACAACCCCTCGGAGGCAGTGCCAATGGTGAGAGTCCCCGTGGTGACAGTCTCATGGTGAAAGTGATCCTGTTGAAATTGCTCATGGTGACAGTGCTCATGGTGACAGTGCTCAAGGTGATAGTCTCCATGTTAACAGTGCCCATGGTGACTGTTCTCAGTGTGACAGTGCCTATGGTGATTATGCTCTTAGTGACAGTGCTCACGGTGACAGTGCCCATGGTGACAGTGACAACCGTGACTGTTCTCACCGTAATAGTGCCCATGGTGACAGAGTTCATGATGACAGTCCGCATTATGGCTGTGCCCGTGGTGACAGTGCTCATGGTGATAGTTCTCACGGTGATAGTACGCACGGTGACAGTGCCAAAGGTGACAATACCCAGGTGATAGTAATCATGGTGAAAGTGCCCATGGTGGCAGTTCTCATACTGACAGTTCTTGTGACAGTGCTCATGGTGGCACTGCTCATGGTGACAGTGCTCTTGGTGACATTGCTCATGGTGGCAGTGCCCATGGTGAGACTACCAATGGTGACACTGCCCATGGTGACAGTGCACATGGTCATGGTGCATCTGGTGGCAGTGCAAAATAGTGAGAGTGCCCATGGTGATATTGCTCATGGTGATAGTGCCCATGGTGACAGAACCCATGGTGACAGTTCCGATGGTGAGAGTGCCAATAGTGACAGTGCTCATGGTGAAACCTCCCATGGTGACATCGCCCATGGTGATAGTGCTCATGGTGACAACCCCACAGTGACAGTGCCAATGTTGATAGTCCGCGTGGTGACAGGTCTTACATTGAATGTGACCATGGTGTCTGTGCTCATGGTGACAGTGCTCAAGGTTATAGTCTGTATGTTGACAGTGCCGATGGTGACAATTCTCACGGTGACAGGGCCTATGGTGAAAATTCTCATAGTGACAGTGTTCACGGTGACAGTGCCCATGGTGCTATTACCCATGGTGACAGTTCTCATAGTGAAACTGCCCATGGTGACACTGCACATGGTGGCAGTGCAAAATGATGACAGTGCCCATGGTGATATTGCTCATGGTGACATTGCTTATGGTGATAGTGTGTATGGTGAAACTGTACACAGTGACATTGCTCATGGTGACAGTGTTCATGGCGTTAGATCCTATGGTGAATGTGTCCATGGGGACAGTGCCCATAGTCCCATTTCTCATGGTGTAGTGCTCACGGTGACAGTGCCCATGGTGACAATACACAGGGTGACAGTATTCATGGTGACATTGCTCATGGTGAGAGTGCCCATGTTCACAACTGTCACGGTGATAGTTCCCATGGCGACAATACCCAGGGTAACAGAGCTGATGGTAAAAGTGTTCACGGTGACAGTGCCCATGGTGACAGTACCTAAGGTGACAATTCCCATGGTGAGACTGCTCATAGACAGTGCCCATGGTGACAATACCCAGCGTGTCCTGTCCATGGTGACAGTGATCATGGTGACACTTCTCATGAGGACAGTGCCATAAGTGACAGTGCTCATTGTGGCAGTGCTCATGGTGACCGTGCTCATGGTGACAGTGCCCATGGTGACAGTGCCTATGGTGATAGATATCACGGTGGCCGTGCCCAGCGTGACATTGCCCACGCTGACAAAGCCCGTGGGGATACTTCCCATTGTGACAGTGCCAACGGTGGTAGAGCCCATGGTGACAGTGCCCAAGATAACAGTGCCCATGGTGAGAGTAATAACAGTGACTGTGCCCAAGGTGACAGCACCCAGTGTGACAATGCCCATTGTGACAGTGTTCACGGTGACCATGCCGATGCTGACAGTGCCGATGGTGATAGTGCCAATAGTGAGAGTGTTCACGGTGACACTGCCCATGGAGACACTGCCCATGGTGATAGTGCTCATCATGACAACCCCTCGGAGGCAGTGCCAATGGTGAGAGTCCCCGTGGTGAGAGTTCTCATGGTGAAAGTGATCCTGTTGAAATTGCTCATGGGGACAGTGCTCATGGTGACAGTGCTCACGGTGATAGTCTCCATGTTGACAGTGCCCATGTTGACGGTTCTCATGGTGACAGTGTCTATGCTGATTATGCTCTTAGTGACAGTGCTCATGGTGACAGTGCCCATGGTGACAGTAACCACGGTGACTCTTATCACCGTGATAGTGCCCTTGGTGACAGTGTTCGTGATGACAGTCTGCATTAAGGCTGTGCCCGTGGTGAGAGTGCTCATGGTGATAGTTCTCACTGTGATAGTACGCACCTTGACAGTGCCAAAGTTGACATTACCCAGGTGATATTAATCATGGTGAAAGTGCCCATGGTGGCAGTTCATATACTGACAGTTCTTGTGACAGTGGTCATGGTGGCAGTGCTCGTGGTGACAGTGCTCTTGGTGACAGTGCTCATGGTGGCAGTGCCCATGGTGAGACTACCTTTGGTGACACTGCCCATGGTGACAGTGCACATGGTCATGGTGCATCTGGTGGCAGTGCAAAATACTGAGAGTGCCCATGGTGATATTGCTCATGGTGATAGTGCCCATCGTGAGAGTGCCCATGGTTCCAGTGCTCATGGTGACAGTGCCCATTGTGACAGTGCCCCTGGTGACAGTGCACACCGTGAGAGTGCCCATGGTGTCTGTGCCCATGGTGACAGTTCTTATCATGAGAGTGTTCACGGTAGCAGTGTTCATGGTAATAGTGCTCACGGAGGCATTGCCCACAATGAGAGTGCCCATGGTGAGAATACTGACTGTGACAGTGCCCATGATGACTTTTCTCTCTGCGACAGTGCCCTTGGGGACAGTTAGCACGGTGAGATTTCTCACAGTGATAGTGCACATTGTTTCAGTGCTAATATTGAAAAGACCCACGGCGCCAGTGCCCATCATGGCATTGCTCACGGTGATAGTTCTCACGGTGACAGTGCCCATGGTGATATAACCCATGATGACAGTACTCAGTGATCAAGTGTTCATGGTGACAGTGCCAAGGTGATAGTTCACACGGTGGCAGAGCAAAATGGTGACAGTGCCCATGGTGACATTGCTTAATGTGATAGTCCTTGTGGTGACATTGCGCATGGTGACATTGCCCACCACGACAGTGCTCTTTTTGACAGTGCTCATGGTGATAGTGACCATGTTGGAAGTGCCCATCGTGAAAGTGTCCATGGAGACAGTTCTTATGATGAGAGTGGTCAGAGTGGCAGTGCTCATGGTGAAAGTGCCCATGGTGACAGAGCCCACGGGGACAGTGCCCATAGTTACAGTGTCCATGGTGAAAGTCCTAACAGTGAAATTGTCCATGGGGACACTGCCCATGGTGAAAGTGCCCATGGTCACAATATTCATGGTGAAAGTGCTCACGGTGAGTGTGGCCATGGTGACACCGACCACGGTGACACTTCTAATGGTGATACTGCCCATGATGACAGTGCTCATGGTGACAGTCCACATTGTGCCAGTGCCCAAGGTGACAGTGCTCATGGTGACAGTGCCCAAAGTCACAATACCCATGGTGACAGTGCCCACGCTGACAGATCTCAAGGTGATAGTGCCCATGGTGACAGTGCCCATGGTGATACAGAGAATGGGGACAGTGCTTACGGTGACAGTGGTCATGGTTGCAGTACCCATGGTGATAGTGCTGAAACTGACAGTGCCTTGGGGATAGTGCCCATGGTGAGTGTGCTCGTGTTAATAGTGCCCATGGTGGCAGTTCCCATTGTGAAAGTGCTCATGATGACAGTGCCCAGGTTGGTAGTTCCCATGGTGAGAGTGCTCATGGTGATAGTGACCATGTTAACAGTGCACAAGGTGGCTGTGCCATTGGTGACAGTGCTCATGATGACAGCATTCATGGTGACAGTTCTCACGGAGATAGTGCACATGGTGACAGTGCACATGGTGGTAGTGCACATGGTGGCAGTGAAAAATGGTGACAGTTCCCATGCTGACAGTTCTCATTGTGACAATGCACACGGTCACAACCGATGATGACACTGCTCATGGTAGCTGTACCCGTGGTGACAGTGCTCACAGTGATAGTGCCCATGGTGACACTGCCCATGATGACAGTGCCCATGGTGAAAATTCCCACGTCGCCATTGCCTATGGTGACAGTGCTCATCATAACAGTGCCCATGGTGACAGTGACCATGGTGAGAGTGCTCACACTGATAGTGCACATGGTGACAGGGCTCATGGTGCCAGTATGCATTGTGCCAGTACCCATGGCAAGAGTGCTCATGGTGACACTGACCACAGTGAGAGTGCTCACTGTGATAGAGCTCACAGTAATAGTGCTCATGGTGACAGTGCAAATGGTGACAATACCCATGGTGACAGTACTCATGTTGAAAATACCCATGGTGGTAGTTCTCATAGCGAAAGTTCTCATTTGACAGTGCTCATAGTAGCAGTGCCCAAGGTGGCAGTCTTCGTCGTGACAGTGCTAATGGTGACAGTGCTCTTGGTGGCAGTTCCCATGGGGACAGTACCGATGGTGACCATGTGCATTGTTATAGTGCCCATGTTAAACGTGCTCACGTTGATAGTGCGCATCGTGACAGTTCCCATTGTGGTAGTTCACCTGGTGACAGTGCTAAATAGTGACAGTGCACATGCTGAGAGTGCTCACGGTGATAGTGCCCATGGTGACAGTGCCCACATTGATAATGGGTATTATTACAGTGTTCATCGTGACAGAGCCCAAGGTGGCAGTGGCCATGGTGAGAGTGCCCACAATGACAGTGCCCATGGTAACAGTGCCGACAGTGACAGGGCCCATGGTGACACTTCTCACAGTGAATGTGCCCATGGGGACAGTTACCATGATGAGATTTCTCACGCTGATAGTGCCCGTTGTGACAGCGCTCACAGTGACAATGCCCATGGTGCCAGTGCCCATAGAGACATTCCGCACGGTCACATTTCTCACGGTGAAAGTGCCTATGGTGACACTGCACCTGGTGGCAGTGCAAAATGGTGACAGTGCCCATGGTGACATTGCTCATAGTTACTTAGCTTACCGTGATAGTCCTTACGGTGAGAGTGTGCATGGTGACACTGCACACAGTTGCAGTGTTCATGGTGATAGTGTTCACAGTGATACTTTCCATGGTGATAGTGCCCATGGTGACACTGCACATATTGGCAGTGAAAAATGGTGACAGTGCCCCTGTTGACAGTTCTCATGGTGACAGTGCACATGGTGACAACCCATGCAGACAGTACTCATGCTGACATTACTCACGGTGACATTTCTCATGTTTGCAGTATCCATGGTGACAGTTCTCACAGTGATAGTGCCAATGGTGAGAATGCCCATGGTGACACTGCCCATGATGACAGGGCCCAGGGTGCAATTATCTATGGTGACAGTGCTCATGGTAACAGTGCCCATGGTGACAGTTACCATGGTGAGAGTGCTCACACTGATGGTGCCCATGGTGACAGTGCTCATGGTACCTATCTACATTGTGCCAGTACCCATGGCCACAGTGCTCATTGTGACAGTGACCACAGTGAGTGTTCTCACGGTGATAATGCTCACGGTAATAGTGCTCATGGTTACAGTGCAAATGGTGACAATACCATGGTGACAGTACTCATGTTGAAAGTACCCATGGTGGCAGTTCTCATAGCGACAGATCTCATGGTGACACAGCTCATAATAGCAGGGCCCAGGTGTCAGTGCACGTGGTGACAGTGCTAATGGTGACAGTGCTCTTGGTGGTAGTTCCCATCGGGACAGTACTGATGGTGACACTCTGCATTGTTACAGTGCCCATGGTAACTGTGCTCACGGTGATAGTGCACATCGTGACAGTGCCCATGGTGGTAGTTCATCTGGTGACAGTGCTAAATATTTACAGTGCACATGCTGATAGTGCTCATGGTGATAGTGCTCATGGTGATAGTGCACACGGTGATAATAGGCATTGTTACAGAGTTCATGATGATGGAGCACACGGTGGCAGTGGCACTGGAGACAGTGCCCACAGTGACAGTGCCCATGGTGACAGTGCCGACAGTGACAGTGCCCATGGTGACACTTCTCACTGTGACAGTGCACATGGGGTCAGTTAGCATGGAGAGATTTCTCACGGTGATAGTGCCCGTTTTGACAGTGCTCACAGTGACAATACCCATGGTGTCAGTGCCCATAGAGTCATTCCGCACGGTCACATTTCTCACGGTGAAAGTGCCTATGGTGATATTAACCATGGTAACACTGCACATGGTTGCAGTGCAAAATGGTGACAGTGCACATGGTGACATTTCTCATGGTGACTTTGCTTACGGTGATAGTCCTTACAGTGACAGTGCGCATGGTGACACTGTACTTAGTGACAGTGTTCATGGTGACAGTATTCACGGTGATAGTTCCCATGAGAGTGTTCACAGTAACAGTGCCCATAGTCACAATTCTCATGGTGTAGTGCTCACATTGACAGTGCCCATGGTATCATGCCCATGGTGACAGTGCTCATGGTGACAGTGCTCATGTTGGCAGTGCCATAAATAACAGTGCTCATTATGGCAGGGCTCATGGTGTCTGTGCTCATGGTGACAGTGCCCATGTGTACAGTGTTTATGGTGATAGATGTCACGGTGTCAGTGCCCACGGGGACAGTACGAAGGCTGACAAAGCCCAGTGTGATACTTCCCATTGTGACAGTGGCCACGGTGACAGCGTACAGTGTGACAAGGCTCATGGTCACCGTGCTCACAGTGACGGTGCCCATGGTGACAGTGCCGATGGTGAGAGTGCCATTAGTGACAGTGCTCATGGTGAAACTGCCCATGGAGACATCGCCCATGGTGATAGTGCTCATGGTGACAACCCCACGGTGACAGTGCCAATGTTGATAGTCCCCGTGGTGACAGGTCTTACATTGAATGTGACCATGGTGTCTGTGCTCATGGTGACAGTGCTCAAGGTTAGAGTCTCCATGTTGACAGTGCCGATGGTGACAATTCTCACGGTGACAGGGCCTAAGGTGAAAATTCTCATAGTGACAGTGTTCACGGTGACAGTGCCCATGGTGCTATTACCCATGGTGACAGTTCTCATAGTGAAACTGCCCATGGTGACACTGCACATGATGGCAGTGCAAAATGGTGACAGTGCCCATGGTGATATTGCTCATGGTGACATTGCTTACGGTGATAGTCCTTACGGTGATAGTGTGTACGGTGAAACTGCACACAGTGACATGGCTCATGGTGACAGTGTTCACGGCCTTAGTTCCTATGGTGAATGTGATCATGGGGACAGTGCCCATAGTCACAAATCTCATGGTGTAGTGCTCAAGGTGATAGTGCCCATGGTGACAATACACAGGGTGACAGTATTCATGGTGACATTGCTCATGGTGATAGTGCCCATGGTGAGAGTGCCCATGTTCACAACTGTCACGGTGATAGTTCCCATGGTGACAATACCCAGGGTAACGGAACAGATGGTAAGAGTGTTCACGGTGACAGTGCCCATGGTGACAATACCTAAGGTGACAATTCCCATGGTGAGACTGCTCATAGACAGTGCCCATGGTGACAATACCCAGCGTGTCCTGTCCAAGGTGACAGTGATCATGTTGACACTTCTCAGGATGACCTTGCCATAAGTGACAGTGCTCATTGTGGCAGTGCTCATGGTGACCGTGCTCATGGTGACAGTGCCCATGGTGACAGTGTCTATGGTGATAGATATCATGGTGGCCGTGCCCAGGGTGACATTGCCCACGCTGAAATAGCCAATGGTGATACTTTCCCATTGTGACAGTGCCAACGGTGGCAGAGCCCATGGTGACAGTGCCCAAGATCACAGTGCCCATGGTGAGAGTGCTAATGGTGACTCTGCCCATGGTGATAGCACCCAGTGTGACAATGCTCACGGTGAACATGCTGATGCTGACAGTGCGATGGTGATAGTGCCAATAGTGAGAGTGCTCACGGTGACAATGCTCATGGAGACAATGCCCATGGTGATTGTGCTCATCATGACAGCCCCTCGGAGGCAGTACCAATGGTGAGAGTCCCTGTGGTGCTAGTTCTCATGGTGGAAGTGATCCTGTTGAAATTGCTCATGGTGACAGTGCTCATGGTGAGAGTGCTCAAGGAGATAGTCTCCATGTTGACAGTGCCCATGGTGACTGTTCTAATGGTGACAGTGCTCAAGGTGATAGTCTCCATGTTGACAGTGCCCATGGTGAATGTTCTCACGGTGACAGTGCCTATGGTGATTATGCTCTTAGTGACAGTGCTCACGGTGACAGTGCCCATGGTGACAGTGACCACGGTGACTGTCCTCACCGTGATAGTGCCCATGGTGACAGTGTTCATGATGACAGTCCGCATTTTGGCTGAGCCCGTGGTGACAGTGCTCATGGTGATAGTTCTCACGGTGATAGTACGCACGTTGACAGTGCCAAAGGTGACAATACCCAGGTGATAGTAATCATGGTGAAAGTGCCCATGATGGCAGTTCTCATACTGACAGTTCTTGTGACAGTGCACATGGTGGCAGTGCTCGTGGTGACAGTGCTCTTGGTGACAGTGCTCATGGTGGCAGTGCCCATGGTGAGACTACCGATGGTGACACTTCCCATGGTGACAGTGCACATGGTCATGGTGCATCTGGTGGCAGTGCAAAATAGTGAGAGTGCCCATGATGATATTGCTCATGGTGATAGTGCCCATGGTGAGAGTGCCCATGGTTCCAGTGCTCATGTTGACAGTGCCCATTGTGACAGTGGCCCTGGTGACAGTGCACACCGTGAGAGTGCCCATGGTGTCTGTGCCCATGGTGACAGTTCTTATCATGAGAGTGTTCATGATAGCATTGTTCATGGTAATAGTGCTCACGGAGACATTGCCCACAATGAGAGTGCCCATGGTGAGAATACTGACTGTGACAGTGCCCATGATGACTTTTCTGTCTGCGACAGTGCCCATGGGGACAGTTAGCACGGTGAGATTTCTCACAGTGATAGTGCACATTGTTTCAGTGCTAATAGTGAAAAGACCCACGGCGCCAGTGCCCATCATGGCATTGCTCACGGTGATAGTTCTCACGGTGACAGTGCCCATGGTGATAGTGACCATATTAACAGTGCCCATGGTGACAATGCCCATGGTGACAATGCCCATGATGACAGTGCCCATGGAGTCAGTGCCCACGGAGCCATTGCCTATGGTAACAGTGCTCACAGTGACAGTACCCATGGTAACAGTGTCCACGGTGAGAGTGCTCATGGTGATAGTGGCTATGGTGACAGATCACACTGTGACAGTCCACATTGTGCCAGTACCAATAGTGACAGTGCCCATGGTGACATTGACCACGGTGAGAGTGCTCACGATGCTAGTGCTCACAGTAATAGTGCTCATGGTGACAGTGCCCACAGTGACGGTGCTCACGTTGACAGTGCCTATGGTGATAGTGCCCATGGTGAGAGTCCGGCCATTGATAGTGCCCATGGTTGCAGTTCCCATTGTGAAAGTGCTCATGATGACATTGCCCATGTTGGTAGTTCCCATGGTGACAGCGCTCACGGTGATAGTGACCTTGGTAACTGTGCACATGGTGACCGTGCCCTTGGTGACAGTGCCAATGATGACAGTACTCATGGTGACAGTTCTCATGGTAATATTTCCCATGGGGACAAGGCACAGGGTGGCAGTGAAAAATGGTGAAAGTGCCCATGTTGACAGTTCTCATGGTGACAGTGCACACGGTGACAACCCATGCAGTCAGTACTCACGGTGACAGTTCTCATGGTTGCAGTACCCATGGTGACAGTGCTCACAGTGATACTGCCCATGGTGGCAGTGCCCATGGTGACAGTGCCCATGGTGACACTGCCCATGATGACAGTGCCCATGGTGACAGTTCCCACGGCGCCATTGCCTATGGTGACAGTGCTCACGGTAACTGTGCCCATGGTGACACTGACCACAGTGAGAGTGCTCACTGTGATAGAGCTCACGGTAATATTGCACATGGTGACAGTGCAAATGGTGACAACACCCATGGTGACAGTAATCATGTTGAAAATACCCATGGTGGCAGTTCTCATGGTGACAGTGCTCATAATAGCAGTGCCCAAGGTGGCAGTCCTCGTGGTGACAGTGCTAATGGTGACAGTGCTCTTGGTGGCAGTTCCCATGGGGACAGTACCGATGGTGACCCTGTGCATTGTTACAGTGCCCATGGTAACCGTGCTCACGGTGGTAGTGCACATCGTGACAGTGCCCATGGTGGTAGTTCACCTGGTGACAGTGCTAAATAGTGACAGTGCACATGCTGACAGTGCTCACGGTGATAGTGCCCATGGTGACGGTGCCCACGGTGATAATGGGTATTATTACAGTGTTCATCGTGACAGAGCCCAAGGTGGCAGTGGCCATGGTGACAGTGCCCACAATGACATTGCCCATGGTAACAGTGCCGACAGTGACAGTGCCCATGGTGACACTTCTCACAGTGAATGTGCCCATGGGGACAGTTACCATGATGAGATTTCTCACGGTGATAGTGCCCGTTGTGACAGTGCTCACAGTGACAATGCCCATGGTGCCAGTGCCCATAGAGTCATTCCGCACGGTCACATTTCTCACGGTGAAAGTGCCTATGGTGACACTGCACCTGGTGGCAGTGCAAAATGGTGACAGTGCCCATGGTGACATTGCTCATAGTGACTTTGCTTACAGTGATAGTCCTTACGGTGACAGTGTGCATGGTGACACTGCACACAGTTGCAGTGTTTATGGTGACAGTGTTCATGGTGATAATTTCCATGGTGATAGTGCCCATGGTGACACTGCACATGGTGGCAGTGATAAATGGTGACAGTGCCCATGTTGACAGTTCTCATGGTGACAGTGCACATGGTGACAACCCGTGCAGACTGTACTCACGGTGACAGTTCTCATGTTTGCAGTATCCATGGTGACAGTGCTCACAGTGATAGTGCCCATGGTGACAGTGCCCATGATGACAGGGCCCATGGTGCCATTGCCTATGGTGACAGTGCTCATGGTAACAGTGCCCAAGGTGAGAGTGACCATGGTGAGAGTGCTCACACTGATGGTGCCCATGGTGACAGTGCTCACGGTGCCTGTCTACATTGTGCCAGTACCCATGGCGACAGTGATCATGGTGACAGTGACCACAGTGAGAGTGCTCATAGTGATAGTGCTCACGGTAATAATGCTCATGGTGACAATGCAAATGGTGACAATACCATGGTGACAGTACTCATGTTGAAAATACCCATGGTGGCAGTTCTCATAGCGACAGATCTCATGGTGACAGTGCTCATAATAGCAGTGCCCAGGTGCCAGTGCTCGTGGTGACAGTGCTAATGGTGACAGTGCTCTTGGTGGCAGTTCCCATCGGGACAATACTGATGGTGACGCTGTGCATTGTTACAGTGCCCATGGTAACCATGCTCACGGTGATAGTGCACATCGTGACAGTGCCCATGGTGGTACTTCACCTGGTGACAGTGCTAAATAGTGACAGTGCACATGCTGACAGTGCTCACGGTGATAGTGCCCATGGTGACAGTGCACATGGTGATAATGGGCATTGTTACAGAGTTCATGGTGACAGCACACGGTGGCAGTGGCCATGGAGACAGTGCCCACAATGACAGTGCCCAAGGTGACAGTGCCGACAGTGACAGTGCCCCTGGTGACACTTCTCACGGTGACAGTGCCCATGGGGACAGTTAGCATGGTGAGATTTCTCACGGTGATAGTGCCCGTTGTGACAGTGCTCACAGTGAAAATGCCCATGGTGCCAGTGCCCATAGAGTCATTCTGCATGGTCACATTTCTCACAGTGAAAGTGCCTATGGTGATATTATCCATGGTGACACTGCACATGCTGGCAGAGCAAAATGGTGACAGTGCCCATGGTGACATTGCTCATTGTGACTTTGCTTATGGTGATAGTCCTTACAGTGACAGTGCGCATGGTGACACTGCACACAGTGACAGTGTTCATGGTGACAGTGTTCACGGTGATAGTTCCCATGGTGAGATTGTCCATGGTAACAGTGCCCATAGTCACAATTCTCATGGTGTAGTGCTCACAGTGACAGTGCCCATGGTGTCATGCCCATGGTGACAGTGCTCATGGTGACAGTGCTCATGTTGGCAGTGCCATAAATAACAGTGCTCATTGTGGCAGTGCTCATGGTGTCCGTGCTCATGGTGACAGTGCCCATGTTTACAGTGTTTATGGTGATAGATGTCACGGTGTCAGTGCCAAGGCTGACAAAGCCCAGGGTGATAGTTCCCATTGGGACAGTGCACAAAATGACAGTGCCCATGGTGACAGCGCCCAGTGTGACAAGGCTCATGATGACAGTGCTCACGGTGACGGTGCCCATGGTGACAGTGCCGATGGTGAGAGTGCCATTAGTGACAGTGCTCATGGTGAAACTGCCCATGGAGACATCGCCCATGGTGATAGTGCTCGTGGTGACAACCCCACGGTGACAGTGCCAATGTTGATAGTCCCCGTGGTGACAGGTCTTACATTGAATGTGACCATGGTGTCTGTGCTCATGGTGACAGTGCTCAAGGTTATCGTCTCCATGTTGACAGTGCCGATGGTGACAATTCTCACGGTGACCGGGCCTATGGTGTAAATTCACATAGTGACAGTGTTCACGGTGAGAGTGCCCATGGTGCTATTACCCATGGTGACAGTTCTCATAGTGAAACTGCCCATGGTGACACTGCACATGGTGGCAGTGCAAAATGGTGACAGTGCCATGGTGATATTGCTCATGGTGACATTGCTTATGGTGATAGTGTGTATGGTGAAACTGCACACAGTGACATTGCTCATGGTGACAGTGTTTATGGCGTTAGTTCCTATCGTGAATGTGACCATGGGGACAGTGCCCAGTGTCACAATTCTCATGGTGTAGTGCTCACGGTGACAGTGCCCATGGTGACAATACACAGGGTGACACTATTCATGGTGACATTGCTCATGGTGAGAGTGCCCATGTTCACAACTGTCACGGTGATAGTTCCCATGGTGACAATACCCAGGGTAACGGAGCTGATGGTAAAAGTGTTCACGGTGACAGTGCCCATGATGACAGTACCTAAGGTGACAATTCCCATGGTGAGACTGCTCATAGACAGTGCCCATGGTGACAATACCCAGCGTGTCCTGTCCATGGTGACAGTGATCATGGTGACACTTCTCATGAGGACAGTGCCATAAGTTACAGTGCTCATTGTGGCAGTGCTCATGGTGACCGTGCTCATGGTGACAGTGCCATGGTGACAGTGCCTATGGTGATAGATATCATGGTGGCCGTGCCCAGGGTGACATTGCCCACGCTGACAAAGCCCATGGTGATACTTCCCATTGTGACAGTGCCAACGGTGGCAGAGCCCATGGTGACAGTGCCCAAGATCACAGTGCCCATGGTGAGAGTGCTAACGGTGACTGTGCACATGGTGACAGCACCCAGTGTGACAATGCCCATTGTGACAGTGCTCACGGTGACCATGCCGATGGTGATAGTGCCAATAGTGAGAGTGCTCACGGTGACACTGCCCATGGAGACACTGACCATGGTGATAGTGCTCATCATGGCAACCCCTCGGAGGCAGTGCCAATGGTGAGAGTCCCCGTGGTGACAGTTCTCACGGTGAAAGTGATCCTGTTGAAATTTCTCATGGTGACAGTGCTCATGGTGACAGTGCTCAAGGTGATAGTCTCCATGTTGACAGTGTCCATGGTGACTGTTCTCACGGTGACAGTGCCTATGGTGATTATGCTCTTAGTGACAGTGCTCATGGTGACAGTGCCCATGGTGACAGTGACCACGGTGACTGTTCTCACCGTGGTAGTGCCCATGGTGACAGTGTTCATGATGACAGTCCGCATTAAGGCTGTGCCCACGGTGACACTGCTCATGGTGATAGTTCTCACGGTGATAGTACGCACGGTGACAGTGCCAAAGGTGACAATACCCAGGTGATAGTAATCATGGTGAAAGTGCCCATGGTGGCAGGTCTCATACTGACAGTTCTTGTGACACTGCTCATGGTGGCAGTGCTCGTGGTGACAGTGCTCTTGGTGACAGTGCTCATGGTGGCAGTGCCCATGTTGAGAATCCCGATGGTGACACTGCCCATGGTGACAGTGCACATGGTCATGGTGCATCTGCTGGCAGTGCAAAATAGTGAGAGTGCCCATGATGATATTGCTCATGGTGATAGTGCCCATGGTGAGAGTGCCCATGGTTCCAGTGCTCATGTTGACAGTGCCCATTGTGACAGTGGCCCTGGTGACAGTGCACACCGTGAGAGTGCCCATGGTGTCTGTGCCCATGGTGACAGTTCTTATCATGAGAGTGTTCATGATAGCATTGTTCATGGTAATAGTGCTCACGGAGACATTGCCCACAATGAGAGTGCCCATGGTGAGAATACTGACTGTGACAGTGCCCATGATGACTTTTCTGTCTGCGACAGTGCCCATGGGGACAGTTAGCACGGTGAGATTTCTCACAGTGATAGTGCACATTGTTTCAGTGCTAATAGTGAAAAGACCCACGGCGCCAGTGCCCATCATGGCATTGCTCACGGTGATAGTTCTCACGGTGACAGTGCCCATGGTGATAGTGACCATATTAACAGTGCCCATGGTGACAATGCCCATGGTGACAATGCCCATGATGACAGTGCCCATGGAGTCAGTGCCCACGGAGCCATTGCCTATGGTAACAGTGCTCACAGTGACAGTACCCATGGTAACAGTGTCCACGGTGAGAGTGCTCATGGTGATAGTGGCTATGGTGACAGATCACACTGTGACAGTCCACATTGTGCCAGTACCAATAGTGACAGTGCCCATGGTGACATTGACCACGGTGAGAGTGCTCACGATGCTAGTGCTCACAGTAATAGTGCTCATGGTGACAGTGCCCACAGTGACGGTGCTCACGTTGACAGTGCCTATGGTGATAGTGCCCATGGTGAGAGTCCGGCCATTGATAGTGCCCATGGTTGCAGTTCCCATTGTGAAAGTGCTCATGATGACATTGCCCATGTTGGTAGTTCCCATGGTGACAGCGCTCACGGTGATAGTGACCTTGGTAACTGTGCACATGGTGACCGTGCCCTTGGTGACAGTGCCAATGATGACAGTACTCATGGTGACAGTTCTCATGGTAATATTTCCCATGGGGACAAGGCACAGGGTGGCAGTGAAAAATGGTGAAAGTGCCCATGTTGACAGTTCTCATGGTGACAGTGCACACGGTGACAACCCATGCAGTCAGTACTCACGGTGACAGTTCTCATGGTTGCAGTACCCATGGTGACAGTGCTCACAGTGATACTGCCCATGGTGGCAGTGCCCATGGTGACAGTGCCCATGGTGACACTGCCCATGATGACAGTGCCCATGGTGAAAGTTCCCACGGCGCCATTGCCTATGGTGACAGTGCTCACGGTAACTGTGCCCATGGTGACACTGACCACAGTGAGAGTGCTCACTGTGATAGAGCTCACGGTAATATTGCACATGGTGACAGTGCAAATGGTGACAACACCCATGGTGACAGTAATCATGTTGAAAATACCCATGGTGGCAGTTCTCATGGTGACAGTGCTCATAATAGCAGTGCCCAAGGTGGCAGTCCTCGTGGTGACAGTGCTAATGGTGACAGTGCTCTTGGTGGCAGTTCCCATGGGGACAGTACCGATGGTGACCCTGTGCATTGTTACAGTGCCCATGGTAACCGTGCTCACGGTGGTAGTGCACATCGTGACAGTGCCCATGGTGGTAGTTCACCTGGTGACAGTGCTAAATAGTGACAGTGCACATGCTGACAGTGCTCACGGTGATAGTGCCCATGGTGACGGTGCCCACGGTGATAATGGGTATTATTACAGTGTTCATCGTGACAGAGCCCAAGGTGGCAGTGGCCATGGTGACAGTGCCCACAATGACATTGCCCATGGTAACAGTGCCGACAGTGACAGTGCCCATGGTGACACTTCTCACAGTGAATGTGCCCATGGGGACAGTTACCATGATGAGATTTCTCACGGTGATAGTGCCCGTTGTGACAGTGCTCACAGTGACAATGCCCATGGTGCCAGTGCCCATAGAGTCATTCCGCACGGTCACATTTCTCACGGTGAAAGTGCCTATGGTGACACTGCACCTGGTGGCAGTGCAAAATGGTGACAGTGCCCATGGTGACATTGCTCATAGTGACTTTGCTTACAGTGATAGTCCTTACGGTGACAGTGTGCATGGTGACACTGCACACAGTTGCAGTGTTTATGGTGACAGTGTTCATGGTGATAATTTCCATGGTGATAGTGCCCATGGTGACACTGCACATGGTGGCAGTGATAAATGGTGACAGTGCCCATGTTGACAGTTCTCATGGTGACAGTGCACATGGTGACAACCCGTGCAGACTGTACTCACGGTGACAGTTCTCATGTTTGCAGTATCCATGGTGACAGTGCTCACAGTGATAGTGCCCATGGTGACAGTGCCCATGATGACAGGGCCCATGGTGCCATTGCCTATGGTGACAGTGCTCATGGTAACAGTGCCCAAGGTGAGAGTGACCATGGTGAGAGTGCTCACACTGATGGTGCCCATGGTGACAGTGCTCACGGTGCCTGTCTACATTGTGCCAGTACCCATGGCGACAGTGATCATGGTGACAGTGACCACAGTGAGAGTGCTCATAGTGATAGTGCTCACGGTAATAATGCTCATGGTGACAATGCAAATGGTGACAATACCATGGTGACAGTACTCATGTTGAAAATACCCATGGTGGCAGTTCTCATAGCGACAGATCTCATGGTGACAGTGCTCATAATAGCAGTGCCCAGGTGCCAGTGCTCGTGGTGACAGTGCTAATGGTGACAGTGCTCTTGGTGGCAGTTCCCATCGGGACAATACTGATGGTGACGCTGTGCATTGTTACAGTGCCCATGGTAACCATGCTCACGGTGATAGTGCACATCGTGACAGTGCCCATGGTGGTACTTCACCTGGTGACAGTGCTAAATAGTGACAGTGCACATGCTGACAGTGCTCACGGTGATAGTGCCCATGGTGACAGTGCACATGGTGATAATGGGCATTGTTACAGAGTTCATGGTGACAGCACACGGTGGCAGTGGCCATGGAGACAGTGCCCACAATGACAGTGCCCAAGGTGACAGTGCCGACAGTGACAGTGCCCCTGGTGACACTTCTCACGGTGACAGTGCCCATGGGGACAGTTAGCATGGTGAGATTTCTCACGGTGATAGTGCCCGTTGTGACAGTGCTCACAGTGAAAATGCCCATGGTGCCAGTGCCCATAGAGTCATTCTGCATGGTCACATTTCTCACAGTGAAAGTGCCTATGGTGATATTATCCATGGTGACACTGCACATGCTGGCAGAGCAAAATGGTGACAGTGCCCATGGTGACATTGCTCATTGTGACTTTGCTTATGGTGATAGTCCTTACAGTGACAGTGCGCATGGTGACACTGCACACAGTGACAGTGTTCATGGTGACAGTGTTCACGGTGATAGTTCCCATGGTGAGATTGTCCATGGTAACAGTGCCCATAGTCACAATTCTCATGGTGTAGTGCTCACAGTGACAGTGCCCATGGTGTCATGCCCATGGTGACAGTGCTCATGGTGACAGTGCTCATGTTGGCAGTGCCATAAATAACAGTGCTCATTGTGGCAGTGCTCATGGTGTCCGTGCTCATGGTGACAGTGCCCATGTTTACAGTGTTTATGGTGATAGATGTCACGGTGTCAGTGCCAAGGCTGACAAAGCCCAGGGTGATAGTTCCCATTGGGACAGTGCACAAAATGACAGTGCCCATGGTGACAGCGCCCAGTGTGACAAGGCTCATGATGACAGTGCTCACGGTGACGGTGCCCATGGTGACAGTGCCGATGGTGAGAGTGCCATTAGTGACAGTGCTCATGGTGAAACTGCCCATGGAGACATCGCCCATGGTGATAGTGCTCGTGGTGACAACCCCACGGTGACAGTGCCAATGTTGATAGTCCCCGTGGTGACAGGTCTTACATTGAATGTGACCATGGTGTCTGTGCTCATGGTGACAGTGCTCAAGGTTATCGTCTCCATGTTGACAGTGCCGATGGTGACAATTCTCACGGTGACCGGGCCTATGGTGTAAATTCACATAGTGACAGTGTTCACGGTGAGAGTGCCCATGGTGCTATTACCCATGGTGACAGTTCTCATAGTGAAACTGCCCATGGTGACACTGCACATGGTGGCAGTGCAAAATGGTGACAGTGCCATGGTGATATTGCTCATGGTGACATTGCTTATGGTGATAGTGTGTATGGTGAAACTGCACACAGTGACATTGCTCATGGTGACAGTGTTTATGGCGTTAGTTCCTATCGTGAATGTGACCATGGGGACAGTGCCCAGTGTCACAATTCTCATGGTGTAGTGCTCACGGTGACAGTGCCCATGGTGACAATACACAGGGTGACACTATTCATGGTGACATTGCTCATGGTGAGAGTGCCCATGTTCACAACTGTCACGGTGATAGTTCCCATGGTGACAATACCCAGGGTAACGGAGCTGATGGTAAAAGTGTTCACGGTGACAGTGCCCATGATGACAGTACCTAAGGTGACAATTCCCATGGTGAGACTGCTCATAGACAGTGCCCATGGTGACAATACCCAGCGTGTCCTGTCCATGGTGACAGTGATCATGGTGACACTTCTCATGAGGACAGTGCCATAAGTTACAGTGCTCATTGTGGCAGTGCTCATGGTGACCGTGCTCATGGTGACAGTGCCATGGTGACAGTGCCTATGGTGATAGATATCATGGTGGCCGTGCCCAGGGTGACATTGCCCACGCTGACAAAGCCCATGGTGATACTTCCCATTGTGACAGTGCCAACGGTGGCAGAGCCCATGGTGACAGTGCCCAAGATCACAGTGCCCATGGTGAGAGTGCTAACGGTGACTGTGCACATGGTGACAGCACCCAGTGTGACAATGCCCATTGTGACAGTGCTCACGGTGACCATGCCGATGGTGATAGTGCCAATAGTGAGAGTGCTCACGGTGACACTGCCCATGGAGACACTGACCATGGTGATAGTGCTCATCATGGCAACCCCTCGGAGGCAGTGCCAATGGTGAGAGTCCCCGTGGTGACAGTTCTCACGGTGAAAGTGATCCTGTTGAAATTTCTCATGGTGACAGTGCTCATGGTGACAGTGCTCAAGGTGATAGTCTCCATGTTGACAGTGTCCATGGTGACTGTTCTCACGGTGACAGTGCCTATGGTGATTATGCTCTTAGTGACAGTGCTCATGGTGACAGTGCCCATGGTGACAGTGACCACGGTGACTGTTCTCACCGTGGTAGTGCCCATGGTGACAGTGTTCATGATGACAGTCCGCATTAAGGCTGTGCCCACGGTGACACTGCTCATGGTGATAGTTCTCACGGTGATAGTACGCACGGTGACAGTGCCAAAGGTGACAATACCCAGGTGATAGTAATCATGGTGAAAGTGCCCATGGTGGCAGGTCTCATACTGACAGTTCTTGTGACACTGCTCATGGTGGCAGTGCTCGTGGTGACAGTGCTCTTGGTGACAGTGCTCATGGTGGCAGTGCCCATGTTGAGAATCCCGATGGTGACACTGCCCATGGTGACAGTGCACATGGTCATGGTGCATCTGCTGGCAGTGCAAAATAGTGAGAGTGCCCATGATGATATTGCTCATGGTGATAGTGCCCATGGTGAGAGTGCCCATGGTTCCAGTGCTCATGTTGACAGTGCCCATTGTGACAGTGGCCCTGGTGACAGTGCACACCGTGAGAGTGCCCATGGTGTCTGTGCCCATGGTGACAGTTCTTATCATGAGAGTGTTCATGATAGCATTGTTCATGGTAATAGTGCTCACGGAGACATTGCCCACAATGAGAGTGCCCATGGTGAGAATACTGACTGTGACAGTGCCCATGATGACTTTTCTGTCTGCGACAGTGCCCATGGGGACAGTTAGCACGGTGAGATTTCTCACAGTGATAGTGCACATTGTTTCAGTGCTAATAGTGAAAAGACCCACGGCGCCAGTGCCCATCATGGCATTGCTCACGGTGATAGTTCTCACGGTGACAGTGCCCATGGTGATAGTGACCATATTAACAGTGCCCATGGTGACAATGCCCATGGTGACAATGCCCATGATGACAGTGCCCATGGAGTCAGTGCCCACGGAGCCATTGCCTATGGTAACAGTGCTCACAGTGACAGTACCCATGGTAACAGTGTCCACGGTGAGAGTGCTCATGGTGATAGTGGCTATGGTGACAGATCACACTGTGACAGTCCACATTGTGCCAGTACCAATAGTGACAGTGCCCATGGTGACATTGACCACGGTGAGAGTGCTCACGATGCTAGTGCTCACAGTAATAGTGCTCATGGTGACAGTGCCCACAGTGACGGTGCTCACGTTGACAGTGCCTATGGTGATAGTGCCCATGGTGAGAGTCCGGCCATTGATAGTGCCCATGGTTGCAGTTCCCATTGTGAAAGTGCTCATGATGACATTGCCCATGTTGGTAGTTCCCATGGTGACAGCGCTCACGGTGATAGTGACCTTGGTAACTGTGCACATGGTGACCGTGCCCTTGGTGACAGTGCCAATGATGACAGTACTCATGGTGACAGTTCTCATGGTAATATTTCCCATGGGGACAAGGCACAGGGTGGCAGTGAAAAATGGTGAAAGTGCCCATGTTGACAGTTCTCATGGTGACAGTGCACACGGTGACAACCCATGCAGTCAGTACTCACGGTGACAGTTCTCATGGTTGCAGTACCCATGGTGACAGTGCTCACAGTGATACTGCCCATGGTGGCAGTGCCCATGGTGACAGTGCCCATGGTGACACTGCCCATGATGACAGTGCCCATGGTGAAAGTTCCCACGGCGCCATTGCCTATGGTGACAGTGCTCACGGTAACTGTGCCCATGGTGACACTGACCACAGTGAGAGTGCTCACTGTGATAGAGCTCACGGTAATATTGCACATGGTGACAGTGCAAATGGTGACAACACCCATGGTGACAGTAATCATGTTGAAAATACCCATGGTGGCAGTTCTCATGGTGACAGTGCTCATAATAGCAGTGCCCAAGGTGGCAGTCCTCGTGGTGACAGTGCTAATGGTGACAGTGCTCTTGGTGGCAGTTCCCATGGGGACAGTACCGATGGTGACCCTGTGCATTGTTACAGTGCCCATGGTAACCGTGCTCACGGTGGTAGTGCACATCGTGACAGTGCCCATGGTGGTAGTTCACCTGGTGACAGTGCTAAATAGTGACAGTGCACATGCTGACAGTGCTCACGGTGATAGTGCCCATGGTGACGGTGCCCACGGTGATAATGGGTATTATTACAGTGTTCATCGTGACAGAGCCCAAGGTGGCAGTGGCCATGGTGACAGTGCCCACAATGACATTGCCCATGGTAACAGTGCCGACAGTGACAGTGCCCATGGTGACACTTCTCACAGTGAATGTGCCCATGGGGACAGTTACCATGATGAGATTTCTCACGGTGATAGTGCCCGTTGTGACAGTGCTCACAGTGACAATGCCCATGGTGCCAGTGCCCATAGAGTCATTCCGCACGGTCACATTTCTCACGGTGAAAGTGCCTATGGTGACACTGCACCTGGTGGCAGTGCAAAATGGTGACAGTGCCCATGGTGACATTGCTCATAGTGACTTTGCTTACAGTGATAGTCCTTACGGTGACAGTGTGCATGGTGACACTGCACACAGTTGCAGTGTTTATGGTGACAGTGTTCATGGTGATAATTTCCATGGTGATAGTGCCCATGGTGACACTGCACATGGTGGCAGTGATAAATGGTGACAGTGCCCATGTTGACAGTTCTCATGGTGACAGTGCACATGGTGACAACCCGTGCAGACTGTACTCACGGTGACAGTTCTCATGTTTGCAGTATCCATGGTGACAGTGCTCACAGTGATAGTGCCCATGGTGACAGTGCCCATGATGACAGGGCCCATGGTGCCATTGCCTATGGTGACAGTGCTCATGGTAACAGTGCCCAAGGTGAGAGTGACCATGGTGAGAGTGCTCACACTGATGGTGCCCATGGTGACAGTGCTCACGGTGCCTGTCTACATTGTGCCAGTACCCATGGCGACAGTGATCATGGTGACAGTGACCACAGTGAGAGTGCTCATAGTGATAGTGCTCACGGTAATAATGCTCATGGTGACAATGCAAATGGTGACAATACCATGGTGACAGTACTCATGTTGAAAATACCCATGGTGGCAGTTCTCATAGCGACAGATCTCATGGTGACAGTGCTCATAATAGCAGTGCCCAGGTGCCAGTGCTCGTGGTGACAGTGCTAATGGTGACAGTGCTCTTGGTGGCAGTTCCCATCGGGACAATACTGATGGTGACGCTGTGCATTGTTACAGTGCCCATGGTAACCATGCTCACGGTGATAGTGCACATCGTGACAGTGCCCATGGTGGTAGTTCACCTGGTGACAGTGCTAAATAGTGACAGTGCACATGCTGACAGTGCTCACGGTGATAGTGCCCATGGTGACAGTGCACATGGTGATAATGGGCATTGTTACAGAGTTCATGGTGACAGCACACGGTGGCAGTGGCCATGGAGACAGTGCCCACAATGACAGTGCCCAAGGTGACAGTGCCGACAGTGACAGTGCCCCTGGTGACACTTCTCACGGTGACAGTGCCCATGGGGACAGTTAGCATGGTGAGATTTCTCACGGTGATAGTGCCCGTTGTGACAGTGCTCACAGTGAAAATGCCCATGGTGCCAGTGCCCATAGAGTCATTCTGCATGGTCACATTTCTCACAGTGAAAGTGCCTATGGTGATATTATCCATGGTGACACTGCACATGCTGGCAGAGCAAAATGGTGACAGTGCCCATGGTGACATTGCTCATTGTGACTTTGCTTATGGTGATAGTCCTTACAGTGACAGTGCGCATGGTGACACTGCACACAGTGACAGTGTTCATGGTGACAGTGTTCACGGTGATAGTTCCCATGGTGAGATTGTCCATGGTAACAGTGCCCATAGTCACAATTCTCATGGTGTAGTGCTCACAGTGACAGTGCCCATGGTGTCATGCCCATGGTGACAGTGCTCATGGTGACAGTGCTCATGTTGGCAGTGCCATAAATAACAGTGCTCATTGTGGCAGTGCTCATGGTGTCCGTGCTCATGGTGACAGTGCCCATGTTTACAGTGTTTATGGTGATAGATGTCACGGTGTCAGTGCCAAGGCTGACAAAGCCCAGGGTGATAGTTCCCATTGGGACAGGGCACAAAATGACAGTGCCCATGGTGACAGCGCCCAGTGTGACAAGGCTCATGATGACAGTGCTCACGGTGACGGTGCCCATGGTGACAGTGCCGATGGTGAGAGGGCCATTAGTGACAGTGCTCATGGTGAAACTGCCCATGGAGACATCGCCCATGGTGATAGTGCTCGTGGTGACAACCCCACGGTGACAGTGCCAATGTTGATAGTCCCCGTGGTGACAGGTCTTACATTGAATGTGACCATGGTGTCTGTGCTCATGGTGACAGTGCTCAAGGTTATCGTCTCCATGTTGACAGTGCCGATGGTGACAATTCTCACGGTGACCGGGCCTATGGTGTAAATTCACATAGTGACAGTGTTCACGGTGAGAGTGCCCATGGTGCTATTACCCATGGTGACAGTTCTCATAGTGAAACTGCCCATGGTGACACTGCACATGGTGGCAGTGCAAAATGGTGACAGTGCCATGGTGATATTGCTCATGGTGACATTGCTTATGGTGATAGTGTGTATGGTGAAACTGCACACAGTGACATTGCTCATGGTGACAGTGTTTATGGCGTTAGTTCCTATCGTGAATGTGACCATGGGGACAGTGCCCAGTGTCACAATTCTCATGGTGTAGTGCTCACGGTGACAGTGCCCATGGTGACAATACACAGGGTGACACTATTCATGGTGACATTGCTCATGGTGAGAGTGCCCATGTTCACAACTGTCACGGTGATAGTTCCCATGGTGACAATACCCAGGGTAACGGAGCTGATGGTAAAAGTGTTCACGGTGACAGTGCCCATGATGACAGTACCTAAGGTGACAATTCCCATGGTGAGACTGCTCATAGACAGTGCCCATGGTGACAATACCCAGCGTGTCCTGTCCATGGTGACAGTGATCATGGTGACACTTCTCATGAGGACAGTGCCATAAGTTACAGTGCTCATTGTGGCAGTGCTCATGGTGACCGTGCTCATGGTGACAGTGCCATGGTGACAGTGCCTATGGTGATAGATATCATGGTGGCCGTGCCCAGGGTGACATTGCCCACGCTGACAAAGCCCATGGTGATACTTCCCATTGTGACAGTGCCAACGGTGGCAGAGCCCATGGTGACAGTGCCCAAGATCACAGTGCCCATGGTGAGAGTGCTAACGGTGACTGTGCACATGGTGACAGCACCCAGTGTGACAATGCCCATTGTGACAGTGCTCACGGTGACCATGCCGATGGTGATAGTGCCAATAGTGAGAGTGCTCACGGTGACACTGCCCATGGAGACACTGACCATGGTGATAGTGCTCATCATGGCAACCCCTCGGAGGCAGTGCCAATGGTGAGAGTCCCCGTGGTGACAGTTCTCACGGTGAAAGTGATCCTGTTGAAATTTCTCATGGTGACAGTGCTCATGGTGACAGTGCTCAAGGTGATAGTCTCCATGTTGACAGTGTCCATGGTGACTGTTCTCACGGTGACAGTGCCTATGGTGATTATGCTCTTAGTGACAGTGCTCATGGTGACAGTGCCCATGGTGACAGTGACCACGGTGACTGTTCTCACCGTGGTAGTGCCCATGGTGACAGTGTTCATGATGACAGTCCGCATTAAGGCTGTGCCCACGGTGACACTGCTCATGGTGATAGTTCTCACGGTGATAGTACGCACGGTGACAGTGCCAAAGGTGACAATACCCAGGTGATAGTAATCATGGTGAAAGTGCCCATGGTGGCAGGTCTCATACTGACAGTTCTTGTGACACTGCTCATGGTGGCAGTGCTCGTGGTGACAGTGCTCTTGGTGACAGTGCTCATGGTGGCAGTGCCCATGTTGAGAATCCCGATGGTGACACTGCCCATGGTGACAGTGCACATGGTCATGGTGCATCTGCTGGCAGTGCAAAATAGTGAGAGTGCCCATGATGATATTGCTCATGGTGATAGTGCCCATGGTGAGAGTGCCCATGGTTCCAGTGCTCATGGTGACAGTGCCCATTGTGACAGTGCCCCTGGTGACAGTGCACACCGTGAGAGTGTCCATGGTGTCTGTGCCCATGGTGACAGTTCTTATCATGAGAGTGTTCATGGTAGCAGTGTTCATGGTAATAGTGCTCACGGAGACATTGCCCACAATGAGAGTGCCCATGGTGAGAATACTGACTGTGACAGTGCCCATGATGACTTTTCTCTCTGCGACAGTGCCCATGGGGACAGTTAGCACGGTGAGATTTCTCACAGTGATAGTGCACATTGTTTCAGTGCTAATAGTGAAAAGACCCACGGCGCCAGTGCCCATCATGGCATTGCTCACGGTGATAGTTCTCACGGTGACAGTGCCCATGGTGATATTACCCATGGTGACAGTACTCAGTGATCAAGTGCTCATGGTGACAGTGCCTAAGGTGATAGTGCACATGGTGGCAGTGCAAAATGGCGACAGTGCCCATGGTGACATTGCTTAATGTGATAGTCCTTGTGGTGACATTGTGCATGGTGACATTGCCCACCACGACAGTTCTCTTGTTGACAGTGCTCATGGTGATAGTGCCAATGTTGGAAGTGCCCATCGTGAAAGTGCCCATGGTGACAGTTCTTAAGATGAGAGTGGTCAGAGTGGCAGTGCTCATGGTGAAATTGCCCATGGTGACAGAGCCCACGGTGACAGTGTCCATAGTTATAGTGTCCACGGTGACATTCCTAACAGTGAAATTGTCCATGGGGACACTGCCCATGGTGAAAGTGCCCATGGTCACAACACTCACGGTGATAGTGCTCACGGTGAGAGTGGCCATGGTGACAGTGACCACGGTGACAGTTCTAATGGTGATACTGCCCATGATGACAGTGCTCATGGTGACAGTCGACATTGTGCCAGTGCCCAAGGTGACAGTGCTCATGGTGACAGTGCCCAGGCTGACAGTTCTCAAGGTGATAGTGCCCATGGTGACAGTGCACATGGTGATACAGAGAATGGGGACAGTGCTTATGGTGACAGTGGTCATGGTTGCAGTACCCATGGTGATAGTGCTGAAACTGACAGTGCCCTTGGGGATAGTGCCCATGGTGAGTGTGCTCGTGTTAATAGTGCCCATGGTGGCAATTCCCATTGTGAAAGTGCTCATGATGACAGTGCCCATGTTGGTAGTTCCCATGGTGACAGTGCTCATGGTGATAGTGACCATGTTAACAGTGCACATGGTGGCTGTGCCCTTGGTGACAGTGCCCATGATGACAGTATTCATGGTGACAGTGCTCACGGTGATAGTGCCCATGGTGACAGTGCACATGGTGGTAGTCCACATGGTGGCAGTGAAAAATGGTGACAGTTCCCATGCTGACAGTTCTCATTGTGACAATGCACACGGTCACAACCGATGCTGACACTGCTCATGGTACCTGTACCCGTGGTGACAGGGCTCATGGTGATAGTGCCCATGTTAACAGTGCCCATGGTGACACTGCCCATGGTGACAATGCCCATGATGACAGTGCCCATGGAGTCAGTGCCCACGGAGCCATTGCCTATGGTAACAGTGCTCACAGTGACAGTACCCATGGTAACAGTGACCACGGTGAGAGTGCTCATGGTGATAGTGGCTATGGTGACAGATCACACTGTGACAGTCCGCATTGTGCCAGTACCAATAGTGACAGTGCCCATGGTGACATTGACCACGGTAAGAGTGCTCACGGTGCTAGTGCTCACAGTAATAGTGCTCATGGTGACAGTGCCAACAGTGACGGTGCTCACGGTGACAGTGCCCATTGTGATAGTGCCCATGGTGATTGTCCACCCATTGATAGTGCCCATGGTTGCAGTTCCCATTGTGAAAGTGCTCATGATGACATTGCCCATGTTGGTAGTTCCCATGGTGACAGTGCTCATGGTGATAGTGACCTTGGTAACTGTGCACATGGTGGCCGTGCCCTTGGTGACAGTGCCAATGATGACAGTACTCATGGTGACAGTTCTCATGGTAATAGTTCCCATGGGGACAAGGCACAGGTTGGCAGTGAAAAATGGTGAAAGTGCCCATGTTGACAGTTCTCATGGTGACACTGCACACGGTGACATCCCATGCAGGCAGTACTCATGGTGACAGTTCTCATGGTTGCAGTACCCATGGTGACCGTGCTTACAGTGATACTGCCCATAGTGGCAATGCCCATGGTGACAGTGCCCATGGTGACACTGCCCATGATGACAGTGCCCATGGTGAAAGTTCCCACGGCGCCATTGCCTATGGTGACAGTGCTCATGGTAACAGTGCCCATGGTGACAGTGACCATGGTGAGAGTGCTCACACTGATAGTGCCCATGGTGACAGGGCTCATGATGCCAGGCCGCATTGTGCCAGTATCCATGGCGACAGTGGTCATGGTGACACTGACCACAGTGAGAGTGCTCACTGTGATAGAGCTCACGGTAATAGTGCTCATGGTGACAGTGCAAATGGTGACAATACCCATGGTGACAGTACTCATGTTGAAAATACCCATGGTGGCAGTTCTCATGGTGACAGTGCTCATAATAGCAGTGCCCAAGGTGGCAGTCCTCGTGGTGACAGTGCTAATGGTGACAGTGCTCTTGGTGGCAGTTCCCATGGGGACAGTACCGATGGTGACCCTGTGCATTGTTACAGTGCCCATGGTAACCGTGCTCACGGTGGTAGTGCACATCGTGACAGTGCCCATGGTGGTAGTTCACCTGGTGACAGTGCTAAATAGTGACAGTGCACATGCTGACAGTGCTCACGGTGATAGTGCCCATGGTGACAGTGCCCACGGTGATAATGGGTATTATTACAGTGTTCATCGTGACAGAGCCCAAGGTGGCAGTGGCCATGGTGACAGTGCCCACAATGACAGTGCCCATGGTGACAGTGCCGACAGTGACAGTGCCCATGGTGACACTTCTCACAGTGAATGTGCCCATGGGGACAGTTACCATGATGAGATTTCTCACGGTGATAGTGCCCGTTGTGACCGTGCTCACAGTGACAATGCCCATGGTGCCAGTGCCCATAGAGACATTCCGCACGGTCACATTTCTCACGGTGAAAGTGCCTATGGTGACACTGCACCTGGTGGCAGTGCAAAATGGTGACAGTGCCCATGGTGACATTGCTCATAGTGACTTTGCTTACAGTGATAGTCCTTACGGTGACAGTGTGCATGGTGACACTGCACACAGTTGCAGTGTTTATGGTGACAGTGTTCACGGTGATACTTTCCATGGTGATAGTGCCCATGGTGACACTGCACATGGTGGCAGTGATAAATGGTGACAGTGCCCCTGTTGACAGTTCTCATGGTGACAGTGCACATGGTGACAACCCGTGCAGACTGTACTCACGGTGACAGTTCTCATGTTTGCAGTATCCATGGTGACAGTGCTCACAGTGATAGTGCCCATGGTGACAGTGCCCATGATGACAGGGCCCATGGTGCCATTGCCTATGGTGACAGTGCTCATGGTAACAGTGCCCAAGGTGACAGTGACCATGGTGAGAGTGCTCACAATGATGGTGCCCATGGTGACAGTGCTCACGGTGCCTGTCTACATTGTGCCAGTACCCATGGTGACAGTGCTCATGGTGACAGTGACCACATTGAGAGTGCTCATAGTGATAGTGCTCACGGTAATAGTGCTCATGGTGACAATGCAAATGGTGACAATACCATGGTGACAGTACTCATGTTGAAAATACCCATGGTGGCAGTTCTCATAGCGACAGATCTCATGGTGACAGTGCACATAATAGCAGTGCCCAGGTGCCAGTGCTCGTGGTGAAAGTGCTAATGGTGACAGTGCTCTTGGTGGCAGTTCCCATCGGGACAATACTGATGGTGACGCTGTGCATTGTTACAGTGCCCATGGTAACCGTGCTCACGGTGATAGTGCACATCGTGACAGCGCCCATGGTGGTAGTTCACCTGGTGACAGTGCTAAATAGTGACAGTGCACGTGCTGACAGTGCTCACGGTGATAGTGCCCATGGTGACAGTGCACACGGTGATAATGGGCATTGTTACAGAGTTCATGGTGACAGCACACGGTGGCAGTGGCCATGGAGACAGTGCCCACAATGACAGTGCCCATGGTGACAGTGCCGACAGTGACAGTGCCCATGGTGACACTTCTCACGGTGACAGTGCCCATGGGGACAGTTAGCATGGTGAGATTTCTCACGTTGATAGTGCCCGTTGTGACAGTGCTCACAGTGACTATGCCCATGGTGCCAGTGCCCATAGAGTCATTCCGCACGGTCTCATTTCTCACAGTGAAAGTGCCTATGGTGATATTAACCATGGTGACACTGCACATGGTGGCAGAGCAAAATGGTGACAGTGCCCATGGTGACATTGCTCATGGTGACTTTGCTTATGGTGATAGTCCTTACAGTGACCGTGCGCATGGTGACACTGCACACAGTGACAGTGTTCATGGTGACAGTGTTCACAGTGATAGTTCCCATGGTGAGATTGTCCATGGTAACAGTGCCCATAGTCACAATTCTCATGGTGTAGTGCTCACAGTGACAGTGCCCATGGTGTCATGCCCATGGTGACAGTGCTCATGGTGACAGTGCTCATGTTGGCAGTGCCATAAATAACAGTGCTCATTGTGGCAGTGCTCATGGTGTCCGTGCTCATGGTGACAGTGCCCATGTTTACAGTGTTTATGGTGATAGATGTCATGGTGTCAGTGCCCACGGGGACAGTGCCAAGGCTGACAAAGCCCAGGGTGATACTTCCCATTGTGACAGTGCCCACGGTGACAGTGCCCATGGTGACAGCACCCAGTGTGACAAGGCTCATGGTGACAGTGCTCACTGTGACAGTGCCGATGTTGAGAGTGCCATTAGTGACAGTGCTCATGGTGAAACTGCCCAAGGAGACATCGCCCATGGTGATAGTGCTGGTGGTGACAACCCCACGGTGACAGTGCCAAAGTTGATAGTCCCCGTGGTGACAGGTCTTACATTGAATGTGACCATGGTGTCTGTGCTCATGGTGACAGTGCTCAAGGTTATAGTCTCCATGTTGACAGTGCCGATGGTGACAATTCTCACTGTGACAGGGCCTATGGTGTAAATTCACATAGTGACAGTGTTCACGGTGACAGTGCCCATGGTGCTATTACCCATGGTGACAGTTCTCATAGTGAAACTGCCCATGGTGACACTGCACATGGTGGCAGTGCAAAATGGTGACAGTGCCCATGGTGATATTGCTCATGGTGACATTGCTTACGGTGATAGTGTGTATGGTGAAACTGCACACAGTGACATTGCTCATGGTGACAGTGTTCACGGCGTTAGTTCCTATCGTGAATGTGACCATGGGGACAGTGCCCATTGTCACAATTCTCATGGTGTAGTGCTCACGGTGACAGTGCCCATGGTGACAATACACAGGGTGACATTATTCATGGTGACATTGCTCATGGTGAGAGTGCCCATGTTCACAACTGTCACGGTGATAGTTCCCATGGTGACAATACCCAGGGTAACAGAGCTGATGGTAAAAGTGTTCACGGAGACAGTGCCCATGATGACAGTACCTAAGGTGACAATTCCCATGGTGAGACTGCTCATAGACAGTGCCCATGGTGACAATACCCAGCGTGTCCTGTCCATGGTGACAGTGATCATGGTGACACTTCTCATGAGGACAGTGCCATAAGTGACAGTGCTCATTGTGGCAGTGCTCATGGTGACCGTGCTCATGGTGACAGTGCCCATGGTGACAGTGCCTATGGTGATAGATATCATGGTGGCCGTGCCCAGGGTGACATTGCCCACGGTGACAAAGCCCATGGTGATACTTCCCATTGTGACAGTGCCAACGGTGGCAGAGCCCATGGTGACAGTGCCCAAGATCACAGTGCCCATGGTGAGAGTGCTAACGGTGACTCTGCCCATGGTGACAGCACCCATTGTGACAATGCCCATTGTGACAGTGCTCACAGTGACCATGCCGATGGTGATAGTGCCAATAGTGAGAGTGCTCACGGTGACACTGCCCATGGAGACACTGACCATGGTGATAGTGCTCATCATGACAACCCCTCGGAGGGAGTGCCAATGGTGAGAGTCCCCGTGGTGACAGTTCTCATGGTGAAAGTGATCCTATTGATATTTCTCATGGTGACAGTGCTCTTGGTGACTGTGCTCAAGGTGATAGTCTCCATGTTGACAGTGCCCATGGTGACTCTTCTCACGGTGACAGTGCCTATGGTGATTATGCTCTTAGTGACAGTGCTCATGGTGACAGTGCCCATGGTGACAGTGACCACGGTGACTGTTCTCACCGTGGTAGTGCCCATGGTGACAGTGTTCATGATGACAGTCCGCATTAAGGCTGTGCCGTGGTGACAGTGCTCATGGTGATAGTTCTCACGGTGATAGTACGCACGTTGACAGTGCCAAAGGTGACAATACCCAGGTGATAGTAATCATGGTGAAAGTGCCCATGGTGGCAGTTCTCATACTGACAGTTCTTGTGACACTGCTCATGGTGGCAGTGCTCGTGGTGACAGTGCTCTTGGTGACAGTGCTCATGGTGGCAGTACCCATGGTGAGACTCCCGATGGTGACCCTGCCCATGGTGACAGTGCACATGGTCATGGTGCATCTGGTGGCAGTGCAAAATAGTGAGAGTGCCCATGATGACATTGCTCATGGTGATAGTGCCCATGGTGAGAGTGCCCATGGTTCCAGTGCTCATGGTGACAGTGCCCATTGTGACAGTGCCCCTGGTGACAGTGCACACCGTGAGAGTGCCCATGGTGTCTGTGCCCATGGTGACAGTTCTTATCATGAGAGTGTTCACGGTAGCAGTGTTCATGGTAATAGTGCTCACGGAGACATTGCCCACAATGAGAGTGCCCATGGTGAGAATACTGACTGTGACAGTGCCCATGATGACTTTTCTCTCTGCGACAGTGCCCATGGGGACAGTTAGCACGGTGAGATTTCTCACAGTGATAGTGCACATTGTTTCAGTGCTAATAGTGAAAAGACCCACGGCGCCAGTGCCCATCATGGCATTGCTCACGGTGATAGTTCTCACGGTGACAGTGCCCATGGTGATATTACCCATGGTGACAGTACTCAGTGATCAAGTGCTCATGGTGACAGTGCCTAAGGTGATAGTGCACACGGTGGCAGTGCAAAATGGCGACAGTGCCCATGGGGACATTGCTTAATGTGATAGTCCTTGTGGTGACATTGCGCATGGTGACATTGCCCACCACGACAGTTCTCTTGTTGACAGTGCTCATGGTGATAGTGCCAATGTTGGAAGTGCCCATCGTGAAAGTGCCCATGGTGACAGTTCTTATGATGAGAGTGGTCAGAGTGGCAGTGCTCATGGTGAAAGTGCCCATGATGACAGAGCCCACGGTGACAGTGTCCATAATTATAGTGTCCACGGTGACAGTCCTAACAGTGAAATTGTCCATGGGGACACTTCCCATGGTGAAAGTGCCCATGGTCACAACACTCACGGTGATAGTGCTCACGGTGAGAGTGGCCATGGTGACAGTGACCACGGTGACACTTCTAATGGTGATACTGCCCATGATGACAGTGCTCATGGTGACAGTCCACATTGTGCCAGTGCCCAAGGTGACAGTGCTCATGGTGACAGTGCCCAAAGTCACAATACCCATGGTGACAGTGCCCAGGCTGACAGTTCTCAAGGTGATAGTGCCCATGGTGACAGTGCACATGGTGATATAGAGAATGGGGACAGTGCTTATGGTGACAGTGGTCATGGTTGCAGTACCCATGGTGATAGTGCTGAAACTGACAGTGCCCTTGGGGATAGTGCCCATGGTGAGTGTGCTCGTGTTAATAGTGCCCATGGTGGCAGTTCCCATTGTGAAAGTGCTCATGATGACAGTGCCCATGTTGGTAGTTCCCATGGTGACAGTGCTCATGGTGATAGTGACCATGTTAACAGTGCACATGGTGGCTGTGCCCTTGGTGACAGTGCCCATGATGACAGTATTCATGGTGACAGTGCTCACGGTGATAGTGCCCATGGTGACAGTGCACATGGTGGTAGTCCACATGGTGGCAGTGAAAAATGGTGACAGTTCCCATGCTGACAGTTCTCATTGTGACAATGCACACGGTCACAACCGATGCTGACACTGCTCATGGTACCTGTACCCGTGGTGACAGGGCTCATGGTGATAGTGCCCATGTTAACAGTGCCCATGGTGACACTGCCCATGGTGACAATGCCCATGATGACAGTGCCCATGGAGTCAGTGCCCACGGAGCCATTGCCTATGGTAACAGTGCTCACAGTGACAGTACCCATGGTAACAGTGACCACGGTGAGAGTGCTCATGGTGATAGTGGCTATGGTGACAGATCACACTGTGACAGTCTGCATTGTGCCAGTACCAATAGTGACAGTGCCCATGGTGACATTGACCATGGTAAGAGTGCTCACGGTGCTAGTGCTCACAGTAATAGTGCTCATGGTGACAGTGCCAACAGTGACGGTGCTCACGGTGACAGTGCCCATGGTGATAGTGCCCATGGTGAGAGTCCGCCCATTGATAGTGCCCATGGTTGCAGTTCTCATTGTGAAAGTGCTCATGATGACATTGCCCATGTTGGTAGTTCCCATGGTGACAGTGCTCACGGTGATAGTGACCTTGGTAACTGTGCACATGGTGGCCGTGCCCTTGGTGACAGTGCCAATGATGACAGTACTCATGGTGACAGTTCTCATGGTAATAGTTCCCATGGGGACAAGGCACAGGTTGGCAGTGAAAAATGGTGAAAGTGCCCATGTTGACAGTTCTCATGGTGACACTGCACACGGTGACATCCCAGGCAGGCAGTACTCACGGTGACAGTTCTCATGGTTGCAGTACCCATGGTGACCGTGCTTACAGTGATACTGCCCATAGTGGCAATGCCCATGGTGACAGTGCCCATGGTGACACTGCCCATGATGACAGTGCCCATGGTGAAAGTTCCCACGGCGCCATTGCCTATGGTGACAGTGCTCATGGTAACAGTGCCCATGGTGACAGTGACCATGGTGAGAGTGCTCACACTGATAGTGCCCATGGTGACAGGGCTCATGGTGCCAGGCCGCATTGTGCCAGTACCCATGGCGACAGTGCTCATGGTGACAGTGACCACAGTGAGAGTGCTCACTGTGATAGAGCTCACGGTAATAGTGCTCATGGTGACAGTGCAAATGGTGACAATACCCATGGTGACAGTACTCATGTTGAAAATACCCATGGTGGCAGTTCTCATGGTGACAGTGCTCATAATAGCAGTGCCCAAGGTGGCAGTCCTCGTGGTGACAGTGCTAATGGTGACAGTGCTCTTGGTGGCAGTTCCCATGGGGACAGTACCGATGGTGACCCTGTGCATTGTTACAGTGCCCATGGTAACCGTGCTCACGGTGGTAGTGCACATCGTGACAGTGCCCATGGTGGTAGTTCACCTGGTGACAGTGCTAAATAGTGACAGTGCGCATGCTGACATTGCTCACGGTGATAGTGCCCATGGTGACAGTGCCCACGGTGATAATGGGTATTATTACAGTGTTCATCATGACAGAGCCCAAGGTGGCAGTGGCTATGGTAACAGTGCCCACAATGACAGTGCCATGGTGGCAGTGCCGACAGTGACAGTGCCCATGGTGACACTTCTCACAGTGAATGTGCCCATGGGGACAGTTACCATGATGAGATTTCTCACGGTGATAGTGCCCGTTGTGACAGTGCTCACAGTGACAATGCCCATGGTGCCAGTGCCCATAGAGACATTCCGCACGGTCACATTTCTCACGGTGAAAGTGCCTATGGTGACACTGCACATGGTGGCAGTGCAAAATGGTGACAGTGCCCATGGTGACATTGCTCATAGTGATTTTGCTTACAGTGATAGTCCTTACGGTGACAGTGTGCATGGTGACACTGCACAAAGTTGCAGTGTTTATGGTGACAGTGTTCATGGTGATACTTTCCATGGTGATAGGGCCCATGGTGACACTGCACATGGTGGCAGTGATAAATGGTGACAGTGCCCCTGTTGACAGTTCTCATGGTGACAGTGCACATGGTGACAACCCGTGCAGATTGTACTCACGGTGACAGTTCTCATGTTTGCAGTATCCATGGTGACAGTGCTCACAGTGATAGTGCCCATGGTGAGAGTGCCCATGATGACAGGGCCCATGGTGCCATTGCCTATGGTGACAGTGCTCATGGTAACAGTGCCCAAGGTGACAGTGACCATGGTGAGAGTGCTCACACTGATGGTGCCCATGGTGACACTGCTCACGGTGCCTGTCTACATTGTGCCAGTACCCATGGCGACAGTGCTCATGGTGACAGTGACCACAGTGAGAGTGCTCATAGTGATAGTGCTCACGGTAATAGTGCTCATGGTGACAATGCAAATGGTGACAATACCATGGTGACAGTACTCATGTTGAAAATACCCATGGTGGCAGTTCTCCTAGCGACAGATCTCATGGTGACAGTGCTCATAATAGCAGTGCCCAGGTGCCAGTGTTCGTGGTGACAGTGCTAATGGTGACAGTGCTCTTGGTGGCAGTTCCCATCGGGACAATACTGACGGTGACGCTGTGCATTGTTACAGTGCCCATGGTAACCGTGCTCACGGTGATAGTGCACATCGTGACAGCGCCCATGGTGGTAGTTCACCTGGTGACAGTGCTAAATAGTGACAGTGCACGTGCTGACAGTGCTCACGGTGATAGTGCCCATGGTGACAGTGCACACGGTGATAATGGGCATTGTTACAGAGTTCATGGTGACAGCACACGGTGGCAGTGGCCATGGAGACAGTGCCCACAATGACAGTGCCCATGGTGACAGTGTCGACAGTGACAGTGCCCATGGTGACACTTCTCACGGTGACAGTGCCCATGGGGACAGTTAGCATGGTGAGATTTCTTACGTTGGTAGTGCCCGCTGTGACAGTGCTCACAGTGACAATGCCCATGGTGCCAGTGCCCATAGAGTCATTCCGCACGGTCTCATTTCTCACAGTGAAAGTGCCTATGGTGATATTAACCATGGTGACACTGCACATGGTGGCAGAGCAAAATGGTGACAGTGCCCATGGTGACATTGCTCATGGTGACTTTGCTTATGGTGATAGTCCTTACAGTGACCGTGCGCATGGTGACACTGCACACAGTGACAGTGTTCACAGTGATAGTTCCCATGGTGAGATTGTCCATGGTAACAGTGCCCATAGTCACAATTCTCATGGTGTAGTGCTCACAGTGACAGTGCCCATGGTGTCATGCCCATGGTGACAGTGCTCATGGTGACACTGCTCATGTTGGCAGTGCCATAAATAACAGTGCTCATTGTGGCAGTGCTCATGGTGTCTGTGCTCATGGTGACAGTGCCCATGTTTACAGTGTTTATGGTGATAGATGTCACGGTGTCAGTGCCCACGGGGACAGTGCCAAGGCTGACAAAGCCCAGGGTGATACTTCCCATTGGGACAGTGCAAACGGTGACAGTGCCCATGGTGACAGCACCCAGTGTGACAAGGCTCATGGTGACAGTGCTCACAGTGACGGTGCCCATGGTGACAGTGCCGATGGTGAGAGAGCCATTAGTGACAGTGCTCATGGTGAAACTGCCCATGGAGACATCGCCCATGGTGATAGTGCTCGTGGTGACAACCCCACGGTGACAGTGCCAAAGTTGATAGTCCCCATGGTGACAGGTCTTACATTGAATGTGACCATGGTGTCTGTGCTCATGGTGACAGTGCTCAAGGTTATAGTCTCCATGTTGACAGTGCCGATGGTGACAATTCTCACGGTGACAGGGCCTATGGTGTAAATTCACATAGTGACAGTGTTCACGGTGACAGTGCCCATGGTGCTATAACCCATGGTGACAGTTCTCATAGTGAAACTGCCCATGGTGACACTGCACATGGTGGCAGTGCAAAATGGTGACAGTGCCCATGGTGATATTGCTCATGGTGACATTGCTTACGGTGATAGTGTGTATGGTGAAACTGCACACAGTGACATTGCTCATGGTGACAGTGTTCACGGCGTTAGTTCCTATCGTGAATGTGACCATGGGGACAGTGCCCATTGTCACAATTCTCATGGTGTAGTGCTCACGGTGACAGTGCCCATGGTGACAATACACAGGGTGACACTATTCATGGTGACATTGCTCATGGTGAGAGTGCCCATGTACACAACTGTCACGGTGATAGTTCCCATGGTGACAATACCCAGGGTAACAGAGCTGATGGTAAAAGTGTTCACGGTGACAGTGCCCATGATGACAGTACCTAAGGTGACAATTCCCATGCTGAGACTGCTCATAGACAGTGCCCATGGTGACAATACCCAGCGTGTCCTGTCCATGGTGACAGTGATCATGGTGACACTTCTCATGAGGACAGTGCCATAAGTGACAGTGCTCATTGTGGCAGTGTTCATGGTGACCATGCTCATGGTGATATTGCCCATGGTGACAGTGCCTATGGTGATAGATATCATGGTGGCCGTGCCCAGGGTGACATTGCCCACGCTGACAAAGCCCATGGTGATACTTCCCATTGTGACAGTGCCCACGGTGGCAGAGCCCATGGTGACAGTGCCCAAGATCACAGTGTCCATGGTGAGAGTGCTAATGGTGACTGTGCCCATGGTGACAGCACCCAGTGTGACAATGCCCATTGTGACAGTGCTCACGGTGACCATGCCGATGGTGATAGTGCCAATAGTGAGAGTGCTCACGGTGACACTGCCCATGGAGACACTGCCCATGGTGATAGTGCTCATCATGACAACCCCTCGGAGGGAGTGCCAAAGGTGAGAATCCCCGTGGTGACAGTTCTCATGGTGAAAGTGATCCTATTGATATTTCTCATGGTGACAGTGTTCACGGTGACAGTGCTCAAGGTGATAGTCTCCATGTTGACAGTGCCCATGGTGACTGTTCTCACGGTGACAGTGCCAATGGTGATTATGCTCTTAGTGGCAGTGCTCATGGTGACAGTGCCCATGGTGACAGTTACCACGGTGACTGTTCTCACCGTGGTAGTGCCCATGGTGACAGTGTTCATGATGACAGTCCGCATTAAGGCTGTGCCGTGGTGACAGTGCTCATGGTGATAATTCTCACCATGATAGTAGGCACATTGACAGTGCCAAAGGTGACAATACCCTGGTGATAGTAATCATGGTGAAAGAGCCCATGGTGGCAGTTCTCATACTGACAGTTCTTGTGACAGTGCTCATGGTGGCAGTGCTCGTGGTGACAGTGCTCTTGGTGACAGTGCTCAAGGTGATAGTCTCCATGTTGACAGTGTCCATGGTGACTGTTCTCACGGTGACAGTGCCTATGGTGATTATGCTCTTAGTGACAGTGCTCATGGTGACAGTGCCCATGGTGACAGTGACCACGGTGACTGTTCTCACCGTGGTAGTGTCCATGGTGACAGTGTTCATGATGACAGTCCGCATTAAGGCTGTGCCCACGGTGAAACTGCTCATGGTGATAGTCCTCACGGTGATAGTACGCACGGTGACAGTGCCAAAGGTGACAATACCCAGGTGATAGTAATCATGGTGAAAGTGCCCATGGTGGCAGGTCTCATACTGACAGTTCTTGTGACACTGCTCATGGTGGCAGTGCTCGTGGTGACAGTGCTCTTGGTGACAGTGCTCATGGTGGCAGTGCCCATGTTGAGAATCCCGATGGTGACACTGCCCATGGTGACAGTGCACATGGTCATGGTGCATCTGCTGGCAGTGCAAAATAGTGAGAGTGCCCATGATGATATTGCTCATGGTGATAGTGCCCATGGTGAGAGTGCCCATGGTTCCAGTGCTCATGGTGACAGTGCCCATTGTGACAGTGCCCCTGGTGACAGTGCACACCGTGAGAGTGTCCATGGTGTCTGTGCCCATGGTGACAGTTCTTATCATGAGAGTGTTCATGGTAGCAGTGTTCATGGTAATAGTGCTCACGGAGACATTGCCCACAATGAGAGTGCCCATGGTGAGAATACTGACTGTGACAGTGCCCATGATGACTTTTCTCTCTGCGACAGTGCCCATGGGGACAGTTAGCACGGTGAGATTTCTCACAGTGATAGTGCACATGGTTTCAGTGCTAATAGTGAAAAGACCCACGGCGCCAGTGCCCATCATGGCATTGCTCACGGTGATAGTTCTCACGGTGACAGTGCCCATGGTGATATTACCCATGGTGACAGTACTCAGTGATCAAGTGCTCATGGTGACAGTGCCTAATGTGATAGTGCACATGGTGGCAGTGCAAAATGGCGACAGTGCCCATGGTGACATTGCTTAATGTGATAGTCCTTGTGGTGACATTGCGCATGGTGACATTGCCCACCACGACAGTTCTCTTGTTGACAGTGCTCATGGTGATAGTGCCTATGTTGGAAGTGCCCATCGTGAAAGTGCCCATGGTGACAGTTCTTATGATGAGAGTGGTCAGAGTGGCAGTGCTCATGGTGAAAGTGCCCATGGTGACAGGGCCCACGGTGACAGTGTCCATAGTTATAGTGTCCATGGTGACAGTACTAACAGTGAAATTGTCCATGGGGACACTGCCCATGGTGAAAGTGCCCATGGTCACAACACTCACGGTAATAGTGCTCACGGTGAGAGTGGCCATGGTGACACCGACCACGGTGACACTTCTAATGGTGATACTGCCCATGATGACAGTGCTCATGGTGACAGTCCACATTGTGCCAGTGCCCAAGGTGACAGTGCTCATGGTGACAGTGCCCAAAGTCACAATACCCATGGTGACAGTGCCCAGGATGACAGTTCTCAAGGTGATAGTGACCATGGTGACAGTGCACATGGTGATACAGAGAGTGGGGACAGTGCTAATGGAGACAGTGGTCATGGTTGCAGTACCCATGGTGATATTGCTGAAACTGACAGTGCCCTTGGGGATAGTGCCCATGGTGAGTGTGCTCGTGTTAATAGTGTCCATGGTGGCAGTTCGCATTGTGAAAGTGTTCATGATGACTGTGCCCATGTGGGTAGTTCCCATGGTGACAGTGCTCATGGTGATAGTGACCATGTTAACAGTGCACATGGTGGCTGTGCCCTTGGTGACAGTGCCCATGATGACAGTATTCATGGTGACAGTGCTCACGGTGATAGTGCCCATGGTGACAGTGCACATGGTGGTAGTCCACATGGTGGCAGTGTAAAATGGTGACAGTTCCCATGCTGACAGTTCTCATTGTGACAATGCACACGGTCACAACCGATGTTGACACTGCTCATGGTAGCTGTACCCGTGGTGACAGGGCTCATGGTGATAGTGCCCATGTTAACAGTGCCCATGGTGACACTGCCCATGGTGACAATGCCCATGATGACAGTGCCCATGGAGTCAGTGCCCACGGAGCCATTGCCTATGGTAACAGTGCTCACAGTGACAGTACCCATGGTAACAGTGACCACGGTGAGAGTGCTCATGGTGATAGTGGCTCTGGTGACAGATCACACTGTGACAGTCCGCATTGTGCCAGTACCAATAGTGACAGTGCCCATGGTGACATTGACCACGGTGAGAGTGCTCACGGTGCTAGTGCTCACAGTAATAGTGCTCATGGTGACAGTGCCGACAGTGACGGTGCTCACGGTGACAGTGCCTATGGTGATAGTGCCCATGGTGAGAGTCCGCCCATTGATAGTGCCCATGGTGGCAGTTCCCATTGTGAAAGTGCTCATGATGACATTGCCCATGTTGGTATTTACCATGGTGACAGTGCTCACGGTGATAGTGACCTTGGTAAGTGTGCACATGGTGGCCATGCCCTTGGTGACAGTGCCAATGATGACAGTACTCATGGTGACAGTTCTCATGGTAATAGTTCCCATGGGGACAAGGCACAGGGTGGCAGTGAAAAATGGTGAAAGTGCCCATGTTGAGAGTTCTCATGGTGACAGTGCACACGGTGACAACCCATGCAGACAGTACTCACGGTGACAGTTCTCATGGTTGCAGTTCCCATGGTGACAGTGCTCACAGTGATACTGCCCATGGTGGCAGTGCCCATGATGACAGTGCCCATGGTGAAAGTTCCCACGGCGCCATTGCCTATGGTGACAGTGCTCATGGTAACAGTGCCCATGGTGACAGAGACCATCGTGAGAGTGCTCACACTGAGAGTGCCCATGGTGACAGGGCTCATGATGCCAGGCCGCATTGTGCCAGTATCCAGGGCGACAGTGGTCATGGTGACACTGACCACAGTGAGAGTGCTCACTGTGATAGTGCTCACAGTAATAGTGCTCATGGTGACAGTGCAAATGGTGACAATACCCATGGTGACAGTACTCATGTTGAAAATACCCATGGTGGCAGTTCTCATGGTGACAGTGCTCATAATAGCAGTGCCCAAGGTGGCAGTCCTCGTGGTGACAGTGCTAATGGTGACAGTGCTCTTGGTGGCTGTTCCCATGGGGACAGTACCGATGGTGACCCTGTGCATTGTTACAGTGCCCATGGTAACCGTGCTCACGGTGGTAGTGCACATCGTGACAGTGCCCATGGTGGTAGTTCACCTGGTGACAGTGCTAAATAGTGACAGTGCACATGTTGACAGTGCTCACGGTGATAGTGCCCATGGTGACAGTGCCCACGGTGATAATGGGTATTATTAGAGTGTTCATCGTGACAGAGCCCAAGGTGGCAATGGCCATGGTGACAGTGCCCACAATGACAGTGCCCATGGTGACAGTGCCGACAGTGAGAGTGCCTATGGTGACACTTCTCACAGTGAATGTGCCCATGGGGACAGTTACCATGATGAGATTTCTCACGGTGATAGTGCCCATTGTGACAGCGCTCACAGTGACAATGCCCATGGTGCCAGTGCCCATAGAGACATTCCGCACGGTCACATTTCTCACGGTGAAAGTGCCTATGGTGACACTGCACCTGGTGGCAGTGCAAAATGGTGACAGTGCCCATGGTGACATTGCTCATAGTTACTTTGCATACAGTGATAGTCCTTTCAGTGACAGTGTGCATGGTGACACTGCACAGAGTTGCAGTGTTTATGGTGACAGTGTTCACGGTGATACTTTCCATGGTGATAGTGCCCATGGTGACACTGCACATGGTGGCAGTGATAAATGGTGACAGTGCCCCTGTTGACAGTTCTCATGGTGACAGTGCACATGGTGACAACCCGTGCAGACTGTACTCATGGTGACAATACTCACGGTGACAGTTCTCATATTTGCAGTATCCATGGTGACAGTGCTCACAGTGATAGTGCCCATGGTGAGAGTGCCCATGATGACAGGGCCCATGGTGCCATTGCCTATGGTGACAGTGCTCATGGTAACAGTGCCCAAGGTGACAGTGACCATGGTGAGAGTGCTCACACTGATGGTGCCCATGGTGACAGTGCTCACGGTGCCTGTCTACATTGTGCCAGTACCCATGGCGACAGTGCTCATGGTGACAGTGACCACAGTGAGAGTGCTCATAGTGATAGTGCTCACGGTAATAGTGCTCATGGTGACAATGCAAATGGTGACAATACCATGGTGACAGTACTCATGTTGAAAATACCCATGGTGGCAGTTCTCATAGCGACAGATCTCATGGTGACAGTGCTCATAATAGCAGTGCCCAGGTGCCAGTGCTCGTGGTGACAGTGCTAATGGTGACAGTGCTCTTGGTGGCAGTTCCCACCGGGACAATACTGATGGTGACGCTGTGCATTGTTACAGTGCCCATGGTAACCGTGCTCATGGTGATAGTGCACATCGTGACAGCGCCCATGGTGGTAGTTCACCTGGTGACAGTGCTAAATAGTGACAGTGCATGTGCTGACAGTGCTCACGGTGATAGTGCCCATGGTGACAGTGCACACGGTGATAATGGGCATTGTTACAGATTTCATGGTGACAGCACACGGTGGCAGTGGCCATGGAGACAGTGCCCACAATGACAGTGCCCATGGTGACAGTGCCGACAGTGACAGTGCCCATGGTGACACTTCTCACGGTGACAGTGCCCTTGGGGACAGTTAGCATGGTGAGATTTCTCACGTTGATAGTGCCCGTTGTGACAGTGCTCACAGTGACAATGCCCATGGTGCCAGTGCCCATAGAGTCATTCCGCACGGTCACATTTCTAACAGTGATAGTGCCTATGGTGATATTAACCATGGTGACACTGCACATGGTGGCAGAGCAAAATGGTGACAGTGCCCATGGTGACAATGCTCATGCTGACTTTGCTTATGGTGATAGTCCTTACAGTGACCGTGCGCATGGTGACACTGCACACAGTGACAGTGTTCATGGTGACAGTGTTCACGGTGATAGTTCCCACGTTGAGATTGTCCATGGTAACAGTGCCCATAGTCACAATTCTCATGGTGTAGTGCTCACAGTGACAGTGCCCATGGTGTCATGCCCATGGTGACAGTGCTCATGGTGACAGTGCTCATGTTGGCAGTGCCATAAATAACAGTGCTCATTGTGGCAGTGCTCATGGTGTCCGTGCTTATGGTGACAGTGCCCATGTTTACAGTGTTTATGGTGATAGATGTCACAGTGTCAGTGCCCACGGGTCCAGTGCCAAGGCTGACAAAGCCCAGGGTGATACTTCCCATTGGGACAGTGCCCACGGTGACAGTGCCCATGGTGACAGCGCACAGTGTGACAAGGCTCATGGTGACAGTGCTCACGGTGACGGTGCCCATGGTGACAGTGCCGATGGTGAGAGTGCCATTAGTTACAGTGCTCATGGTGAAACTGCCCACGGAGACATCGCCCATGGTGATAGTGCTCATGGTGACAACCCCACGGTGACAGTGTCAATGTTGATAGTCCCCGTGGTGACAGGTCTTACATTGAATGTGACCATGGTGTCTGTGCTCATGGTGACAGTGCTCAAGGTTATAGTCTCCATGTTGACAGTGCCGATGGTGACAATTCTCACGGTGACAGGGCCTATGTTGAAAATTCTCATAGTGACAGTGTTCACGGTGACAGTGCCCATGGTTCTATTACCCATGGTGACAGTTCTCATAGTGAAACTGCCCATGGTGACTCTGCACATGGTGGCAGTGCAAAATGGTGACAGTGCCCATGGTGATATTGCTCATGGTGACATTGCTTACGGTGATAGTGTGTATGGTGAAACTGCACACAGTGACATTGCTCATGGTGACAGTGTTCACGGTGTTAGTTCCTATCGTGAATGTGACCTTGGGGACAGTGCCCATTGTCACAATTCTCATGGTGTAGTGCTCACGGTGACAGTGCCCATGGTGACAATACACAGGGTGACACTATTCATGGTGACATTGCTCATGGTGAGAGTGCCCATGTTCACAACTGTCACGGTGATAGTTCCCATGGTGACAATACCCAGGGTAACAGAGCTGATGGTAAAAGTGTTCACGGTGACAGTGCCCATGGTGACAGTACCTAAGGTGACAATTCCCATGGTGAGACTGCTCATAGACAGTGCCCACGGTGACAATACCCAGCGTGTCCTGTCCATGGTGACAGTGATCATGGTGACACTTCTCATGAGGACAGTGCCATAAGTGACAGTGCTCATTGTGGCAGTGCTCATGGTGACAGTGCCCATGGTGACAGTGCCTATGGTGATAGATATCATGGTGGCCGTGCCCAGGGTGACATTGCCCACGCTGACAAAGCCCATGGTGATACTTCCCATTGTGACAGTGCCCACGGTGGCAGAGCCCATGGTGACAGTGCCCAAGATCACAGTGTCCATGGTGAGAGTGCTAACGGTGACTGTGCCCATGGTGACAGCACCCAGTGTGACAATGCCCATTGTGACAGTGCTCACGGTGACCAGGCCGATGGTGATAGTGCCAATAGTGAGAGTGCTCACGGTGACACTGCCCATGGAGACACTGCCCATGGTGATAGTGCTCATCATGACAACCCCTCGGAGGCAGTGCCAATGGTGAGAGTCCCCGTGGTGACAGTTCTCACGGTGAAAGTGATCCTGTTGAAATTGCTCATGGTGACAGTGCTCAAGGTGATAGTCTCCATGTTGACATTGTCCATGGTGACTACTCTCACGGTGACAGTGCCTATGGTGATTATGCTCTTAGTGACAGTGTTCATGGTGACAGTGCCCATGGTGACAGTGACAACGGTGACTGTTCTCACTGTGGTAGTGCCCATGGTGACAGTGTTCATGATGACACTCCGCATTAAGGCTGTGCCCGTGGTGACAGTGCTCATGGTGATAGTTCTCACGGTGATAGTACGCACGTTGACAGTGCCAAAGGTGACAATACCCAGGTGATAGTAATCATGGTGAAAGTTCCCATGGTGGCAGATCTCATACTGACAGTTCTTGTGACAGTGCTCATGGTGGCAGTGCTCGTGGTGACAGTGCTCTTGGTGACAGTGCTCATGGTGGCAGTGCCCATGGTGAGACTCCCGATGGTGACCCTGCCCATGGTGACAGTGCACATGGTCATGGTACATCTGCTGGCATTCCAAATAATGAGAGTGCCCATGATGATATTGCTCATGGTGATAGTGCCCATAGTGAGAGTGCCCATGGTTCCAGTGTTCATGGTGACAGTGCCAATTGTGACAGTGCCCCTGGTGACAGTGCACACCGTGAGAGTGCCCATTGTGTCTGTGCCCATGGTGACAGTTCTTATCATGAGAGTGTTCACGGTAGCAGTGTTCATGGTAATAGTGCTCATGGAGACATTGCCCACAATGAGAGTGCCCATGGTGAGAATACTGACTGTGACAGTGCCCATGATGACTTTTCTATCTGCGACAGTGCCCATGGGGACAGTTAGCATGGTGAGATTTCTCACAGTGATAGTGCACATTGTTTCAGTGCTAATAGTGAAAAGACCCACGGCGCCAGTGCCCATCATGGCATTGCTCACGGTGATAGTTCTCACGGTGACAGTGCCCATGGTGATATTACCCATGGTGACAGTACTCAGTGATCAAGTGCTCATAGTGACAGTGCCTAAGGTGATAGTGCACACGGTGGCAGTGCAAAATGGCGACAGTGCCCATGGTGATATTGCTTAATGTGATAGTCCTTCTGGTGACATTGCGCATGGTGACATTGCCCACCACGACAGTTCTCTTGTTGACAGTGCTCATGGTGATAGTGCCAATGTTGGAAGTGCCCATCGTGAAAGTGCCCATGGTGACAGTTCTTATGATGAGAGTGGTCAGAGTGGCAGTGCTCATGGTGAAAGTGCCCATGGTGACAGAGCCCACGGTGACAGTGTCCATAGTTATAGTGTCCACGGTGACAGTCCTAACAGTGAATTGTCCATGGGGACACTGCCCATGGTGAAAGTGCCCATGGTCACAACACTCACGGTGATAGTGCTCACGGTGAGAGTGGCCATGGTGACAGTGACCACGGTGACACTTCTAATGGTGATACTGCCCATGATGACAGTGCTCATGGTGACAGTCCACATTGTGCCAGTGCCCAAGGTGACTGTGCTCATGGTAACAGTGCCCATGGTGACAGTGACCATGGTGAGAGTGCTCACACTGATAGTGCCCATGGTGACAGGGCTCATGGTGCCAGTCCGCATTGTGCCAGTACCAATGGCTACAGTGGTCATGGTGACACTGACCACAGTGAGAGTGCTCACTGTGATAGAGCTCACGGTAATAGTGCTCATGGTGACAGTGCAAATGGTGACAATACCCATGGTGACAGTACTCATGTTGAAAATACCCATGGTGGCAGTTCTCATGGTGACAGTGCTCATAATAGCAGTGCCCAAGGTGGCAGTCCTCGTGGTGACAGTGCTAATGGTGACAGTGCTCTTGGTGGCAGTTCCCATGGGGACAGTACCGATGGTGACCCTGTGCATTGTTACAGTGCCCATGGTAACCATGCTCACGGTGGTAGTGCACATCGTGACAGTGCCCATGGTGGTAGTTCACCTGGTGACAGTGCTAAATAGTGACAGTGCACATGCTGACAGTGCTCACGGTGATAGTGCCCATGGTGACAGTGCCCACGGTGATAATGGGTATTATTACAGTGTTCATCGTGACAGAGCCCAAGGTGGCAGTGGCCATGGTGACAGTGCCCACAATGACAGTGCCCATGGTAACAGTGGCGACAGTGACAGTGTCCATGGTGACACTTCTCACAGTGAATGTGCCCATGGGGACAGTTACCATGATGAGATTTCTCACGGTGATAGTGCCCGTTGTGACAGTGCTCACAGTGACAATGCCCATGGTGCCAGTGCCCATAGAGACATTCCACACGGTCACATTTCTCACGGTGAAAATGCCTATGGTGACACTGCACCTGGTGGCAGTGCAAAATGGTGACAGTGCCCATGGTGACATTGCTCATAGTGACTTTGCTTACAGTGATAGTCCTTACGGTGACAGTGTGCATGGTGACACTGCACACAGTTGCAGTGTTTATGGTGACAGGCTTCACGGTGATACTTTCCATGGTGATAGTGCCCACGGTGACACTGCACATGGTGGCAGTGATAAATGGTGACAGTGCCCCTGTTGACAGTTCTCATGGTGACAGTGCACATGGTGACAACCCGTGCAGATTGTACTCATGGTGACAGTACTCACGGTGACAGTTCTCATGTTTGCAGTATCCATGGTGACAGTGCTCACAGTGATAGTGCCCATGGTGAGAGTGCCCATGATGACAGGGCCCATGGTGCCATTGCCTATGGTGACAGTGCTCATGGTAACAGTGCCCAAGGTGACAGTGACCATGGTGAGAGTGCTCACACTGATGGTGCCCATGGTGACAGTGCTCACGGTGCCTGTCTACATTGTGCCAGTACCCATGGCGACAGTGCTCATGGTGACAGTGACCACAGTGAGAGTGCTCATAGTGATAGTGCTCATGGTGACAATGCAAATGGTGACAATACCATGGTGACAGTACTCATGTTGAAAATACCCATGGTGGCAGTTCTCATAGCGACAGATCTCATGGTGACAGTGCTCATAATAGCAGTGTCCAAGTGCCAGTGCTCGTGGTGACAGTGCTAATGGTAACAGTGCTCTTGGTGGCAGTTCCCATCGGGACAATACTGATGGTGACGCTGTGCATTGTTACAGTGCCCATGGTAACCGTGCTCACGGTGATAGTGCACATCGTGACAGTGCCCATGGTGGTAGTTCACCTGGTGACAGTGCTAAATAGTGACAGTGCACGTGCTGACAGTGCTCACGGTGATAGTGCCCATGGTGACAGTGCACACGGTGATAATGCGCATTGTTACAGAGTTCATGGTGACAGCACACGGTGGCAGTTGCCATGGAGACAGTGCCCACAATGACAGTGCCCATGGTGACAGTGCCGACAGTGACAGTGCCCATGGTGACACTTCTCACGGTGACAGTGCCCATGGGGACAGTTAGCATGGTGAGATTTCTCACGGTGACAGTGCCCGTTGTGACAGTGCTCACAGTGACAATGCCCATGGTGCCAGTGCCCATAGAGTCATTCCGCACGGTCACATTTCTCACAGTGAAAGTGGCTATGGTGATATTAACCATGGTGACACTGCACATGGTGGCAGAGCAAAATGGTGACAGTGCCCATGGTGACATTGCTCATGGTGACTTTGCTTATGGTGATAGTCCTTACAGTGACAGTGCGCATGGTGACACTGCACACAGTGACAGTGTTCATGGTGACAGTGTTCACGGTGATAGTTCCCATGGTGAGATTGTCCATGGTAACAGTGCCCATAGTCACAATTCTCATGGTGTAGTGCTCACAGTGACAGTGTCCATGGTGTCATGCCCATGGTGACAGTGCTCATGGTGACAGTGCTCATGTTGGCAGCGCCGTAAATAACAGTGCTCATTGTGGCAGTGCTCATGGTGTCCGTGCTCATGGTGACAGTGCCCATGTTTACAGTGTTTATGGTGATAGATGTCACGGTGTCAGTGCCCACGGGGACAGTGCCAAGGCTGACAAAGCCCAGGGTGATACTTCCCATTGGGACAGTGCCCACGGTGACAGTGCCCAAGGTGACAGCGCCCAGTGTGACAAGGCTCATGGTGACAGTGCTCACGGTGACGGTGCCCATGGTGACAGTGCCGATGGTGAGAGTGCCATTAGTGACAGTGCTCATGGTGAAACTGCCCATGGAGACATCGCCCATGGTGATAGTTCTCATGGTGACAACCCCACGGTGACAGTGCCAATGTTGATAGTCCCCGTGGTGACAGGTCTTACATTGAATGTGACCATGGTGTCTGTGCTCATGGTGACAGTGCTCAAGGTTAGAGTCTCCATGTTGACAGTGCCGATGGTGACAATTCTCACGGTGACAGGGCCTAAGGTGAAAATTCTCATAGTGACAGTGTTCATGGTGACAGTGCCCATGGTGCTATTACCCATGTTGACAGTTCTCATAGTGAAACGGCCCATGGTGACACTGCACATGGTGGCAGTGCAAAATGGTGACAGTGTCCATGGTGCTATTGCTCATGGTGACATTGCTTACGGTGATAGTGTGTATGGTGAAACTGCACACAGTGACATTGCTCATGGTGACAGTGTTCACGGCGTTAGTTCCTATCGTGAATGTGACCTTGGGGACAGTGCCCATTGTCACAATTCTCATGGTGTAGTGCTCACGGTGACAGTGCCCATGGTGACAATACACAGGGTGACACTATTCATGGTGACATTGCTCATGGTGAGAGTGCCCATGTTCACAACTATCACGGTGATTGTTCCCATGGGGACAATACCCAGGGTAACAGAGCTGATGGTAAAAGTGTTCACGGTGACAGTGCCCATGATGACAGTACCTAAGGTGACAATTCCCATGGTGAGACTGCTCATAGACAGTGCCCATGGTGACAATACCCAGCGTGTCCTGTCCATGGTGACAGTGATCATGGTGACACTTCTCATGAGGACAGTGCCATAAGTGACAGTGCTCATTGTGGCAGTGCTCATGGTGACCGTGCTCATGGTGACAGTGCCCATGGTGACATTGCCTATGGTGATAGATATCATGGTGGCCATGCCCAGGGTGACATTGCCCACGCTGACAAAGCCCATGGTGATACTTCCCATTGTGACAGTGCCCACGGTGGCAGAGCCCATGGTGACAGTGCCCAAGATCACAGTGTCCATGGTGAGAGTGCTAACGGTGACTGTGCCCATGGTGACAGCACCCAGTGTGACAATGCCCATTGTGACAGTGCTCACGGTGACCATGCCGATGGTGATAGTGCCAATAGTGAGAGTGCTCACGGTGACACTGCCCATGGAGACACTGCCCATGGTGATAGTGCTCATCATGACAACCCCTCGGAGGCAGTGCCAATGGTGAGAGTCCCCGTGGTGACAGTTCTCACGGTGAAAGTGATCCTATTGATATTTCTCATGGTGACAGTGCTCTTGGTGACAGTGCTCAAGGTGATAGTCTGAATGTTGACAGTGCCCATGGTGACTCTTCTCACGGTGACAGTGCCTATGGTGATTATGCTCTTAGTGACAGTGCTCATGGTGACAGTGCCCATGGTGACAGTGACCACGGTGACTGTTCTCACCGTGGTAGTGCCCATGGTGACAGTGTTCATGATGACAGTCCGCATTAAGGCTGTGCCCACGGTGACACTGCTCATGGTGATAGTTCTCACGGTGATAGTACGCACGGTGACAGTGCCAAAGGTGACAATACCCAGGTGATAGTAATCATGGTGAAAGTGCCCATGGTGGCAGATCTCATACTGACAGTTCTTGTGACAGTGATCATGGTGGCAGTGCTCGTGGTGACAGTGCTCTTGGTGACAGTGCTCATGGTGGCAGTGCCCATGGTGAGACTCCCGATGGTGACACTGCCCATGGTGACAGTGCACATGGTCATGGTGCATCTGGTGGCAGTGCAAAATAGTGAGAGTGCCCATGATGATATTGCTCATGGTGATAGTGCCCATGGTGAGAGTGCCCATGGTTCCAGTGCTCATGGTGACAGTGCCCATTGTGACAGTGCCCCTGGTGACAGTGCACACCGTGAGAGTGCCCATGGTGTCTGTGCCCATGGTGACAGTTCTTATCATGAGAGTGTTCACGGTAGCAGTGTTCATGGTAATAGTGCTCACGGAGACATTGCCCACAATGAGAGTGCCCATGGTGAGAATACTGACTGTGACAGTGCCCATGATGTCTTTTCTCTCTGCGACAGTGCCGATGGGTACAGTTAGCATGGTGAGATTTCTCACAGTGATAGTGCACATGGTTTCAGTGCTAATAGTGAAAAGACCCACGGCGCCAGTGCCCATCATGGCATTGCTCACGGTGATAGTTCTCACGGTGACAGTGCCCATGGTGATATTACCCATGGTGACAGTACTCAGTGATCAAGTGCTCATGGTGACAGTGCCTAAGGTGATAGTGCACACGGTGGCAGTGCAAAATGGCGACAGTGCCCATGGGGACATTGCTTAATGTGATAGTCCTTGTGGTGACATTGCGCATGGTGACATTGCCCACCACGACAGTTCTCTTGATGACAGTGCTCATGGTGATAGTGTCAATGTTGGAAGTGCCCATCGTGAAAGTGCCCATGGTGACAGTTCTTATGATGAGAGTGGTCAGAGTGGCAGTGCTCATGGTGAAAGTGCCCATGGTGACAGAGCCCACGGTGACAGTGTCCATAGTTATAGTGTCCATGGTGACAGTCCTAACAGTGAAATTGTCCATGGGGACACTGCCCATGGTGAAAGTGCCCATGGTCACAACACTCACGGTGATAGTGCTCACGGTGAGAGTGGCCATGGTGACAGTGACCACGGTGACACTTCTAATGGTGATACTGCCCATGATGACAGTGCTCATGGTGACAGTCCACATTGTGCCAGTGCCCAAGGTGACAGTGCTCATGGTGACAGTGCCCAAAGTCACAATACCCATGGTGACAGTGCCCAGGCTGACAGTTCTCAAGGTGATAGTGCCCATGGTGACAGTGCACATGGTGATACAGAGAATGGGGACAGTGCTTATGGTGACAGTGGTCATGGTTGCAGTACCCATGGTGATAGTGCTGAAACTGACAGTGCCTTGGGGATAGTGCCCATGGTGAGTGTGCTCGTGTTAATAGTGCCCATGGTGGCAGTTCCCATTGTGAAAGTGCTCATGATGACAGTGCCCATGTTGGTAGTTCCCATGGTGACAGTGCTCATGGTGATAGTGACCATGTTAACAGTGCACATGGTGGCTGTGCCCTTGGTGACAGTGCCCATGATGACAGTATTCATGGTGACAGTGCTCACGGTGATAGTGCCCATGGTGAGAGTGCACATGGTGGTAGTCCACATGGTGGCAGTGAAAAATGGTGACAGTTCCCATGCTGACAGTTCTCATTGTGACAATGCACACGGTCACAACCGATGCTGACACTGCTCATGGTAGCTGTACCCGTGGTGACAGTGCTCATGGTGATAGTGCCCATGTTAACAGTGCCCATGGTGACACTGCCCATGGTGACAATGCCCATGATGACAGTGCCCATGGAGTCAGTGCCCACGGAGCCATTGCCTATGGTAACAGTGCTCACAGTGACAGTACCCATGGTAACAGTGACCACGGTGAGAGTGCTCATGGTGATAGTGGCTATGGTGACAGATCACACTGTGACAGTCCGCATTGTGCCAGTACCAATAGTGACAGTGCCCATGGTGACATTGACCACGGTGAGAGTGCTCACGGTGCTAGTGCTCACAGTAATAGTGCTCATGGTGACAGTGCCGACAGTGACGGTGCTCACGGTGACAGTGCCTATGGTGATAGTGCCCATGGTGAGAGTCCGCCCATTGATAGTGCCCATGGTTGCAGTTCCCATTGTGAAAGTGCTCATGATGACATTGCCCATGTTGGTAGTTCCCATGGTGACAGTGCTCACGGTGATAGTAACCTTGGTACCTGTGCACATGGTGGCCGTGCCCTTGGTGACAGTGCCAATGATGACAGTACTCATGGTGACAGTTCCCATGGGGACAAGGCACAGGGTGGCAGTGAAAAATGGTGAAAGTGCCCATGTTGACAGTTCTCATGGTGACAGTGCACACGGTGACAACCCATGCAGACAGTACTCATGGTGACAGTTCTCATGGTTGCAGTACCCATGGTGACAGTGCTCACAGTGATACTGCCCATGGTGGCAGTGCCCATGGTGACAGTGCCCATGGTGACACTGCCCATGATGACAGTGCCCATGGTGAAAGTTCCCACGGCGCCATTGCTATGGTGACTGTGCTCATGGTAACAGTGCCCATGGTGACAGTGACCATGGTGAGAGTGCTCACACTGATAGTGCCCATGGTGACCGGGCTCATGGTGCCAGGCCGCATTGTGCCAGTACCCATGGCGACAGTGGTCATGGTGACACTGACCACAGTGAGAGTGCTCACTGTGATAGAGCTCACGGTAATAGTGCTCATGGTGACAGTGCAAATGGTGACAATACCCATGGTGACAGTACTCATGTTGAAAATACCCATGGTGGCAGTTCTCATGGTGACAGTGCTCATAATAGCAGTGCCCAAGGTGGCAGTCCTCGTGGTGACAGTGCTAATGGTGACAGTGCTCTTGGTGGCAGTTCCCATGGGGACAGTACCGATGGTGACCCTGTGCATTGTTACAGTGCCCATGGTAACCGTGCTAACGGTGATAGTGCACATCGTGACAGCGCCCATGGTGGTAGTTCACCTGGTGACAGTGCTAAATAGTGACAGTGCACATGCTGAGAGTGCTCACGGTGATAGTGCCCATGGTGACAGTGCCCACGGTGATAATGGGTATTATTACAGTGTTCATCGTGACAGAGCCCAAGGTGGCAGTGGCCATGGTGACAGTGCCCACAATGACAGTGCCCATGGTAACAGTGCCGACAGTGACAGTGTCCATGGTGACACTTCTCACAGTGAATGTGCCCATGGGGACAGTTACCATGATGAGATTTCTCACGGTGATAGTGCCCGTTGTGACAGTGCTCACAGTGACAATGCCCATGGTGCCAGTGCCCATAGAGACATTCCGCACGGTCACATTTCTCACGGTGAAAGTGCCTATGGTGACACTGCACCTGGTGGCAGTGCAAAATGGTGACAGTGCCCATGGGGACATTGCTCATAGTGACTTTGCTTACAGTGATAGTCCTTACGGTGACAGTGTGCATGGTGACACGGCACACAGTTGCAGTGTTTATGGTGACAGGCTTCACGGTGATACTTTCCATGGTGATAGTGCCCACGGTGACACTGCACATGGTGGCAGTGATAAATGGTGACAGTGCCCCTGTTGACAGTTCTCATGGTGACAGTGCACATGGTGACAACCCGTGCAGACTGTACTCATGGTGACAGTACTCACGGTGACAGTTCTCATGTTTGCAGTATCCATGGTGACAGTGCTCACAGTGATAGTGCCCATGGTGAGAGTGCCCATGATGACAGGGCCCATGGTGCCATTGCCTATGGTGACAGTGCTCATGGTAACAGTGCCCAAGGTGACAGTGACCATGGTGAGAGTGCTCACACTGATGGTGCCCATGGTGACAGTGCTCACGGTGCCTGTCTACATTGTGCCAGTACCCATGGCGACAGTGCTCATGGTGACAGTGAACACAGTGAGAGTGCTCATAGTGATAGTGCTCATGGTGACAATGCAAATGGTGACAATACCATGGTGACAGTACTCATGTTGAAAATACCCATGGTGGCAGTTCTCATAGCGACAGATCTCATGGTGACAGTGCTCATAATAGCAGTGCCCAGGTGCCAGTGCTCGTGGTGACAGTGCTAATGGTGACAGTGCTCTTGGTGGCAGTTCCCATCGGGACAATACTGATGGTGACGCTGTACATTGTTACAGTGCCCATGGTAACCGTGCTCACGGTGATAGTGCACATCGTGACAGCGCCCATGGTGGTAGTTCACCTGGTGACAGTGCTAAATAGTGACAGAGCACGTGCTGAGAGTGCTCTCGGTGATACTGCCCATGGTGACAGTGCACACGGTGATAATGGGCATTGTTACAGAGTTCATGGTGACAGCACACGGTGGCAGTGGCCATGGAGACAGTGCCCACAATGACAGTGCCCATGGTGACAGTGCCGACAGTGACAGTGCCCATGGTGACACTTCTCACGGTGACAGTGCCCATGGGGACAGTTAGCATGGTGAGATTTCTCACGTTGATAGTGCCCATTGTGACAGTGCTCACAGTGACAATGCCCATGGTGCCAGAGCCCATAGAGTCATTCCGCACGGTCTCATTTCTCACAGTGAAAGTGCCTATGGTGATATTAACCATGGTGACACTGCACATGGTGGCAGAGCAAAATGGTGATAGTGCCCATGGTGACATTGCTCATGGTGACTTTGCTTATGGTGATAGTCCTTACAGTGACCGTGCACATGGTGACACTGCACACAGTGACAGTGTTCATGGTAACAGTGTTCAGAGTGATAGTTCCCATGGTGAGATTGTCCATGGTAACAGTGCCCATAGTCACAATTCTCATGGTGTAGTGCTCACAGTGACAGTGCCCATGGTGTCATGCCCATGGTGACAGTGCTCATGGTGACAGTGCTCATGTTGGCAGTGCCATAAATAACAGTGCTCATTGTGGCAGTGCTCATGGTGTCCGTGCTCATGGTGACAGTGCCCATGTTTACAGTGTTTATGGTGATAGATGTCACAGTGTCATTGCCCACTGGGACAGTGCCAAGGCTGACAAATCCCAGGGTGATACTTCCCATTGGGACAGTGCCCACGGTGACAGTGCCTATGGTGACAGCGCCCAGTGTGACAAGGCTCATGGTGACAGTGCTCACGGTGACGGTGCCCATGGTGACAGTGCCAATGTTGAGAGTGCCATTAGTGACAGTGCTCATGGTGAAACTCCCCTGGAGACATCGCCCATGGTGATAGTGCTCGTGGTGACAACCCCACGGTGACAGTGCCAAAGTTGATAGTCCCCGTGGTGACAGGTCTTACATTGAATGTGACCATGGTGTCTGTGCTCATGGTGACAGTGCTCAAGGTTATAGTCTCCATGTTGACAGTGCCGATGGTGACAATTCTCATGGTGACAGGGCCTATGGTGTAAATTCACATAGTGACAGTGTTCACGGTGACAGTGCCCATGGTGCTATTACCCATGGTGACAGTTCTCATAGTGAAACTGCCCATGGTGACACTGCACATGGTGGCAGTGCAAAATGGTGACAGTGCCCATGGTGATATTGCTCATGGTGACATTGCTTACGGTAATAGTGTGTATGGTGAAACTGTACACAGTGACATTTCTCATGGTGACAGTGTTCACGGCGTTAGTTCCTATCGTGAATGTGACCATGGGGACAGTGCCCATTGTCACAATTCTCATGGTGTAGTGCTCACGGTGACAGTGCCCATGGTGACAATACACAGGGTGACACTATTCATGGTGACATTGCTCATGGTGAGAGTGCCCATGTTCACAACTGTCACGGTGATAGTTCCCATGGTGACAATACCCAGGGTAACAGAGCTGATGGTAAAAGTGTTCACGGTGACAGTGCCCATGATGACAGTACCTAAGGTGACAATTCCCATGGTGAGACTGCTCATAGACAGTGCCCATGGTGACAATACCCAGCGTGTCCTGTCCATGGTGACAGTGATCATGGTGACACTTCTCATGAGGACAGTGCCATAAGTAACAGTGCTCATTGTGGCAGTGATCATGGTGACCGTGCTCATGGTGACATTGCCCATGGTGACAGTGCCTATGGTGATAGATATCATGGTGGCCGTGCCAAGGGTGACATTGCCCACGCTGACAAAGCCCATGGTGATACTTCCCATTGTGACAGTGCCCACGGTGGCAGAGCCCATGGTGACAGTGCCCAAGATCACAGTGTCCATGGTGAGAGTGATAACGGTGACTGTGCCCATGGTGACAGCACCCAGTGTGACAATGCCCATTGTGACAGTGCTCACGGTGACCATGCCGATGGTGATAGTGCCAATAGTGAGAGTGCTCACGGTGACACTGCCCATGGAGACACTGCCCATGGTGATAGTGCTCATCATGACAACCCCTCGGAGGCAGTGCCAATGGTGAGAGTCCCCGTGGTGACAGTTCTCACGGTGAAAGTGATCCTATTGATATTTCTCATGGTGACAGTGCTCTTGGTGACAGTGCTCAAGGTGATAGTCTGAATGTTGACAGTGACCATGGTGACTCTTCTCACGGTGACAGTGTCTATGATGATTATGCTCTTAGTGACAGTGCTCATGGTGACAGTGCCCATGGTGACAGTGACCACGGTGACTGTTCTCACCGTGGTAGTGCCCATGGTGACAGTGTTCATGATGACAGTCCGCATTAAGGCTGTGCCCACGGTGACACTGCTCATGGTGAAAGTTCTCACGGTGATAGTACGCACGGTGACAGTGCCAAAGGTGACAATACCCAGGTGATAGTAATCATAGTGAAAGTGCCCATGGTGGCAGTTCTCATACTGACAGTTCTTGTGACACTGCTCATGGTGGCAGTGCTCGTGGTGACAGTGCTCTTGGTGACAGTGCTCATGGTGGCAGTGACCATGGTGAGACTACCGATGGTGACACTGCCCATGGTGACAGTGCACATGGTCATGGTGCATCTGGTGGCAGTGCAAAATAGTGAGAGTGCCCATGTTGATAGTGCCCATGGTGAGAATGCCCATGCTTCCAGTGCTCATGGTGACAGTGCCCATTGTGACAGTGCCCCTGGTGACAGTGCACACCGTGAGAGTGCCCATTGTGTCTGTGCCCATGGTGACAGTTCTTATCATGAGAGTGTTCACGGTAGCAGTGTTCATGGTAATAGTGCTCATGGAGACATTGCCCACAATGAGAGTGCCCATGGTGAGAATACTGACTGTGACAGTGCCCATGATGACTTTTCTATCTGCGACAGTGCCCATGGGGACAGTTAGCATGGTGAGATTTCTCACAGTGATAGTGCACATTGTTTCAGTGCTAATAGTGAAAAGACCCACGGCGCCAGTGCCCATCATGGCATTGCTCACGGTGATAGTTCTCACGGTGACAGTGCCCATGGTGATATTACCCATGGTGACAGTACTCAGTGATCAAGTGCTCATAGTGACAGTGCCTAAGGTGATAGTGCACACGGTGGCAGTGCAAAATGGCGACAGTGCCCATGGTGATATTGCTTAATGTGATAGTCCTTCTGGTGACATTGCGCATGGTGACATTGCCCACCACGACAGTTCTCTTGTTGACAGTGCTCATGGTGATAGTGCCAATGTTGGAAGTGCCCATCGTGAAAGTGCCCATGGTGACAGTTCTTATGATGAGAGTGGTCAGAGTGGCAGTGCTCATGGTGAAAGTGCCCATGGTGACAGAGCCCACGGTGACAGTGTCCATAGTTATAGTGTCCACGGTGACAGTCCTAACAGTGAATTGTCCATGGGGACACTGCCCATGGTGAAAGTGCCCATGGTCACAACACTCACGGTGATAGTGCTCACGGTGAGAGTGGCCATGGTGACAGTGACCACGGTGACACTTCTAATGGTGATACTGCCCATGATGACAGTGCTCATGGTGACAGTCCACATTGTGCCAGTGCCCAAGGTGACTGTGCTCATGGTAACAGTGCCCATGGTGACAGTGACCATGGTGAGAGTGCTCACACTGATAGTGCCCATGGTGACAGGGCTCATGGTGCCAGTCCGCATTGTGCCAGTACCAATGGCTACAGTGGTCATGGTGACACTGACCACAGTGAGAGTGCTCACTGTGATAGAGCTCACGGTAATAGTGCTCATGGTGACAGTGCAAATGGTGACAATACCCATGGTGACAGTACTCATGTTGAAAATACCCATGGTGGCAGTTCTCATGGTGACAGTGCTCATAATAGCAGTGCCCAAGGTGGCAGTCCTCGTGGTGACAGTGCTAATGGTGACAGTGCTCTTGGTGGCAGTTCCCATGGGGACAGTACCGATGGTGACCCTGTGCATTGTTACAGTGCCCATGGTAACCATGCTCACGGTGGTAGTGCACATCGTGACAGTGCCCATGGTGGTAGTTCACCTGGTGACAGTGCTAAATAGTGACAGTGCACATGCTGACAGTGCTCACGGTGATAGTGCCCATGGTGACAGTGCCCACAGTGATAATGGGTATTATTACAGTGTTCATCGTGACAGAGCCCAAGGTGGCAGTGGCCATGGTGACAGTGCCCACAATGACAGTGCCCATGGTAACAGTGGCGACAGTGACAGTGTCCATGGTGACACTTCTCACAGTGAATGTGCCCATGGGGACAGTTACCATGATGAGATTTCTCACGGTGATAGTGCCCGTTGTGACAGTGCTCACAGTGACAATGCCCATGGTGCCAGTGCCCATAGAGACATTCCACACGGTCACATTTCTCACGGTGAAAATGCCTATGGTGACACTGCACCTGGTGGCAGTGCAAAATGGTGACAGTGCCCATGGTGACATTGCTCATAGTGACTTTGCTTACAGTGATAGTCCTTACGGTGACAGTGTGCATGGTGACACTGCACACAGTTGCAGTGTTTATGGTGACAGGCTTCACGGTGATACTTTCCATGGTGATAGTGCCCACGGTGACACTGCACATGGTGGCAGTGATAAATGGTGACAGTGCCCCTGTTGACAGTTCTCATGGTGACAGTGCACATGGTGACAACCCGTGCAGATTGTACTCATGGTGACAGTACTCACGGTGACAGTTCTCATGTTTGCAGTATCCATGGTGACAGTGCTCACAGTGATAGTGCCCATGGTGAGAGTGCCCATGATGACAGGGCCCATGGTGCCATTGCCTATGGTGACAGTGCTCATGGTAACAGTGCCCAAGGTGACAGTGACCATGGTGAGAGTGCTCACACTGATGGTGCCCATGGTGACAGTGCTCACGGTGCCTGTCTACATTGTGCCAGTACCCATGGCGACAGTGCTCATGGTGACAGTGACCACAGTGAGAGTGCTCATAGTGATAGTGCTCATGGTGACAATGCAAATGGTGACAATACCATGGTGACAGTACTCATGTTGAAAATACCCATGGTGGCAGTTCTCATAGCGACAGATCTCATGGTGACAGTGCTCATAATAGCAGTGTCCAAGTGCCAGTGCTCGTGGTGACAGTGCTAATGGTAACAGTGCTCTTGGTGGCAGTTCCCATCGGGACAATACTGATGGTGACGCTGTGCATTGTTACAGTGCCCATGGTAACCGTGCTCACGGTGATAGTGCACATCGTGACAGTGCCCATGGTGGTAGTTCACCTGGTGACAGTGCTAAATAGTGACAGTGCACGTGCTGACAGTGCTCACGGTGATAGTGCCCATGGTGACAGTGCACACGGTGATAATGCGCATTGTTACAGAGTTCATGGTGACAGCACACGGTGGCAGTTGCCATGGAGACAGTGCCCACAATGACAGTGCCCATGGTGACAGTGCCGACAGTGACAGTGCCCATGGTGACACTTCTCACGGTGACAGTGCCCATGGGGACAGTTAGCATGGTGAGATTTCTCACGGTGACAGTGCCCGTTGTGACAGTGCTCACAGTGACAATGCCCATGGTGCCAGTGCCCATAGAGTCATTCCGCACGGTCACATTTCTCACAGTGAAAGTGGCTATGGTGATATTAACCATGGTGACACTGCACATGGTGGCAGAGCAAAATGGTGACAGTGCCCATGGTGACATTGCTCATGGTGACTTTGCTTATGGTGATAGTCCTTACAGTGACAGTGCGCATGGTGACACTGCACACAGTGACAGTGTTCATGGTGACAGTGTTCACGGTGATAGTTCCCATGGTGAGATTGTCCATGGTAACAGTGCCCATAGTCACAATTCTCATGGTGTAGTGCTCACAGTGACAGTGTCCATGGTGTCATGCCCATGGTGACAGTGCTCATGGTGACAGTGCTCATGTTGGCAGCGCCGTAAATAACAGTGCTCATTGTGGCAGTGCTCATGGTGTCCGTGCTCATGGTGACAGTGCCCATGTTTACAGTGTTTATGGTGATAGATGTCACGGTGTCAGTGCCCACGGGGACAGTGCCAAGGCTGACAAAGCCCAGGGTGATACTTCCCATTGGGACAGTGCCCACGGTGACAGTGCCCAAGGTGACAGCGCCCAGTGTGACAAGGCTCATGGTGACAGTGCTCACGGTGACGGTGCCCATGGTGACAGTGCCGATGGTGAGAGTGCCATTAGTGACAGTGCTCATGGTGAAACTGCCCATGGAGACATCGCCCATGGTGATAGTTCTCATGGTGACAACCCCACGGTGACAGTGCCAATGTTGATAGTCCCCGTGGTGACAGGTCTTACATTGAATGTGACCATGGTGTCTGTGCTCATGGTGACAGTGCTCAAGGTTAGAGTCTCCATGTTGACAGTGCCGATGGTGACAATTCTCACGGTGACAGGGCCTAAGGTGAAAATTCTCATAGTGACAGTGTTCACGGTGACAGTGCCCATGGTGCTATTACCCATGTTGACAGTTCTCATAGTGAAACGGCCCATGGTGACACTGCACATGGTGGCAGTGCAAAATGGTGACAGTGTCCATGGTGCTATTGCTCATGGTGACATTGCTTACGGTGATAGTGTGTATGGTGAAACTGCACACAGTGACATTGCTCATGGTGACAGTGTTCACGGCGTTAGTTCCTATCGTGAATGTGACCTTGGGGACAGTGCCCATTGTCACAATTCTCATGGTGTAGTGCTCACGGTGACAGTGCCCATGGTGACAATACACAGGGTGACACTATTCATGGTGACATTGCTCATGGTGAGAGTGCCCATGTTCACAACTATCACGGTGATTGTTCCCATGGGGACAATACCCAGGGTAACAGAGCTGATGGTAAAAGTGTTCACGGTGACAGTGCCCATGATGACAGTACCTAAGGTGACAATTCCCATGGTGAGACTGCTCATAGACAGTGCCCATGGTGACAATACCCAGCGTGTCCTGTCCATGGTGACAGTGATCATGGTGACACTTCTCATGAGGACAGTGCCATAAGTGACAGTGCTCATTGTGGCAGTGCTCATGGTGACCGTGCTCATGGTGACAGTGCCCATGGTGACATTGCCTATGGTGATAGATATCATGGTGGCCATGCCCAGGGTGACATTGCCCACGCTGACAAAGCCCATGGTGATACTTCCCATTGTGACAGTGCCCACGGTGGCAGAGCCCATGGTGACAGTGCCCAAGATCACAGTGTCCATGGTGAGAGTGCTAACGGTGACTGTGCCCATGGTGACAGCACCCAGTGTGACAATGCCCATTGTGACAGTGCTCACGGTGACCATGCCGATGGTGATAGTGCCAATAGTGAGAGTGCTCACGGTGACACTGCCCATGGAGACACTGCCCATGGTGATAGTGCTCATCATGACAACCCCTCGGAGGCAGTGCCAATGGTGAGAGTCCCCGTGGTGACAGTTCTCACGGTGAAAGTGATCCTATTGATATTTCTCATGGTGACAGTGCTCTTGGTGACAGTGCTCAAGGTGATAGTCTGAATGTTGACAGTGCCCATGGTGACTCTTCTCACGGTGACAGTGCCTATGGTGATTATGCTCTTAGTGACAGTGCTCATGGTGACAGTGCCCATGGTGACAGTGACCACGGTGACTGTTCTCACCGTGGTAGTGCCCATGGTGACAGTGTTCATGATGACAGTCCGCATTAAGGCTGTGCCCACGGTGACACTGCTCATGGTGATAGTTCTCACGGTGATAGTACGCACGGTGACAGTGCCAAAGGTGACAATACCCAGGTGATAGTAATCATGGTGAAAGTGCCCATGGTGGCAGATCTCATACTGACAGTTCTTGTGACAGTGATCATGGTGGCAGTGCTCGTGGTGACAGTGCTCTTGGTGACAGTGCTCATGGTGGCAGTGCCCATGGTGAGACTCCCGATGGTGACACTGCCCATGGTGACAGTGCACATGGTCATGGTGCATCTGGTGGCAGTGCAAAATAGTGAGAGTGCCCATGATGATATTGCTCATGGTGATAGTGCCCATGGTGAGAGTGCCCATGGTTCCAGTGCTCATGGTGACAGTGCCCATTGTGACAGTGCCCCTGGTGACAGTGCACACCGTGAGAGTGCCCATGGTGTCTGTGCCCATGGTGACAGTTCTTATCATGAGAGTGTTCACGGTAGCAGTGTTCATGGTAATAGTGCTCACGGAGACATTGCCCACAATGAGAGTGCCCATGGTGAGAATACTGACTGTGACAGTGCCCATGATGTCTTTTCTCTCTGCGACAGTGCCGATGGGTACAGTTAGCATGGTGAGATTTCTCACAGTGATAGTGCACATGGTTTCAGTGCTAATAGTGAAAAGACCCACGGCGCCAGTGCCCATCATGGCATTGCTCACGGTGATAGTTCTCACGGTGACAGTGCCCATGGTGATATTACCCATGGTGACAGTACTCAGTGATCAAGTGCTCATGGTGACAGTGCCTAAGGTGATAGTGCACACGGTGGCAGTGCAAAATGGCGACAGTGCCCATGGGGACATTGCTTAATGTGATAGTCCTTGTGGTGACATTGCGCATGGTGACATTGCCCACCACGACAGTTCTCTTGATGACAGTGCTCATGGTGATAGTGTCAATGTTGGAAGTGCCCATCGTGAAAGTGCCCATGGTGACAGTTCTTATGATGAGAGTGGTCAGAGTGGCAGTGCTCATGGTGAAAGTGCCCATGGTGACAGAGCCCACGGTGACAGTGTCCATAGTTATAGTGTCCATGGTGACAGTCCTAACAGTGAAATTGTCCATGGGGACACTGCCCATGGTGAAAGTGCCCATGGTCACAACACTCACGGTGATAGTGCTCACGGTGAGAGTGGCCATGGTGACAGTGACCACGGTGACACTTCTAATGGTGATACTGCCCATGATGACAGTGCTCATGGTGACAGTCCACATTGTGCCAGTGCCCAAGGTGACAGTGCTCATGGTGACAGTGCCCAAAGTCACAATACCCATGGTGACAGTGCCCAGGCTGACAGTTCTCAAGGTGATAGTGCCCATGGTGACAGTGCACATGGTGATACAGAGAATGGGGACAGTGCTTATGGTGACAGTGGTCATGGTTGCAGTACCCATGGTGATAGTGCTGAAACTGACAGTGCCTTGGGGATAGTGCCCATGGTGAGTGTGCTCGTGTTAATAGTGCCCATGGTGGCAGTTCCCATTGTGAAAGTGCTCATGATGACAGTGCCCATGTTGGTAGTTCCCATGGTGACAGTGCTCATGGTGATAGTGACCATGTTAACAGTGCACATGGTGGCTGTGCCCTTGGTGACAGTGCCCATGATGACAGTATTCATGGTGACAGTGCTCACGGTGATAGTGCCCATGGTGAGAGTGCACATGGTGGTAGTCCACATGGTGGCAGTGAAAAATGGTGACAGTTCCCATGCTGACAGTTCTCATTGTGACAATGCACACGGTCACAACCGATGCTGACACTGCTCATGGTAGCTGTACCCGTGGTGACAGTGCTCATGGTGATAGTGCCCATGTTAACAGTGCCCATGGTGACACTGCCCATGGTGACAATGCCCATGATGACAGTGCCCATGGAGTCAGTGCCCACGGAGCCATTGCCTATGGTAACAGTGCTCACAGTGACAGTACCCATGGTAACAGTGACCACGGTGAGAGTGCTCATGGTGATAGTGGCTATGGTGACAGATCACACTGTGACAGTCCGCATTGTGCCAGTACCAATAGTGACAGTGCCCATGGTGACATTGACCACGGTGAGAGTGCTCACGGTGCTAGTGCTCACAGTAATAGTGCTCATGGTGACAGTGCCGACAGTGACGGTGCTCACGGTGACAGTGCCTATGGTGATAGTGCCCATGGTGAGAGTCCGCCCATTGATAGTGCCCATGGTTGCAGTTCCCATTGTGAAAGTGCTCATGATGACATTGCCCATGTTGGTAGTTCCCATGGTGACAGTGCTCACGGTGATAGTAACCTTGGTACCTGTGCACATGGTGGCCGTGCCCTTGGTGACAGTGCCAATGATGACAGTACTCATGGTGACAGTTCCCATGGGGACAAGGCACAGGGTGGCAGTGAAAAATGGTGAAAGTGCCCATGTTGACAGTTCTCATGGTGACAGTGCACACGGTGACAACCCATGCAGACAGTACTCATGGTGACAGTTCTCATGGTTGCAGTACCCATGGTGACAGTGCTCACAGTGATACTGCCCATGGTGGCAGTGCCCATGGTGACAGTGCCCATGGTGACACTGCCCATGATGACAGTGCCCATGGTGAAAGTTCCCACGGCGCCATTGCTATGGTGACTGTGCTCATGGTAACAGTGCCCATGGTGACAGTGACCATGGTGAGAGTGCTCACACTGATAGTGCCCATGGTGACCGGGCTCATGGTGCCAGGCCGCATTGTGCCAGTACCCATGGCGACAGTGGTCATGGTGACACTGACCACAGTGAGAGTGCTCACTGTGATAGAGCTCACGGTAATAGTGCTCATGGTGACAGTGCAAATGGTGACAATACCCATGGTGACAGTACTCATGTTGAAAATACCCATGGTGGCAGTTCTCATGGTGACAGTGCTCATAATAGCAGTGCCCAAGGTGGCAGTCCTCGTGGTGACAGTGCTAATGGTGACAGTGCTCTTGGTGGCAGTTCCCATGGGGACAGTACCGATGGTGACCCTGTGCATTGTTACAGTGCCCATGGTAACCGTGCTAACGGTGATAGTGCACATCGTGACAGCGCCCATGGTGGTAGTTCACCTGGTGACAGTGCTAAATAGTGACAGTGCACATGCTGAGAGTGCTCACGGTGATAGTGCCCATGGTGACAGTGCCCACGGTGATAATGGGTATTATTACAGTGTTCATCGTGACAGAGCCCAAGGTGGCAGTGGCCATGGTGACAGTGCCCACAATGACAGTGCCCATGGTAACAGTGCCGACAGTGACAGTGTCCATGGTGACACTTCTCACAGTGAATGTGCCCATGGGGACAGTTACCATGATGAGATTTCTCACGGTGATAGTGCCCGTTGTGACAGTGCTCACAGTGACAATGCCCATGGTGCCAGTGCCCATAGAGACATTCCGCACGGTCACATTTCTCACGGTGAAAGTGCCTATGGTGACACTGCACCTGGTGGCAGTGCAAAATGGTGACAGTGCCCATGGGGACATTGCTCATAGTGACTTTGCTTACAGTGATAGTCCTTACGGTGACAGTGTGCATGGTGACACGGCACACAGTTGCAGTGTTTATGGTGACAGGCTTCACGGTGATACTTTCCATGGTGATAGTGCCCACGGTGACACTGCACATGGTGGCAGTGATAAATGGTGACAGTGCCCCTGTTGACAGTTCTCATGGTGACAGTGCACATGGTGACAACCCGTGCAGACTGTACTCATGGTGACAGTACTCACGGTGACAGTTCTCATGTTTGCAGTATCCATGGTGACAGTGCTCACAGTGATAGTGCCCATGGTGAGAGTGCCCATGATGACAGGGCCCATGGTGCCATTGCCTATGGTGACAGTGCTCATGGTAACAGTGCCCAAGGTGACAGTGACCATGGTGAGAGTGCTCACACTGATGGTGCCCATGGTGACAGTGCTCACGGTGCCTGTCTACATTGTGCCAGTACCCATGGCGACAGTGCTCATGGTGACAGTGAACACAGTGAGAGTGCTCATAGTGATAGTGCTCATGGTGACAATGCAAATGGTGACAATACCATGGTGACAGTACTCATGTTGAAAATACCCATGGTGGCAGTTCTCATAGCGACAGATCTCATGGTGACAGTGCTCATAATAGCAGTGCCCAGGTGCCAGTGCTCGTGGTGACAGTGCTAATGGTGACAGTGCTCTTGGTGGCAGTTCCCATCGGGACAATACTGATGGTGACGCTGTACATTGTTACAGTGCCCATGGTAACCGTGCTCACGGTGATAGTGCACATCGTGACAGCGCCCATGGTGGTAGTTCACCTGGTGACAGTGCTAAATAGTGACAGAGCACGTGCTGAGAGTGCTCTCGGTGATACTGCCCATGGTGACAGTGCACACGGTGATAATGGGCATTGTTACAGAGTTCATGGTGACAGCACACGGTGGCAGTGGCCATGGAGACAGTGCCCACAATGACAGTGCCCATGGTGACAGTGCCGACAGTGACAGTGCCCATGGTGACACTTCTCACGGTGACAGTGCCCATGGGGACAGTTAGCATGGTGAGATTTCTCACGTTGATAGTGCCCATTGTGACAGTGCTCACAGTGACAATGCCCATGGTGCCAGAGCCCATAGAGTCATTCCGCACGGTCTCATTTCTCACAGTGAAAGTGCCTATGGTGATATTAACCATGGTGACACTGCACATGGTGGCAGAGCAAAATGGTGATAGTGCCCATGGTGACATTGCTCATGGTGACTTTGCTTATGGTGATAGTCCTTACAGTGACCGTGCACATGGTGACACTGCACACAGTGACAGTGTTCATGGTAACAGTGTTCAGAGTGATAGTTCCCATGGTGAGATTGTCCATGGTAACAGTGCCCATAGTCACAATTCTCATGGTGTAGTGCTCACAGTGACAGTGCCCATGGTGTCATGCCCATGGTGACAGTGCTCATGGTGACAGTGCTCATGTTGGCAGTGCCATAAATAACAGTGCTCATTGTGGCAGTGCTCATGGTGTCCGTGCTCATGGTGACAGTGCCCATGTTTACAGTGTTTATGGTGATAGATGTCACAGTGTCATTGCCCACTGGGACAGTGCCAAGGCTGACAAATCCCAGGGTGATACTTCCCATTGGGACAGTGCCCACGGTGACAGTGCCTATGGTGACAGCGCCCAGTGTGACAAGGCTCATGGTGACAGTGCTCACGGTGACGGTGCCCATGGTGACAGTGCCAATGTTGAGAGTGCCATTAGTGACAGTGCTCATGGTGAAACTCCCCTGGAGACATCGCCCATGGTGATAGTGCTCGTGGTGACAACCCCACGGTGACAGTGCCAAAGTTGATAGTCCCCGTGGTGACAGGTCTTACATTGAATGTGACCATGGTGTCTGTGCTCATGGTGACAGTGCTCAAGGTTATAGTCTCCATGTTGACAGTGCCGATGGTGACAATTCTCATGGTGACAGGGCCTATGGTGAAAATTCTCATAGTGACAGTGTTCACGGTGACAGTGCCCATGGTGCTATTACCCATGGTGACAGTTCTCATAGTGAAACTGCCCATGGTGACACTGCACATGGTGGCAGTGCAAAATGGTGACAGTGCCCATGGTGATATTGCTCATGGTGACATTGCTTACGGTAATAGTGTGTATGGTGAAACTGTACACAGTGACATTTCTCATGGTGACAGTGTTCACGGCGTTAGTTCCTATCGTGAATGTGACCATGGGGACAGTGCCCATTGTCACAATTCTCATGGTGTAGTGCTCACGGTGACAGTGCCCATGGTGACAATACACAGGGTGACACTATTCATGGTGACATTGCTCATGGTGAGAGTGCCCATGTTCACAACTGTCACGGTGATAGTTCCCATGGTGACAATACCCAGGGTAACAGAGCTGATGGTAAAAGTGTTCACGGTGACAGTGCCCATGATGACAGTACCTAAGGTGACAATTCCCATGGTGAGACTGCTCATAGACAGTGCCCATGGTGACAATACCCAGCGTGTCCTGTCCATGGTGACAGTGATCATGGTGACACTTCTCATGAGGACAGTGCCATAAGTAACAGTGCTCATTGTGGCAGTGATCATGGTGACCGTGCTCATGGTGACATTGCCCATGGTGACAGTGCCTATGGTGATAGATATCATGGTGGCCGTGCCAAGGGTGACATTGCCCACGCTGACAAAGCCCATGGTGATACTTCCCATTGTGACAGTGCCCACGGTGGCAGAGCCCATGGTGACAGTGCCCAAGATCACAGTGTCCATGGTGAGAGTGATAACGGTGACTGTGCCCATGGTGACAGCACCCAGTGTGACAATGCCCATTGTGACAGTGCTCACGGTGACCATGCCGATGGTGATAGTGCCAATAGTGAGAGTGCTCACGGTGACACTGCCCATGGAGACACTGCCCATGGTGATAGTGCTCATCATGACAACCCCTCGGAGGCAGTGCCAATGGTGAGAGTCCCCGTGGTGACAGTTCTCACGGTGAAAGTGATCCTATTGATATTTCTCATGGTGACAGTGCTCTTGGTGACAGTGCTCAAGGTGATAGTCTGAATGTTGACAGTGACCATGGTGACTCTTCTCACGGTGACAGTGTCTATGATGATTATGCTCTTAGTGACAGTGCTCATGGTGACAGTGCCCATGGTGACAGTGACCACGGTGACTGTTCTCACCGTGGTAGTGCCCATGGTGACAGTGTTCATGATGACAGTCCGCATTAAGGCTGTGCCCACGGTGACACTGCTCATGGTGAAAGTTCTCACGGTGATAGTACGCACGGTGACAGTGCCAAAGGTGACAATACCCAGGTGATAGTAATCATAGTGAAAGTGCCCATGGTGGCAGTTCTCATACTGACAGTTCTTGTGACACTGCTCATGGTGGCAGTGCTCGTGGTGACAGTGCTCTTGGTGACAGTGCTCATGGTGGCAGTGCCCATGGTGAGACTCCCGATGGTGACATTGCCCATGGTGACAGTGCACATGGTCATGGTGCATCTGGTGGCAGTGCAAAATAGTGAGAGTGCCCATGATGATATTGCTCATGGTGATAGTGCCCATGGTGAGAGTGCCCATGGTTCCAGTGCTCATGGTGACAGTGCCCATTGTGACAGTGCCCCTGGTGACAGTGCACACCGTGAGAGTGCCCATGGTGTCTGTGCCCATGGTGACAGTTCTTATCATGAGAGTGTTCACGGTAGCAGTGTTCATGGTAATAGTGCTCACGGAGACATTGCCCACAATGAGAGTGCCCATGGTGAGAATACTGACTGTGACAGTGCCCATGATGACTTTTCTCTCTGCGACAGTGCCCATGGGGACAGTTAGCACGGTGAGATTTCTCACAGTGATAGTGCACATGGTTTCAGTGCTAATAGTGAAAAGACCCACGGCGCCAGTGCCCATCATGGCATTGCTCACGGTGATAGTTCTCACGGTGACAGTGCCCATGGTGATATTACCCATGGTGACAGTACTCAGAGATCAAGTGCTCATAGTGACAGTGCCTACGGTGATAGTGCACACGGTGGCAGTGCAAAATGGCGACAGTGCCCATGGTGACATTGCTTAATGTGATAGTCCTTGTGGTGACATTGCGCATGGTGACATTGCCCACCACGACAGTTCTCTTGTTGACAGTGCTCATGGTGATAGTGCCAATGTTGGAAGTGCCCATCGTGAAAGTGCCCATGGTGACAGTTCTTATGATGAGAGTGGTCAGAGTGGCAGTGCTCATGGTGAAAGTGCCCATGGTGACAGAGCCCACGGTGACAGTGTCCATAGTTATAGTGTCCACGGTGACAGTCCTAACAGTGAATTGTCCATGGGGACACTGCCCATGGTGAAAGTGCCCATGGTCACAACACTCACGGTGATAGTGCTCACGGTGAGAGTGGCCATGGTGACAGTGACCACGGTGACACTTCTAATGGTGATACTGCCCATGATGACAGTGCTCATGGTGACAGTCCACATTGTGCCAGTGCCCAAGGTGACAGTGCTCATGGTGACAGTGGCCAAAGTCACAATACCCATGGTGACAGTGCCCAGGCTGACAGTTCTCAAGGTGATAGTGCCCATGGTGACAGTGCACATGGTGATACAGAGAGTGGGGACAGTGCTTATGGTGACAGTGGTCATGGTTGCAGTACCCATGGTGATAGTGCTGAAACTGACAGTGCCCTTTGGGATAGTGCCCATGGTGAGTGTGCTCGTGTTAATAGTGCCCATGGTGGCAGTTCCCATTGTGAAAGTGCTCATGATGACAGTGCCCATGTTGGTAGTTCCCATGGTGACAGTCCTTATGGTGATAGTGACCATGTTAACAGTGCACATGGTGGCTGTGCCCTTGGTGACAGTGCCCATGATGACAGTATTCATGGTGACAGTGCTCACGGTGATAGTGCCCATGGTGAGAGTGCATATGGTGGTAGTCCACATGGTGGCAGTGAAAAATGGTGACAGTTCCCATGCTGACAGTTCTCATTGTGACAATGCACACGGTCACAACCGATGCTGACACTGCTCATGGTAGCTGTACCCGTGGTGACAGTGCTCATGGTGATAGTGCCCATGTTAACAGTGCCCATGGTGACACTGCCCATGGTGACAATGCCCATGATGACAGTGCCCATGGAGTCAGTGCCCACGGAGCCATTGCCTATGGTAACAGTGCTCACAGTGACAGTACCCATGGTAACAGTGACCACGGTGAGAGTGCTCATGGTGATAGTGCCTATGGTGACAGATCACACTGTGACAGTCCGCATTGTGCCAGTACCAATAGTGACAGTGCCCATGGTGACATTGACCACGGTGAGAGTGCTCACGGTGCTAGTGCTCACAGTAATAGGGCTCATGGTGACAGTGCCGACAGTGACGGTGCTCAAGGTGACAGTGCCTATGGTGATAGTGCCCATGGTGAGAGTCCGCCCATTGATAGTGCCCATGGTGGCAGTTCCCATTGTGAAAGTGCTCATGATGACATTGCCCATGTTGGTAGTTCCCATGGTGACAGTGCTCACGGTGATAGTGACCTTGGTAACTGTGCACATGGTGGCCGTGCCCTTGGTGACAGTGCCAATGATGACAGTACTCATGGTGACAGTTCCCATGGGGACAAGGCACAGGGTGGCAGTGAAAAATGGTGAAAGTGCCCATGTTGACAGTTCTCATGGTGACAGTGCACACGGTGACAACCCATGCAGACAGTACTCACGGTGACAGTTCTCATGGTTGCAGTACCCATGGTGACAGTGCTCACAGTGATACTGCCCATGGTGGCAGTGCCCATGGTGACAGTGCCCATGGTGACACTGCCCATGATGACAGTGCCCATGGTGAAAGTTCCCACGGCGCCATTGCCTATGGTGACTGTGCTCATGGTAACAGTGCCCATGGTGACAGTGACCATGGTGAGAGTGCTCACACTGATAGTGCCCATGGTGACAGGGCTCATGGTGCCAGTCCGCATTGTGCCAGTACCCATGGCGACAGTGGTCATGGTGACACTGACCACAGTGAGAGTGCTCACTGTGATAGAGCTCACGGTAATAGTGCTCATGGTGACAGTGCAAATGGTGACAATACCCATGGTGACAGTACTCATGTTGAAAATACCCATGGTGGCAGTTCTCATGGTGACAGTGCTCATAATAGCAGTGCCCAAGGTGGCAGTCCTCGTGGTGACAGTGCTAATGGTGACAGTGCTCTTGGTGGCAGTTCCCATGGGGACAGTACCGATGGTGACCCTGTGCATTGTTACAGTGCCCATGGTAACCGTGCTCACGGTGGTAGTGCACATCGTGACAGTGCCCATGGTGGTAGTTCACCTGGTGACAGTGCTAAATAGTGACAGTGCACATGCTGACAGTGCTCACGGTGATAGTGCCCATGGTGACAGTGCCCACGGTGATAATGGGTATTATTACAGTGTTCATCGTGACAGAGCCCAAGGTAGCAGTGGCCATGGTGACAGTGCCCACAATGACAGTGCCCATGGTAACAGTGCCGACAGTGACAGTGCCCATGGTGACACTTCTCACAGTGAATGTGCCCATGGGGACAGTTACCATGAGATTTCTCACGGTGATAGTGCCCGTTGTGACAGTGCTCACAGTGACAATGCCCATGGTGCCAGTGCCCATAGAGACATTCCACACGGTCACATTTCTCACGGTGAAAGTGCCTATGGTGACACTGCACCTGGTGGCAGTGCAAAATGGTGACAGTGCCCATGGTGACATTGCTCATAGTGACTTTGCTTACAGTGATAGTCCTTACGGTGACAGTGTGCATGGTGACACTGCACACAGTTGCAGTGTTTATGGTGACAGGCTTCACGGTGATACTTTCCATGGTGATAGTGCCCACGGTGACACTGCACATGGTGGCAGTGATAAATGGTGACAGTGCCCCTGTTGACAGTACTGATGGTGACAGTGCACATGGTGACAACCCGTGCAGACTGTACTCATGGTGACAGTACTCACGGTGACAGTTCTCATGTTTGCAGTATCCATGGTGACAGTGCTCACAGTGATAGTGCCCATGGTGAGAGTGCCCATGATGACAGGGCCCATGGTGCCATTGCCTATGGTGACAGTGCTCATGGTAACAGTGCCCAAGGTGACAGTGACCATGGTGAGAGTGCTCACACTGATGGTGCCCATGGTGACAGTGCTCACGGTGCCTGTCTACATTGTGCCAGTACCCATGGCGACAGTGCTCATGGTGACAGTGACCACAGTGAGAGTGCTCATAGTGATAGTGCTCATGGTGACAATGCAAATGGTGACAATACCATGGTGACAGTACTCATGTTGAAAATACCCATGGTGGCAGTTCTCATAGCGACAGATCTCATGGTGACAGTGCTCATAATAGCAGTGCCCAGGTGCCAGTGCTCATGGTGACAGTGCTAATGGTGACAGTGCTCTTGGTGGCAGTTCCCATCGGGACAATACTGATGGTGACGCTGTGCATTGTTACCGTGCCCATGGTAACCGTGCTCACGGTGATAGTGCACATCGTGACAGTGCCCATGGTGGTAGTTCACCTGGTGACAGTGCTAAATAGTGACAGTGCACGTGCTGACAGTGCTCACGGTGATAGTGCCCATGGTGACAGTGCACATGATGATAATGCGCATTGTTACAGAGTTCATGGTGACAGCACACGGTGGCAGTGGCCATGGAGACAGTGCCCACAATGACAGTGCCCATGGTGACAGTGCCGACAGTGACAGTGCCCATGGTGACACTTCTCACGGTGACAGTGCCCATGGGGACAGTTAGCATGGTGAGATTTCTCACGGTGACAGTGCCCGTTGTGACAGTGCTCACAGTGACAATGCCCATGGTGCCAGTGCCCATAGAGTCATTCCGCACGGTCTCATTTCTCACAGTGAAAGTGCCTATGGTGATATTAACCATGGTGACACTGCACATGGTGGCAGAGCAAAATGGTGACAGTGCCCATGGTGACATTGCTCATGGTGACTTTGCTTACGGTGATAGTCCTTACAGTGACAGTGCGCATGGTGACACTGCCCACAGTGAGAGTGTTCACAGTGATAGTTCCCATGGTGAGATTGTCCATGGTAACAGTGCCCATAGTCACAATTCTCATGGTGTAGTGCTCACAGTGACAGTGTCCATGGTGTCATGCCCATGGTGACAGTGCTCATGGTGACAGTGCTCATGTTGGCAGCGCCATAAATAACAGTGCTCATTGTGGCAGTGCTCATGGTGTCCATGCTCATGGTGACAGTGCCCATGTTTACAGTGTTTATGGTGATAGATGTCACGGTGTCAGTGCCCACGGGGACAGTGCCAAGGCTGACAAAGCCCAGGGTGATACTTCCCATTGGGACAGTGCCCACGGTGACAGTGCCCATGGTGACAGCGCCCAGTGTGACAAGGCTCATGGTGACAGTGCTCACGGTGACGGTGCCCATGGTGACAGTGCCGATGGTGAGAGTGCCATTAGTGACAGTGCTCATGGTGAAACTGCCCATGGAGACATCGCCCATGGTGATAGTGCTCATGGTGACAACCCCACGGTGACAGTGCCAATGTTGATAGTCCCCGTGGTGACAGGTCTTACATTGAATGTGACCATGGTGTCTGTGCTCATGGTGACAGTGCTCAAGGTTAGAGTCTCCATGTTGACAGTGCCGATGGTGACAATTCTCACGGTGACAGGGCCTAAGGTGAAATTTCTCATAGTGACATTGTTCTCGGTGACAGTGCCCATGGTGCTATTACCCATGGTGACAGTTCTCATAGTGAAACGGCCCATGGTGACACTGCACATGGTGGCAGTGCAAAATGGTGACAGTGTCCATGGTGCTATTGCTCATGGTGACATTGCTTACGGTGATAGTGTGTATGGTGAAACTGCACACAGTGACATTGCTCATGGTGACAGTGTTCACGGCGTTAGTTCCTATCGTGAATGTGACCTTGGGGACAGTGCCCATTGTCACAATTCTCATGGTGTAGTGCTCACGGTGACAGTGCCCATGGTGACAATACACAGGGTGACAGTATTCATGGTTACATTGCTCATGGTGAGAGTGCCCATGTTCACAACTGTCATGGTGATAGTTCCCATGGTGACAATACCCAGGGTAACAGAGCTGATGGCAAAAGTGTTCATGGTGACAGTGCCCATGGTGACAGTACCTAAGGTGAAAATTCCCATGGTGAGACTGCTCATAGACAGTGCCCATGGTGACAATACCCAGCGTGTCCTGTCCATGGTGACAGTGATCATGGTGACACATCTCATGAGGACAGTGCCATAAGTGACAGTGCTCATTGTTGCAGTGCTCATGGTGACCGTGCTCATGGTGACAGTGCCCATGGTGACAGTGCCTATGGTGATAGATATCATGGTGGCCGTGCCCAGGGTGACATTGCCCACGGTGACAAAGCCCAGGGTGATACTTCCCATTGTGACAGTGCCAACGGTGGCAGAGCCCATGGTGACAGTGCCCAAGATCACAGTGCCCATGGTGAGAGTGCTAACGGTGACTGTGCCCATGGTGACAGCACCCAGTGTGACAATGCCCATTGTGACAGTGCTCACGGTGACCATGCCGATGGTGATAGTGCCAATAGTGAGAGTGCTCACGGTGACACTGCCCATGGAGACACTGACCATGGTGATAGTGCTCATCATGACAACCCCTCGGAGGCAGTGCCAATGGTGAGAGTCCCCGTGGTGACAGTTCTCACGGTGAAAGTGATCCTGTTGAAATTTCTCATGGTGACAGTGCTCATGGTGACAGTGCTCAAGGTGATAGTCTCCATGTTGACAGTGTCCATGGTGACTGTTCTCACGGTGACAGTGCCTATGGTGATTATGCTCTTAGTGACAGTGCTCATGGTGACAGTGCCCATGGTGGCAGTGACCACGGTGACTGTTCTGACCGTGGTAGTGCCCATGGTGACAGTGTTCATGATGACAGTCCGCATTAAGGCTGTGCCCACGGTGACACTGCTCATGGTGATTGTTCTCACGTTGATAGTACGCACGGTGACAGTGCCAAAGGTGACAATACCCAGGTGATAGTAATCATGGTGAAAGTGCCCATGGTGGCAGTTCTCATACTGACAGTTCTTGTGACACTGCTCGTGGTGGCAGTGCTCGTGGTGACAGTGCTCTTGGTGACAGTGCTCATGGTGGCAGTGCCCATGGTGAGACTCCCGATGGTGACCCTGCCCATGGTGACAGTGCACATGGTCATGGTGCATCTGCTGGCAGTGCAAAATAGTGAGAGTGCCCATGATGATATTGCTCATGGTGATAGTGCCCATGGTGAGAGTGCCCATGGTTCCAGTGCTCATGGTGACAGTGCCCATTGTGACAGTGCCCCTGGTGACAGTGCAAACCGTGAGAGTGTCCATGGTGTCTGTGCCCATGGTGACAGTTCTTATCATGAGAGTGTTCATGGTAGCAGAGTTCATGGTAATAGTGCTCACGGAGACATTGCCCACAATGAGAGTGCCCATGGTGAGAATACTGACTGTGACAGTGCCCATGATGACTTTTCTCTCTGAGACAGTGCCCTTCGGGACAGTTAGCACGGTGAGATTTCTCACAGTGATAGTGTACATGGTTTCAGTGCTAATAGTGAAAAGACCCACGGCGCCAGTGCCCATCATGGCATTGCTCACGGTGATAGTTCTCACGGTGACAGTGCCCATGGTGATATTACCCATGGTGACAGTACTCAGTGATCAAGTGCTCATGGTGACAGTGCCTAAGGTGATAGTGCACACGGTGGCAGTGCAAAATGGCGACAGTGCCCATGGGGACATTGCTTAATGTGATAGTCCTTGTGGTGACATTGCGCATGGTGACATTGCCCACCACGACAGTTCTCTTGTTGACAGTACTCATGGTGATAGTGCCAATGTTGGAAGTGCCCATCGTGAAAGTGCCCATGGTGACAGTTCTTATGATGAGAGTGGTCAGAGTGGCAGTGCTCATGGTGAAAGTGCCCATGGTGACAGAGCCCACGGTGACAGTGTCCATAGATATAGTGTCCACGGTGACAGTCCTAACAGTGAAATTGTCCATGGGGACACTGCCCATGGTGAAAGTGCCCATGGTCACAACACTCACGGTGATAGTGCTCACGGTGAGAGTGGCCATGGTGACAGTGACCACGGTGACACTTCTAATGGTGATACTGCCCATGATGACAGTGCTCATGGTGACAGTCCACATTGTGCCAGTGCCCAAGGTGACAGTGCTCATGGTGACAGTGCCCAAAGTCACAATACCCATGGTGACAGTGCCCAGGCTGACAGTTCTCAAGGTGATAGTGCCCATGGTGACAGTGCACATGGTGATACAGAGAATGGGGACAGTGCTTATGGTGACAGTGGTCATGGTTGCAGTACCCATGGTGATAGTGCTGAAACTGACAGTGCCCTTGGGGATAGTGCCCATGGTGAGTGTGCTCGTGTTAATAGTTCCCATGGTGGCAGTTCCCATTGTGAAAGTGCTCATGATGACAGTGCCCATGTTGGTAGTTCCCATGGTGACAGTGCTCATGGTGATAGTGACCATGTTAACAGTGCACATGGTGGCTGTGCCCTTGGTGACAGTGCCCATGATGACAGTATTCATGGTGACAGTGCTCACGGTGATAGTGCCCATGGTGAGAGTGCACATGGTGGTAGTCCACATGGTGGCAGTGAAAAATGGTGACAGTTCCCATGCTGACAGTTCTCATTGTGACAATGCACACGGTCACAACTGATGCAGACACTGCTCATGGTAGCTGTACCCGTGGTGACAGTGCTCATGGTGATAGTGACCATGTTAACAGTGCCCATGGTGACACTGCCCATGGTGACAATGCCCATGATGACAGTGCCCATGGAGTCAGTGCCCACGGAGCCATTGCCTATGGTAACAGTGCTCACAGTGACAGTACCCATGGTAACAGTGACCACGGTGAGAGTGCTCATGGTGATAGTGGCTATGGTGACAGATCACACTGTGACAGTCCGCATTGTGCCAGTACCAATAGTGACAGTGCCCATGGTGACATTGACCACGGTGAGAGTGCTCACGGTGCTAGTGCTCACAGTAATAGTGCTCATGGTGACAGTGCCGACAGTGACGGTGCTCACGGTGACAGTGCCTATGGTGATAGTGCCCATGGTGAGAGTCCGCCCATTGATAGTGCCCATGGTGGCAGTTCCCATTGTGAAAGTGCTCATGATGACATTGCCCATGTTGGTAGTTCCCATGGTGACAGTGCTCACGGTGATAGTTACCTTGGTAACTGTGCACATGGTGGCCGTGCCCTTGGTGACAGTGCCAATGATGACAGTACTCATGGTGACAGTTCCCATGGGGACAAGGCACAGGGTGGCAGTGAAAAATGGTGAAAGTGCCCATGTTGACAGTTCTCATGGTGACAGTGCACACGGTAACAACCCATGCAGACAGTACCCACGGTGACATTACTCATGGTTGCAGTACCCATGGTGACAGTGCTCACAGTGATACTGCCCATGGTGGCAGTGCCCATGGTGACAGTGCCCATGGTGACACTGCCCATGATGACAGTGCCCATGGTGAAAGTTCCCACGGCGCCATTGCCTATGGTGACAGTGCTCATGGTAACAGTGCCCATGGTGACAGTGACCATGGTGAGAGTGCTCACACTGATAGTGCCCATGGTGACAGGGCTCATGGTGCCAGTCCGCATTGTGCCAGTACCCATGGCAACAGTGGTCATGGTGACACTGACCACAGTGAGAGTGCTCACTGTGATAGAGCTCACGGTAATAGTGCTCATGGTGACAGTGCAAATGGTGACAATACCCATGGTGACAGTACTCATGTTGAAAATACCCATGGTGGCAGTTCTCATGGTGACAGTGCTCATAATAGCAGTGCCCAAGGTGGCAGTCCTCGTGGTGACAGTGCTAATGGTGACAGTGCTCTTGGTGGCAGTTCCCATGGGGACAGTACCGATGGTGACCCTGTGCATTGTTACAGTGCCCATGGTAACCGTGCTCACGGTGGTAGTGCACATCGTGACAGTGCCCATGGTGGTAGTTCACCTGGTGACAGTGCTAAATAGTGACAGTGCACATGCTGACAGTGCTCACGGTGATAGTGCCCATGGTGACAGTGCCCACGGTGATAATGGGTATTATTACAGTGTTCATCATGATATAGCCCAAGGTGGCAGTGGCCATGGTGACAGTGCCCACAATGACAGTGCCCATGGTAACAGTGCCGACAGTGACAGTGCCCATGGTGACACTTTTCACAGTGAATGTGCCCATGGGGATAGTTACCATGATGAGATTTCTCACGGTGATAGTGCCCGTTGTGACAGTGCTCACAGTGACAAAGCCCATGGTGCCAAGTGCCCATAGAGACATTCCGCACAGTCACATTTCTTACGGTGAAAGTGCCTATGGTGACACTGCACCTGGTGGCAGTGCAAAATGGTGACAGTGCCCATGGTGACATTGCTCATAGTGACTTTGCTTACAGTGATAGTCCTTACGGTGACAGTGTGCATGGTGACACTGCACACAGTTGCAGTGTTTATGGTGACAGTCTTCACGGTGATACTTTCCATGGTGATAGTGCCCATGGTGACACTGCACATGGTGGCAGTGATAAATGGTGACAGTGCCCCTGTTGACAGTTCTCATGGTGACAGTGCACATGGTGACAACCCGTGCAGACTGTACTCATGGTGACAGTACTCACGGTGACAGTTCTCATGTTTGCAGTATCCATGGTGACAGTGCTCACAGTGATAGTGCCCATGGTGAGAGTGCCCATGATGACAGGGCCCATGGTGCCATTGCCTATGGTGACAGTGCTCATGGTAACAGTGCCCAAGGTGACAGTGACCATGGTGAGAGTGCTCACACTGATGGTGCCCATGGTGACAGTGCTCACGGTGCCTGTCTACATTGTGCCAGTACCCATGGCGACAGTGCTCATGGTGACAGTGACCACAGTGAGAGTGCTCATAGTGATAGTGCTCACGGTAATAGTGCTCATGGTGACAATGCAAATGGTGACAATACCATGGTGACAGTACTCATGTTGAAAATACCCATGGTGGCAGTTCTCATAGCGACAGATCTCATGGTGACAGTGCTCATAATAGCAGTGCCCAGGTGCCAGTGCTCGTGGTGACAGTGCTAATGGTGACAGTGCTCTTGGTGGCAGTTCCCATCGGGACAATACTGATGGTGACGCTGTGCATTGTTACAGTGCCCATGGTAACCGTGCTCACGGTGATAGTGCACATCGTGACAGCACCCATTGTGGTAGTTCACCTGGTGACAGTGCTAAATAGTGACATTGCACATGCTGACAGTGCTCACGGTGATAGTGCCCATGGTGACAGTGCACACGGTGATAATGGGCATTGTTACAGAGTTCATGGTGACAGCACACGGTGGCAGTGGCCATGGAGACAGTGCCCACAATGACAGTGCCCATGGTGACAGTGCCGACAGTGACAGTGCCCATGGTGACACTTCTCACGGTGACAGTGCCCATGGGGACAGTTAGCATGGTGAGATTTCTCACGGTGACAGTGCCCGTTGTGACAGTGCTCACAGTGACAATGCCCATGGTGCCAGTGCCCATAGAGTCATTCCGCACGGTCACATTTCTCACAGTGAAAGTGCCTATGGTGATATTAACCATGGTGACACTGCACATGGTGGCAGAGCAAAATGGTGACAGTGCCCATGGTGACATTGCTCATGGTGACTTTGCTTACGGTGATAGTCCTTACAGTGACAGTGAGCATGGTGACACTGCACACAGTGACAGTGTTCATGGTGACAGTGTTCACGGTGATAGTTCCCATGGTGAGATTGTCCATGGTAACAGTGCCCATAGTCACAATTCTCATGGTGTAGTGCTCACAGTGACAGTGTCCATGGTGTCATGCCCATGGTGACAGTGCTCATGGTGACAGTGCTCATGTTGGCAGTGCCATAAATAACAGTGCTCATTGTGGCAGTGCTCATGGTGTCCGTGCTCATGGTGACAGTGCCCATGTTTACAGTGTTTATGGTGATAGATGTCACGGTGTCAGTGCCCACGGGGACAGTGCCAAGGCTGACAAAGCCCAGGGTGATACTTCCCATTGGGACAGTGCCCACGGTGACAGTGCCCATGGTGACAGCGCCCAGTGTGACAAGGCACATGGTGACAGTGCTCACGGTGACGGTGCCCATGGTGACAGTGCCGATGGTGAGAGTGCCATTAGTGACAGTGCTCATGGTGAAACTGCCCATGGAGACATCGCCCATGGTGATAGTGCTCATGGTGACAACCCCACGGTGACAGTGCCAATGTTGATAGTCCCCGTGGTGACAGGTCTTACATTGAATGTGACCATGGTGTCTGTGCTCATGGTGACAGTGCTCAAGGTTAGAGTCTCCATGTTGACAGTGCCGATGGTGACAATTCTCACGGTGACAGGGCCTAAGGTGAAAATTCTCATAGTGACAGTGTTCACGGTGACAGTGCCCATGGTGCTATTACCCATGGTGACAGTTCTCATAGTGAAACTGCCCATGGTGACACTGCACATGGTGGCAGTGCAAAATGGTGACAGTGCCCATGGTGCTATTGCTCATGGTGACATTGCTTAAGGTGATAGTGTGTATGGTGAAACTGCACACAGTGACATTGCTCATGGTGACAGTGTTCACGGCGTTAGTTCCTATCGTGAATGTGACCTTGGGGACGGTGCCCATTGTCACAATTCTCATGGTGTACTGCTCACGGTGACAGTGCCCATGGTGACAATACACAGGGTGACAGTATTCATGGTGACATTGCTCATGGTGAGAGTGCCCATGTTCACAACTGTCACGGTGAGAGTTCCCATGGTGACAATACCCAGGGTAACAGAGCTGATGGTAAAAGTGTTCACGGTGACAGTGCCCATGATGACAGTACCTAAGGTGACAATTCCCATGGTGAGACTGCTCATAGACAGTGCCCATGGTGACAATACCCAGCATGTCCTGTCCATGGTGACAGTGATCATGGTGACACTTCTCATGAGGACAGTGCCATAAGTGACAGTGCTCATTATGGCAGTGCACATGGTGACTGTGCTCATGGTGACAGTGCCCATGGTGACAGTGCCTATGGTGATAGATATCATGGTGGCCGTGCCCAGGGTGACATTGCCCTCGGTGACAAAGCCCAGGGTGATACTTCCCATTGTGACCGTGCCAACGGTGGCAGAGCCCATGGTGACAGTGCCCAAGATCACAGTGCCCATGGTGAGAGTTCTAACGGTGACTCTGCCCATGGTGACAGCACCCAGTGTGACAATGCCCATTGTGACAGTGCTCACGGTGACCATGCCGATGGTGATAGTGCCAATAGTGAGAGTGCTCACGGTGACACTGCCCATGGGGACACTGACCATGGTGATAGTGCTCGTCATGACAACCCCTCGGAGGCAGTGCCAATGGTGAGAGTCCCCGTGGTGACAGTTCTCACGGTGAAAGTGATCCTGTTGAAATTTCTCATGGTGACAGTGCTCATGGTGACAGTGCTCAAGGTGATAGTCTCCATGTTGACAGTGTCCATGGTGACTGTTCTCACGGTGACAGTGCCTATGGTGATTATGCTCTTAGTGACAGTGCTCATGGTGACAGTGCCCATGGTGGCAGTGACCACGGTGACTGTTCTCACCGTGGTAGTGCCCATGGTGACAGTGTTCATGATGACAGTCCGCATTAAGGCTGTGCCCATGGTGACACTGCTCATGGTGATTGTTCTCACGGTGATAGTACGCACGGTGACAGTGCCAAAGGTGACAATACCCAGGTGATAGTAATCATGGTGAAAGTGCCCATGGTGGCAGTTCTCATACTGACAGTTCTTGTGACACTGCTCGTGGTGGCAGTGCTCGTGGTGACAGTGCTCTTGGTGACAGTGCTCATGGTGGCAGTGACCATGGTGAGACTACCGATGGTGACACTGCCCATGGTGACAGTGCACATGGTCATGGTGCATCTGGTGGCAGTGCAAAATAGTGAGAGTGCCCATGTTGATAGTGCCCATGGTGAGAATGCCCATGCTTCCAGGGCTCATGGTGACAGCGCACATTGTGACAGTGCCCCTGGTGACAGTGCACACCGTGAGAGTGCCCATGGTGTCTGTGCCCATGGTGACAGTTCTTATCATGAGAGTGTTCATGGTAGCAGTGTTCATGGTAATAGTGCTCACGGAGACATTGCCCACAATGAGAGTGCCCATGGTGAGAATACTGACTGTGACAGTGCCCATGATGACTTTTCTCTCTGCGACAGTGCCCTTCGGGACAGTTAGCACGGTGAGATTTCTCACAGTGCTAGTGCACATGGTTTCAGTGCTAATAGTGGAAAGACCCACGGCGCCAGTGCCCATCATGGCATTGCTCACGGTGATAGTTCTCACGGTGACAGTGCCCATGGTGATATTACCCATGGTGACAGTACTCAGTGATCAAGTGCTCATGGTGACAGTGCCTAAGGTGATAGTGCACACGGTGGCAGTGCAAAATGGCGACAGTGCCCATGGGGACATTGCTTAATGTGATAGTCCTTGTGGTGACATTGCGCATGGTGACATTGCCCACCACGACAGTTCTCTTGTTGACAGTGCTCATGGTGATAGTGCCAATGTTGGAAGTGCCCATCGTGAAAGTGCCCATGTTGAGAGTTCTTATGATGAGAGTGGTCAGAGTGGCAGTGCTCATGGTGAAAGTGCCCATGGTGACAGAGCCCACGGTGACAGTGTCCATAGTTATAGTGTCCACGGTGACAGTCCTAACAGTGAAATTGTCCATGGGGACACTGCCCATGGTGAAAGTGCCCATGGTCACAACACTCACGGTGATAGTGCTCACGGTGAGAGTGGCCATGGTGACAGTGACCACGGTGACAGTTCTAATGGTGATACTGCCCATGATGACAGTGCTCATGGTGACAGTCGACATTGTGCCAGTGCCCAAGGTGACAGTGCTCATGGTGACAGTGCCCAAAGTCACAATACCCATGGTGACAGTGCCCAGGCTGACAGTTCTCAAGGTGATAGTGCCCATGGTGACAGTGCACATGGTGATACAGAGAATGGGGACAGTGCTTATGGTGACAGTGATCATGGTTGCAGTACCCATGGTGATAGTGCTGAAACTGACAGTGCCCTTGGGGATAGTGCCCATGGTGAGTGTGCTCGTGTTAATAGTGCCCATGGTGGCAGTTCCCATTGTGAAAGTGCTCATGATGACAGTGCCCATGTTGGTAGTTCCCATGGTGACAGTGCTCATGGTGATAGTGACCATGTTAACAGTGCACATGGTGGCTGTGCCCTTGGTGACAGTGCCCATGATGACAGTATTCATGGTGACAGTGCTCACGGTGATAGTGCCCATGGTGACAGTGCACATGGTGGTAGTCCACATGGTGGCAGTGAAAAATGGTGACAGTTCCCATGCTGACAGTTCTCATTGTGACAATGCACACGGTCACAACCGATGCAGACACTGCTCATGGTAGCTGTACCCGTGGTGACAGTGCTCATGGTGATAGTGACCATGTTAACAGTGCCCATGGTGACACTGCCCATGGTGACAATGCCCATGATGACAGTGCCCATGGAGTCAGTGCCCACGGAGCCATTGCCTATGGTAACAGTGCTCACAGTGACAGTACCCATGGTAACAGTGACCACGGTGAGAGTGCTCATGGTGATAGTGGCTATGGTGACAGATCACACTGTGACAGTCCGCATTGTGCCAGTACCAATAGTGACAGTGCCCATGGTGACATTGACCAAGGTGAGAGTGCTCACGGTGCTAGTGCTCACAGTAATAGTGCTCATGGTGACAGTGCCGACAGTGACGGTGCTCACGGTGACAGTGCCTATGGTGATAGTGCCCATGGTGAGAGTCCGCCCATTGATAGTGCCCATGGTGGCAGTTCCCATTGTGAAAGTGCTCATGATGACATTGCCCATGTTGGTAGTTCCCATGGTGACAGTGCTCACGGTGATAGTGACCTTGGTAACTGTGCACATGGTGGCCGTGCCCTTGGTGACAGTGCCAATGATGACAGTACTCATGATGACAGTTCCCATGTGGACAAGGCACAGGTTGGCAGTGAAAAATGGTGAAAGTGCCCATGTTGACAGTTCTCATGGTGACAGTGCACACGGTAACAACCCATGCAGACAGTACTCACGGTGACATTTCTCATGGTTGCAGTACCCATGGTGACAGTGCTCACAGTGATACTGCCCATGGTGGCAGTGCCCATGGTGACAGTGCCCATGGTGACACTGCCCATGATGACAGTGCCCATGCTGAAAGTTCCCACGGTGCCATTCCCTACGGTGACTGTGCTCATGGTAACAGTGCCCATGGTGACAGTGACCATGGTGAGAGTGCTCACACTGATAGTGCCCATGGTGACAGGGCTCATGGTGCCAGGCCGCATTGTGCCAGTACCCATGGCGACAGTGGTCATGGTGACACTGACCACAGTGAGAGTGCTCACTGTGATAGAGCTCACGGTAATAGTGCTCATGGTGACAGTGCAAATGGTGACAATACCCATGGTGACAGTACTCATGTTGAAAATACCCATGGTGGCAGTTCTCATGGTGACAGTGCTCATAATAGCAGTGCCCAAGGTGGCAGTCCTCGTGGTGACAGTGCTAATGGTGACAGTGCTCTTGGTGGCAGTTCCCATGGGGACAGTACCGATGGTGACCCTGTGCATTGTTACAGTGCCCATGGTAACCGTGCTCACGGTGGTAGTGCACATCGTGACAGTGCCCATGGTGGTAGTTCACCTGGTGACAGTGCTAAATAGTGACAGTGCACATGCTGACAGTGCTCACGGTGATAGTGCCCATGGTGACAGTGCCCACGGTGATAATGGGTATTATTACAGTGTTCATCGTGACTGAGCCCAAGGTGGCAGTGGCCATGGTAAGAGTGCCCACAATGACAGTGCCCATGGTAACAGTGCCGACAGTGACAGTGCCCATGGTGACACTTCTCACAGTGAATGTGCCCATGGGGACAGTTACCATGATGAGATTTCTCATGGTGATAGTGCCCGTTGTGACAGTGCTCACAGTGAAAATGCCCATGGTGCCAGTGCCCATAGAGACATTCCGCATGGTCACAATTCTCACGGTGAAAGTGCCTATGGTGACACTGCACCTGGTGGCAGTGCAAAATGGTGACAGTGCCCATGGTGACATTGCTCATAGTGACTTTGCTTACAGTGATAGTCCTTACGGTGACAGTGTGCATGGTGACACTGCACACAGTTGCAGTGTTTATGGTGACAGTCTTCACGGCGATACTTTCCATGGTGATAGTGCCCATGGTGACACTGCACATGGTGGCAGTGATAAATGGTGACAGTGCCCCTGTTGACAGTTCTCATGGTGAGAGTGCACATGGTGACAACCCGTGCAGACTGTACTCATGGTGACAGTACTCACGGTGACAGTTCTCATGTTTGCAGTATCCATGGTGACAGTGCTCACAGTGATAGTGCCCATGGTGAGAGTGCCCATGATGACAGGGCCCATGGTGCCATTGCCTATGGTGACAGTGCTCATGGTAACAGTGCCCAAGGTGACAGTGACCATGGTGAGAGTGCTCACACTGATGGTGCCCATGGTGACAGTGCTCACGGTGCCTGTCTACATTGTGCCAGTACCCATGGCGACAGTGCTCATGGTGACAGTGACCACAGTGAGAGTGCTCATAGTGATAGTGCTCACGGTAATAGTGCTCATGGTGACAATGCAAATGGTGACAATACCATGGTGACAGTACTCATGTTGAAAATACCCATGGTGGCAGTTCTCATAGCGACAGATCTCATGGTGACAGTGCTCATAATAGCAGTGCCCAGGTGCCAGTGCTCGTGGTGACAGTTCTAATGGTGACAGTGCTCTTGGTGGCAGTTCCCATCGGGACAATACTGATGGTGACGCTGTGCATTGTTACAGTGCCCATGGTAACCGTGCTCACGGTGATAGTGCACATCGTGACAGTGCCCATGGTGGTAGTTCACCTGGTGACAGTGCTAAATAGTGACAGTGCACATGCTGACAGTGCTCACGGTGATAGTGCCCATGGTGACAGTGCACACGGTGATAATGGGCATTGTTACAGAGTTCATGGTGACAGCACACGGTGGCAGTGGCCATGGAGACAGTGGCCACAATGACAGTGCCCATAGTGACAGTGCCGACAGTGACAGTGCCCATGGTGACACTTCTCACGGTGACAGTGCCCATGGGGACAGTTAGCATGGTGAGATTTCTCACGGTGACATTGCCCGTTGTTACAGTGCTCACAGTGACAATGCCCATGGTGCCAGTGCCCATAGAGTCATTCGGCACGGTCACATTTCTCACAGTGAAAGTGCCTATGGTGATATTAACCATGGTGACACTGCACATGGTGGCAGAGCAAAATGGTGACAGTGCCCATGGTGACATTGCTCATGGTGAATTTGCTTATGGTGATAGTCCTTACAGTGACAGTGCGCATGGTGACACTGCACACAGTGACAGTGTTCATGGTGACAGTGTTCACGGTGATAGTTCCCATGGTGAGATTGTCCATGGTAACAGTGCCCATAGTCACAATTCTCATGGTGTAGTGCTCACAGTGACAGTGTCCATGGTGTCATGCCCATGGTGACAGTGCTTATGGTGACAGTGCTCATGTTGGCAGTGCCATAAATAACAGTGCTCATTGTGGCAGTGCTCATGCTGTCCGTGCTCATGGTGACAGTGCCCATGTTTACAGTGTTTATGGTGATAGATGTCACGGTGTCAGTGCCCACGGGGACAGTGCCAAGGCTGACAAAGCCCAGGGTGATACTTCCCATTGGGACAGTGCCCACGGTGACAGTGCCCATGGTGACAGCGCCCAGTGTGACAAGGCTCATGGTGACAGTGCTCATGGTGACGGTGCCCATGGTGACAGTGCCGATGGTGAGAGTGCCATTAGTTACAGTGCTCATGGTGAAACTGCCCACGGAGACATCGCCCATGGTGATAGTGCTCATGGTGACAACCCCACGGTGACAGTGTCAATGTTGATAGTCCCCGTGGTGACAGGTCTTACATTGAATGTGACCATGGTGTCTGTGCTCATGGTGACAGTGCTCAAGGTTATAGTCTCCATGTTGACAGTGCCGATGGTGACAATTCTCACGGTGACAGGGCCTATGTTGAAAATTCTCATAGTGACAGTGTTCACAGTGACAGTGCCCATGGTGCTATTACCCATGGTGACAGTTCTCATAGTGAAACTGCCCATGGTGACACTGCACATGGTGGCAGTGCAAAATGGTGACAGTGCCAATGATGATATTGCTCATGGTGACATTGCTTACGGTGATAGTGTGTATGGTGAAACTGCACACAGTGACATTGCTCATAGTGACAGTGTTCACGGTGTTAGTTCCTATCGTGAATGTGACCTTGGGGACAGTGCCCATTGTCACAATTCTCATGGTGTAGTGCTCACGGTGACAGTGCCCATGGTGACAATACACAGGGTGACACTATTCATGGTGACATTGCTCATGGTGAGAGTGCCCATGTTCACAACTGTCACGGTGATAGTTCCCATGGTGACAATACCCAGGGTAACTGAGCTGATGGTAAAAGTGTTCACGGTGACAGTGCCCATGATGACAGTACCTAAGGTGACAATTCCCATGGTGAGACTGCTCATAGACAGTGCCCAAGGTGACAATACCCAGCGTGTCCTGTCCATGGTGACAGTGATCATGGTGACACTTCTCATGAGGACAGTGCCATAAGTTACAGTGCTCATTGTGGCAGTGCACATGGTGACCGTGCTCATTGTGACAGTGCCATGGTGACAGTGCATATGGTGATAGATATCATGGTGGCCATGCCCAGGGTGACATTGCCCATGGTGACAAAGCCCATGGTGATACTTCCCATTGTGACAGTGCCAACGGTGGCAGAGCCCATGGTGACAGTGCCCAAGATCACAGTGCCCATGGTGAGGGTGCTAACGGTGACTCTGCCCATGGTGACAGCACCCAGTGTGACAATGCCCATTGTGACAGTGCTCACGGTGACCATGCCGATGGTGATAGTGCCAATAGTGAGAGTGCTCATGGTGACACTGCCCATGGAGACACTGCCCATGGTGATAGTGCTCATCATGACAACCCCTCGGAGGCAGTGCCAATGGTGAGAGTCCCCGTGGTGACAGTTCTCACGGTGAAAGTGATCCTATTGATATTTCTCATGGTGACAGTGCTCTTGGTGACAGTGCTCAAGGTGATAGTCTGAATGTTGACAGTGCCCATGGTGACTCTTCTCACGGTGACAGTGCCTATGGTGATTATGCTCTTAGTGACAGTGCTCATGGTGACAGTGCCCATGGTGACAGTGACCACGGTGACTGTTCTCACCGTGGTAGTGCCCATGGTGACAGTGTTCATGATGACAGTCCGCATTAAGGCTGTGCCGTGGTGACAGTGCTCATGGTGATAGTTCTCACGGTGATAGTACGCACGTTGACAGTGCCAAAGGTGACAATACCCAGGTGATAGTAATCATGGTGAAAGTGCCCATGGTGGCAGTTCTCATACTGACAGTTCTTGTGACAGTGCTCATGGTGACAGTGCTCATGGTGGCAGTGCCCATGGTGAGACTCCCGATGGTGACACTGCCCATGGTGACAGTGCACATGGTCATGGTGCATCTGGTGGCAGTGCAAAATAGTGAGAGTGCCCATGATGATATTGCTCATGGTGATAGTGCCCATGGTGAGAGTGCCCATGGTTCCAGTGCTCATGGTGACAGTGCCCATTGGGACAGTGCCCCTGGTGACAGTGCACACCGTGAGAGTGCCCATGGTGTCTGTGCCCATGGTGACAGTTCTTATCATGAGAGTGTTCACGGTAGCAGTGTTCATGGTAATAGTGCTCACGGAGACATTGCCCACAATGAGAGTGCCCATGGTGAGAATACTGACTGTGAAAGTGCCCATGATGACTTTTCTCTCTGCGACAGTGCCCATGGGGACAGTTAGCACGGTGAGATTTCTCACAGTGATAGTGCACATGGTTTCAGTGCTAATAGTGAAAAGACCCACGGCGCCAGTGCCCATCATGGCATTGCTCACGATGATAGTTCTCACGGTGACAGTGCCCATGGTGATATTACCCATGGTGACAGTACTCAGTGATCAAGTGCTCATGGTGACAGTGCCTAAGGTGATAGTGCACACGGTGGCAGTGCAAAATGGCGACAGTGCCCATGGGGACATTGCTTAATGTGATAGTCCTTGTGGTGACATTGCGCATGGTGACATTGCCCACCACGACAGTTCTCTTGTTGACAGTGCTCATGGTGATAGTGTCAATGTTGGAAGTGCCCATCGTGAAAGTGCCCATGGTGACAGTTCTTATGATGAGAGTGGTCAGAGTGGCAGTGCTCATGGTGAAAGTGCCCATGGTGACAGAGCCCACGGTGACAGTGTCCATAGTTATAGTGTCCACGGTGACAGTCCTAACAGTGAAATTGTCCATGGGGACACTGCCCATGGTGAAAGTGCCCATGGTCACAACACTCACGGTGATAGTGCTCACGGTGAGAGTGGCCATGGTGACAGTGACCACGGTGACACTTCTAATGGTGATACTGCCCATGATGACAGTGCTCATGGTGACAGTCCACATTGTGCCAGTGCCCAAGGTGACAGTGCTCATGGTGACAGTGCCCAAAGTCACAATACCCATGGTGACAGTGCCCAGGCTGACAGTTCTCAAGGTGATAGTGCCCATGGTGACAGTGCACATGGTGATACAGAGAATGGGGACAGTGCTTATGGTGACAGTGGTCATGGTTGCAGTACCCATGGTGATAGTGCTGAAACTGACAGTGCCCTTGGGGATAGTGCCCATGGTGAGTGTGCTCGTGTTAATAGTGCCCATGGTGGCAGTTCCCATTGTGAAAGTGCTCATGATGACAGTGCCCATGTTGGTAGTTCCCACGGTGACAGTGCTCATGGTGATAGTGACCATGTTAACAGTGCACATGGTGGCTGTGCCCTTGGTGACAGTGCCCATGATGACAGTATTCATGGTGACAGTGCTCACGGTGATAGTGCCCATGGTGAGAGTGCACATGGTGGTAGTCCACATGGTGGCAGTGAAAAATGGTGACAGTTCCCATGCTGACAGTTCTCATTGTGACAATGCACACGGTCACAACCGATGCTGACACTGCTCATGGTAGCTGTACCCGTGGTGACAGTGCTCATGGTGATAGTGACCATGTTAACAGTGCCCATGGTGACACTGCCCATGGTGACAATGCCCATGATGACAGTGCCCATGGAGTCAGTGCCCACGGAGCCATTGCCTATGGTAACAGTGCTCACAGTGACAGTACCCATGGTAACAGTGACCACGGTGAGAGTGCTCATGGTGATAGAGGCTATGGTGACAGATCACACTGTGACAGTCCGCATTGTGCCAGTACCAATAGTGACAGTGCCCATGGTGACATTGACCACGGTGAGAGTGCTCACGGTGCTAGTGCTCACAGTAATAGTGCTCATGGTGACAGTGCCGACAGTGACGGTGCTCAAGGTGACAGTGCCTATGGTGATAGTGCCCATGGTGAGAGTCCGCCCATTGATAGTGCCCATGGTGGCAGTTCCCATTGTGAAAGTGCTCATGATGACATTGCCCATGTTGGTAGTTCCCATGGTGACAGTGCTCACGGTGATAGTGACCTTGGTAACTGTGCACATGGTGGCCGTGCCCTTGGTGACAGTACCAATGATGACAGTACTCATGGTGACCGTTCCCATGGGGACAAGGCACAGGGTGGCAGTGAAAAATGGTGAAAGTGCCCATGTTGACAGTTCTCATGGTGACAGTGCACACGGTGACAACCCATGCAGACAGTACTCACGGTGACAGTTCTCATGGTTGCAGTACCCATGGTGACAGTGCTCACAGTGATACTGCCCATGGTGGCAGTGCCCATGGTGACAGTGCCCATGGTGACACTGCCCATGATGACAGTGCCCATGCTGAAAGTTCCCACGGCGCCATTGCCTATGGTGACTGTGCTCATGGTAACAGTGCCCATGGTGACAGTGACCATGGTGAGAGTGCTCACACTGATAGTGCCCATGGTGACAGGGCTCATGGTGCCAGGCCGCATTGTGCCAGTACCCATGGCGACAGTGGTCATGGTGACACTGACCACAGTGAGAGTGCTCACTGTGATAAAGCTCACGGTAATAGTGCTCATGGTGACAGTGCAAATGGTGACAATACCCATGGTGACAGTACTCATGTTGAAAATACCCATGGTGGCAGTTCTCATGGTGACAGTGCTCATAATAGCAGTGCCCAAGGTGGCAGTCCTCGTGGTGACAGTGCTAATGGTGACAGTGCTCTTGGTGGCAGTTCCCATGGGGACAGTACCGATGGTGACCCTGTGCATTGTTACAGTGCCCATGGTAACCGTGCTCACGGTGGTAGTGCACATCGTGACAGTGCCCATGGTGGTAGTTCACCTGGTGACAGTGCTAAATAGTGACAGTGCTCATGCTGACAGTGCTCACGATGATAGTGCCCATGGTGACAGTGCCCACGGTGATAATGTGTATTATTACAGTGTTCATCGTAACAGAGACCAAGGTGGCAGTGGCCATGGTGACAGTGCCCACAATGACAGTGCCCATGGTAACAGTGCCGACAGTGACAGTGCCCATGGTGACACTTCTCACAGTGAATGTTCCCATGGGGACAGTTACCATGATGAGATTTCTCACGGTGATAGTGCCCGTTGTGACAGTGCTCACAGTGACAATGCCCATGGTGCCAGTGCCCATAGAGACATTCCGCACGGTCACATTTCTCACGGTGAAAGTGCCTATGGTGACACTGCACCTGGTGGCAGTGCAAAATGGTGACAGTGCCCATGGTGACATTGCTCATGGTGACTTTGCTTATGGTGATAGTCCTTACAGTGACAGTGCGCATGGTGACACTGCACACAGTGACAGTGTTCATGGTGACAGTGTTCACAGTGATAGTTCCCATGGTGAGATTGTCCATGGTAACAGTGCCCATAGTCACAATTCTCATGGTGTAGTGCTCACAGTGACAGTGCCCATGGTGTCATGCCCATGGTGACAGTGCTCATGTTGGCAGTGCCATAAATAACAGTGCTCATTGTGGCAGTGCTCATGGTGTCCGTGCTCATGGTGACAGTGCCCATGTTTACAGTGTTTATGGTGATAGATGTCACGGTGTCAGTGCCCACGGGGACAGTGCCAAGGCTGACAAAGCCCAGGGTGATACTTCCCATTGGGACAGTGCCCACGGTGACAGTGCCCATGGTGACAGCGCCCAGTGTGACAAGGCACATGGTGACAGTGCTCACGGTGACGGTGCCCATGGTGACAGTGCCGATGGTGAGAGTGCCATTAGTGACAGTGCTCATGGTGAAACTGCCCATGGAGACATCGCCCATGGTGATAGTGCTCATGGTGACAACCCCACGGTGACAGTGCCAATGTTGATAGTCCCCGTGGTGACAGGTCTTACATTGAATGTGACCATGGTGTCTGTGCTCATGGTGACAGTGCTCAAGGTTAGAGTCTCCATGTTGACAGTGCCGATGGTGACAATTCTCACGGTGACAGGGCCTAAGGTGAAAATTCTCATAGTGACAGTGTTCACGGTGACAGTGCCCATGGTGCTATTACCCATGGTGACAGTTCTCATAGTGAAACGGCCCATGGTGACACTGCACATGGTGGCAGTGCAAAATGGTGACAGTGTCCATGGTGCTATTGCTCATGGTGACATTGCTTACGGTGATAGTGTGTATGGTGAAACTGCACACAGTGACATTGCTCATGGTGACAGTGTTCACGGCGTTAGTTCCTATCGTGAATGTGACCTTGGGGACGGTGCCCATTGTCACAATTCTCATGGTGTAGTGCTCACGGTGACAGTGCCCATGGTGACAATACACAGGGTGACAGTATTCATGGTGACATTGCTCATGGTGAGAGTGCCCATGTTCACAACTGTCACGGTGATTGTTCCCATGGTGACAATACCCAGGGTAACAGAGCTGATGGTAAAAGTGTTCACGGTGACAGTGCCCATGATGACAGTACCTAAGGTGACAATTCCCATGGTGAGACTGCTCATAGACAGTGCCCAAGGTGACAATACCCAGCGTGTCCTGTCCATGGTGACAGTGATCATGGTGACACTTCTCATGAGGACAGTGCCATAAGTGACAGTGCTCATTGTGGCAGTGCTCATGGTGACCGTGCCCATGGTGACAGTGCCCATGGTGACAGTGCCTATGGTGATAGATATCATGGTGGCCGTGCCCAGGGTGACATTGCCCACGCTGACAAAGCCCATGGTGATACTTCCCATTGTGACAGTGCCCACGGTGGCAGAGCCCATGGTGACAGTGCCCAAGATCACAGTGTCCATGGTGAGAGTGCTAACGGTGACTGTGCCCATGGTGACAGCACCCAGTGTGAAAATGCCCATTGTGACAGTGCTCACGGTGACCATGCCGATGGTGATAGTGCCAATAGTGAGAGTGCTCATGGTGACACTGCCCATGGAGACACTGCCCATGGTGATAGTGCTCATCATGACAACCCCTCGGAGGCAGTGCCAATGGTGAGAGTCCCCGTGGTGACAGTTCTCACGGTGAAAGTGATCCTATTGATATTTCTCATGGTGACACTGCTCTTGGTGACAGTGCTCAAGGTGATAGTCTGAATGTTGACAGTGCCCATGGTGACTCTTCTCACGGTGACAGTGCCTATGGTGATTATGCTCTTAGTGACAGTGCTCATGGTGACAGTGCCCATGGTGACAGTGACCACGGTGACTGTTCTCACCGTGGTAGTGCCCATGGTGACAGTGTTCATGATGACAGTCCGCATTAAGGCTGTGCCCACGGTGACACTGCTCATGGTGATAGTTCTCACGGTGATAGTACGCACGGTGACAGTGCCAAAGGTGACAATACCCAGGTGATAGTAATCATGGTGAAAGTGCCCATGGTGGCAGATCTCATACTGACAGTTCTTGTGACAGTGCTCATGGTGGCAGTGATCGTGGTGACAGTGCTCTTGGTGACAGTGCTCATGGTGGCAGTGCCCATGGTGAGACTCCCGATGGTGACACTGCCCATGGTGACAGTGCACATGGTCATGGTGCATCTGGTGGCAGTGCAAAATAGTGAGAGTGCCCATGATGATATTGCTCACGGTGATAGTGCCCATGGTGAGAGTGCCCATGGTTCCAGTGCTCATGGTGACAGTGCCCATTGTGACAGTGGCCCTGGTGACAGTGCACACCGTGAGATTGCCCATGGTGTCTGTGCCCATGGTGACAGTTCTTATCATGAGAGTGTTCACGGTAGCAGTGTTCATGGTAATAGTGCTCACGGAGACATTGCCCACAATGAGAGTGCCCATGGTGAGAATAATGACTGTGACAGTGCCCATGATGACTTTTCTCTCTGCGACAGTGCCCATGGGGACAGTTAGCACGGTGAGATTTCTCACAGTGATAGTGCACATGGTTTCAGTGCTAATAGTGAAAAGACCCACGGCGCCAGTGCCCATCATGGCATTGCTCACGGTGATAGTTCTCACGGTGACAGTGCCCATGGTGATATTACCCATGGTGACAGTACTCAGTGATCAAGTGCTCATGGTGACAGTGCCTAAGGTGATAGTGCACACGGTGGCAGTGCAAAATGGCGACAGTGCCCATGGGGACATTGCTTAATGTGATAGTCCTTGTGGTGACATTGCGCATGGTGACATTGCCCACCACGACAGTTCTCTTGTTGACAGTGCTCATGGTGATAGTGCCAATGTTGGAAGTGCCCATCGTGAAAGTGTCCATGTTGAGAGTTCTTATGATGAGAGTGGTCAGAGTGGCAGTGCTCATGGTGAAAGTGCCCATGGTGACAAAGCCCACGGTGACAGTGTCCATAGTTATAGTGTCCACGGTGACAGTCCTAACAGTGAAATTGTCCATGGGGACACTGCCCATGGTGAAAGTGCCCATGGTCACAACACTCACAGTGATAGTGCTCACGGTGAGAGTGGCCATGGTGACAGTGACCACGGTGACAGTTCTAATGGTGATCCTGCCCATGATGACAGTCCTCATGGTGACAGTCGACATTGTGCCAGTGCCCAAGGTGACAGTGCTCATGGTGACAGTGCCCAAAGTCACAATACCCATGGTGACAGTGCCCAGGCTGACAGATCTCAAGGTGATAGTGCCCATGGTGACAGTGCACATGGTGATACAGAGAATGGGGACAGTGCTTATGGTGACAGTGGTCATGGTTGCAGTACCCATGGTGATAGTGCTGAAACTGACAGTGCCCTTGGGGATAGTGCCCATGGTGAGTGTGCTCGTGTTAATAGTGCCCATGGTGGCAGTTCCCATTGTGAAAGTGCTCATGATGACAGTGCCCATGATGGTAGTTCCCATGGTGACAGTGCTCATGGTGATAGTGACCATGTTAACAGTGCACATGGTGGCTGTGCCCTTGGTGACAGTGCCCATGATGACAGTATTCATGGTGACAGTGCTCACGGTGATAGTGACCATGGTGAGAGGGCACATGGTGGTAGTCCACATGGTGGCAGTGAAAAATGGTGACAGTTCCCATGCTGACAGTTCTCATTGTGACAATGCACACGGTCACAACCGATGCTGACACTGCTCATGGTAGCTGTACCCGTGGTGACAGTGCTCATGGTGATAGTGACCATGTTAACAGTGCCCATGGTGACACTGCCCATGGTGACAATGCCCATGATGACAGTGCCCATGGAGTCAGTGCCCACGGAGCCATTGCCTATGGTAACAGTGCTCACAGTGACAGTACCCATGGTAACAGTGACCACGGTGAGAGTGCTCATGGTGATAGTGGCTATGGTGACAGATCACACTGTGACAGTCCGCATTGTGCCAGTACCAATAGTGACAGTGCCCATGGTGACATTGACCACGATGAGAGTGCTCACGGTGCTAGTGCTCACAGTAATAGTGCTCATGGTGACAGTGCCGACAGTGACGGTGCTCACGGTGACAGTGCCTATGGTGATAGTGCCCATGGTGAGAGTCCGCCCATTGATAGTGCCCATGGTGGCAGTTCCCATTGTGAAAGTGTTCATGATGACATTGCCCATGTTGGTAGTTCCCATGGTGACAGTGCTCACGGTGATAGTGACCTTGGTAACTGTGCACATGGTGGCCGTGCCCTTGGTGACAGTGCCAATGATGACAGTAATCATGGTGACAGTTCCCATGGGGACAAGGCACAGGGTGGCGGTGAAAAATGGTGAAAGTGCCCATGTTGACAGTTCACATGGTGACAGTGCACACGGTGACAACCCATGCAGACAGTACTCACGGTGACAGTTCTCATGGTTGCAGTACCCATGGTGACAGTGCTCACAGTGATACTGCCCATGGTGGCAGTGCCCATGGTGACAGTGCCCATGGTGACACTGCCCATGATGACAGTGCCCATGGTGAAAGTTCCCACGGCGCCATTGCCTATGGTGACTGTGCTCATGGTAACAGTGCCCATGGTGACAGTGACCATGGTGAGAGTGCTCACACTGATAGTGCCCATGGTGAGAGGGCTCATGGTGCCAGGCCGCATTGTGCCAGTACCCATGGCAACAGTGGTCATGGTGACACTGACCACAGTGAGAGTGCTCACTGTGATAGAGCTCACGGTAATAGTGCTCATGGTGACAGTGCAAATGGTGACAATACCCATGGTGACAGTACTCATGTTGAAAATACCCATGGTGGCAGTTCTCATGGTGACAGTGCTCATAATAGCAGTGCCAAAGGTGGCAGTCCTCGTGGTGACAGTGCTAATGGTGACAGTGCTCTTGGTGGCAGTTCCCATGGGGACAGTACCGATGGTGACCCTGTGCATTGTTACAGTGCCCATGGTAACCGTGCTCACGGTGGTAGTGCACATCGTGACAGTGCCCATGGTGGTAGTTCACCTGGTGACAGTGCTAAATAGTGACAGTGCTCATGCTGACAGTGCTCACGATGATAGTGCCCATGGTGACAGTGCCCACGGTGATAATGTGTATTATTACAGTGTTCATCGTAACAGAGACCAAGGTGGCAGTGGCCATGGTGACAGTGCCCACAATGACAGTGCCCATGGTAACAGTGCCGACAGTGACAGTGCCCATGGTGACACTTCTCACAGTGAATGTTCCCATGGGGACAGTTACCATGATGAGATTTCTCACGGTGATAGTGCCCGTTGTGACAGTGCTCACAGTGACAATGCCCATGGTGCCAGTGCCCATAGAGACATTCCGCACGGTCACATTTCTCACGGTGAAAGTGCCTATGGTGACACTGCACCTGGTGGCAGTGCAAAATGGTGACAGTGCCCATGGTGACATTGCTCATAGTGACTTTGCTTACAGTGATAGTCCTTACGGTGACAGTGTGCATGGTGACACTGCACACAGTTGCAGTGTTTATGGTGACAGTCTTCACGGTGATACTTTCCATGGTGATAGTGCCCATCGTGACACTGCACATGGTGGCAGTGATAAATGGTGACAGTGCCCCTGTTGACAGTTCTCATGGTGAGAGTGCACATGGTGACAACCCGTGCAGACTGTACTCATGGTGACAGTACTCACGGTGACAGTTCTCATGTTTGCAGTATCCATGGTGACAGTGCTCACAGTGATAGTGCCCATGGTGAGAGTGCCCATGATGACAGGGCCCATGGTGCCATTGCCTATGGTGACAGTGCCCATGGTAACAGTGCCCAAGGTGACAGTGACCATGGTGAGAGTGCTCACACTGATGGTGCCCATGGTGACAGTGCTCACGGTGCCTGTCTACATTGTGCCAGTACCCATGGCGACAGTGCTCATGGTGACAGTGACCATAGTGAGAGTGCTCATAGTGATAGTGCTCACGGTAATAGTGCTCATGGTGACAATGCAAATGGTGACAATACCATGGTGACAGTACTCATGTTGAAAATACCCATGGTGGCAGTTCTCATAGCGACAGATCTCATGGTGACAGTGCTCATAATAGCAGTGCCCAGGTGCCACTGCTCGTGGTGAAAGTGCTAATGGTGACAGTGCTCTTGGTGGCAGTTCCCATCGGGACAATACTGATGGTGACGCTGTGCATTGTTACAGTGCCCATGGTAACCGTGCTCACGGTGATAGTGCACATCGTGACAGCGCCCATGGTGGTAGTTCACCTGGTGACAGTGCTAAATAGTGACAGTGCACGTGCTGACAGTGCTCACGGTGATAGTGCCCATGGTGACAGTGTACACGGTGATAATGGGCATTGTTACAGATTTCATGGTGACAGCACATGGTGGCAGTGGCCATGGAGACAGTGCCCACAATGACAGTGCCCATGGTGACAGTGCCGACAGTGACAGTGCCCATGGTGACACTTCTCACGGTGACAGTGCCCATGGGGACAGTTAGCATGGTGAGATTTCTCACGGTGACAGTGCCCGTTGTGACAGTGCTCACAGTGACAATGCCCATGGTGCCAGTGCCCATAGAGTCATTCCGCACAGTCTCATTTCTCACAGTGAAAGTGCCTATGGTGATATTAACCATGGTGACACTGCACATGGTGGCAGAGCAAAATGGTGACAGTGCCCATGGTGACATTGCTCATGGTGACTTTCCTTATGGTGATAGTCCTTACAGTGACAGTGTGCATGGTGACACTGCACACAGTGACAGTGTTCATGGTGACAGTGTTCACAGTGATAGTTCCCATGGTGAGATTGTCCATGGTAACAGTGCCCATAGTCACAATTCTCATGGTGTAGTGCTCACAGTGACAGTGCCCATGGTGTCATGCCCATGGTGACAGTGCTCATGGTGACAGTGCTCATGTTGGCAGTGCCATAAATAACAGTGCTCATTGTGGCACTGCTCATGGTGTCCGTGCTCATGGTGACAGTGCCCATGTTTACAGTGTTTATGGTGATAGATGTCACGGTGTCAGTGCCCACAGGGACAGTGCCAAGGCTGACAAAGCCCAGGGTGATACTTCCCATTGGGACAGTGCCCACGGTGACAGTGCCCATGGTGACAGCGCCCAGTGTGACAAGGCTCATGGTGACAGTGCTCACGGTGACGGTGCCCATGGTGACAGTGCCGATGGTGAGAGTGCCATTAGTGACAGTGCTCATGGTGAAACTGCCCATGGAGACATCGCCCATGGTGATAGTGCTCGTGGTGACAACCCCACGGTGACAGTGCCAATGTTGATAGTCCCCGTGGTGACAGGTCTTACATTGAATGTGACCATGGTGTCTGTGCTCATGGTGACAGTGCTCAAGGTTATAGTCTCCATGTTGACAGTGCCGATGGTGACAATTCTCACGGTGACAGGGCCTATGGTGAAAATTCACATAGTGACAGTGTTCACGGTGAGAGTGCCCATGGTGCTATTACCCATGGTGACAGTTCTCATAGTGAAACTGCCCATGGTGACACTGCACATGGTGGCAGTGCAAAATGGAGACAGTGCCCACGGTGATATTGCTCATGGTGACATTGCTTACGGTGATAGTGTGTATGGTGAAACTGCACACAGTGACATTGCTCATGGTGACAGTGTTCACGGCGTTAGTTCCTATCGTGAATGTGACCATGGGGACAGTGCCCATTGTCACAATTCTCATGGTGTAGTGCTCACGGTGACAGTGCCCATGGTGACAATACACAGGGTGACACTATTCATGGTGACATTGCTCATGGTGAGAGTGCCCATGTTCACAACTGTCACGGTGAGAGTTCCCATGGTGACAATACCCAGGGTAACTGAGCTGATGGTAAAAGTGTTCACGGTGACAGTGCCCATGATGACAGTACCTAAGGTGACAATTCCCATGGTGAGACTGCTCATAGACAGTGCCCATGGTGACAATACCCAGCATGTCCTGTCCATGGTGACAGTGATCATGGTGACACTTCTCATGAGGACAGTGCCATAAGTGACAGTGCTCATTATGGCAGTGCACATGGTGACTGTGCTCATGGTGACAGTGCCCATGGTGACAGTGCCTATGGTGATAGATATCATGGTGGCCGTGCCCAGGGTGACATTGCCCTCGGTGACAAAGCCCAGGGTGATACTTCCCATTGTGACCGTGCCAACGGTGGCAGAGCCCATGGTGACAGTGCCCAAGATCACAGTGCCCATGGTGAGAGTTCTAACGGTGACTCTGCCCATGGTGACAGCACCCAGTGTGACAATGCCCATTGTGACAGTGCTCACGGTGACCATGCCGATGGTGATAGTGCCAATAGTGAGAGTGCTCACGGTGACACTGCCCATGGGGACACTGCCCATGGTGATAGTGCTCATCATGACAACCCCTCGGAGGCAGTGCCAATGGTGAGAGTCCCCGTGGTGACAGTTCTCACGGTGAAAGTGATCCTATTGATATTTCTCATGGTGACACTGCTCTTGGTGACAGTGCTCAAGGTGATAGTCTGAATGTTGACAGTGCCCATGGTGACTGTTCTCACGGTGACAGTGCCAATGGTGATTATGCTCTTAGTGGCAGTGCTCATGGTGACAGTGCCCATGGTGACAGTTACCACGGTGACTGTTCTCACCGTGGTAGTGCCCATGGTGACAGTGTTCATGATGACAGTCCGCATTAAGGCTGTGCCGTGGTGACAGTGCTCATGGTGATAATTCTCACCGTGATAGTAGGCACATTGACAGTGCCAAAGGTGACAATACCCTGGTGATAGTAATCATGGTGAAAGAGCCCATGGTGGCAGTTCTCATACTGACAGTTCTTGTGACAGTGCTCATGGTGGCAGTGCTCGTGGTGACAGTGCTCTTGGTGACAGTGCTCAAGGTGATAGTCTCCATGTTGACAGTGTCCATGGTGACTGTTCTCACGGTGACAGTGCCTATGGTGATTATGCTCTTAGTGACAGTGCTCATGGTGACAGTGCCCATGGTGGCAGTGACCACGGTGACTGTTCTCACCGTGGTAGTGCCCATGGTGACAGTGTTCATGATGACAGTCCGCATTAAGGCTGTGCCCACGGTGACACTGCTCATGGTGATAGTTCTCACGGTGATAGTACGCACGTTGACAGTGCCAAAGGTGACAATACCCAGGTGATAGTAATCATGGTGAAAGTGCCCATGGTGGCAGTTCTCATACTGACAGTTCTGGTGACAGTGCTCATGGTGGCAGTGCTCGTGGTGACAGTGCTCTTGGTGACAGTGCTCATGGTGGCAGTGCCCATGGTGAGACTCCCGATGGTGACACTGCCCATGGTGACAGTGCACATGGTCATGGTGCATCTGGTGGCAGTGCAAAATAGTGAGAGTGCCCATGATGATATTGCTCATGGTGATAGTGCCCATGGTGAGAGTGCCCATGGTTCCAGTGCTCATGGTGACAGTGCCCATTGTGACAGTGCCCCTGGTGACAGTGCAAACCGTGAGAGTGTCCATGGTGTCTGTGCCCATGGTGACAGTTCTTATCATGAGAGTGTTCATGGTAGCAGTGTTCATGGTAATAGTGCTCACGGAGACATTGCCCACAATGAGAGTGCCCATGGTGAGAATACTGACTGTGACAGTGCCCATGATGACTTTTCTCTCTGAGACAGTGCCCTTCGGGACAGTTAGCACGGTGAGATTTCTCACAGTGATAGTGTACATGGTTTCAGTGCTAATAGTGAAAAGACCCATGGCGCCAGTGCCCATCATGGCATTGCTCACGGTGATAGTTCTCACGGTGACAGTGCCCATGGTGATATTACCCATGGTGACAGTACTCAGTGATCAAGTGCTCATGGTGACAGTGCCTAAGGTGATAGTGCACACGGTGGCAGTGCAAAATGGCGACAGTGCCCATGGGGACATTGCTTAATGTGATAGTCCTTGTGGTGACATTGCGCATTGTGACATTGCCCACCACGACAGTTCTCTTGTTGACAGTGCTCATGGTGATAGTGCCAATGTTGGAAGTGCCCATCGTGAAAGTGCCCATGGTGACAGTTCTTATGATGAGAGTGGTCAGAGTGGCAGTGCTCATGGTGAAAGTGCCCATGGTGACAGAGCCCACGGTGACAGTGTCCATAGATATAGTGTCCACGGTGACAGTCCTAACAGTGAAATTGTCCATGGGGACACTGCCCATGGTGAAAGTGCCCATGGTCACAACACTCACGGTGATAGTGCTCACGGTGAGAGTGGCCATGGTGACAGTGACCACGGTGACACTTCTAATGGTGATACTGCCCATGATGACAGTGCTCATGGTGACAGTCCACATTGTGCCAGTGCCCAAGGTGACAGTGCTCATGGTGACAGTGCCCAAAGTCACAATACCCATGGTGACAGTGCCCAGGCTGACAGTTCTCAAGGTGATAGTGCCCATGGTGACAGTGCACATGGTGATACAGAGAATGGGGACAGTGCTTATGGTGACAGTGGTCATGGTTGCAGTACCCATGGTGATAGTGCTGAAACTGACAGTGCCCTTGGGGATAGTGCCCATGGTGAGTGTGCTCGTGTTAATAGTTCCCATGGTGGCAGTTCCCATTGTGAAAGTGCTCATGATGACAGTGCCCATGTTGGTAGTTCCCATGGTGACAGTGCTCATGGTGATAGTGACCATGTTAACAGTGCACATGGTGGCTGTGCCCTTGGTGACAGTGCCCATGATGACAGTATTCATGGTGACAGTGCTCACGGTGATAGTGCCCATGGTGAGAGTGCACATGGTGGTAGTCCACATGGTGGCAGTGAAAAATGGTGACAGTTCCCATGCTGACAGTTCTCATTGTGACAATGCACACGGTCACAACTGATGCAGACACTGCTCATGGTAGCTGTACCCGTGGTGACAGTGCTCATGGTGATAGTGACCATGTTAACAGTGCCCATGGTGACACTGCCCATGGTGACAATGCCCATGATGACAGTGCCCATGGAGTCAGTGCCCACGGAGCCATTGCCTATGGTAACAGTGCTCACAGTGACAGTACCCATGGTAACAGTGACCACGGTGAGAGTGCTCATGGTGATAGTGGCTATGGTGACAGATCACACTGTGACAGTCCGCATTGTGCCAGTACCAATAGTGACAGTGCCCATGGTGACATTGACCACGGTGAGAGTGCTCACGGTGCTAGTGCTCACAGTAATAGTGCTCATGGTGACAGTGCCGACAGTGACGGTGCTCACGGTGACAGTGCCTATGGTGATAGTGCCCATGGTGAGAGTCCGCCCATTGATAGTGCCCATGGTGGCAGTTCCCATTGTGAAAGTGCTCATGATGACATTGCCCATGTTGGTAGTTCCCATGGTGACAGTGCTCACGGTGATAGTTACCTTGGTAACTGTGCACATGGTGGCCGTGCCCTTGGTGACAGTGCCAATGATGACAGTACTCATGGTGACAGTTCCCATGGGGACAAGGCACAGGGTGGCAGTGAAAAATGGTGAAAGTGCCCATGTTGACAGTTCTCATGGTGACAGTGCACACGGTAACAACCCATGCAGACAGTACCCACGGTGACATTACTCATGGTTGCAGTACCCATGGTGACAGTGCTCACAGTGATACTGCCCATGGTGGCAGTGCCCATGGTGACAGTGCCCATGGTGACACTGCCCATGATGACAGTGCCCATGGTGAAAGTTCCCACGGCGCCATTGCCTATGGTGACAGTGCTCATGGTAACAGTGCCCATGGTGACAGTGACCATGGTGAGAGTGCTCACACTGATAGTGCCCATGGTGACAGGGCTCATGGTGCCAGTCCGCATTGTGCCAGTACCCATGGCAACAGTGGTCATGGTGACACTGACCACAGTGAGAGTGCTCACTGTGATAGAGCTCACGGTAATAGTGCTCATGGTGACAGTGCAAATGGTGACAATACCCATGGTGACAGTACTCATGTTGAAAATACCCATGGTGGCAGTTCTCATGGTGACAGTGCTCATAATAGCAGTGCCCAAGGTGGCAGTCCTCGTGGTGACAGTGCTAATGGTGACAGTGCTCTTGGTGGCAGTTCCCATGGGGACAGTACCGATGGTGACCCTGTGCATTGTTACAGTGCCCATGGTAACCGTGCTCACGGTGGTAGTGCACATCGTGACAGTGCCCATGGTGGTAGTTCACCTGGTGACAGTGCTAAATAGTGACAGTGCACATGCTGACAGTGCTCACGGTGATAGTGCCCATGGTGACAGTGCCCACGGTGATAATGGGTATTATTACAGTGTTCATCATGATATAGCCCAAGGTGGCAGTGGCCATGGTGACAGTGCCCACAATGACAGTGCCCATGGTAACAGTGCCGACAGTGACAGTGCCCATGGTGACACTTTTCACAGTGAATGTGCCCATGGGGACAGTTACCATGATGAGATTTCTCACGGTGATAGTGCCCGTTGTGACAGTGCTCACAGTGACAATGCCCATGGTGCCAGTGCCCATAGAGACATTCCGCACGGTCACATTTCTTACGGTGAAAGTGCCTATGGTGACACTGCACCTGGTGGCAGTGCAAAATGGTGACAGTGCCCATGGTGACATTGCTCATAGTGACTTTGCTTACAGTGATAGTCCTTACGGTGACAGTGTGCATGGTGACACTGCACACAGTTGCAGTGTTTATGGTGACAGTCTTCACGGTGATACTTTCCATGGTGATAGTGCCCATGGTGACACTGCACATGGTGGCAGTGATAAATGGTGACAGTGCCCCTGTTGACAGTTCTCATGGTGACAGTGCACATGGTGACAACCCGTGCAGACTGTACTCATGGTGACAGTACTCACGGTGACAGTTCTCATGTTTGCAGTATCCATGGTGACAGTGCTCACAGTGATAGTGCCCTTGGTGAGAGTGCCCATGGTGCCATTGCCTATGGTGACAGTGCTCATGGTAACAGTGCCCAAGGTGACAGTGACCATGGTGAGAGTGCTCACACTGATGGTGCCCATGGTGACAGTGCTCACGGTGCCTGTCTACATTGTGCCAGTACCCATGGCGACAGTGCTCATGGTGACAGTGACCACAGTGAGAGTGCTCATAGTGATAGTGCTCACGGTAATAGTGCTCATGGTGACAATGCAAATGGTGACAATACCATGGTGACAGTACTCATGTTGAAAATACCCATGGTGGCAGTTCTCATAGCGACAGATCTCATGGTGACAGTGCTCATAATAGCAGTGCCCAGGTGCCAGTGCTCGTGGTGACAGTGCTAATGGTGACAGTGCTCTTGGTGGCAGTTCCCATCGGGACAATACTGATGGTGACGCTGTGCATTGTTACAGTGCCCATGGTAACCGTGCTCACGGTGATAGTGCACATCGTGACAGCACCCATTGTGGTAGTTCACCTGGTGACAGTGCTAAATAGTGACATTGCACATGCTGACAGTGCTCACGGTGATATTGCCCATGGTGACAGTGCACACGGTGATAATGGGCATTGTTACAGAGTTCATGGTGACAGCACACGGTGGCAGTGGCCATGGAGACAGTGCCCACAATGACAGTGCCCATGGTGACAGTGCCGACAGTGACAGTGCCCATGGTGACACTTCTCACGGTGACAGTGCCCATGGGGACAGTTAGCATGGTGAGATTTCTCACGGTGACAGTGCCCGTTGTGACAGTGCTCACAGTGACAATGCCCATGGTGCCAGTGCCCATAGAGTCATTCCGCACGGTCACATTTCTCACAGTGAAAGTGCCTATGGTGATATTAACCATGGTGACACTGCACATGGTGGCAGAGCAAAATGGTGACAGTGCCCATGGTGACATTGCTCATGGTGACTTTGCTTACGGTGATAGTCCTTACAGTGACAGTGAGCATGGTGACACTGCACACAGTGACAGTGTTCATGGTGACAGTGTTCACGGTGATAGTTCCCATGGTGAGATTGTCCATGGTAACAGTGCCCATAGTCACAATTCTCATGGTGTAGTGCTCACAGTGACAGTGTCCATGGTGTCATGCCCATGGTGACAGTGCTCATGGTGACAGTGCTCATGTTGGCAGTGCCATAAATAACAGTGCTCATTGTGGCAGTGCTCATGGTGTCCGTGCTCATGGTGACAGTGCCCATGTTTACAGTGTTTATGGTGATAGATGTCACGGTGTCAGTGCCCACGGGGACAGTGCCAAGGCTGACAAAGCCCAGGGTGATACTTCCCATTGGGACAGTGCCCACGGTGACAGTGCCCATGGTGACAGCGCCCAGTGTGACAAGGCACATGGTGACAGTGCTCACGGTGACGGTGCCCATGGTGACAGTGCCGATGGTGAGAGTGCCATTAGTGACAGTGCTCATGGTGAAACTGCCCATGGAGACATCGCCCATGGTGATAGTGCTCATGGTGACAACCCCACGGTGACAGTGCCAATGTTGATAGTCCCCGTGGTGACAGGTCTTACATTGAATGTGACCATGGTGTCTGTGCTCATGGTGACAGTGCTCAAGGTTAGAGTCTCCATGTTGACAGTGCCGATGGTGACAATTCTCACGGTGACAGGGCCTAAGGTGAAAATTCTCATAGTGACAGTGTTCACGGTGACAGTGCCCATGGTGCTATTACCCATGGTGACAGTTCTCATAGTGAAACTGCCCATGGTGACACTGCACATGGTGGCAGTGCAAAATGGTGACAGTGCCCATGGTGCTATTGCTCATGGTGACATTGCTTAAGGTGATAGTGTGTATGGTGAAACTGCACACAGTGACATTGCTCATGGTGACAGTGTTCACGGCGTTAGTTCCTATCGTGAATGTGACCTTGGGGACGGTGCCCATTGTCACAATTCTCATGGTGTACTGCTCACGGTGACAGTGCCCATGGTGACAATACACAGGGTGACAGTATTCATGGTGACATTGCTCATGGTGAGAGTGCCCATGTTCACAACTGTCACGGTGAGAGTTCCCATGGTGACAATACCCAGGGTAACAGAGCTGATGGTAAAAGTGTTCACGGTGACAGTGCCCATGATGACAGTACCTAAGGTGACAATTCCCATGGTGAGACTGCTCATAGACAGTGCCCATGGTGACAATACCCAGCATGTCCTGTCCATGGTGACAGTGATCATGGTGACACTTCTCATGAGGACAGTGCCATAAGTGACAGTGCTCATTATGGCAGTGCACATGGTGACTGTGCTCATGGTGACAGTGCCCATGGTGACAGTGCCTATGGTGATAGATATCATGGTGGCCGTGCCCAGGGTGACATTGCCCTCGGTGACAAAGCCCAGGGTGATACTTCCCATTGTGACCGTGCCAACGGTGGCAGAGCCCATGGTGACAGTGCCCAAGATCACAGTGCCCATGGTGAGAGTTCTAATGGTGACTCTGCCCATGGTGACAGCACCCAGTGTGACAATGCCCATTGTGACAGTGCTCACGGTGACCATGCCGATGGTGATAGTGCCAATAGTGAGAGTGCTCACGGTGACACTGCCCATGGGGACACTGACCATGGTGATAGTGCTCGTCATGACAACCCCTCGGAGGCAGTGCCAATGGTGAGAGTCCCCGTGGTGACAGTTCTCACGGTGAAAGTGATCCTGTTGAAATTTCTCATGGTGACAGTGCTCATGGTGACAGTGCTCAAGGTGATAGTCTCCATGTTGACAGTGTCCATGGTGACTGTTCTCACGGTGACAGTGCCTATGGTGATTATGCTCTTAGTGACAGTGCTCATGGTGACAGTGCCCATGGTGGCAGTGACCACGGTGACTGTTCTCACCGTGGTAGTGCCCATGGTGACAGTGTTCATGATGACAGTCCGCATTAAGGCTGTGCCCATGGTGACACTGCTCATGGTGATTGTTCTCACGGTGATAGTACGCACGGTGACAGTGCCAAAGGTGACAATACCCAGGTGATAGTAATCATGGTGAAAGTGCCCATGGTGGCAGTTCTCATACTGACAGTTCTTGTGACACTGCTCGTGGTGGCAGTGCTCGTGGTGACAGTGCTCTTGGTGACAGTGCTCATGGTGGCAGTGACCATGGTGAGACTACCGATGGTGACACTGCCCATGGTGACAGTGCACATGGTCATGGTGCATCTGGTGGCAGTGCAAAATAGTGAGAGTGCCCATGTTGATAGTGCCCATGGTGAGAATGCCCATGCTTCCAGGGCTCATGGTGACAGCGCACATTGTGACAGTGCCCCTGGTGACAGTGCACACCGTGAGAGTGCCCATGGTGTCTGTGCCCATGGTGACAGTTCTTATCATGAGAGTGTTCATGGTAGCAGTGTTCATGGTAATAGTGCTCACGGAGACATTGCCCACAATGAGAGTGCCCATGGTGAGAATACTGACTGTGACAGTGCCCATGATGACTTTTCTCTCTGCGACAGTGCCCTTCGGGACAGTTAGCACGGTGAGATTTCTCACAGTGCTAGTGCACATGGTTTCAGTGCTAATAGTGGAAAGACCCACGGCGCCAGTGCCCATCATGGCATTGCTCACGGTGATAGTTCTCACGGTGACAGTGCCCATGGTGATATTACCCATGGTGACAGTACTCAGTGATCAAGTGCTCATGGTGACAGTGCCTAAGGTGATAGTGCACACGGTGGCAGTGCAAAATGGCGACAGTGCCCATGGGGACATTGCTTAATGTGATAGTCCTTGTGGTGACATTGCGCATGGTGACATTGCCCACCACGACAGTTCTCTTGTTGACAGTGCTCATGGTGATAGTGCCAATGTTGGAAGTGCCCATCGTGAAAGTGCCCATGGTGACAGTTCTTATGATGAGAGTGGTCAGAGTGGCAGTGCTCATGGTGAAAGTGCCCATGGTGACAGAGCCCACGGTGACAGTGTCCATAGTTATAGTGTCCACGGTGACAGTCCTAACAGTGAAATTGTCCATGGGGACACTGCCCATGGTGAAAGTGCCCATGGTCACAACACTCACGGTGATAGTGCTCACGGTGAGAGTGGCCATGGTGACAGTGACCACGGTGACAGTTCTAATGGTGATACTGCCCATGATGACAGTGCTCATGGTGACAGTCGACATTGTGCCAGTGCCCAAGGTGACAGTGCTCATGGTGACAGTGCCCAAAGTCACAATACCCATGCTGACAGTGCCCAGGCTGACAGTTCTCAAGGTGATAGTGCCCATGGTGACAGTGCACATGGTGATACAGAGAATGGGGACAGTGCTTATGGTGACAGTGATCATGGTTGCAGTACCCATGGTGATAGTGCTGAAACTGACAGTGCCCTTGGGGATAGTGCCCATGGTGAGTGTGCTCGTGTTAATAGTGCCCATGGTGGCAGTTCCCATTGTGAAAGTGCTCATGATGACAGTGCCCATGTTGGTAGTTCCCATGGTGACAGTGCTCATGGTGATAGTGACCATGTTAACAGTGCACATGGTGGCTGTGCCCTTGGTGACAGTGCCCATGATGACAGTATTCATGGTGACAGTGCTCACGGTGATAGTGCCCATGGTGACAGTGCACATGGTGGTAGTCCACATGGTGGCAGTGAAAAATGGTGACAGTTCCCATGCTGACAGTTCTCATTGTGACAATGCACACGGTCACAACCGATGCAGACACTGCTCATGGTAGCTGTACCCGTGGTGACAGTGCTCATGGTGATAGTGACCATGTTAACAGTGCCCATGGTGACACTGCCCATGGTGACAATGCCCATGATGACAGTGCCCATGGAGTCAGTGCCCACGGAGCCATTGCCTATGGTAACAGTGCTCACAGTGACAGTACCCATGGTAACAGTGACCACGGTGAGAGTGCTCATGGTGATAGTGGCTATGGTGACAGATCACACTGTGACAGTCCGCATTGTGCCAGTACCAATAGTGACAGTGCCCATGGTGACATTGACCAAGGTGAGAGTGCTCACGGTGCTAGTGCTCACAGTAATAGTGCTCATGGTGACAGTGCCGACAGTGACGGTGCTCACGGTGACAGTGCCTATGGTGATAGTGCCCATGGTGAGAGTCCGCCCATTGATAGTGCCCATGGTGGCAGTTCCCATTGTGAAAGTGCTCATGATGACATTGCCCATGTTGGTAGTTCCCATGGTGACAGTGCTCACGGTGATAGTGACCTTGGTAACTGTGCACATGGTGGCCGTGCCCTTGGTGACAGTGCCAATGATGACAGTACTCATGATGACAGTTCCCATGTGGACAAGGCACAGGTTGGCAGTGAAAAATGGTGAAAGTGCCCATGTTGACAGTTCTCATGGTGACAGTGCACACGGTAACAACCCATGCAGACAGTACTCACGGTGACATTTCTCATGGTTGCAGTACCCATGGTGACAGTGCTCACAGTGATACTGCCCATGGTGGCAGTGCCCATGGTGACAGTGCCCATGGTGACACTGCCCATGATGACAGTGCCCATGCTGAAAGTTCCCACGGTGCCATTCCCTACGGTGACTGTGCTCATGGTAACAGTGCCCATGGTGACAGTGACCATGGTGAGAGTGCTCACACTGATAGTGCCCATGGTGACAGGGCTCATGGTGCCAGGCCGCATTGTGCCAGTACCCATGGCGACACTGGTCATGGTGACACTGACCACAGTGAGAGTGCTCACTGTGATAGAGCTCACGGTAATAGTGCTCATGGTGACAGTGCAAATGGTGACAATACCCATGGTGACAGTACTCATGTTGAAAATACCCATGGTGGCAGTTCTCATGGTGACAGTGCTCATAATAGCAGTGCCCAAGGTGGCAGTCCTCGTGGTGACAGTGCTAATGGTGACAGTGCTCTTGGTGGCAGTTCCCATGGGGACAGTACCGATGGTGACCCTGTGCATTGTTACAGTGCCCATGGTAACCGTGCTCACGGTGGTAGTGCACATCGTGACAGTGCCCATGGTGGTAGTTCACCTGGTGACAGTGCTAAATAGTGACAGTGCACATGCTGACAGTGCTCACGGTGATAGTGCCCATGGTGACAGTGCCCACGGTGATAATGGGTATTATTACAGTGTTCATCGTGACAGAGCCCAAGGTAGCAGTGGCCATGGTGACAGTGCCCACAATGACAGTGCCCATGGTAACAGTGCCGACAGTGACAGTGCCCATGGTGACACTTCTCACAGTGAATGTGCCCATGGGGACAGTTACCATGAGATTTCTCACGGTGATAGTGCCCGTTGTGACAGTGCTCACAGTGACAATGCCCATGGTGCCAGTGCCCATAGAGACATTCCACACGGTCACATTTCTCACGGTGAAAGTGCCTATGGTGACACTGCACCTGGTGGCAGTGCAAAATGGTGACAGTGCCCATGGTGACATTGCTCATAGTGACTTTGCTTACAGTGATAGTCCTTACGGTGACAGTGTGCATGGTGACACTGCACACAGTTGCAGTGTTTATGGTGACAGGCTTCACGGTGATACTTTCCATGGTGATAGTGCCCACGGTGACACTGCACATGGTGGCAGTGATAAATGGTGACAGTGCCCCTGTTGACAGTACTGATGGTGACAGTGCACATGGTGACAACCCGTGCAGACTGTACTCATGGTGACAGTACTCACGGTGACAGTTCTCATGTTTGCAGTATCCATGGTGACAGTGCTCACAGTGATAGTGCCCATGGTGAGAGTGCCCATGATGACAGGGCCCATGGTGCCATTGCCTATGGTGACAGTGCTCATGGTAACAGTGCCCAAGGTGACAGTGACCATGGTGAGAGTGCTCACACTGATGGTGCCCATGGTGACAGTGCTCACGGTGCCTGTCTACATTGTGCCAGTACCCATGGCGACAGTGCTCATGGTGACAGTGACCACAGTGAGAGTGCTCATAGTGATAGTGCTCATGGTGACAATGCAAATGGTGACAATACCATGGTGACAGTACTCATGTTGAAAATACCCATGGTGGCAGTTCTCATAGCGACAGATCTCATGGTGACAGTGCTCATAATAGCAGTGCCCAGGTGCCAGTGCTCATGGTGACAGTGCTAATGGTGACAGTGCTCTTGGTGGCAGTTCCCATCGGGACAATACTGATGGTGACGCTGTGCATTGTTACCGTGCCCATGGTAAACGTGCTCACGGTGATAGTGCACATCGTGACAGTGCCCATGGTGGTAGTTCACCTGGTGACAGTGCTAAATAGTGACAGTGCACGTGCTGACAGTGCTCACGGTGATAGTGCCCATGGTGACAGTGCACATGGTGATAATGCGCATTGTTACAGAGTTCATGGTGACAGCACACGGTGGCAGTGGCCATGGAGACAGTGCCCACAATGACAGTGCCCATGGTGACAGTGCCGACAGTGACAGTGCCCATGGTGACACTTCTCACGGTGACAGTGCCCATGGGGACAGTTAGCATGGTGAGATTTCTCATGGTGACAGTGCCCGTTGTGACAGTGCTCACAGTGACAATGCCCATGGTGCCAGTGCCCATAGAGTCATTCCGCACGGTCTCATTTCTCACAGTGAAAGTGCCTATGGTGATATTAACCATGGTGACACTGCACATGGTGGCAGAGCAAAATGGTGACAGTGCCCATGGTGACATTGCTCATGGTGACTTTGCTTACGGTGATAGTCCTTACAGTGACAGTGCGCATGGTGACACTGCCCACAGTGAGAGTGTTCACAGTGATAGTTCCCATGGTGAGATTGTCCATGGTAACAGTGCCCATAGTCACAATTCTCATGGTGTAGTGCTCACAGTGACAGTGTCCATGGTGTCATGCCCATGGTGACAGTGCTCATGGTGACAGTGCTCATGTTGGCAGCGCCATAAATAACAGTGCTCATTGTGGCAGTGCTCATGGTGTCCATGCTCATGGTGACAGTGCCCATGTTTACAGTGTTTATGGTGATAGATGTCACGGTGTCAGTGCCCACGGGGACAGTGCCAAGGCTGACAAAGCCCAGGGTGATACTTCCCATTGGGACAGTGCCCACGGTGACAGTGCCCATGGTGACAGCGCCCAGTGTGACAAGGCTCATGGTGACAGTGCTCACGGTGACGGTGCCCTTGGTGACAGTGCCGATGGTGAGAGTGCCATTAGTGACAGTGCTCATTGTGAAACTGCCCATGGAGACATCGCCCATGGTGATAGTGCTCATGGTGACAACCCCACGGTGACAGTGCCAATGTTGATAGTCCCCGTGGTGACAGGTCTTACATTGAATGTGACCATGGTGTCTGTGCTCATGGTGACAGTGCTCAAGGTTAGAGTCTCCATGTTGACAGTGCCGATGGTGACAATTCTCACGGTGACAGGGCCTAAGGTGAAATTTCTCATAGTGACATTGTTCACGGTGACAGTGCCCATGGTGCTATTACCCATGGTGACAGTTCTCATAGTGAAACTGCCCATGGTGACACTGCACATGGTGGCAGTGCAAAATGGTGACAGTGTCCATGGTGCTATTGCTCATGGTGACATTGCTTACGGTGATAGTGTGTATGGTGAAACTGCACACAGTGACATTGCTCATGGTGACAGTGTTCACGGCGTTAGTTCCTATCGTGAATGTGACCTTGGGGACAGTGCCCATTGTCACAATTCTCATGGTGTAGTGCTCACGGTGACAGTGCCCATGGTGACAATACACAGGGTGACAGTATTCATGGTTACATTGCTCATGGTGAGAGTGCCCATGTTCACAACTGTCATGGTGATAGTTCCCATGGTGACAATACCCAGGGTAACAGAGCTGATGGTAAAAGTGTTCATGGTGACAGTGCCCATGGTGACAGTGACCATGGTGAGAGTGCTCACACTGATAGTGCCCATGGTGACAGGGCTCATGGTGCCAGGCCGCATTGTGCCAGTACCCATGGCAACAGTGGTCATGGTGACACTGACCACAGTGAGAGTGCTCACTGTGATAGAGCTCACGGTAATAGTGCTCATGGTGACAGTGCAAATGGTGACAATACCCATGGTGACAGTACTCATGTTGAAAATACCCATGGTGGCAGTTCTCATGGTGACAGTGCTCATAATAGCAGTGCCAAAGGTGGCAGTCCTCGTGGTGACAGTGCTAATGGTGACAGTGCTCTTGGTGGCAGTTCCCATGGGGACAGTACCGATGGTGACCCTGTGCATTGTTACAGTGCCCATGGTAACCGTGCTCACGGTGGTAGTGCACATCGTGACAGTGCCCATGGTGGTAGTTCACCTGGTGACAGTGCTAAATAGTGACAGTGCTCATGCTGACAGTGCTCACGATGATAGTGCCCATGGTGACAGTGCCCACGGTGATAATGTGTATTATTACAGTGTTCATCGTGACAGAGACCAAGGTGGCAGTGGCCATGGTGACAGTGCCCACAATGACAGTGCCCATGGTAACAGTGCCGACAGTGACAGTGCCCATGGTGACACTTCTCACAGTGAATGTTCCCATGGGGACAGTTACCATGATGAGATTTCTCACGGTGATAGTGCCCGTTGTGACAGTGCTCACAGTGACAATGCCCATGGTGCCAGTGCCCATAGAGACATTCCGCACGGTCACATTTCTCACGGTGAAAGTGCCTATGGTGACACTGCACCTGGTGGCAGTGCAAAATGGTGACAGTGCCCATGGTGACATTGCTCATAGTGACTTTGCTTACAGTGATAGTCCTTACGGTGACAGTGTGCATGGTGACACTGCACACAGTTGCAGTGTTTATGGTGACAGTCTTCACGGTGATACTTTCCATGGTGATAGTGCCCATCGTGACACTGCACATGGTGGCAGTGATAAATGGTGACAGTGCCCCTGTTGACAGTTCTCATGGTGAGAGTGCACATGGTGACAACCCGTGCAGACTGTACTCATGGTGACAGTACTCACGGTGACAGTTCTCATGTTTGCAGTATCCATGGTGACAGTGCTCACAGTGATAGTGCCCATGGTGAGAGTGCCCATGATGACAGGGCCCATGGTGCCATTGCCTATGGTGACAGTGCCCATGGTAACAGTGCCCAAGGTGACAGTGACCATGGTGAGAGTGCTCACACTGATGGTGCCCATGGTGACAGTGCTCACGGTGCCTGTCTACATTGTGCCAGTACCCATGGCGACAGTGCTCATGGTGACAGTGACCATAGTGAGAGTGCTCATAGTGATAGTGCTCACGGTAATAGTGCTCATGGTGACAATGCAAATGGTGACAATACCATGGTGACAGTACTCATGTTGAAAATACCCATGGTGGCAGTTCTCATAGCGACAGATCTCATGGTGACAGTGCTCATAATAGCAGTGCCCAGGTGCCACTGCTCGTGGTGAAAGTGCTAATGGTGACAGTGCTCTTGGTGGCAGTTCCCATCGGGACAATACTGATGGTGACGCTGTGCATTGTTACAGTGCCCATGGTAACCGTGCTCACGGTGATAGTGCACATCGTGACAGCGCCCATGGTGGTAGTTCACCTGGTGACAGTGCTAAATAGTGACAGTGCACGTGCTGACAGTGCTCACGGTGATAGTGCCCATGGTGACAGTGTACACGGTGATAATGGGCATTGTTACAGATTTCATGGTGACAGCACATGGTGGCAGTGGCCATGGAGACAGTGCCCACAATGACAGTGCCCATGGTGACAGTGCCGACAGTGACAGTGCCCATGGTGACACTTCTCACGGTGACAGTGCCCATGGGGACAGTTAGCATGGTGAGATTTCTCACGGTGACAGTGCCCGTTGTGACAGTGCTCACAGTGACAATGCCCATGGTGCCAGTGCCCATAGAGTCATTCCGCACAGTCTCATTTCTCACAGTGAAAGTGCCTATGGTGATATTAACCATGGTGACACTGCACATGGTGGCAGAGCAAAATGGTGACAGTGCCCATGGTGACATTGCTCATGGTGACTTTCCTTATGGTGATAGTCCTTACAGTGACAGTGTGCATGGTGACACTGCACACAGTGACAGTGTTCATGGTGACAGTGTTCACAGTGATAGTTCCCATGGTGAGATTGTCCATGGTAACAGTGCCCATAGTCACAATTCTCATGGTGTAGTGCTCACAGTGACAGTGCCCATGGTGTCATGCCCATGGTGACAGTGCTCATGGTGACAGTGCTCATGTTGGCAGTGCCATAAATAACAGTGCTCATTGTGGCACTGCTCATGGTGTCCGTGCTCATGGTGACAGTGCCCATGTTTACAGTGTTTATGGTGATAGATGTCACGGTGTCAGTGCCCACGGGGACAGTGCCAAGGCTGACAAAGCCCAGGGTGATACTTCCCATTGGGACAGTGCCCACGGTGACAGTGCCCATGGTGACAGCGCCCAGTGTGACAAGGCTCATGGTGACAGTGCTCACGGTGACGGTGCCCATGGTGACAGTGCCGATGGTGAGAGTGCCATTAGTGACAGTGCTCATGGTGAAACTGCCCATGGAGACATCGCCCATGGTGATAGTGCTCGTGGTGACAACCCCACGGTGACAGTGCCAATGTTGATAGTCCCCGTGGTGACAGGTCTTACATTGAATGTGACCATGGTGTCTGTGCTCATGGTGACAGTGCTCAAGGTTATAGTCTCCATGTTGACAGTGCCGATGGTGACAATTCTCACGGTGACAGGGCCTATGGTGAAAATTCACATAGTGACAGTGTTCACGGTGAGAGTGCCCATGGTGCTATTACCCATGGTGACAGTTCTCATAGTGAAACTGCCCATGGTGACACTGCACATGGTGGCAGTGCAAAATGGAGACAGTGCCCACGGTGATATTGCTCATGGTGACATTGCTTACGGTGATAGTGTGTATGGTGAAACTGCACACAGTGACATTGCTCATGGTGACAGTGTTCACGGCGTTAGTTCCTATCGTGAATGTGACCATGGGGACAGTGCCCATTGTCACAATTCTCATGGTGTAGTGCTCACGGTGACAGTGCCCATGGTGACAATACACAGGGTGACACTATTCATGGTGACATTGCTCATGGTGAGAGTGCCCATGTTCACAACTGTCACGGTGAGAGTTCCCATGGTGACAATACCCAGGGTAACTGAGCTGATGGTAAAAGTGTTCACGGTGACAGTGCCCATGATGACAGTACCTAAGGTGACAATTCCCATGGTGAGACTGCTCATAGACAGTGCCCATGGTGACAATACCCAGCATGTCCTGTCCATGGTGACAGTGATCATGGTGACACTTCTCATGAGGACAGTGCCATAAGTGACAGTGCTCATTATGGCAGTGCACATGGTGACTGTGCTCATGGTGACAGTGCCCATGGTGACAGTGCCTATGGTGATAGATATCATGGTGGCCGTGCCCAGGGTGACATTGCCCTCGGTGACAAAGCCCAGGGTGATACTTCCCATTGTGACCGTGCCAACGGTGGCAGAGCCCATGGTGACAGTGCCCAAGATCACAGTGCCCATGGTGAGAGTTCTAACGGTGACTCTGCCCATGGTGACAGCACCCAGTGTGACAATGCCCATTGTGACAGTGCTCACGGTGACCATGCCGATGGTGATAGTGCCAATAGTGAGAGTGCTCACGGTGACACTGCCCATGGGGACACTGCCCATGGTGATAGTGCTCATCATGACAACCCCTCGGAGGCAGTGCCAATGGTGAGAGTCCCCGTGGTGACAGTTCTCACGGTGAAAGTGATCCTATTGATATTTCTCATGGTGACACTGCTCTTGGTGACAGTGCTCAAGGTGATAGTCTGAATGTTGACAGTGCCCATGGTGACTGTTCTCACGGTGACAGTGCCAATGGTGATTATGCTCTTAGTGGCAGTGCTCATGGTGACAGTGCCCATGGTGACAGTTACCACGGTGACTGTTCTCACCGTGGTAGTGCCCATGGTGACAGTGTTCATGATGACAGTCCGCATTAAGGCTGTGCCGTGGTGACAGTGCTCATGGTGATAATTCTCACCGTGATAGTAGGCACATTGACAGTGCCAAAGGTGACAATACCCTGGTGATAGTAATCATGGTGAAAGAGCCCATGGTGGCAGTTCTCATACTGGCAGTTCTTGTGACAGTGCTCATGGTGGCAGTGCTCGTGGTGACAGTGCTCTTGGTGACAGTGCTCAAGGTGATAGTCTCCATGTTGACAGTGTCCATGGTGACTGTTCTCACGGTGACAGTGCCTATGGTGATTATGCTCTTAGTGACAGTGCTCATGGTGACAGTGCCCATGGTGGCAGTGACCACGGTGACTGTTCTCACCGTGGTAGTGCCCATGGTGACAGTGTTCATGATGACAGTCCGCATTAAGGCTGTGCCCACGGTGACACTGCTCATGGTGATAGTTCTCACGGTGATAGTACGCACGTTGACAGTGCCAAAGGTGACAATACCCAGGTGATAGTAATCATGGTGAAAGTGCCCATGGTGGCAGTTCTCATACTGACAGTTCTGGTGACAGTGCTCATGGTGGCAGTGCTCGTGGTGACAGTGCTCTTGGTGACAGTGCTCATGGTGGCAGTGCCCATGGTGAGACTCCCGATGGTGACACTGCCCATGGTGACAGTGCACATGGTCATGGTGCATCTGGTGGCAGTGCAAAATAGTGAGAGTGCCCATGATGATATTGCTCATGGTGATAGTGCCCATGGTGAGAGTGCCCATGGTTCCAGTGCTCATGGTGACAGTGCCCATTGTGACAGTGCCCCTGGTGACAGTGCAAACCGTGAGAGTGTCCATGGTGTCTGTGCCCATGGTGACAGTTCTTATCATGAGAGTGTTCATGGTAGCAGTGTTCATGGTAATAGTGCTCACGGAGACATTGCCCACAATGAGAGTGCCCATGGTGAGAATACTGACTGTGACAGTGCCCATGATGACTTTTCTCTCTGAGACAGTGCCCTTCGGGACAGTTAGCACGGTGAGATTTCTCACAGTGATAGTGTACATGGTTTCAGTGCTAATAGTGAAAAGACCCATGGCGCCAGTGCCCATCATGGCATTGCTCACGGTGATAGTTCTCACGGTGACAGTGCCCATGGTGATATTACCCATGGTGACAGTACTCAGTGATCAAGTGCTCATGGTGACAGTGCCTAAGGTGATAGTGCACACGGTGGCAGTGCAAAATGGCGACAGTGCCCATGGGGACATTGCTTAATGTGATAGTCCTTGTGGTGACATTGCGCATTGTGACATTGCCCACCACGACAGTTCTCTTGTTGACAGTGCTCATGGTGATAGTGCCAATGTTGGAAGTGCCCATCGTGAAAGTGCCCATGGTGACAGTTCTTATGATGAGAGTGGTCAGAGTGGCAGTGCTCATGGTGAAAGTGCCCATGGTGACAGAGCCCACGGTGACAGTGTCCATAGATATAGTGTCCACGGTGACAGTCCTAACAGTGAAATTGTCCATGGGGACACTGCCCATGGTGAAAGTGCCCATGGTCACAACACTCACGGTGATAGTGCTCACGGTGAGAGTGGCCATGGTGACAGTGACCACGGTGACACTTCTAATGGTGATACTGCCCATGATGACAGTGCTCATGGTGACAGTCCACATTGTGCCAGTGCCCAAGGTGACAGTGCTCATGGTGACAGTGCCCAAAGTCACAATACCCATGGTGACAGTGCCCAGGCTGACAGTTCTCAAGGTGATAGTGCCCATGGTGACAGTGCACATGGTGATATAGAGAATGGGGACAGTGCTTATGGTGACAGTGGTCATGGTTGCAGTACCCATGGTGATAGTGCTGAAACTGACAGTGCCCTTGGGGATAGTGCCCATGGTGAGTGTGCTCGTGTTAATAGTTCCCATGGTGGCAGTTCCCATTGTGAAAGTGCTCATGATGACAGTGCCCATGTTGGTAGTTCCCATGGTGACAGTGCTCATGGTGATAGTGACCATGTTAACAGTGCACATGGTGGCTGTGCCCTTGGTGACAGTGCCCATGATGACAGTATTCATGGTGACAGTGCTCACGGTGATAGTGCCCATGGTGAGAGTGCACATGGTGGTAGTCCACATGGTGGCAGTGAAAAATGGTGACAGTTCCCATGCTGACAGTTCTCATTGTGACAATGCACACGGTCACAACTGATGCAGACACTGCTCATGGTAGCTGTACCCGTGGTGACAGTGCTCATGGTGATAGTGACCATGTTAACAGTGCCCATGGTGACACTGCCCATGGTGACAATGCCCATGATGACAGTGCCCATGGAGTCAGTGCCCACGGAGCCATTGCCTATGGTAACAGTGCTCACAGTGACAGTACCCATGGTAACAGTGACCACGGTGAGAGTGCTCATGGTGATAGTGGCTATGGTGACAGATCACACTGTGACAGTCCGCATTGTGCCAGTACCAATAGTGACAGTGCCCATGGTGACATTGACCACGGTGAGAGTGCTCACGGTGCTAGTGCTCACAGTAATAGTGCTCATGGTGACAGTGCCGACAGTGACGGTGCTCACGGTGACAGTGCCTATGGTGATAGTGCCCATGGTGAGAGTCCGCCCATTGATAGTGCCCATGGTGGCAGTTCCCATTGTGAAAGTGCTCATGATGACATTGCCCATGTTGGTAGTTCCCATGGTGACAGTGCTCACGGTGATAGTTACCTTGGTAACTGTGCACATGGTGGCCGTGCCCTTGGTGACAGTGCCAATGATGACAGTACTCATGGTGACAGTTCCCATGGGGACAAGGCACAGGGTGGCAGTGAAAAATGGTGAAAGTGCCCATGTTGACAGTTCTCATGGTGACAGTGCACACGGTAACAACCCATGCAGACAGTACCCACGGTGACATTACTCATGGTTGCAGTACCCATGGTGACAGTGCTCACAGTGATACTGCCCATGGTGGCAGTGCCCATGGTGACAGTGCCCATGGTGACACTGCCCATGATGACAGTGCCCATGGTGAAAGTTCCCACGGCGCCATTGCCTATGGTGACAGTGCTCATGGTAACAGTGCCCATGGTGACAGTGACCATGGTGAGAGTGCTCACACTGATAGTGCCCATGGTGACAGGGCTCATGGTGCCAGTCCGCATTGTGCCAGTACCCATGGCAACAGTGGTCATGGTGACACTGACCACAGTGAGAGTGCTCACTGTGATAGAGCTCACGGTAATAGTGCTCATGGTGACAGTGCAAATGGTGACAATACCCATGGTGACAGTACTCATGTTGAAAATACCCATGGTGGCAGTTCTCATGGTGACAGTGCTCATAATAGCAGTGCCCAAGGTGGCAGTCCTCGTGGTGACAGTGCTAATGGTGACAGTGCTCTTGGTGGCAGTTCCCATGGGGACAGTACCGATGGTGACCATGTGCATTGTTACAGTGCCCATGGTAACCGTGCTCACGGTGGTAGTGCACATCGTGACAGTGCCCATGGTGGTAGTTCACCTGGTGACAGTGCTAAATAGTGACAGTGCACATGCTGACAGTGCTCACGGTGATAGTGCCCATGGTGACAGTGCCCACGGTGATAATGGGTATTATTACAGTGTTCATCATGATATAGCCCAAGGTGGCAGTGGCCATGGTGACAGTGCCCACAATGACAGTGCCCATGGTAACAGTGCCGACAGTGACAGTGCCCATGGTGACACTTTTCACAGTGAATGTGCCCATGGGGACAGTTACCATGATGAGATTTCTCATGGTGATAGTGCCCGTTGTGACAGTGCTCACAGTGACAATGCCCATGGTGCCAGTGCCCATAGAGACATTCCGCACGGTCACATTTCTTACGGTGAAAGTGCCTATGGTGACACTGCACCTGGTGGCAGTGCAAAATGGTGACAGTGCCCATGGTGACATTGCTCATAGTGACTTTGCTTACAGTGATAGTCCTTACGGTGACAGTGTGCATGGTGACACTGCACAAAGTTGCAGTGTTTATGGTGACAGTCTTCACGGTGATACTTTCCATGGTGATAGTGCCCATGGTGACACTGCACATGGTGGCAGTGATAAATGGTGACAGTGCCCCTGTTGACAGTTCTCATGGTGACAGTGCACATGGTGACAACCCGTGCAGACTGTACTCATGGTGACAGTACTCACGGTGACAGTTCTCATGTTTGCAGTATCCATGGTGACAGTGCTCACAGTGATAGTGCCCATGGTGAGAGTGCCCATGATGACAGGGCCCATGGTGCCATTGCCTATGGTGACAGTGCTCATGGTAACAGTGCCCAAGGTGACAGTGACCATGGTGAGAGTGCTCACACTGATGGTGCCCATGGTGACAGTGCTCACGGTGCCTGTCTACATTGTGCCAGTACCCATGGCGACAGTGCTCATGGTGACAGTGACCACAGTGAGAGTGCTCATAGTGATAGTGCTCACGGTAATAGTGCTCATGGTGACAATGCAAATGGTGACAATACCATGGTGACAGTACTCATGTTGAAAATACCCATGGTGGCAGTTCTCATAGCGACAGATCTCATGGTGACAGTGCTCATAATAGCAGTGCCCAGGTGCCAGTGCTCGTGGTGACAGTGCTAATGGTGACAGTGCTCTTGGTGGCAGTTCCCATCGGGACAATACTGATGGTGACGCTGTGCATTGTTACAGTGCCCATGGTAACCGTGCTCACGGTGATAGTGCACATCGTGACAGCACCCATTGTGGTAGTTCACCTGGTGACAGTGCTAAATAGTGACATTGCACATGCTGACAGTGCTCACGGTGATAGTGCCCATGGTGACAGTGCACACGGTGATAATGGGCATTGTTACAGAGTTCATGGTGACAGCACACGGTGGCAGTGGCCATGGAGACAGTGCCCACAATGACAGTGCCCATGGTGACAGTGCCGACAGTGACAGTGCCCATGGTGACACTTCTCACGGTGACAGTGCCCATGGGGACAGTTAGCATGGTGAGATTTCTCACGGTGACAGTGCCCGTTGTGACAGTGCTCACAGTGACAATGCCCATGGTGCCAGTGCCCATAGAGTCATTCCGCACGGTCACATTTCTCACAGTGAAAGTGCCTATGGTGATATTAACCATGGTGACACTGCACATGGTGGCAGAGCAAAATGGTGACAGTGCCCATGGTGACATTGCTCATGGTGACTTTGCTTACGGTGATAGTCCTTACAGTGACAGTGAGCATGGTGACACTGCACACAGTGACAGTGTTCATGGTGACAGTGTTCACGGTGATAGTTCCCATGGTGAGATTGTCCATGGTAACAGTGCCCATAGTCACAATTCTCATGGTGTAGTGCTCACAGTGACAGTGTCCATGGTGTCATGCCCATGGTGACAGTGCTCATGGTGACAGTGCTCATGTTGGCAGTGCCATAAATAACAGTGCTCATTGTGGCAGTGCTCATGGTGTCCGTGCTCATGGTGACAGTGCCCATGTTTACAGTGTTTATGGTGATAGATGTCACGGTGTCAGTGCCCACGGGGACAGTGCCAAGGCTGACAAAGCCCAGGGTGATACTTCCCATTGGGACAGTGCCCACGGTGACAGTGCCCATGGTGACAGCGCCCAGTGTGACAAGGCACATGGTGACAGTGCTCACGGTGACGGTGCCCATGGTGACAGTGCCGATGGTGAGAGTGCCATTAGTGACAGTGCTCATGGTGAAACTGCCCATGGAGACATCGCCCATGGTGATAGTGCTCATGGTGACAACCCCACGGTGACAGTGCCAATGTTGATAGTCCCCGTGGTGACAGGTCTTACATTGAATGTGACCATGGTGTCTGTGCTCATGGTGACAGTGCTCAAGGTTAGAGTCTCCATGTTGACAGTGCCGATGGTGACAATTCTCACGGTGACAGGGCCTAAGGTGAAAATTCTCATAGTGACAGTGTTCACGGTGACAGTGCCCATGGTGCTATTACCCATGGTGACAGTTCTCATAGTGAAACTGCCCATGGTGACACTGCACATGGTGGCAGTGCAAAATGGTGACAGTGCCCATGGTGCTATTGCTCATGGTGACATTGCTTAAGGTGATAGTGTGTATGGTGAAACTGCACACAGTGACATTGCTCATGGTGACAGTGTTCACGGCGTTAGTTCCTATCGTGAATGTGACCTTGGGGACGGTGCCCATTGTCACAATTCTCATGGTGTACTGCTCACGGTGACAGTGCCCATGGTGACAATACACAGGGTGACAGTATTCATGGTGACATTGCTCATGGTGAGAGTGCCCATGTTCACAACTGTCACGGTGAGAGTTCCCATGGTGACAATACCCAGGGTAACAGAGCTGATGGTAAAAGTGTTCACGGTGACAGTGCCCATGATGACAGTACCTAAGGTGACAATTCCCATGGTGAGACTGCTCATAGACAGTGCCCATGGTGACAATACCCAGCATGTCCTGTCCATGGTGACAGTGATCATGGTGACACTTCTCATGAGGACAGTGCCATAAGTGACAGTGCTCATTATGGCAGTGCACATGGTGACTGTGCTCATGGTGACAGTGCCCATGGTGACAGTGCCTATGGTGATAGATATCATGGTGGCCGTGCCCAGGGTGACATTGCCCTCGGTGACAAAGCCCAGGGTGATACTTCCCATTGTGACCGTGCCAACGGTGGCAGAGCCCATGGTGACAGTGCCCAAGATCACAGTGCCCATGGTGAGAGTTCTAACGGTGACTCTGCCCATGGTGACAGCACCCAGTGTGACAATGCCCATTGTGACAGTGCTCACGGTGACCATGCCGATGGTGATAGTGCCAATAGTGAGAGTGCTCACGGTGACACTGCCCATGGGGACACTGACCATGGTGATAGTGCTCGTCATGACAACCCCTCGGAGGCAGTGCCAATGGTGAGAGTCCCCGTGGTGACAGTTCTCACGGTGAAAGTGATCCTGTTGAAATTTCTCATGGTGACAGTGCTCATGGTGACAGTGCTCAAGGTGATAGTCTCCATGTTGACAGTGTCCATGGTGACTGTTCTCACGGTGACAGTGCCTATGGTGATTATGCTCTTAGTGACAGTGCTCATGGTGACAGTGCCCATGGTGGCAGTGACCACGGTGACTGTTCTCACCGTGGTAGTGCCCATGGTGACAGTGTTCATGATGACAGTCCGCATTAAGGCTGTGCCCATGGTGACACTGCTCATGGTGATTGTTCTCACGTTGATAGTACGCACGGTGACAGTGCCAAAGGTGACAATACCCAGGTGATAGTAATCATGGTGAAAGTGCCCATGGTGGCAGTTCTCATACTGACAGTTCTTGTGACACTGCTCGTGGTGGCAGTGCTCGTGGTGACAGTGCTCTTGGTGACAGTGCTCATGGTGGCAGTGACCATGGTGAGACTACCGATGGTGACACTGCCCATGGTGACAGTGCACATGGTCATGGTGCATCTGGTGGCAGTGCAAAATAGTGAGAGTGCCCATGTTGATAGTGCCCATGGTGAGAATGCCCATGCTTCCAGGGCTCATGGTGACAGCGCACATTGTGACAGTGCCCCTGGTGACAGTGCACACCGTGAGAGTGCCCATGGTGTCTGTGCCCATGGTGACAGTTCTTATCATGAGAGTGTTCATGGTAGCAGTGTTCATGGTAATAGTGCTCACGGAGACATTGCCCACAATGAGAGTGCCCATGGTGAGAATACTGACTGTGACAGTGCCCATGATGACTTTTCTCTCTGCGACAGTGCCCTTCGGGACAGTTAGCACGGTGAGATTTCTCACAGTGCTAGTGCACATGGTTTCAGTGCTAATAGTGGAAAGACCCACGGCGCCAGTGCCCATCATGGCATTGCTCACGGTGATAGTTCTCACGGTGACAGTGCCCATGGTGATATTACCCATGGTGACAGTACTCAGTGATCAAGTGCTCATGGTGACAGTGCCTAAGGTGATAGTGCACACGGTGGCAGTGCAAAATGGCGACAGTGCCCATGGGGACATTGCTTAATGTGATAGTCCTTGTGGTGACATTGCGCATGGTGACATTGCCCACCACGACAGTTCTCTTGTTGACAGTGCTCATGGTGATAGTGCCAATGTTGGAAGTGCCCATCGTGAAAGTGCCCATGTTGAGAGTTCTTATGATGAGAGTGGTCAGAGTGGCAGTGTTCATGGTGAAAGTGCCCATGGTGACAGAGCCCACGGTGACAGTGTCCATAGTTATAGTGTCCACGGTGACAGTCCTAACAGTGAAATTGTCCATGGGGACACTGCCCATGGTGAAAGTGCCCATGGTCACAACACTCACGGTGATAGTGCTCACGGTGAGAGTGGCCATGGTGACAGTGACCACGGTGACAGTTCTAATGGTGATACTGCCCATGATGACAGTGCTCATGGTGACAGTCGACATTGTGCCAGTGCCCAAGGTGACAGTGCTCATGGTGACAGTGCCCAAAGTCACAATACCCATGGTGACAGTGCCCAGGCTGACAGTTCTCAAGGTGATAGTGCCCATGGTGACAGTGCACATGGTGATACAGAGAATGGGGACAGTGCTTATGGTGACAGTGATCATGGTTGCAGTACCCATGGTGATAGTGCTGAAACTGACAGTGCCCTTGGGGATAGTGCCCATGGTGAGTGTGCTCGTGTTAATAGTGCCCATGGTGGCAGTTCCCATTGTGAAAGTGCTCATGATGACAGTGCCCATGTTGGTAGTTCCCATGGTGACAGTGCTCATGGTGATAGTGACCATGTTAACAGTGCACATGGTGGCTGTGCCCTTGGTGACAGTGCCCATGATGACAGTATTCATGGTGACAGTGCTCACGGTGATAGTGCCCATGGTGACAGTGCACATGGTGGTAGTCCACATGGTGGCAGTGAAAAATGGTGACAGTTCCCATGCTGACAGTTCTCATTGTGACAATGCACACGGTCACAACCGATGCAGACACTGCTCATGGTAGCTGTACCCGTGGTGACAGTGCTCATGGTGATAGTGACCATGTTAACAGTGCCCATGGTGACACTGCCCATGGTGACAATGCCCATGATGACAGTGCCCATGGAGTCAGTGCCCACGGAGCCATTGCCTATGGTAACAGTGCTCACAGTGACAGTACCCATGGTAACAGTGACCACGGTGAGAGTGCTCATGGTGATAGTGGCTATGGTGACAGATCACACTGTGACAGTCCGCATTGTGCCAGTACCAATAGTGACAGTGCCCATGGTGACATTGACCAAGGTGAGAGTGCTCACGGTGCTAGTGCTCACAGTAATAGTGCTCATGGTGACAGTGCCGACAGTGACGGTGCTCACGGTGACAGTGCCTATGGTGATAGTGCCCATGGTGAGAGTCCGCCCATTGATAGTGCCCATGGTGGCAGTTCCCATTGTGAAAGTGCTCATGATGACATTGCCCATGTTGGTAGTTCCCATGGTGACAGTGCTCACGGTGATAGTTACCTTGGTAACTGTGCACATGGTGGCCGTGCCCTTGGTGACAGTGCCAATGATGACAGTACTCATGATGACAGTTCCCATGTGGACAAGGCACAGGTTGGCAGTGAAAAATGGTGAAAGTGCCCATGTTGACAGTTCTCATGGTGACAGTGCACACGGTAACAACCCATGCAGACAGTACTCACGGTGACATTTCTCATGGTTGCAGTACCCATGGTGACAGTGCTCACAGTGATACTGCCCATGGTGGCAGTGCCCATGGTGACAGTGCCCATGGTGACACTGCCCATGATGACAGTGCCCATGCTGAAAGTTCCCACGGTGCCATTCCCTACGGTGACTGTGCTCATGGTAACAGTGCCCATGGTGACAGTGACCATGGTGAGAGTGCTCACACTGATAGTGCCCATGGTGACAGGGCTCATGGTGCCAGGCCGCATTGTGCCAGTACCCATGGCGACACTGGTCATGGTGACACTGACCACAGTGAGAGTGCTCACTGTGATAGAGCTCACGGTAATAGTGCTCATGGTGACAGTGCAAATGGTGACAATACCCATGGTGACAGTACTCATGTTGAAAATACCCATGGTGGCAGTTCTCATGGTGACAGTGCTCATAATAGCAGTGCCCAAGGTGGCAGTCCTCGTGGTGACAGTGCTAATGGTGACAGTGCTCTTGGTGGCAGTTCCCATGGGGACAGTACCGATGGTGACCCTGTGCATTGTTACAGTGCCCATGGTAACCGTGCTCACGGTGGTAGTGCACATCGTGACAGTGCCCATGGTGGTAGTTCACCTGGTGACAGTGCTAAATAGTGACAGTGCACATGCTGACAGTGCTCACGGTGATAGTGCCCATGGTGACAGTGCCCACGGTGATAATGGGTATTATTACAGTGTTCATCGTGACAGAGCCCAAGGTAGCAGTGGCCATGGTGACAGTGCCCACAATGACAGTGCCCATGGTAACAGTGCCGACAGTGACAGTGCCCATGGTGACACTTCTCACAGTGAATGTGCCCATGGGGACAGTTACCATGAGATTTCTCACGGTGATAGTGCCCGTTGTGACAGTGCTCACAGTGACAATGCCCATGGTGCCAGTGCCCATAGAGACATTCCACACGGTCACATTTCTCACGGTGAAAGTGCCTATGGTGACACTGCACCTGGTGGCAGTGCAAAATGGTGACAGTGCCCATGGTGACATTGCTCATAGTGACTTTGCTTACAGTGATAGTCCTTACGGTGACAGTGTGCATGGTGACACTGCACACAGTTGCAGTGTTTATGGTGACAGGCTTCACGGTGATACTTTCCATGGTGATAGTGCCCACGGTGACACTGCACATGGTGGCAGTGATAAATGGTGACAGTGCCCCTGTTGACAGTACTGATGGTGACAGTGCACATGGTGACAACCCGTGCAGACTGTACTCATGGTGACAGTACTCACGGTGACAGTTCTCATGTTTGCAGTATCCATGGTGACAGTGCTCACAGTGATAGTGCCCATGGTGAGAGTGCCCATGATGACAGGGCCCATGGTGCCATTGCCTATGGTGACAGTGCTCATGGTAACAGTGCCCAAGGTGACAGTGACCATGGTGAGAGTGCTCACACTGATGGTGCCCATGGTGACAGTGCTCACGGTGCCTGTCTACATTGTGCCAGTACCCATGGCGACAGTGCTCATGGTGACAGTGACCACAGTGAGAGTGCTCATAGTGATAGTGCTCATGGTGACAATGCAAATGGTGACAATACCATGGTGACAGTACTCATGTTGAAAATACCCATGGTGGCAGTTCTCATAGCGACAGATCTCATGGTGACAGTGCTCATAATAGCAGTGCCCAGGTGCCAGTGCTCATGGTGACAGTGCTAATGGTGACAGTGCTCTTGGTGGCAGTTCCCATCGGGACAATACTGATGGTGACGCTGTGCATTGTTACCGTGCCCATGGTAAACGTGCTCACGGTGATAGTGCACATCGTGACAGTGCCCATGGTGGTAGTTCACCTGGTGACAGTGCTAAATAGTGACAGTGCACGTGCTGACAGTGCTCACGGTGATAGTGCCCATGGTGACAGTGCACATGGTGATAATGCGCATTGTTACAGAGTTCATGGTGACAGCACACGGTGGCAGTGGCCATGGAGACAGTGCCCACAATGACAGTGCCCATGGTGACAGTGCCGACAGTGACAGTGCCCATGGTGACACTTCTCACGGTGACAGTGCCCATGGGGACAGTTAGCATGGTGAGATTTCTCACGGTGACAGTGCCCGTTGTGACAGTGCTCACAGTGACAATGCCCATGGTGCCAGTGCCCATAGAGTCATTCCGCACGGTCTCATTTCTCACAGTGAAAGTGCCTATGGTGATATTAACCATGGTGACACTGCACATGGTGGCAGAGCAAAATGGTGACAGTGCCCATGGTGACATTGCTCATGGTGACTTTGCTTACGGTGATAGTCCTTACAGTGACAGTGCGCATGGTGACACTGCCCACAGTGAGAGTGTTCACAGTGATAGTTCCCATGGTGAGATTGTCCATGGTAACAGTGCCCATAGTCACAATTCTCATGGTGTAGTGCTCACAGTGACAGTGTCCATGGTGTCATGCCCATGGTGACAGTGCTCATGGTGACAGTGCTCATGTTGGCAGCGCCATAAATAACAGTGCTCATTGTGGCAGTGCTCATGGTGTCCATGCTCATGGTGACAGTGCCCATGTTTACAGTGTTTATGGTGATAGATGTCACGGTGTCAGTGCCCACGGGGACAGTGCCAAGGCTGACAAAGCCCAGGGTGATACTTCCCATTGGGACAGTGCCCACGGTGACAGTGCCCATGGTGACAGCGCCCAGTGTGACAAGGCTCATGGTGACAGTGCTCACGGTGACGGTGCCCTTGGTGACAGTGCCGATGGTGAGAGTGCCATTAGTGACAGTGCTCATTGTGAAACTGCCCATGGAGACATCGCCCATGGTGATAGTGCTCATGGTGACAACCCCACGGTGACAGTGCCAATGTTGATAGTCCCCGTGGTGACAGGTCTTACATTGAATGTGACCATGGTGTCTGTGCTCATGGTGACAGTGCTCAAGGTTAGAGTCTCCATGTTGACAGTGCCGATGGTGACAATTCTCACGGTGACAGGGCCTAAGGTGAAATTTCTCATAGTGACATTGTTCACGGTGACAGTGCCCATGGTGCTATTACCCATGGTGACAGTTCTCATAGTGAAACTGCCCATGGTGACACTGCACATGGTGGCAGTGCAAAATGGTGACAGTGTCCATGGTGCTATTGCTCATGGTGACATTGCTTACGGTGATAGTGTGTATGGTGAAACTGCACACAGTGACATTGCTCATGGTGACAGTGTTCACGGCGTTAGTTCCTATCGTGAATGTGACCTTGGGGACAGTGCCCATTGTCACAATTCTCATGGTGTAGTGCTCACGGTGACAGTGCCCATGGTGACAATACACAGGGTGACAGTATTCATGGTTACATTGCTCATGGTGAGAGTGCCCATGTTCACAACTGTCATGGTGATAGTTCCCATGGTGACAATACCCAGGGTAACAGAGCTGATGGTAAAAGTGTTCATGGTGACAGTGCCCATGGTGACAGTACCTAAGGTGAAAATTCCCATGGTGAGACTGCTCATAGACAGTGCCCATGGTGACAATACCCAGCGTGTCCTGTCCATGGTGACAGTGATCATGGTGACACATCTCATGAGGACAGTGCCATAAGTGACAGTGCTCATTGTGGCAGTGCTCATGGTGACCGTGCTCATGGTGACAGTGCCCATGGTGACAGTGCCTATGGTGATAGATATCATGGTGGCCGTGCCCAGGGTGACATTGCCCACGGTGACAAAGCCCAGGGTGATACTTCCCATTGTGACAGTGCCAACGGTGGCAGAGCCCATGGTGACAGTGCCCAAGATCACAGTGCCCATGGTGAGAGTGCTAACGGTGACTGTGCCCATGGTGACAGCACCCAGTGTGACAATGCCCATTGTGACAGTGCTCACGGTGACCATGCCGATGGTGATAGTGCCAATAGTGAGAGTGCTCACGGTGACACTGCCCATGGAGACACTGACCATGGTGATAGTGCTCATCATGACAACCCCTCGGAGGCAGTGCCAATGGTGAGAGTCCCCGTGGTGACAGTTCTCACGGTGAAAGTGATCCTGTTGAAATTTCTCATGGTGACAGTGCTCATGGTGACAGTGCTCAAGGTGATAGTCTCCATGTTGACAGTGTCCATGGTGACTGTTCTCACGGTGACAGTGCCTATGGTGATTATGCTCTTAGTGACAGTGCTCATGGTGACAGTGCCCATGGTGGCAGTGACCACGGTGACTGTTCTGACCGTGGTAGTGCCCATGGTGACAGTGTTCATGATGACAGTCCGCATTAAGGCTGTGCCCACGGTGACACTGCTCATGGTGATTGTTCTCACGTTGATAGTACGCACGGTGACAGTGCCAAAGGTGACAATACCCAGGTGATAGTAATCATGGTGAAAGTGCCCATGGTGGCAGTTCTCATACTGACAGTTCTTGTGACACTGCTCGTGGTGGCAGTGCTCGTGGTGACAGTGCTCTTGGTGACAGTGCTCATGGTGGCAGTGCCCATGGTGAGACTCCCGATGGTGACCCTGCCCATGGTGACAGTGCACATGGTCATGGTGCATCTGCTGGCAGTGCAAAATAGTGAGAGTGCCCATGATGATATTGCTCATGGTGATAGTGCCCATGGTGAGAGTGCCCATGGTTCCAGTGCTCATGGTGACAGTGCCCATTGTGACAGTGCCCCTGGTGACAGTGCAAACCGTGAGAGTGTCCATGGTGTCTGTGCCCATGGTGACAGTTCTTATCATGAGAGTGTTCATGGTAGCAGTGTTCATGGTAATAGTGCTCACGGAGACATTGCCCACAATGAGAGTGCCCATGGTGAGAATACTGACTGTGACAGTGCCCATGATGACTTTTCTCTCTGAGACAGTGCCCTTCGGGACAGTTAGCACGGTGAGATTTCTCACAGTGATAGTGTACATGGTTTCAGTGCTAATAGTGAAAAGACCCACGGCGCCAGTGCCCATCATGGCATTGCTCACGGTGATAGTTCTCACGGTGACAGTGCCCATGGTGATATTACCCATGGTGACAGTACTCAGTGATCAAGTGCTCATGGTGACAGTGCCTAAGGTGATAGTGCACACGGTGGCAGTCCAAAATGGCGACAGTGCCCATGGGGACATTGCTTAATGTGATAGTCCTTGTGGTGACATTGCGCATTGTGACATTGCCCACCACGACAGTTCTCTTGTTGACAGTGCTCATGGTGATAGTGCCAATGTTGGAAGTGCCCATCGTGAAAGTGCCCATGGTGACAGTTCTTATGATGAGAGTGGTCAGAGTGGCAGTGCTCATGGTGAAAGTGCCCATGGTGACAGAGCCCACGGTGACAGTGTCCATAGATATAGTGTCCACGGTGACAGTCCTAACAGTGAAATTGTCCATGGGGACACTGCCCATGGTGAAAGTGCCCATGGTTACAACACTCACGGTGATAGTGCTCACGGTGAGAGTGGCCATGGTGACAGTGACCACGGTGACACTTCTAATGGTGATACTGCCCATGATGACAGTGCTCATGGTGACAGTCCACATTGTGCCAGTGCCCAAGGTGACAGTGCTCATGGTGACAGTGCCCAAAGTCACAATACCCATGGTGACAGTGCCCAGGCTGACAGTTCTCAAGGTGATAGTGCCCATGGTGACAGTGCACATGGTGATACAGAGAATGGGGACAGTGCTTATGGTGACAGTGGTCATGGTTGCAGTACCCATGGTGATAGTGCTGAAACTGACAGTGCCCTTGGGGATAGTGCCCATGGTGAGTGTGCTCGTGTTAATAGTTCCCATGGTGGCAGTTCCCATTGTGAAAGTGCTCATGATGACAGTGCCCATGTTGGTAGTTCCCATGGTGACAGTGCTCATGGTGATAGTGACCATGTTAACAGTGCACATGGTGGCTGTGCCCTTGGTGACAGTGCCCATGATGACAGTATTCATGGTGACAGTGCTCACGGTGATAGTGCCCATGGTGAGAGTGCACATGGTGGTAGTCCACATGGTGGCAGTGAAAAATGGTGACAGTTCCCATGCTGACAGTTCTCATTGTGACAATGCACACGGTCACAACTGATGCAGACACTGCTCATGGTAGCTGTACCCGTGGTGACAGTGCTCATGGTGATAGTGACCATGTTAACAGTGCCCATGGTGACACTGCCCATGGTGACAATGCCCATGATGACAGTGCCCATGGAGTCAGTGCCCACGGAGCCATTGCCTATGGTAACAGTGCTCACAGTGACAGTACCCATGGTAACAGTGACCACGGTGAGAGTGCTCATGGTGATAGTGGCTATGGTGACAGATCACACTGTGACAGTCCGCATTGTGCCAGTACCAATAGTGACAGTGCCCATGGTGACATTGACCACGGTGAGAGTGCTCACGGTGCTAGTGCTCACAGTAATAGTGCTCATGGTGACAGTGCCGACAGTGACGGTGCTCACGGTGACAGTGCCTATGGTGATAGTGCCCATGGTGAGAGTCCGCCCATTGATAGTGCCCATGGTGGCAGTTCCCATTGTGAAAGTGCTCATGATGACATTGCCCATGTTGGTAGTTCCCATGGTGACAGTGCTCACGGTGATAGTTACCTTGGTAACTGTGCACATGGTGGCCGTGCCCTTGGTGACAGTGCCAATGATGACAGTACTCATGGTGACAGTTCCCATGGGGACAAGGCACAGGGTGGCAGTGAAAAATGGTGAAAGTGCCCATGTTGACAGTTCTCATGGTGACAGTGCACACGGTAACAACCCATGCAGACAGTACCCACGGTGACATTACTCATGGTTGCAGTACCCATGGTGACAGTGCTCACAGTGATACTGCCCATGGTGGCAGTGCCCATGGTGACAGTGCCCATGGTGACACTGCCCATGATGACAGTGCCCATGGTGAAAGTTCCCACGGCGCCATTGCCTATGGTGACAGTGCTCATGGTAACAGTGCCCATGGTGACAGTGACCATGGTGAGAGTGCTCACACTGATAGTGCCCATGGTGACAGGGCTCATGGTGCCAGTCCGCATTGTGCCAGTACCCATGGCAACAGTGGTCATGGTGACACTGACCACAGTGAGAGTGCTCACTGTGATAGAGCTCACGGTAATAGTGCTCATGGTGACAGTGCAAATGGTGACAATACCCATGGTGACAGTACTCATGTTGAAAATACCCATGGTGGCAGTTCTCATGGTGACAGTGCTCATAATAGCAGTGCCCAAGGTGGCAGTCCTCGTGGTGACAGTGCTAATGGTGACAGTGCTCTTGGTGGCAGTTCCCATGGGGACAGTACCGATGGTGACCCTGTGCATTGTTACAGTGCCCATGGTAACCGTGCTCACGGTGGTAGTGCACATCGTGACAGTGCCCATGGTGGTAGTTCACCTGGTGACAGTGCTAAATAGTGACAGTGCACATGCTGACAGTGCTCACGGTGATAGTGCCCATGGTGACAGTGCCCACGGTGATAATGGGTATTATTACAGTGTTCATCATGATATAGCCCAAGGTGGCAGTGGCCATGGTGACAGTGCCCACAATGACAGTGCCCATGGTAACAGTGCCGACAGTGACAGTGCCCATGGTGACACTTCTCACAGTGAATGTGCCCATGGGGATAGTTACCATGATGAGATTTCTCACGGTGATAGTGCCCGTTGTGACAGTGCTCACAGTGACAATGCCCATGGTGCCAGTGCCCATAGAGACATTCCGCACGGTCACATTTCTTACGGTGAAAGTGCCTATGGTGACACTGCACCTGGTGGCAGTGCAAAATGGTGACAGTGCCCATGGTGACATTGCTCATAGTGACTTTGCTTACAGTGATAGTCCTTACGGTGACAGTGTGCATGGTGACACTGCACACAGTTGCAGTGTTTATGGTGACAGTCTTCACGGTGATACTTTCCATGGTGATAGTGCCCATGGTGACACTGCACATGGTGGCAGTGATAAATGGTGACAGTGCCCCTGTTGACAGTTCTCATGGTGACAGTGCACATGGTGACAACCCGTGCAGACTGTACTCATGGTGACAGTACTCACGGTGACAGTTCTCATGTTTGCAGTATCCATGGTGACAGTGCTCACAGTGATAGTGCCCATGGTGAGAGTGCCCATGATGACAGGGCCCATGGTGCCATTGCCTATGGTGACAGTGCTCATGGTAACAGTGCCCAAGGTGACAGTGACCATGGTGAGAGTGCTCACACTGATGGTGCCCATGGTGACAGTGCTCACGGTGCCTGTCTACATTGTGCCAGTACCCATGGCGACAGTGCTCATGGTGACAGTGACCACAGTGAGAGTGCTCATAGTGATAGTGCTCACGGTAATAGTGCTCATGGTGACAATGCAAATGGTGACAATACCATGGTGACAGTACTCATGTTGAAAATACCCATGGTGGCAGTTCTCATAGCGACAGATCTCATGGTGACAGTGCTCATAATAGCAGTGCCCAGGTGCCAGTGCTCGTGGTGACAGTGCTAATGGTGACAGTGCTCTTGGTGGCAGTTCCCATCGGGACAATACTGATGGTGACGCTGTGCATTGTTACAGTGCCCATGGTAACCGTGCTCACGGTGATAGTGCACATCGTGACAGCACCCATTGTGGTAGTTCACCTGGTGACAGTGCTAAATAGTGACATTGCACATGCTGACAGTGCTCACGGTGATAGTGCCCATGGTGACAGTGCACACGGTGATAATGGGCATTGTTACAGAGTTCATGGTGACAGCACACGGTGGCAGTGGCCATGGAGACAGTGCCCACAATGACAGTGCCCATGGTGACAGTGCCGACAGTGACAGTGCCCATGGTGACACTTCTCACGGTGACAGTGCCCATGGGGACAGTTAGCATGGTGAGATTTCTCACGGTGACAGTGCCCGTTGTGACAGTGCTCACAGTGACAATGCCCATGGTGCCAGTGCCCATAGAGTCATTCCGCACGGTCACATTTCTCACAGTGAAAGTGCCTATGGTGATATTAACCATGGTGACACTGCACATGGTGGCAGAGCAAAATGGTGACAGTGCCCATGGTGACATTGCTCATGGTGACTTTGCTTACGGTGATAGTCCTTACAGTGACAGTGAGCATGGTGACACTGCACACAGTGACAGTGTTCATGGTGACAGTGTTCACGGTGATAGTTCCCATGGTGAGATTGTCCATGGTAACAGTGCCCATAGTCACAATTCTCATGGTGTAGTGCTCACAGTGACAGTGTCCATGGTGTCATGCCCATGGTGACAGTGCTCATGGTGACAGTGCTCATGTTGGCAGTGCCATAAATAACAGTGCTCATTGTGGCAGTGCTCATGGTGTCCGTGCTCATGGTGACAGTGCCCATGTTTACAGTGTTTATGGTGATAGATGTCACGGTGTCAGTGCCCACGGGGACACTGCCAAGGCTGACAAAGCCCAGGGTGATACTTCCTATTGGGACAGTGCCCACGGTGACAGTGCCCATGGTGACAGCGCCCAGTGTGACAAGGCACATGGTGACAGTGCTCACGGTGACGGTGCCCATGGTGACAGTGCCGATGGTGAGAGTGCCATTAGTGACAGTGCTCATGGTGAAACTGCCCATGGAGACATCGCCCATGGTGATAGTGCTCATGGTGACAACCCCACGGTGACAGTGCCAATGTTGATAGTCCCCGTGGTGACAGGTCTTACATTGAATGTGACCATGGTGTCTGTGCTCATGGTGACAGTGCTCAAGGTTAGAGTCTCCATGTTGACAGTGCCGATGGTGACAATTCTCACGGTGACAGGGCCTAAGGTGAAAATTCTCATAGTGACAGTGTTCACGGTGACAGTGCCCATGGTGCTATTACCCATGGTGACAGTTCTCATAGTGAAACTGCCCATGGTGACACTGCACATGGTGGCAGTGCAAAATGGTGACAGTGCCCATGGTGCTATTGCTCATGGTGACATTGCTTAAGGTGATAGTGTGTATGGTGAAACTGCACACAGTGTCATTGCTCATGGTGACAGTGTTCACGGCGTTAGTTCCTATCGTGAATGTGACCTTGGGGACGGTGCCCATTGTCACAATTCTCATGGTGTAGTGCTCACGGTGACAGTGCCCATGGTGACAATACACAGGGTGACAGTATTCATGGTGACATTGCTCATGGTGAGAGTGCCCATGTTCACAACTGTCACGGTGAGAGTTCCCATGGTGACAATACCCAGGGTAACTGAGCTGATGGTAAAAGTGTTCACGGTGACAGTGCCCATGATGACAGTACCTAAGGTGACAATTCCCATGGTGAGACTGCTCATAGACAGTGCCCATGGTGACAATACCCAGCATGTCCTGTCCATGGTGACAGTGATCATGGTGACACTTCTCATGAGGACAGTGCCATAAGTGACAGTGCTCATTATGGCAGTGCACATGGTGACTGTGCTCATGGTGACAGTGCCCATGGTGACAGTGCCTATGGTGATAGATATCATGGTGGCCGTGCCCAGGGTGACATTGCCCTCGGTGACAAAGCCCAGGGTGATACTTCCCATTGTGACCGTGCCAACGGTGGCAGAGCCCATGGTGACAGTGCCCAAGATCACAGTGCCCATGGTGAGAGTTCTAACGGTGACTCTGCCCATGGTGACAGCACCCAGTGTGACAATGCCCATTGTGACAGTGCTCACGGTGACCATGCCGATGGTGATAGTGCCAATAGTGAGAGTGCTCACGGTGACACTGCCCATGGGGACACTGACCATGGTGATAGTGCTCGTCATGACAACCCCTCGGAGGCAGTGCCAATGGTGAGAGTCCCCGTGGTGACAGTTCTCACGGTGAAAGTGATCCTGTTGAAATTTCTCATGGTGACAGTGCTCATGGTGACAGTGCTCAAGGTGATAGTCTCCATGTTGACAGTGTCCATGGTGACTGTTCTCACGGTGACAGTGCCTATGGTGATTATGCTCTTAGTGACAGTGCTCATGGTGACAGTGCCCATGGTGGCAGTGACCACGGTGACTGTTCTCACCGTGGTAGTGCCCATGGTGAAAGTGTTCATGATGACAGTCCGCATTAAGGCTGTGCCCATTGTGACACTGCTCATGGTGATTGTTCTCACGGTGATAGTACGCACGGTGACAGTGCCAAAGGTGACAATACCCAGGTGATAGTAATCATGGTGAAAGTGCCCATGGTGGCAGTTCTCATACTGACAGTTCTTGTGACACTGCTCGTGGTGGCAGTGCTCGTGGTGACAGTGCTCTTGGTGACAGTGCTCATGGTGGCAGTGACCATGGTGAGACTACCGATGGTGACACTGCCCATGGTGACAGTGCACATGGTCATGGTGCATCTGGTGGCAGTGCAAAATAGTGAGAGTGCCCATGTTGATAGTGCCCATGGTGAGAATGCCCATGCTTCCAGGGCTCATGGTGACAGCGCACATTGTGACAGTGCCCCTGGTGACAGTGCACACCGTGAGAGTGCCCATGGTGACTGTGCCCATGGTGACAGTTCTTATCATGAGAGTGTTCATGGTAGCAGTGTTCATGGTAATAGTGCTCACGGAGACATTGCCCACAATGAGAGTGCCCATGGTGAGAATACTGACTGTGACAGTGCCCATGATGACTTTTCTCTCTGCGACAGTGCCCTTCGGGACAGTTAGCACGGTGAGATTTCTCACAGTGCTAGTGCACATGGTTTCAGTGCTAATAGTGGAAAGACCCACGGCGCCAGTGCCCATCATGGCATTGCTCACGGTGATAGTTCTCACGGTGACAGTGCCCATGGTGATATTACCCATGGTGACAGTACTCAGTGATCAAGTGCTCATGGTGACAGTGCCTAAGGTGATAGTGCACACGGTGGCAGTGCAAAATGGCGACAGTGCCCATGGGGACATTGCTTAATGTGATAGTCCTTGTGGTGACATTGCGCATGGTGACATTGCCCACCACGACAGTTCTCTTGTTGACAGTGCTCATGGTGATAGTGCCAATGTTGGAAGTGCCCATCGTGAAAGTGCCCATGTTGAGAGTTCTTATGATGAGAGTGGTCAGAGTGGCAGTGCTCATGGTGAAAGTGCCCATGGTGACAGAGCCCACGGTGACAGTGTCCATAGTTATAGTGTCCACGGTGACAGTCCTAACAGTGAAATTGTCCATGGGGACACTGCCCATGGTGAAAGTGCCCATGGTCACAACACTCACGGTGATAGTGCTCACGGTGAGAGTGGCCATGGTGACAGTGACCACGGTGACAGATCTAATGGTGATACTGCCCATGATGACAGTGCTCATGGTGACAGTCGACATTGTGCCAGTGCCCAAGGTGACAGTGCTCATGGTGACAGTGCCCAAAGTCACAATACCCATGGTGACAGTGCCCAGGCTGACAGTTCTCAAGGTGATAGTGCCCATGGTGACAGTGCACATGGTGATACAGAGAATGGGGACAGTGCTTATGGTGACAGTGATCATGGTTGCAGTACCCATGGTGATAGTGCTGAAACTGACAGTGCCCTTGGGGATAGTGCCCATGGTGAGTGTGCTCGTGTTAATAGTGCCCATGGTGGCAGTTCCCATTGTGAAAGTGCTCATGATGACAGTGCCCATGTTGGTAGTTCCCATGGTGACAGTGCTCATGGTGATAGTGACCATGTTAACAGTGCACATGGTGGCTGTGCCCTTGGTGACAGTGCCCATGATGACAGTATTCATGGTGACAGTGCTCACGGTGATAGTGCCCATGGTGACAGTGCACATGGTGGTAGTCCACATGGTGGCAGTGAAAAATGGTGACAGTTCCCATGCTGACAGTTCTCATTGTGACAATGCACACGGTCACAACCGATGCAGACACTGCTCATGGTAGCTGTACCCGTGGTGACAGTGCTCATGGTGATAGTGACCATGTTAACAGTGCCCATGGTGACACTGCCCATGGTGACAATGCCCATGATGACAGTGCCCATGGAGTCAGTGCCCACGGAGCCATTGCCTATGGTAACAGTGCTCACAGTGACAGTACCCATGGTAACAGTGACCACGGTGAGAGTGCTCATGGTGATAGTGGCTATGGTGACAGATCACACTGTGACAGTCCGCATTGTGCCAGTACCAATAGTGACAGTGCCCATGGTGACATTGACCAAGGTGAGAGTGCTCACGGTGCTAGTGCTCACAGTAATAGTGCTCATGGTGACAGTGCCGACAGTGACGGTGCTCACGGTGACAGTGCCTATGGTGATAGTGCCCATGGTGAGAGTCCGCCCATTGATAGTGCCCATGGTGGCAGTTCCCATTGTGAAAGTGCTCATGATGACATTGCCCATGTTGGTAGTTCCCATGGTGACAGTGCTCACGGTGATAGTGACCTTGGTAACTGTGCACATGGTGGCCGTGCCCTTGGTGACAGTGCCAATGATGACAGTACTCATGATGACAGTTCCCATGTGGACAAGGCACAGGGTGGCAGTGAAAAATGGTGAAAGTGCCCATGTTGACAGTTCTCATGGTGACAGTGCACACGGTAACAACCCATGCAGACAGTACTCACGGTGACATTTCTCATGGTTGCAGTACCCATGGTGACAGTGCTCACAGTGATACTGCCCATGGTGGCAGTGCCCATGGTGACAGTGCCCATGGTGACACTGCCCATGATGACAGTGCCCATGCTGAAAGTTCCCACGGTGCCATTCCCTACGGTGACTGTGCTCATGGTAACAGTGCCCATGGTGACAGTGACCATGGTGAGAGTGCTCACACTGATAGTGCCCATGGTGACAGGGCTCATGGTGCCAGGCCGCATTGTGCCAGTACCCATGGCGACACTGGTCATGGTGACACTGACCACAGTGAGAGTGCTCACTGTGATAGAGCTCACGGTAATAGTGCTCGTGGTGACAGTGCAAATGGTGACAATACCCATGGTGACAGTACTCATGTTGAAAATACCCATGGTGGCAGTTCTCATGGTGACAGTGCTCATAATAGCAGTGCCCAAGGTGGCAGTCCTCGTGGTGACAGTGCTAATGGTGACAGTGCTCTTGGTGGCAGTTCCCATGGGGACAGTACCGATGGTGACCCTGTGCATTGTTACAGTGCCCATGGTAACCGTGCTCACGGTGGTAGTGCACATCGTGACAGTGCCCATGGTGGTAGTTCACCTGGTGACAGTGCTAAATAGTGACAGTGCACATGCTGACAGTGCTCACGGTGATAGTGCCCATGGTGACAGTGCCCACGGTGATAATGGGTATTATTACAGTGTTCATCGTGACAGAGCCCAAGGTGGCAGTGGCCATGGTAAGAGTGCCCACAATGACAGTGCCCATGGTAACAGTGCCGACAGTGACAGTGCCCATGGTGACACTTCTCACAGTGAATGTGCCCATGGGGACAGTTACCATGATGAGATTTCTCATGGTGATAGTGCCCGTTGTTACAGTGCTCACAGTGACAATGCCCATGGTGCCAGTGCCCATAGAGTCATTCCGCACGGTCACATTTCTCACAGTGAAAGTGCCTATGGTGATATTAACCATGGTGACACTGCACATGGTGGCAGAGCAAAATGGTGACAGTGCCCATGGTGACATTGCTCATGGTGAATTTGCTTATGGTGATAGTCCTTACAGTGACAGTGCGCATGGTGACACTGCACACAGTGTCAGTGTTCATGGTGACAGTGTTCACGGTGATAGTTCCCATGGTGAGATTGTCCATGGTAACAGTGCCCATAGTCACAATTCTCATGGTGTAGTGCTCACAGTGACAGTGTCCATGGTGTCATGCCCATGGTGACAGTGCTTATGGTGACAGTGCTCATGTTGGCAGTGCCATAAATAACAGTGCTCATTGTGGCAGTGCTCATGGTGTCCGTGCTCATGGTGACAGTGCCCATGTTTACAGTGTTTATGGTGATAGATGTCACGGTGTCAGTGCCCACGGGGACAGTGCCAAGGCTGACAAAGCCCAGGGTGATACTTCCCATTGGGACAGTGCCCACGGTGACAGTGCCCATGGTGACAGCGCCCAGTGTGACAAGGCTCATGGTGACAGTGCTCACGGTGACGGTGCCCATGGTGACAGTGCCGATGGTGAGAGTGCCATTAGTTACAGTGCTCATGGTGAAACTGCCCACGGAGACATCGCCCATGGTGATAGTGCTCATGGTGACAACCCCACGGTGACAGTGTCAATGTTGATAGTCCCCGTGGTGACAGGTCTTACATTGAATGTGACCATGGTGTCTGTGCTCATGGTGACAGTGCTCAAGGTTATAGTCTCCATGTTGACAGTGCCGATGGTGACAATTCTCACGGTGACAGGGCCTATGTTGAAAATTCTCATAGTGACAGTGTTCACAGTGACAGTGCCCATGGTGCTATTACCCATGGTGACAGTTCTCATAGTGAAACTGCCCATGGTGACACTGCACATGGTGGCAGTGCAAAATGGTGACAGTGCCAATGATGATATTGCTCATGGTGACATTGCTTACGGTGATAGTGTGTATGGTGAAACTGCACACAGTGACATTGCTCATAGTGACAGTGTTCACGGTGTTAGTTCCTATCGTGAATGTGACCTTGGGGACAGTGCCCATTGTCACAATTCTCATGGTGTAGTGCTCACGGTGACAGTGCCCATGGTGACAATACACAGGGTGACACTATTCATGGTGACATTGCTCATGGTGAGAGTGCCCATGTTCACAACTGTCACGGTGATAGTTCCCATGGTGACAATACCCAGGGTAACTGAGCTGATGGTAAAAGTGTTCACGGTGACAGTGCCCATGATGACAGTACCTAAGGTGACAATTCCCATGGTGAGACTGCTCATAGACAGTGCCCATGGTGACAATACCCAGCGTGTCCTGTCCATGGTGACAGTGATCATGGTGACACTTCTCATGAGGACAGTGCCATAAGTTACAGTGCTCATTGTGGCAGTGCACATGGTGACCGTGCTCATGGTGACAGTGCCATGGTGACAGTGCCTATGGTGATAGATATCATGGTGGCCATGCCCAGGGTGACATTGCCCACGGTGACAAAGCCCATGGTGATACTTCCCATTGTGACAATGCCAACGGTGGCAGAGCCCATGGTGACAGTGCCCAAGATCACAGTGCCCATGGTGAGGGTGCTAACGGTGACTCTGCCCATGGTGACAGCACCCAGTGTGACAATGCCCATTGTGACAGTGCTCACGGTGACCATGCCGATGGTGATAGTGCCAATAGTGAGAGTGCTCATGGTGACACTGCCCATGGAGACACTGCCCATGGTGATAGTGCTCATCATGACAACCCCTCGGAGGCAGTGCCAATGGTGAGAGTCCCCGTGGTGACAGTTCTCACGGTGAAAGTGATCCTATTGATATTTCTCATGGTGACAGTGCTCTTGGTGACAGTGCTCAAGGTGATAGTCTGAATGTTGACAGTGCCCATGGTGACTCTTCTCACGGTGACAGTGCCTATGGTGATTATGCTCTTAGTGACAGTGCTCATGGTGACAGTGCCCATGGTGACAGTGACCACGGTGACTGTTCTCACCATGGTAGTGCCCATGGTGACAGTGTTCATGATGATAGTCCGCATTAAGGCTGTGCCGTGGTGACAGTGCTCATGGTGATAGTTCTCACGGTGATAGTACGCACGGTGACAGTGCCAAAGGTGACAATACCCAGGTGATAGTAATCATGGTGAAAGTGCCCATGGTGGCAGATCTCATACTGACAGTTCTTGTGACAGTGATCATGGTGGCAGTGCTCGTGGTGACAGTGCTCTTGGTGACAGTGCTCATGGTGGCAGTGCCCATGGTGAGACTCCCGATGGTGACCCTGCCCATGGTGACAGTGCACATGGTCATGGTGCATCTGCTGGCAGTGCAAAATAGTGAGAGTGCCCATGATGATATTGCTCATGGTGATAGTGCCCATGGTGAGAGTGCCCATGGTTCCAGTGCTCATGGTGACTGTGCCCATTGGGACAGTGCCCCTGGTGACAGTGCACACCGTGAGAGTGCCCATGGTGTCTGTGCCCATGGTGACAGTTCTTATCATGAGAGTGTTCACGGTAGCAGTGTTCATGGTAATAGTGCTCACGGAGACATTGCCCACAATGAGAGTGCCCATGGTGAGAATACTGACTGTGAAAGTGCCCATGATGACTTTTCTCTCTGCGACAGTGCCCATGGGGACAGTTAGCACGGTGAGATTTCTCACAGTGATAGTGCACATGGTTTCAGTGCTAATAGTGAAAAGACCCACGGCGCCAGTGCCCATCATGGCATTGCTCACGATGATAGTACTCACGGTGACAGTGCCCATGGTGATATTACCCATGGTGACAGTACTCAGTGATCAAGTGCTCATGGTGACAGTGCCTAAGGTGATAGTGCACACGGTGGCAGTGCAAAATGGCGACAGTGCCCATGGGGACATTGCTTAATGTGATAGTCCTTGTGGTGACATTGCGCATGGTGACATTGCCCACCACGACAGTTCTCTTGTTGACAGTGCTCATGGTGATAGTGCCAATGTTGGAAGTGCCCATCGTGAAAGTGCCCATGGTGACAGTTCTTATGATGAGAGTGGTCAGAGTGGCAGTGCTCATGGTGAAAGTGCCCATGGTGACAGAGCCCACGGTGACAGTGTCCATAGTTATAGTGTCCACGGTGACAGTCCTAACAGTGAAATTGTCCATGGGGACACTGCCCATGGTGAAAGTGCCCATGGTCACAACACTCACGGTGATAGTGCTCACGGTGAGAGTGGCCATGGTGACAGTGACCACGGTGACACTTCTAATGGTGATACTGCCCATGATGACAGTGCTCATGGTGACAGTCGACATTGTGCCAGTGCCCAAGGTGACAGTGCTCATGGTGACAGTGCCCAAAGTCACAATACCCATGGTGACAGTGCCCAGGCTGACAGTTCTCAAGGTGATAGTGCCCATGGTGACAGTGCACATGGTGATACAGAGAATGGGGACAGTGCTTATGGTGACAGTGGTCATGGTTGCAGTACCCATGGTGATAGTGCTGAAACTGACAGTGCCCTTGGGGATAGTGCCCATGGTGAGTGTGCTCGTGTTAATAGTGCCCATGGTGGCAGTTCCCATTGTGAAAGTGCTCATGATGACAGTGCCCATGTTGGTAGTTCCCACGGTGACAATGCTCATGGTGATAGTGACCATGTTAACAGTGCACATGGTGGCTGTGCCCTTGGTGACAGTGCCCATGATGACAGTATTCATGGTGACAGTGCTCACGGTGATAGTGCCCATGGTGAGAGTGCACATGGTGGTAGTGCACATGGTGGCAGTGAAAAATGGTGACAGTTCCCATGCTGACAGTTCTCATTGTGACAATGCACACGGTCACAACCGATGCTGACACTGCTCATGGTAGCTGTACCCGTGGTGACAGTGCTCATGGTGATAGTGACCATGTTAACAGTGCCCATGGTGACACTCCCCATGGTGACAATGCCCATGATGACAGTGCCCATGGAGTCAGTGCCCACGGAGCCATTGCCTATGGTAACAGTGCTCACAGTGACAGTACCCATGGTAACAGTGACCACGGTGAGAGTGCTCATGGTGATAGAGGCTATGGTGACAGATCACACTGTGACAGTCCGCGTTGTGCCAGTACCAATAGTGACAGTGCCCATGGTGACATTGACCACGGTGAGAGTGCTCACGGTGCTAGTGCTCACAGTAATAGTGCTCATGGTGACAGTGCCGACAGTGACGGTGCTCAAGGTGACAGTGCCTATGGTGATAGTGCCCATGGTGAGAGTCCGCCCATTGATAGTGCCCATGGTGGCAGTTCCCATTGTGAAAGTGCTCATGATGACATTGCCCATGTTGGTAGTTCCCATGGTGACAGTGCTCACGGTGATAGTGACCTTGGTAACTGTGCACATGGTGGCCGTGCCCTTGGTGACAGTGCCAATGATGACAGTACTCATGGTGACAGTTCCCATGGGGACAAGGCACAGGGTGGCAGTGAAAAATGGTGAAAGTGCCCATGTTGACAGTTCTCATGGTGACAGTGCACACGGTGACAACCCATGCAGACAGTACTCACGGTGACAGTTCTCATGGTTGCAGTACCCATGGTGACAGTGCTCACAGTGATACTGCCCATGGTGGCAGTGCCCATGGTGACAGTGCCCATGGTGACACTGCCCATGATGACAGTGCCCATGGTGAAAGTTCCCACGGCGCCATTGCCTATGGTGACTGTGCTCATGGTAACAGTGCCCATGGTGACAGTGACCATGGTGAGAGTGCTCACACTGATAGTGCCCATGGTGACAGGGCTCATGGTGCCAGGCCGCATTGTGCCAGTACCCATGGCGACAGTGGTCATGGTGACACTGACCACAGTGAGAGTGCACACTGTGATAAAGCTCATGGTAATAGTGCTCATGGTGACAGTGCAAATGGTGACAATACACATGGTGACAGTACTCATGTTGAAAATACCCATGGTGGCAGTTCTCATGGTGACAGTGCTCATAATAGCAGTGCCCAAGGTGGCAGTCCTCGTGGTGACAGTGCTAATGGTGACAGTGCTCTTGGTGGCAGTTCCCATGGGGACAGTACCGATGGTGACCTTGTGCATTGTTACAGTGCCCATGGTAACCGTGCTCACGGTGGTAGTGCACATCGTGACAGTGCCCATGGTGGTAGTTCACCTGGTGACAGTGCTAAATAGTGACAGTGCACATGCTGACAGTGCTCACGGTGATAGTGCCCATGGTGACAGTGCCCACGGTGATAATGGGTATTATTACAGTGTTCATCGTGACAGAGCCCAAGGTGGCAGTGGCCATGGTGACAGTGCCCACAATGACAGTGCCCATGGTAACAGTGCCGACAGTGACAGTGCCCATGGTGACACTTCTCACAGTGAATGTGCCCATGGGGACAGTTACCATGATGAGATTTCTCACGGTGATAGTGCCCGTTGTGACAGTGCTCACAGTGACAATGCCCATGGTGCCAGTGCCCATAGAGACATTCCGCACAGTCACATTTCTCACGGTGAAAGTGCCTATGGTGACACTGCACCTGGTGGCAGTGCAAAATGGTGACAGTGCCCATGGTGACATTGCTCATAGTGACTTTGCTTACAGTGATAGTCCTTACGGTGACAGTGTGCATAGTGACACTGCACACAGTTGCAGTGTTTATGGTGACAGTCTTCACGGTGATACTTTCCATGGTGATACTGCCCATGGTGACACTGCACATGGTGGCAGTGATAAATGGTGACAGTGCCCCTGTTGACAGTTCTCATGGTGACAGTGCACATGGTGACAACCCGTGCAGACTGTACTCATGGTGACAGTACTCACGGTGACAGTTCTCATGTTTGCAGTATCCATGGTGACAGTGCTCACAGTGATAGTGCCCATGGTGAGAGTGCCCATGATGACAGGGCCCATGGTGCCATTGCCTATGGTGACAGTGCTCATGGTAACAGTGCCCAAGGTGACAGTGACCATGGTGAGAGTGCTCACACTGATGGTGCCCATGGTGACAGTGCTCACGGTGCCTGTCTACATTGTGCCAGTACCCATGGCGACAGTGCTCATGGTGACAGTGACCACAGTGAGAGTGCTCATAGTGATAGTGTTCACGGTAATAGTGCTCATGGTGACAATGCAAATGGTGACAATACCATGGTGACAGTACTCATGTTGAAAATACCCATGGTGGCAGTTCTCATAGCGACAGATCTCATGGTGACAGTGCTCATAATAGCAGTGCCCAGGTGCCAGTGCTCGTAGTGACAGTGCTAATGGTGACAGTGCTCTTGGTGGCAGTTCCCATCGGGACAATACTGATGGTGACGCTGTACATTGTTACAGTGCCCATGGTAACCGTGCTCACGGTGATAGTGCACATCGTGACAGTGCCCATGGTGGTAGTTCACCTGGTGACAGTGCTAAATAGTGACAGTGCACGTGCTGACAGTGCTCACGGTGATAGTGCCCATGGTGACAGTGCACACGGTGATAATGGGCATTGTTACCGAGTTCATGGTGACAGCACACGGTGGCAGTGGCCATGGAGAGAGTGCCCACAATGACAGTGCACATGGTGACAGTGCTGACAGTGACAGTGCCCATGGTGACACTTCTAACGGTGACAGTCCCCATGGGGACAGTTAGCATGGTGAGATTTCTCACGGTGACAGTGCCCGTTGTGACAGTGCTCACAGTGACAATGCCCATGGTGCCAGTGCCCATAGAGTCATTCCGCATGGTCACATTTCTCACAGTGAAAGTGCCTATGGTGATATTAACCATGGTGACACTGCACATGGTGGCAGAGCAAAATGGTGACAGTGCCCATGGTGACATTGCTCATGGTGACTTTGCTTATGGTGATAGTCCTTACAGTGACAGTGCGCATGGTGACACTGCACACAGTGACAGTGTTCATGGTGACAGTGTTCACGGTGATAGTTCCCATGGTGAGATTGTCCATGGTAACAATGCCCATAGTCACAATTCTCATGGTGTAGTGCTCACAGTGACAGTGTCCATGGTGTCATGCCCATGGTGACAGTGCTCATGGTGACAGTGCTCATGTTGGCAGTGCCATAAATAACAGTGCTCATTGTGGCAGTGCTCATGGTGTCCGTGCTCATGGTGACAGTGCCCATGTTTACAGTGTTTATGGTGATAGATGTCACGGTGTCAGTGCCCACGGGGACAGTGCCAAGGCTGACAAAGCCCAGGGTGATACTTCCCATTGGGACAGTGCCCACGGTGACAGTGCCCATGGTGACAGCGCCCAGTGTGACAAGGCACATGGTGACAGTGCTCACGGTGACGGTGCCCATGGTGACAGTGCCGATGGTGAGAGTGCCATTAGTGACAGTGCTCATGGTGAAACTGCCCATGGGGACATCGCCCATGGTGATAGTGCTCATGGTGACAACCCCACGGTGACAGTGCCAATGTTGATAGTCCCCGTGGTGACAGGTCTTACATTGAATGTGACCATGGTGTCTGTGCTCATGGTGACAGTGCTCAAGGTTAGAGTCTCCATGTTGACAGTGCCGATGGTGACAATTCTCACGGTGACAGGGCCTAAGGTGAAAATTCTCATAGTGACAGTGTTCACGGTGACAGTGCCCATGGTGCTATTACCCATGGTGACAGTTCTCATAGTGAAACGGCCCATGGTGACACTGCACATGGTGGCAGTGCAAAATGGTGACAGTGTCCATGGTGCTATTGCTCATGGTGACATTGCTTACGGTGATAGTGTGTATGGTGAAACTGCACACAGTGACATTGCTCATGGTGACAGTGTTCACGGCGTTAGTTCCTATCGTGAATGTGACCTTGGGGACGGTGCCCATTGTCACAATTCTCATGGTGTAGTGCTCACGGTGACAGTGCCCATGGTGACAATACACAGGGTGACAGTATTCATGGTGACATTGCTCATGGTGAGAGTGCCCATGTTCACAACTGTCACGGTGATTGTTCCCATGGTGACAATACCCAGGGTAACAGAGCTGATGGTAAAAGTGTTCACGGTGACAGTGCCCATGATGACAGTACCTAAGGTGACAATTCCCATGGTGAGACTGCTCATAGACAGTGCCCAAGGTGACAATACCCAGCGTGTCCTGTCCATGGTGACAGTGATCATGGTGACACTTCTCATGAGGACAGTGCCATAAGTGACAGTGCTCATTGTGGCAGTGCTCATGGTGACCGTGCCCATGGTGACAGTGCCCATGGTGACAGTGCCTATGGTGATAGATATCATGGTGGCCGTGCCCAGGGTGACATTGCCCACGCTGACAAAGCCCATGGTGATACTTCCCATTGTGACAGTGCCAACGGTGGCAGAGCCCATGGTGACAGTGCCCAAGATCACAGTGTCCATGGTGAGAGTGCTAACGGTGACTGTGCCCATGGTGACAGCACCCAGTGTGAAAATGCCCATTGTGACAGTGCTCACGTTGACCATGCCGATGGTGATAGTGCCAATAGTGAGAGTGCTCATGGTGACACTGCCCATGGAGACACTGCCCATGGTGATAGTGCTCATCATGACAACCCCTCGGAGGCAGTGCCAATGGTGAGAGTCCCCGTGGTGACAGTTCTCACGGTGAAAGTGATCCTATTGATATTTCTCATGGTGACAGTGCTCTTGGTGACAGTGCTCAAGGTGATAGTCTGAATGTTGACAGTGCCCATGGTGACTCTTCTCACGGTGACAGTGCCTATGGTGATTATGCTCTTAGTGACAGTGCTCATGGTGACAGTGCCCATGGTGACAGTGACCACGGTGACTGTTCTCACCGTGGTAGTGCCCATGGTGACAGTGTTCATGATGACAGTCCGCATTAAGGCTGTGCCGTGGTGACAGTGCTCATGGTGATAGTTCTCACGGTGATAGTACGCACGTTGACAGTGCCAAAGGTGACAATACCCAGGTGATAGTAATCATGGTGAAAGTGCCCATGGTGGCAGTTCTCATACTGACAGTTCTTGTGACAGTGCTCATGGTGGCAGTGCTCGTGGTGACAGTGCTCTTGGTGACAGTGCTCATGGTGGCAGTGCCCATGGTGAGACTCCCGATGGTGACCCTGCCCATGGTGACAGTGCACATGGTCATGGTGCATCTGCTGGCAGTGCAAAATAGTGAGAGTGCCCATGATGATATTGCTCATGGTGATAGTGCCCATGGTGAGAGTGCCCATGGTTCCAGTGCTCATGGTGACAGTGCCCATTGGGACAGTGCCCCTGGTGACAGTGCACACCGTGAGAGTGCCCATGGTGTCTGTGCCCATGGTGACAGTTCTTATCATGAGAGTGTTCACGGTAGCAGTGTTCATGGTAATAGTGCTCACGGAGACATTGCCCACAATGAGAGTGCCCATGGTGAGAATACTGACTGTGACAGTGCCCATGATGACTTTTCTCTCTGCGACAGTGCCCATGGGGACAGTTAGCACGGTGAGATTTCTCACAGTGATAGTGCACATGGTTTCAGTGCTAATAGTGAAAAGACCCACGGCGCCAGTGCCCATCATGGCATTGCTCACGATGATAGTACTCACGGTGACAGTGCCCATGGTGATATTACCCATGGTGACAGTACTCAGTGATCAAGTGCTCATGGTGACAGTGCCTAAGGTGATAGTGCACACGGTGGCAGTGCAAAATGGCGACAGTGCCCATGGGGACATTGCTTAATGTGATAGTCCTTGTGGTGACATTGCGCATGGTGACATTGCCCACCACGACAGTTCTCTTGTTGACAGTGCTCATGGTGATAGTGTCAATGTTGGAAGTGCCCATCGTGAAAGTGCCCATGGTGACAGTTCTTATGATGAGAGTGGTCAGAGTGGCAGTGCTCATGGTGAAAGTGCCCATGGTGACAGAGCCCACGGTGACAGTGTCCATAGTTATAGTGTCCACGGTGACAGTCCTAACAGTGAAATTGTCCATGGGGACACTGCCCATGGTGAAAGTGCCCATGGTCACAACACTCACGGTGATAGTGCTCACGGTGAGAGTGGCCATGGTGACAGTGACCACGGTGACACTTGTAATGGTGATACTGCCCATGATGACAGTGCTCATGGTGACAGTCCACATTGTGCCAGTGCCCAAGGTGACAGTGCTCATGGTGACAGTGCCCAAAGTCACAATACCCATGGTGACAGTGCCCAGGCTGACAGTTCTCAAGGTGATAGTGCCCATGGTGACAGTGCACATGGTGATACAGAGAATGGGGACAGTGCTTATGGTGACAGTGGTCATGGTTGCAGTACCCATGGTGATAGTGCTGAAACTGACAGTGCCCTTGGGGATAGTGCCCATGGTGAGTGTGCTCGTGTTAATAGTGCCCATGGTGGCAGTTCCCATTGTGAAAGTGCTCATGATGACAGTGCCCATGTTGGTAGTTCCCACGGTGACAGTGCTCATGGTGATAGTGACCATGTTAACAGTGCACATGGTGGCTGTGCCCTTGGTGACAGTGCCCATGATGACAGTATTCATGGTGACAGTGCTCACGGTGATAGTGCCCATGGTGAGAGTGCACATGGTGGTAGTCCACATGGTGGCAGTGAAAAATGGTGACAGTTCCCATGCTGACAGTTCTCATTGTGACAATGCACACGGTCACAACCGATGCTGACACTGCTCATGGTAGCTGTACCCGTGGTGACAGTGCTCATGGTGATAGTGACCATGTTAACAGTGCCCATGGTGACACTCCCCATGGTGACAATGCCCATGATGACAGTGCCCATGGAGTCAGTGCCCACGGAGCCATTGCCTATGGTAACAGTGCTCACAGTGACAGTACCCATGGTAACAGTGACCACGGTGAGAGTGCTCATGGTGATAGAGGCTATGGTGACAGATCACACTGTGACAGTCCGCATTGTGCCAGTACCAATAGTGACAGTGCCCATGGTGACATTGACCACGGTGAGAGTGCTCACGGTGCTAGTGCTCACAGTAATAGTGCTCATGGTGACAGTGCCGACAGTGACGGTGCTCAAGGTGACAGTGCCTATGGTGATAGTGCCCATGGTGAGAGTCCGCCCATTGATAGTGCCCATGGTGGCAGTTCCCATTGTGAAAGTGCTCATGATGACATTGCCCATGTTGGTAGTTCCCATGGTGACAGTGCTCACGGTGATAGTGACCTTGGTAACTGTGCACATGGTGGCCGTGCCCTTGGTGACAGTGCCAATGATGACAGTACTCATGGTGACAGTTCCCATGGGGACAAGGCACAGGGTGGCAGTGAAAAATGGTGAAAGTGCCCATGTTGACAGTTCTCATGGTGACAGTGCACACGGTGACAACCCATGCAGACAGTACTCACGGTGACAGTTCTCATGGTTGCAGTACCCATGGTGACAGTGCTCACAGTGATACTGCCCATGGTGGCAGTGCCCATGGTGACAGTGCCCATGGTGACACTGCCCATGATGACAGTGCCCATGGTGAAAGTTCCCACGGCGCCATTGCCTATGGTGACTGTGCTCATGGTAACAGTGCCCATGGTGACAGTGACCATGGTGAGAGTGCTCACACTGATAGTGCCCATGGTGACAGGGCTCATGGTGCCAGGCCGCATTGTGCCAGTACCCATGGCGACAGTGGTCATGGTGACACTGACCACAGTGAGAGTGCTCACTGTGATAAAGCTCACGGTAATAGTGCTCATGGTGACAGTGCAAATGGTGACAATACACATGGTGACAGTACTCATGTTGAAAATACCCATGGTGGCAGTTCTCATGGTGACAGTGCTCATAATAGCAGTGCCCAAGGTGGCAGTCCTCGTGGTGACAGTGCTAATGGTGACAGTGCTCTTGGTGGCAGTTCCCATGGGGACAGTACCGATGGTGACCTTGTGCATTGTTACAGTGCCCATGGTAACCGTGCTCACGGTGGTAGTGCACATCGTGACAGTGCCCATGGTGGTAGTTCACCTGGTGACAGTGCTAAATAGTGACAGTGCACATGCTGACAGTGCTCACGGTGATAGTGCCCATGGTGACAGTGCCCACGGTGATAATGGGTATTATTACAGTGTTCATCGTGACAGAGCCCAAGGTGGCAGTGGCCATGGTGACAGTGCCCACAATGACAGTGCCCATGGTAACAGTGCCGACAGTGACAGTGCCCATGGTGACACTTCTCACAGTGAATGTGCCCATGGGGACAGTTACCATGATGAGATTTCTCACGGTGATAGTGCCCGTTGTGACAGTGCTCACAGTGACAATGCCCATGGTGCCAGTGCCCATAGAGACATTCTGCACAGTCACATTTCTCACGGTGAAAGTGCCTATGGTGACACTGCACCTGGTGGCAGTGCAAAATGGTGACAGTGCCCATGGTGACATTGCTCATAGTGACTTTGCTTACAGTGATAGTCCTTACGGTGACAGTGTGCATAGTGACACTGCACACAGTTGCAGTGTTTATGGTGACAGTCTTCACGGTGATACTTTCCATGGTGATACTGCCCATGGTGACACTGCACATGGTGGCAGTGATAAATGGTGACAGTGCCCCTGTTGACAGTTCTCATGGTGACAGTGCACATGGTGACAACCCGTGCAGACTCTACTCATGGTGACAGTACTCACGGTGACAGTTCTCATGTTTGCAGTATCCATGGTGACAGTGCTCACAGTGATAGTGCCCATGGTGAGAGTGCCCATGATGACAGGGCCCATGGTGCCATTGCCTATGGTGACAGTGCTCATGGTAACAGTGCCCAAGGTGACAGTGACCATGGTGAGAGTGCTCACACTGATGGTGCCCATGGTGACAGTGCTCACGGTGCCTGTCTACATTGTGCCAGTACCCATGGCGACAGTGCTCATGGTGACAGTGACCACAGTGAGAGTGCTCATAGTGATAGTGTTCACGGTAATAGTGCTCATGGTGACAATGCAAATGGTGACAATACCATGGTGACAGTACTCATGTTGAAAATACCCATGGTGGCAGTTCTCATAGCGACAGATCTCATGGTGACAGTGCTCATAATAGCAGTGCCCAGGTGCCAGTGCTCGTAGTGACAGTGCTAATGGTGACAGTGCTCTTGGTGGCAGTTCCCATCGGGACAATACTGATGGTGACGCTGTACATTGTTACAGTGCCCATGGTAACCGTGCTCACGGTGATAGTGCACATCGTGACAGTGCCCATGGTGGTAGTTCACCTGGTGACAGTGCTAAATAGTGACAGTGCACGTGCTGACAGTGCTCACGGTGATAGTGCCCATGGTGACAGTGCACACGGTGATAATGGGCATTGTTACAGAGTTCATGGTGACAGCACACGGTGGCAGTGGCCATGGAGACAGTGCCCACAATGACAGTGCACATGGTGACAGTGCTGACAGTGACAGTGCCCATGGTGACACTTCTAACGGTGACAGTCCCCATGGGGACAGTTAGCATGGTGAGATTTCTCACGGTGACAGTGCCCGTTGTGACAGTGCTCACAGTGACAATGCCCATGGTGCCAGTGCCCATAGAGTCATTCCGCCTTGTCACATTTCTCACAGTGAAAGTGCCTATGGTGATATTAACCATGGTGACACTGCACATGGTGGCAGAGCAAAATGGTGACAGTGCCCATGGTGACATTGCTCATGGTGACTTTGCTTATGGTGATAGTCCTTACAGTGACAGTGCGCATGGTGACACTGCACACAGTGACAGTGTTCATGGTGACAGTGTTCACGGTGATAGTTCCCATGGTGAGATTGTCCATGGTAACAATGCCCATAGTCACAATTCTCATGGTGTAGTGCTCACAGTGACAGTGTCCATGGTGTCATGCCCATGGTGACAGTGCTCATGGTGACAGTGCTCATGTTGGCAGTGCCATAAATAACAGTGCTCATTGTGGCAGTGCTCATGGTGTCCGTGCTCATGGTGACAGTGCCCATGTTTACAGTGTTTATGGTGATAGATGTCACGGTGTCAGTGCCCACGGGGACAGTGCCAAGGCTGACAAAGCCCAGGGTGATACTTCCCATTGGGACAGTGCCCACGGTGACAGTGCCCATGGTGACAGCGCCCAGTGTGACAAGGCACATGGTGACAGTGCTCACGGTGACGGTGCCCATGGTGACAGTGCCGATGGTGAGAGTGCCATTAGTGACAGTGCTCATGGTGAAACTGCCCATGGGGACATCGCCCATGGTGATAGTGCTCATGGTGACAACCCCACGGTGACAGTGCCAATGTTGATAGTCCCCGTGGTGACAGGTCTTACATTGAATGTGACCATGGTGTCTGTGCTCATGGTGACAGTGCTCAAGGTTAGAGTCTCCATGTTGACAGTGCCGATGGTGACAATTCTCACGGTGACAGGGCCTAAGGTGAAAATTCTCATAGTGACAGTGTTCACGGTGACAGTGCCCATGGTGCTATTACCCATGGTGACAGTTCTCATAGTGAAACGGCCCATGGTGACACTGCACATGGTGGCAGTGCAAAATGGTGACAGTGTCCATGGTGCTATTGCTCATGGTGACATTGCTTACGGTGATAGTGTGTATGGTGAAACTGCACACAGTGACATTGCTCATGGTGACAGTGTTCACGGCGTTAGTTCCTATCGTGAATGTGACCTTGGGGACGGTGCCCATTGTCACAATTCTCATGGTGTAGTGCTCACGGTGACAGTGCCCATGGTGACAATACACAGGGTGACAGTATTCATGGTGACATTGCTCATGGTGAGAGTGCCCATGTTCACAACTGTCACGGTGATTGTTCCCATGGTGACAATACCCAGGGTAACAGAGCTGATGGTAAAAGTGTTCACGGTGACAGTGCCCATGATGACAGTACCTAAGGTGACAATTCCCATGGTGAGACTGCTCATAGACAGTGCCCAAGGTGACAATACCCAGCGTGTCCTGTCCATGGTGACAGTGATCATGGTGACACTTCTCATGAGGACAGTGCCATAAGTGACAGTGCTCATTGTGGCAGTGCTCATGGTGACCGTGCCCATGGTGACAGTGCCCATGGTGACAGTGCCTATGGTGATAGATATCATGGTGGCCGTGCCCAGGGTGACATTGCCCACGCTGACAAAGCCCATGGTGATACTTCCCATTGTGACAGTGCCCACGGTGGCAGAGCCCATGGTGACAGTGCCCAAGATCACAGTGTCCATGGTGAGAGTGCTAACGGTGACTGTGCCCATGGTGACAGCACCCAGTGTGAAAATGCCCATTGTGACAGTGCTCACGGTGACCATGCCGATGGTGATAGTGCCAATAGTGAGAGTGCTCATGGTGACACTGCCCATGGAGACACTGCCCATGGTGATAGTGCTCATCATGACAACCCCTCGGAGGCAGTGCCAATGGTGAGAGTCCCCGTGGTGACAGTTCTCACGGTGAAAGTGATCCTATTGATATTTCTCATGGTGACACTGCTCTTGGTGACAGTGCTCAAGGTGATAGTCTGAATGTTGACAGTGCCCATGGTGACTCTTCTCACGGTGACAGTGCCTATGGTGATTATGCTCTTAGTGACAGTGCTCATGGTGACAGTGCCCATGGTGACAGTGACCACGGTGACTGTTCTCACCGTGGTAGTGCCCATGGTGACAGTGTTCATGATGACAGTCCGCATTAAGGCTGTGCCCACGGTGACACTGCTCATGGTGATAGTTCTCACGGTGATAGTACGCACGGTGACAGTGCCAAAGGTGACAATACCCAGGTGATAGTAATCATGGTGAAAGTGCCCATGGTGGCAGATCTCATACTGACAGTTCTTGTGACAGTGCTCATGGTGGCAGTGCTCGTGGTGACAGTGCTCTTGGTGACAGTGCTCATGGTGGCAATGCCCATGGTGAGACTCCCGATGGTGACACTGCCCATGGTGACAGTGCACATGGTCATGGTGCATCTGGTGGCAGTGCAAAATAGTGAGAGTGCCCATGATGATATTGCTCACGGTGATAGTGCCCATGGTGAGAGTGCCCATGGTTCCAGTGCTCATGGTGACAGTGCCCATTGTGACAGTGGCCCTGGTGACAGTGCACACCGTGAGATTGCGCATGGTGTCTGTGCCCATGGTGACAGTTCTTATCATGAGAGTGTTCACGGTAGCAGTGTTCATGGTAATAGTGCTCACGGAGACATTGCCCACAATGAGAGTGCCCATGGTGAGAATACTGACTGTGAAAGTGCCCATGATGACTTTTCTCTCTGCGACAGTGCCCATGGGGACAGTTAGCACGGTGAGATTTCTCACAGTGATAGTGCACATGGTTTCAGTGCTAATAGTGAAAAGACCCACGGCGCCAGTGCCCATCATGGCATTGCTCACGGTGATAGTTCTCACGGTGACAGTGCCCATGGTGATATTACCCATGGTGACAGTACTCAGTGATCAAGTGCTCATGGTGACAGTGCCTAAGGTGATAGTGCACACGGTGGCAGTGCAAAATGGCGACAGTGCCCATGGGGACATTGCTTAATGTGATAGTCCTTGTGGTGACATTGCGCATGGTGACATTGCCCACCACGACAGTTCTCTTGTTGACAGTGCTCATGGTGATAGTGCCAATGTTGGAAGTGCCCATCGTGAAAGTGCCCATGGTGACAGTTCTTATGATGAGAGTGGTCAGAGTGGCAGTGCTCATGGTGAAAGTGCCCATGGTGACAGAGCCCACGGTGACAGTGTCCATAGTTATAGTGTCCACGGTGACAGTCCTAACAGTGAAATTGTCCATGGGGACACTGCCCATGGTGAAAGTGCCCATGGTCACAACACTCACGGTGATAGTGCTCACGGTGAGAGTGGCCATGGTGACAGTGACCACGGTGACACTTCTAATGGTGATACTGCCCATGATGACAGTGCTCATGGTGACAGTCCACATTGTGCCAGTGCCCAAGGTGACAGTGCTCATGGTGACAGTGCCCAAAGTCACAATACCCATGGTGACAGTGCCCAGGCTGACAGTTCTCAAGGTGATAGTGCCCATGGTGACAGTGCACATGGTGATACAGAGAATGGGGACAGTGCTTATGGTGACAGTGGTCATGGTTGCAGTACCCATGGTGATAGTGCTGAAACTGACAGTGCCCTTGGGGATAGTGCCCATGGTGAGTGTGCTCGTGTTAATAGTGCCCATGGTGGCAGTTCCCATTGTGAAAGTGCTCATGATGACAGTGCCCATGATGGTAGTTCCCATGGTGACAGTGCTCATGGTGATAGTGACCATGTTAACAGTGCACATGGTGGCTGTGCCCTTGGTGACAGTGCCCATGATGACAGTATTCATGGTGACAGTGCTCACGGTGATAGTGACCATGGTGAGAGTGCACATGGTGGTAGTCCACATGGTGGCAGTGAAAAATGGTGACAGTTCCCATGCTGACAGTTCTCATTGTGACAATGCACACGGTCACAACCGATGCTGACACTGCTCATGGTAGCTGTACCCGTGGTGACAGTGCTCATGGTGATAGTGACCATGTTAACAGTGCCCATGGTGACACTGCCCATGGTGACAATGCCCATGATGACAGTGCCCATGGAGTCAGTGCCCACGGAGCCATTGCCTATGGTAACAGTGCTCACAGTGACAGTACCCATGGTAACAGTGACCACGGTGAGAGTGCTCATGGTGATAGTGGCTATGGTGACAGATCACACTGTGACAGTCCGCATTGTGCCAGTACCAATAGTGACAGTGCCCATGGTGACATTGACCACGATGAGAGTGCTCACGGTGCTAGTGCTCACAGTAATAGTGCTCATGGTGACAGTGCCGACAGTGACGGTGCTCACGGTGACAGTGCCTATGGTGATAGTGCCCATGGTGAGAGTCCGCCCATTGATAGTGCCCATGGTGGCAGTTCCCATTGTGAAAGTGTTCATGATGACATTGCCCATGTTGGTAGTTCCCATGGTGACAGTGCTCACGGTGATAGTGACCTTGGTAACTGTGCACATGGTGGCCGTGCCCTTGGTGACAGTGCCAATGATGACAGTAATCATGGTGACAGTTCCCATGGGGACAAGGCACAGGGTGGCGGTGAAAAATGGTGAAAGTGCCCATGTTGACAGTTCTCATGGTGACAGTGCACACGGTGACAACCCATGCAGACAGTACTCACGGTGACAGTTCTCATGGTTGCAGTACCCATGGTGACAGTGCTCACAGTGATACTGCCCATGGTGGCAGTGCCCATGGTGACAGTGCCCATGGTGACACTGCCCATGATGACAGTGCCCATGGTGAAAGTTCCCACGGCGCCATTGCCTATGGTGACTGTGCTCATGGTAACAGTGCCCATGGTGACAGTGACCATGGTGAGAGTGCTCACACTGATAGTGCCCATGGTGACAGGGCTCATGGTGCCAGGCCGCATTGTGCCAGTACCCATGGCAACAGTGGTCATGGTGACACTGACCACAGTGAGAGTGCTCACTGTGATAGAGCTCACGGTAATAGTGCTCATGGTGACAGTGCAAATGGTGACAATACCCATGGTGACAGTACTCATGTTGAAAATACCCATGGTGGCAGTTCTCATGGTGACAGTGCTCATAATAGCAGTGCCAAAGGTGGCAGTCCTCGTGGTGACAGTGCTAATGGTGACAGTGCTCTTGGTGGCAGTTCCCATGGGGACAGTACCGATGGTGACCCTGTGCATTGTTACAGTGCCCATGGTAACCGTGCTCACGGTGGTAGTGCACATCGTGACAGTGCCCATGGTGGTAGTTCACCTGGTGACAGTGCTAAATAGGGACAGTGCTCATGCTGACAGTGCTCACGATGATAGTGCCCATGGTGACAGTGCCCACGGTGATAATGTGTATTATTACAGTGTTCATCGTGACAGAGACCAAGGTGGCAGTGGCCATGGTGACAGTGCCCACAATGACAGTGCCCATGGTAACAGTGCCGACAGTGACAGTGCCCATGGTGACACTTCTCACAGTGAATGTTCCCATGGGGACAGTTACCATGATGAGATTTCTCACGGTGATAGTGCCCGTTGTGACAGTGCTCACAGTGACAATGCCCATGGTGCCAGTGCCCATAGAGACATTCCGCACGGTCACATTTCTCACGGTGAAAGTGCCTATGGTGACACTGCACCTGGTGGCAGTGCAAAATGGTGACAGTGCCCATGGTGACATTGCTCATAGTGACTTTGCTTACAGTGATAGTCCTTACGGTGACAGTGTGCATGGTGACACTGCACACAGTTGCAGTGTTTATGGTGACAGTCTTCACGGTGATACTTTCCATGGTGATAGTGCCCATCGTGACACTGCACATGGTGGCAGTGATAAATGGTGACAGTGCCCCTGTTGACAGTTCTCATGGTGAGAGTGCACATGGTGACAACCCGTGCAGACTGTACTCATGGTGACAGTACTCACGGTGACAGTTCTCATGTTTGCAGTATCCATGGTGACAGTGCTCACAGTGATAGTGCCCATGGTGAGAGTGCCCATGATGACAGGGCCCATGGTGCCATTGCCTATGGTGACAGTGCCCATGGTAACAGTGCCCAAGGTGACAGTGACCATGGTGAGAGTGCTCACACTGATGGTGCCCATGGTGACAGTGCTCACGGTGCCTGTCTACATTGTGCCAGTACCCATGGCGACAGTGCTCATGGTGACAGTGACCATAGTGAGAGTGCTCATAGTGATAGTGCTCACGGTAATAGTGCTCATGGTGACAATGCAAATGGTGACAATACCATGGTGACAGTACTCATGTTGAAAATACCCATGGTGGCAGTTCTCATAGCGACAGATCTCATGGTGACAGTGCTCATAATAGCAGTGCCCAGGTGCCACTGCTCGTGGTGAAAGTGCTAATGGTGACAGTGCTCTTGGTGGCAGTTCCCATCGGGACAATACTGATGGTGACGCTGTGCATTGTTACAGTGCCCATGGTAACCGTGCTCACGGTGATAGTGCACATCGTGACAGCGCCCATGGTGGTAGTTCACCTGGTGACAGTGCTAAATAGTGACAGTGCACGTGCTGACAGTGCTCACGGTGATAGTGCCCATGGTGACAGTGTACACGGTGATAATGGGCATTGTTACAGATTTCATGGTGACAGCACATGGTGGCAGTGGCCATGGAGACAGTGCCCACAATGACAGTGCCCATGGTGACAGTGCCGACAGTGACAGTGCCCATGGTGACACTTCTCACGGTGACAGTGCCCATGGGGACAGTTAGCATGGTGAGATTTCTCACGGTGACAGTGCCCGTTGTGACAGTGCTCACAGTGACAATGCCCATGGTGCCAGTGCCCATAGAGTCATTCCGCACAGTCTCATTTCTCACAGTGAAAGTGCCTATGGTGATATTAACCATGGTGACACTGCACATGGTGGCAGAGCAAAATGGTGACAGTGCCCATGGTGACATTGCTCATGGTGACTTTCCTTATGGTGATAGTCCTTACAGTGACAGTGTGCATGGTGACACTGCACACAGTGACAGTGTTCATGGTGACAGTGTTCACAGTGATAGTTCCCATGGTGAGATTGGCCATGGTAACAGTGCCCATAGTCACAATTCTCATGGTGTAGTGCTCACAGTGACAGTGCCCATGGTGTCATGCCCATGGTGACAGTGCTCATGGTGACAGTGCTCATGTTGGCAGTGCCATAAATAACAGTGCTCATTGTGGCACTGCTCATGGTGTCCGTGCTCATGGTGACAGTGCCCATGTTTACAGTGTTTATGGTGATAGATGTCACGGTGTCAGTGCCCACAGGGACAGTGCCAAGGCTGACAAAGCCCAGGGTGATACTTCCCATTGGGACAGTGCCCACGGTGACAGTGCCCATGGTGACAGCGCCCAGTGTGACAAGGCTCATGGTGACAGTGCTCACGGTGACGGTGCCCATGGTGACAGTGCCGATGGTGAGAGTGCCATTAGTGACAGTGCTCATGGTGAAACTGCCCATGGAGACATCGCCCATGGTGATAGTGCTCGTGGTGACAACCCCACGGTGACAGTGCCAATGTTGATAGTCCCCGTGGTGACAGGTCTTACATTGAATGTGACCATGGTGTCTGTGCTCATGGTGACAGTGCTCAAGGTTATAGTCTCCATGTTGACAGTGCCGATGGTGACAATTCTCACGGTGACAGGGCCTATGGTGAAAATTCACATAGTGACAGTGTTCACGGTGAGAGTGCCCATGGTGCTATTACCCATGGTGACAGTTCTCATAGTGAAACTGCCCATGGTGACACTGCACATGGTGGCAGTGCAAAATGGAGACAGTGCCCACGGTGATATTGCTCATGGTGACATTGCTTACGGTGATAGTGTGTATGGTGAAACTGCACACAGTGACATTGCTCATGGTGACAGTGTTCACGGCGTTAGTTCCTATCGTGAATGTGACCATGGGGACAGTGCCCATTGTCACAATTCTCATGGTGTAGTGCTCACGGTGACAGTGTCCATGGTGACAATACACAGTGTGACACTATTCATGGTGACATTGCTCATGGTGAGAGTGCCCATGTTCACAACTGTCACGGTGATAGTTCCCATGGTGACAATACCCAGGGTAACAGAGCTGATGGTAAAAGTGTTCACGGTGACAGTGCCCATGATGACAGTACCTAAGGTGACAATTCCCATGGTGAGACTGCTCATAGACAGTGCCCATGGTGACAATACCCAGCGTGTCCTGTCCATGGTGACAGTGATCATGGTGACACTTCTCATGAGGACAGTGCCATAAGTGACAGTGCTCATTGTGGCAGTGCTCATGGTGACTGTGCTCATGGTGACAGTGCCCATGGTGACAGTGCCTATGGTGATAGATATCATGGTGGCTGTGCCCAGGGTGACATTGCCCACGGTGACAAAGCCCATGGTGATACTTCCCATTGTGACAGTGCCCACGGTGGCAGAGCCCATGGTGACAGTGCCCAAGATCACAGTGTCCATGGTGAGAGTGCTAACGGTGACTGTGCCCATGGTGACAGCACCCAGTGTGACAATGCCCATTGTGACAGTGCTCACGGTGACCATGCCGATGGTGATAGTGCCAATAGTGAGAGTGCTCACGGTGACACTGCCCATGGAGACACTGCCCATGGTGATAGTGCTCATCATGACAACCCCTCGGAGGCAGTGCCAATGGTGAGAGTCCCCGTGGTGACATTTCTCACGGTGAAAGTGATCCTGTTGAAATTTCTCATGGTGACATTGCACATGCTGACAGTGCTCACGGTGATAGTGCCCATGGTGACAGTGCACACGGTGATAATGGGCATTGTTACAGAGTTCATGGTGACAGCACACGGTGGCAGTGGCCATGGAGACAGTGCCCACAATGACAGTGCCCATGGTGACAGTGCCGACAGTGACAGTGCCCATGGTGACACTTCTCACGGTGACAGTGCCCATGGGGACAGTTAGCATGGTGAGATTTCTCACGGTGACAGTGCCCGTTGTGACAGTGCTCACAGTGACAATGCCCATGGTGCCAGTGCCCATAGAGTCATTCCGCACGGTCACATTTCTCACAGTGAAAGTGCCTATGGTGATATTAACCATGGTGACACTGCACATGGTGGCAGAGCAAAATGGTGACAGTGCCCATGGTGACATTGCTCATGGTGACTTTGCTTACGGTGATAGTCCTTACAGTGACAGTGCGCATGGTGACACTGCCCACAGTGAGAGTGTTCACAGTGATAGTTCCCATGGTGAGATTGTCCATGGTAACAGTGCCCATAGTCACAATTCTCATGGTGTAGTGCTCACAGTGACAGTGTCCATGGTGTCATGCCCATGGTGACAGTGCTCATGGTGACAGTGCTCATGTTGGCAGCGCCATAAATAACAGTGCTCATTGTGGCAGTGCTCATGGTGTCCATGCTCATGGTGACAGTGCCCATGTTTACAGTGTTTATGGTGATAGATGTCACGGTGTCAGTGCCCACGGGGACAGTGCCAAGGCTGACAAAGCCCAGGGTGATACTTCCCATTGGGACAGTGCCCACGGTGACAGTGCCCATGGTGACAGCGCCCAGTGTGACAAGGCTCATGGTGACAGTGCTCACGGTGACGGTGCCCTTGGTGACAGTGCCGATGGTGAGAGTGCCATTAGTGACAGTGCTCATGGTGAAACTGCCCATGGAGACATCGCCCATGGTGATAGTGCTCATGGTGACAACCCCACGGTGACAGTGCCAATGTTGATAGTCCCCGTGGTGACAGGTCTTACATTGAATGTGACCATGGTGTCTGTGCTCATGGTGACAGTGCTCAAGGTTAGAGTCTCCATGTTGACAGTGCCGATGGTGACAATTCTCACGGTGACAGGGCCTAAGGTGAAATTTCTCATAGTGACATTGTTCACGGTGACAGTGCCCATGGTGCTATTACCCATGGTGACAGTTCTCATAGTGAAACTGCCCATGGTGACACTGCACATGGTGGCAGTGCAAAATGGTGACAGTGTCCATGGTGCTATTGCTCATGGTGACATTGCTTACGGTGATAGTGTGTATGGTGAAACTGCACACAGTGACATTGCTCATGGTGACAGTGTTCACGGCGTTAGTTCCTATCGTGAATGTGACCTTGGGGACAGTGCCCATTGTCACAATTCTCATGGTGTAGTGCTCACGGTGACAGTGCCCATGGTGACAATACACAGGGTGACAGTATTCATGGTTACATTGCTCATGGTGAGAGTGCCCATGTTCACAACTGTCATGGTGATAGTTCCCATGGTGACAATACCCAGGGTAACAGAGCTGATGGTAAAAGTGTTCATGGTGACAGTGCCCATGGTGACAGTACCTAAGGTGAAAATTCCCATGGTGAGACTGCTCATAGACAGTGCCCATGGTGACAATACCCAGCGTGTCCTGTCCATGGTGACAGTGATCATGGTGACACATCTCATGAGGACAGTGCCATAAGTGACAGTGCTCATTGTGGCAGTGCTCATGGTGACCGTGCTCATGGTGACAGTGCCCATGGTGACAGTGCCTATGGTGATAGATATCATGGTGGCCGTGCCCAGGGTGACATTGCCCACGGTGACAAAGCCCAGGGTGATACTTCCCATTGTGACAGTGCCAACGGTGGCAGAGCCCATGGTGACAGTGCCCAAGATCACAGTGCCCATGGTGAGAGTGCTAACGGTGACTGTGCCCATGGTGACAGCACCCAGTGTGACAATGCCCATTGTGACAGTGCTCACGGTGACCATGCCGATGGTGATAGTGCCAATAGTGAGAGTGCTCACGGTGACACTGCCCATGGAGACACTGACCATGGTGATAGTGCTCATCATGACAACCCCTCGGAGGCAGTGCCAATGGTGAGAGTCCCCGTGGTGACAGTTCTCACGGTGAAAGTGATCCTGTTGAAATTTCTCATGGTGACAGTGCTCATGGTGACAGTGCTCAAGGTGATAGTCTCCATGTTGACAGTGTCCATGGTGACTGTTCTCACGGTGACAGTGCCTATGGTGATTATGCTCTTAGTGACAGTGCTCATGGTGACAGTGCCCATGGTGGCAGTGACCACGGTGACTGTTCTGACCGTGGTAGTGCCCATGGTGACAGTGTTCATGATGACAGTCCGCATTAAGGCTGTGCCCACGGTGACACTGCTCATGGTGATTGTTCTCACGTTGATAGTACGCACGGTGACAGTGCCAAAGGTGACAATACCCAGGTGATAGTAATCATGGTGAAAGTGCCCATGGTGGCAGTTCTCATACTGACAGTTCTTGTGACACTGCTCGTGGTGGCAGTGCTCGTGGTGACAGTGCTCTTGGTGACAGTGCTCATGGTGGCAGTGCCCATGGTGAGACTCCCGATGGTGACCCTGCCCATGGTGACAGTGCACATGGTCATGGTGCATCTGCTGGCAGTGCAAAATAGTGAGAGTGCCCATGATGATATTGCTCATGGTGATAGTGCCCATGGTGAGAGTGCCCATGGTTCCAGTGCTCATGGTGACAGTGCCCATTGTGACAGTGCCCCTGGTGACAGTGCAAACCGTGAGAGTGTCCATGGTGTCTGTGCCCATGGTGACAGTTCTTATCATGAGAGTGTTCATGGTAGCAGTGTTCATGGTAATAGTGCTCACGGAGACATTGCCCACAATGAGAGTGCCCATGGTGAGAATACTGACTGTGACAGTGCCCATGATGACTTTTCTCTCTGAGACAGTGCCCTTCGGGACAGTTAGCACGGTGAGATTTCTCACAGTGATAGTGTACATGGTTTCAGTGCTAATAGTGAAAAGACCCACGGCGCCAGTGCCCATCATGGCATTGCTCACGGTGATAGTTCTCACGGTGACAGTGCCCATGGTGATATTACCCATGGTGACAGTACTCAGTGATCAAGTGCTCATGGTGACAGTGCCTAAGGTGATAGTGCACACGGTGGCAGTGCAAAATGGCGACAGTGCCCATGGGGACATTGCTTAATGTGATAGTCCTTGTGGTGACATTGCGCATTGTGACATTGCCCACCACGACAGTTCTCTTGTGGACAGTGCTCATGGTGATAGTGCCAATGTTGGAAGTGCCCATCGTGAAAGTGCCCATGGTGACAGTTCTTATGATGAGAGTGGTCAGAGTGGCAGTGCTCATGGTGAAAGTGCCCATGGTGACAGAGCCCACGGTGACAGTGTCCATAGATATAGTGTCCACGGTGACAGTCCTAACAGTGAAATTGTCCATGGGGACACTGCCCATGGTGAAAGTGCCCATGGTCACAACACTCACGGTGATAGTGCTCACGGTGAGAGTGGCCATGGTGACAGTGACCACGGTGACACTTCTAATGGTGATACTGCCCATGATGACAGTGCTCATGGTGACAGTCCACATTGTGCCAGTGCCCAAGGTGACAGTGCTCATGGTGACAGTGCCCAAAGTCACAATACCCATGGTGACAGTGCCCAGGCTGACAGTTCTCAAGGTGATAGTGCCCATGGTGACAGTGCACATGGTGATACAGAGAATGGGGACAGTGCTTATGGTGACAGTGGTCATGGTTGCAGTACCCATGGTGATAGTGCTGAAACTGACAGTGCCCTTGGGGATAGTGCCCATGGTGAGTGTGCTCGTGTTAATAGTTCCCATGGTGGCAGTTCCCATTGTGAAAGTGCTCATGATGACAGTGCCCATGTTGGTAGTTCCCATGGTGACAGTGCTCATGGTGATAGTGACCATGTTAACAGTGCACATGGTGGCTGTGCCCTTGGTGACAGTGCCCATGATGACAGTATTCATGGTGACAGTGCTCACGGTGATAGTGCCCATGGTGAGAGTGCACATGGTGGTAGTCCACATGGTGGCAGTGAAAAATGGTGACAGTTCCCATGCTGACAGTTCTCATTGTGACAATGCACACGGTCACAACTGATGCAGACACTGCTCATGGTAGCTGTACCCGTGGTGACAGTGCTCATGGTGATAGTGACCATGTTAACAGTGCCCATGGTGACACTGCCCATGGTGACAATGCCCATGATGACAGTGCCCATGGAGTCAGTGCCCACGGAGCCATTGCCTATGGTAACAGTGCTCACAGTGACAGTACCCATGGTAACAGTGACCACGGTGAGAGTGCTCATGGTGATAGTGGCTATGGTGACAGATCACACTGTGACAGTCCGCATTGTGCCAGTACCAATAGTGACAGTGCCCATGGTGACATTGACCACGGTGAGAGTGCTCACGGTGCTAGTGCTCACAGTAATAGTGCTCATGGTGACAGTGCCGACAGTGACGGTGCTCACGGTGACAGTGCCTATGGTGATAGTGCCCATGGTGAGAGTCCGCCCATTGATAGTGCCCATGGTGGCAGTTCCCATTGTGAAAGTGCTCATGATGACATTGCCCATGTTGGTAGTTCCCATGGTGACAGTGCTCACGGTGATAGTTACCTTGGTAACTGTGCACATGGTGGCCGTGCCCTTGGTGACAGTGCCAATGATGACAGTACTCATGGTGACAGTTCCCATGGGGACAAGGCACAGGGTGGCAGTGAAAAATGGTGAAAGTGCCCATGTTGACAGTTCTCATGGTGACAGTGCACACGGTAACAACCCATGCAGACAGTACCCACGGTGACATTACTCATGGTTGCAGTACCCATGGTGACAGTGCTCACAGTGATACTGCCCATGGTGGCAGTGCCCATGGTGACAGTGCCCATGGTGACACTGCCCATGATGACAGTGCCCATGGTGAAAGTTCCCACGGCGCCATTGCCTATGGTGACAGTGCTCATGGTAACAGTGCCCATGGTGACAGTGACCATGGTGAGAGTGCTCACACTGATAGTGCCCATGGTGACAGGGCTCATGGTGCCAGTCCGCATTGTGCCAGTACCCATGGCAACAGTGGTCATGGTGACACTGACCACAGTGAGAGTGCTCACTGTGATAGAGCTCACGGTAATAGTGCTCATGGTGACAGTGCAAATGGTGACAATACCCATGGTGACAGTACTCATGTTGAAAATACCCATGGTGGCAGTTCTCATGGTGACAGTGCTCATAATAGCAGTGCCCAAGGTGGCAGTCCTCGTGGTGACAGTGCTAATGGTGACAGTGCTCTTGGTGGCAGTTCCCATGGGGACAGTACCGATGGTGACCCTGTGCATTGTTACAGTGCCCATGGTAACCGTGCTCACGGTGGTAGTGCACATCGTGACAGTGCCCATGGTGGTAGTTCACCTGGTGACAGTGCTAAATAGTGACAGTGCACATGCTGACAGTGCTCACGGTGATAGTGCCCATGGTGACAGTGCCCACGGTGATAATGGGTATTATTACAGTGTTCATCATGATATAGCCCAAGGTGGCAGTGGCCATGGTGACAGTGCCCACAATGACAGTGCCCATGGTAACAGTGCCGACAGTGACAGTGCCCATGGTGACACTTTTCACAGTGAATGTGCCCATGGGGATAGTTACCATGATGAGATTTCTCACGGTGATAGTGCCCGTTTTGACAGTGCTCACAGTGACAATGCCCATGGTGCCAGTGCCCATAGAGACATTCCGCACGGTCACATTTCTTACGGTGAAAGTGCCTATGGTGACACTGCACCTGGTGGCAGTGCAAAATGGTGACAGTGCCCATGGTGACATTGCTCATAGTGACTTTGCTTACAGTGATAGTCCTTACGGTGACAGTGTGCATGGTGACACTGCACACAGTTGCAGTGTTTATGGTGACAGTCTTCACGGTGATACTTTCCATGGTGATAGTGCCCATGGTGACACTGCACATGGTGGCAGTGATAAATGGTGACAGTGCCCCTGTTGACAGTTCTCATGGTGACAGTGCACATGGTGACAACCCGTGAGGACTGTACTCATGGTGACAGTACTCACGGTGACAGTTCTCATGTTTGCAGTATCCATGGTGACAGTGCTCACAGTGATAGTGCCCATGGTGAGAGTGCCCATGATGACAGGGCCCATGGTGCCATTGCCTATGGTGACAGTGCTCATGGTAACAGTGCCCAAGGTGACAGTGACCATGGTGAGAGTGCTCACACTGATGGTGCCCATGGTGACAGTGCTCACGGTGCCTGTCTACATTGTGCCAGTACCCATGGCGACAGTGTTCATGGTGACAGTGACCACAGTGAGAGTGCTCATAGTGATAGTGCTCACGGTAATAGTGCTCATGGTGACAATGCAAATGGTGACAATACCATGGTGACAGTACTCATGTTGAAAATACCCATGGTGGCAGTTCTCATAGCGACAGATCTCATGGTGACAGTGCTCATAATAGCAGTGCCCAGGTGCCAGTGCTCGTGGTGACAGTGCTAATGGTGACAGTGCTCTTGGTGGCAGTTCCCATCGGGACAATACTGATGGTGACGCTGTGCATTGTTACAGTGCCCATGGTAACCGTGCTCACGGTGATAGTGCACATCGTGACAGCACCCATTGTGGTAGTTCACCTGGTGACAGTGCTAAATAGTGACATTGCACATGCTGACAGTGCTCACGGTGATAGTGCCCATGGTGACAGTGCACACGGTGATAATGGGCATTGTTACAGAGTTCATGGTGACAGCACACGGTGGCAGTGGCCATGGAGACAGTGCCCACAATGACAGTGCCCATGGTGACAGTGCCGACAGTGACAGTGCCCATGGTGACACTTCTCACGGTGACAGTGCCCATGGGGACAGTTAGCATGGTGAGATTTCTCACGGTGACAGTGCCCGTTGTGACAGTGCTCACAGTGACAATGCCCATGGTGCCAGTGCCCATAGAGTCATTCCGCACGGTCACATTTCTCACAGTGAAAGTGCCTATGGTGATATTAACCATGGTGACACTGCACATGGTGGCAGAGCAAAATGGTGACAGTGCCCATGGTGACATTGCTCATGGTGACTTTGCTTACGGTGATAGTCCTTACAGTGACAGTTAGCATGGTGACACTGCACACAGTGACAGTGTTCATGGTGACAGTGTTCACGGTGATAGTTCCCATGGTGAGATTGTCCATGGTAACAGTGCCCATAGTCACAATTCTCATGGTGTAGTGCTCACAGTGACAGTGTCCATGGTGTCATGCCCATGGTGACAGTGCTCATGGTGACAGTGCTCATGTTGGCAGTGCCATAAATAACAGTGCTCATTGTGGCAGTGCTCATGGTGTCCGTGCTCATGGTGACAGTGCCCATGTTTACAGTGTTTATGGTGATAGATGTCACGGTGTCAGTGCCCACGGGGACAGTGCCAAGGCTGACAAAGCCCAGGGTGATACTTCCCATTGGGACAGTGCCCACGGTGACAGTGCCCATGGTGACAGCGCCCAGTGTGACAAGGCACATGGTGACAGTGCTCACGGTGACGGTGCCCATGGTGACAGTGCCGATGGTGAGAGTGCCATTAGTGACAGTGCTCATGGTGAAACTGCCCATGGAGACATCGCCCATGGTGATAGTGCTCATGGTGACAACCCCACGGTGACAGTGCCAATGTTGATAGTCCCCGTGGTGACAGGTCTTACATTGAATGTGACCATGGTGTCTGTGCTCATGGTGACAGTGCTCAAGGTTAGAGTCTCCATGTTGACAGTGCCGATGGTGACAATTCTCACGGTGACAGGGCCTAAGGTGAAAATTCTCATAGTGACAGTGTTCACGGTGACAGTGCCCATGGTGCTATTACCCATGGTGACAGTTCTCATAGTGAAACTGCCCATGGTGACACTGCACATGGTGGCAGTGCAAAATGGTGACAGTGCCCATGGTGCTATTGCTCATGGTGACATTGCTTAAGGTGATAGTGTGTATGGTGAAACTGCACACAGTGACATTGCTCATGGTGACAGTGTTCACGGCGTTAGTTCCTATCGTGAATGTGACCTTGGGGACGGTGCCCATTGTCACAATTCTCATGGTGTAGTGCTCACGGTGACAGTGCCCATGGTGACAATACACAGGGTGACAGTATTCATGGTGACATTGCTCATGGTGAGAGTGCCCATGTTCACAACTGTCACGGTGATAGTTCCCATGGTGACAATACCCAGGGTAACAGAGCTGATGGTAAAAGTGTTCACGGTGACAGTGCCCATGATGACAGTACCTAAGGTGACAATTCCCATGGTGAGACTGCTCATAGACAGTGCCCATGGTGACAATACCCAGCATGTCCTGTCCATGGTGACAGTGATCATGGTGACACTTCTCATGAGGACAGTGCCATAAGTGACAGTGCTCATTATGGCAGTGCACATGGTGACTGTGCTCATGGTGACAGTGCCCATGGTGACAGTGCCTATGGTGATAGATATCATGGTGGCCGTGCCCAGGGTGACATTGCCCTCGGTGACAAAGCCCAGGGTGATACTTCCCATTGTGACCGTGCCAACGGTGGCAGAGCCCATGGTGACAGTGCCCAAGATCACAGTGCCCATGGTGAGAGTTCTAACGGTGACTCTGCCCATGGTGACAGCACCCAGTGTGACAATGCCCATTGTGACAGTGCTCACGGTGACCATGCCGATGGTGATAGTGCCAATAGTGAGAGTGCTCACGGTGACACTGCCCATGGGGACACTGACCATGGTGATAGTGCTCGTCATGACAACCCCTCGGAGGCAGTGCCAATGGTGAGAGTCCCCGTGGTGACAGTTCTCACGGTGAAAGTGATCCTGTTGAAATTTCTCATGGTGACAGTGCTCATGGTGACAGTGCTCAAGGTGATAGTCTCCATGTTGACAGTGTCCATGGTGACTGTTCTCACGGTGACAGTGCCTATGGTGATTATGCTCTTAGTGACAGTGCTCATGGTGACAGTGCCCATGGTGGCAGTGACCACGGTGACTGTTCTCACCGTGGTAGTGCCCATGGTGACAGTGTTCATGATGACAGTCCGCATTAAGGCTGTGCCCATGGTGACACTGCTCATGGTGATTGTTCTCACGGTGATAGTACGCACGGTGACAGTGCCAAAGGTGACAATACCCAGGTGATAGTAATCATGGTGAAAGTGCCCATGGTGGCAGTTCTCATACTGACAGTTCTTGTGACACTGCTCGTGGTGGCAGTGCTCGTGGTGACAGTGCTCTTGGTGACAGTGCTCATGGTGGCAGTGACCATGGTGAGACTACCGATGGTGACACTGCCCATGGTGACAGTGCACATGGTCATGGTGCATCTGGTGGCAGTGCAAAATAGTGAGAGTGCCCATGTTGATAGTGCCCATGGTGAGAATGCCCATGCTTCCAGGGCTCATGGTGACAGCGCACATTGTGACAGTGCCCCTGGTGACAGTGCACACCGTGAGAGTGCCCATGGTGTCTGTGCCCATGGTGACAGTTCTTATCATGAGAGTGTTCATGGTAGCAGTGTTCATGGTAATAGTGCTCACGGAGACATTGCCCACAATGAGAGTGCCCATGGTGAGAATACTGACTGTGACAGTGCCCATGATGACTTTTCTCTCTGCGACAGTGCCCTTCGGGACAGTTAGCACGGGGAGATTTCTCACAGTGCTAGTGCACATGGTTTCAGTGCTAATAGTGGAAGGACCCACGGCGCCAGTGCCCATCATGGCATTGCTCACGGTGATAGTTCTCACGGTGACAGTGCCCATGGTGATATTACCCATGGTGACAGTACTCAGTGATCAAGTGCTCATGGTGACAGTGCCTAAGGTGATAGTGCACACGGTGGCAGTGCAAAATGGCGACAGTGCCCATGGGGACATTGCTTAATGTGATAGTCCTTGTGGTGACATTGCGCATGGTGACATTGCCCACCACGACAGTTCTCTTGTTGACAGTGCTCATGGTGATAGTGCCAATGTTGGAAGTGCCCATCGTGAAAGTGCCCATGGTGAGAGTTCTTATGATGAGAGTGGTCAGAGTGGCAGTGCTCATGGTGAAAGTGCCCATGGTGACAGAGCCCACGGTGACAGTGTCCATAGTTATAGTGTCCACGGTGACAGTCCTAACAGTGAAATTGTCCATGGGGACACTGCCCATGGTGAAAGTGCCCATGGTCACAACACTCACGGTGATAGTGCTCACGGTGAGAGTGGCCATGGTGACAGTGACCACGGTGACAGTTCTAATGGTGATACTGCCCATGATGACAGTGCTCATGGTGACAGTCGACATTGTGCCAGTGCCCAAGGTGACAGTGCTCATGGTGACAGTGCCCAAAGTCACAATACCCATGGTGACAGTGCCCAGGCTGACAGTTCTCAAGGTGATAGTGCCCATGGTGACAGTGCACATGGTGATACAGAGAATGGGGACAGTGCTTATGGTGACAGTGATCATGGTTGCAGTATCCATGGTGATAGTGCTGAAACTGACAGTGCCCTTGGGGATAGTGCCCATGGTGAGTGTGCTCGTGTTAATAGTGCCCATGGTGGCAGTTCCCATTGTGAAAGTGCTCATGATGACAGTGCCCATGTTGGTAGTTCCCATGGTGACAGTGCTCATGGTGATAGTGACCATGTTAACAGTGCACATGGTGGCTGTGCCCTTGGTGACAGTGCCCATGATGACAGTATTCATGGTGACAGTGCTCACGGTGATAGTGCCCATGGTGACAGTGCACATGGTGGTAGTCCACATGGTGGCAGTGAAAAATGGTGACAGTTCCCATGCTGACAGTTCTCATTGTGACAATGCACACGGTCACAACCGATGCAGACACTGCTCATGGTAGCTGTACCCGTGGTGACAGTGCTCATGGTGATAGTGCCCATGTTAACAGTGCCCATGGTGACACTGCCCATGGTGACAATGCCCATGATGACAGTGCCCATGGAGTCAGTGCCCACGGAGCCATTGCCTATGGTAACAGTGCTCACAGTGACAGTACCCATGGTAACAGTGACCACGGTGAGAGTGCTCATGGTGATAGTGGCTATGGTGACAGATCACACTGTGACAGTCCGCATTGTGCCAGTACCAATAGTGACAGTGCCCATGGTGACATTGACCAAGGTGAGAGTGCTCACGGTGCTAGTGCTCACAGTAATAGTGCTCATGGTGACAGTGCCGACAGTGACGGTGCTCACGGTGACAGTGCCTATGGTGATAGTGCCCATGGTGAGAGTCCGCCCATTGATAGTGCCCATGGTGGCAGTTCCCATTGTGAAAGTGCTCATGATGACATTGCCCATGTTGGTAGTTCCCATGGTGACAGTGCTCACGGTGATAGTGACCTTGGTAACTGTGCACATGGTGGCCGTGCCCTTGGTGACAGTGCCAATGATGACAGTACTCATGATGACAGTTCCCATGTGGACAAGGCACAGGTTGGCAGTGAAAAATGGTGAAAGTGCCCATGTTGACAGTTCTCATGGTGACAGTGCACACGGTAACAACCCATGCAGACAGTACTCACGGTGACATTTCTCATGGTTGCAGTACCCATGGTGACAGTGCTCACAGTGATACTGCCCATGGTGGCAGTGCCCATGGTGACAGTGCCCATGGTGACACTGCCCATGATGACAGTGCCCATGCTGAAAGTTCCCACGGTGCCATTCCCTACGGTGACTGTGCTCATGGTAACAGTGCCCATGGTGACAGTGACCATGGTGAGAGTGCTCACACTGATAGTGCCCATGGTGACAGGGCTCATGGTGCCAGGCCGCATTGTGCCAGTACCCATGGCGACACTGGTCATGGTGACACTGACCACAGTGAGAGTGCTCACTGTGATAGAGCTCACGGTAATAGTGCTCGTGGTGACAGTGCAAATGGTGACAATACCCATGGTGACAGTACTCATGTTGAAAATACCCATGGTGGCAGTTCTCATGGTGACAGTGCTCATAATAGCAGTGCCCAAGGTGGCAGTCCTCGTGGTGACAGTGCTAATGGTGACAGTGCTCTTGGTGGCAGTTCCCATGGGGACAGTACCGATGGTGACCCTGTGCATTGTTACAGTGCCCATGGTAACCGTGCTCACGGTGGTAGTGCACATCGTGACAGTGCCCATGGTGGTAGTTCACCTGGTGACAGTGCTAAATAGTGACAGTGCACATGCTGACAGTGCTCACGGTGATAGTGCCCATGGTGACAGTGCCCACGGTGATAATGGGTATTATTACAGTGTTCATCGTGACAGAGCCCAAGGTAGCAGTTGCCATGGTGACAGTGCCCACAATGACAGTGCCCATGGTAACAGTGCCGACAGTGACAGTGCCCATGGTGACACTTCTCACAGTGAATGTGCCCATGGGGACAGTTACCATGAGATTTCTCACGGTGATAGTGCCCGTTGTGACAGTGCTCACAGTGACAATGCCCATGGTGCCAGTGCCCATAGAGACATTCCACACGGTCACATTTCTCACGGTGAAAGTGCCTATGGTGACACTGCACCTGGTGGCAGTGCAAAATGGTGACAGTGCCCATGGTGACATTGCTCATAGTGACTTTGCTTACAGTGATAGTCCTTACGGTGACAGTGTGCATGGTGACACTGCACACAGTTGCAGTGTTTATGGTGACAGGCTTCACGGTGATACTTTCCATGGTGATAGTGCCCACGGTGACACTGCACATGGTGGCAGTGATAAATGGTGACAGTGCCCCTGTTGACAGTACTGATGGTGACAGTGCACATGGTGACAACCCGTGCAGACTGTACTCATGGTGACAGTACTCACGGTGACAGTTCTCATGTTTGCAGTATCCATGGTGACAGTGCTCACAGTGATAGTGCCCATGGTGAGAGTGCCCATGATGACAGGGCCCATGGTGCCATTGCCTATGGTGACAGTGCTCATGGTAACAGTGCCCAAGGTGACAGTGACCATGGTGAGAGTGCTCACACTGATGGTGCCCATGGTGACAGTGCTCACGGTGCCTGTCTACATTGTGCCAGTACCCATGGCGACAGTGCTCATGGTGACAGTGACCACAGTGAGAGTGCTCATAGTGATAGTGCTCATGGTGACAATGCAAATGGTGACAATACCATGGTGACAGTACTCATGTTGAAAATACCCATGGTGGCAGTTCTCATAGCGACAGATCTCATGGTGACAGTGCTCATAATAGCAGTGCCCAGGTGCCAGTGCTCATGGTGACAGTGCTAATGGTGACAGTGCTCTTGGTGGCAGTTCCCATCGGGACAATACTGATGGTGACGCTGTGCATTGTTACCGTGCCCATGGTAAACGTGCTCACGGTGATAGTGCACATCGTGACAGTGCCCATGGTGGTAGTTCACCTGGTGACAGTGCTAAATAGTGACAGTGCACGTGCTGACAGTGCTCACGGTGATAGTGCCCATGGTGACAGTGCACATGGTGATAATGCGCATTGTTACAGAGTTCATGGTGACAGCACACGGTGGCAGTGGCCATGGAGACAGTGCCCACAATGACAGTGCCCATGGTGACAGTGCCGACAGTGACAGTGCCCATGGTGACACTTCTCACGGTGACAGTGCCCATGGGGACAGTTTGCATGGTGAGATTTCTCACGGTGACAGTGCCCGTTGTGACAGTGCTCACAGTGACAATGCCCATGGTGCCAGTGCCCATAGAGTCATTCCGCACGGTCTCATTTCTCACAGTGAAAGTGCCTATGGTGATATTAACCATGGTGACACTGCACATGGTGGCAGAGCAAAATGGTGACAGTGCCCATGGTGACATTGCTCATGGTGACTTTGCTTACGGTGATAGTCCTTACAGTGACAGTGCGCATGGTGACACTGCCCACAGTGAGAGTGTTCACAGTGATAGTTCCCATGGTGAGATTGTCCATGGTAACAGTGCCCATAGTCACAATTCTCATGGTGTAGTGCTCACAGTGACAGTGTCCATGGTGTCATGCCCATGGTGACAGTGCTCATGGTGACAGTGCTCATGTTGGCAGCGCCATAAATAACAGTGCTCATTGTGGCAGTGCTCATGGTGTCCATGCTCATGGTGACAGTGCCCATGTTTACAGTGTTTATGGTGATAGATGTCACGGTGTCAGTGCCCACGGGGACAGTGCCAAGGCTGACAAAGCCCAGGGTGATACTTCCCATTGGGACAGTGCCCACGGTGACAGTGCCCATGGTGACAGCGCCCAGTGTGACAAGGCTCATGGTGACAGTGCTCACGGTGACGGTGCCCTTGGTGACAGTGCCGATGGTGAGAGTGCCATTAGTGACAGTGCTCATGGTGAAACTGCCCATGGAGACATCGCCCATGGTGATAGTGCTCATGGTGACAACCCCACGGTGACAGTGCCAATGTTGATAGTCCCCGTGGTGACAGGTCTTACATTGAATGTGACCATGGTGTCTGTGCTCATGGTGACAGTGCTCAAGGTTAGAGTCTCCATGTTGACAGTGCCGATGGTGACAATTCTCACGGTGACAGGGCCTAAGGTGAAATTTCTCATAGTGACATTGTTCACGGTGACAGTGCCCATGGTGCTATTACCCATGGTGACAGTTCTCATAGTGAAACTGCCCATGGTGACACTGCACATGGTGGCAGTGCAAAATGGTGACAGTGTCCATGGTGCTATTGCTCATGGTGACATTGCTTACGGTGATAGTGTGTATGGTGAAACTGCACACAGTGACATTGCTCATGGTGACAGTGTTCACGGCGTTAGTTCCTATCGTGAATGTGACCTTGGGGACAGTGCCCATTGTCACAATTCTCATGGTGTAGTGCTCACGGTGACAGTGCCCATGGTGACAATACACAGGGTGACAGTATTCATGGTTACATTGCTCATGGTGAGAGTGCCCATGTTCACAACTGTCATGGTGATAGTTCCCATGGTGACAATACCCAGGGTAACAGAGCTGATGGTAAAAGTGTTCATGGTGACAGTGCCCATGGTGACAGTACCTAAGGTGAAAATTCCCATGGTGAGACTGCTCATAGACAGTGCCCATGGTGACAATACCCAGCGTGTCCTGTCCATGGTGACAGTGATCATGGTGACACATCTCATGAGGACAGTGCCATAAGTGACAGTGCTCATTGTGGCAGTGCTCATGGTGACCGTGCTCATGGTGACAGTGCCCATGGTGACAGTGCCTATGGTGATAGATATCATGGTGGCCGTGCCCAGGGTGACATTGCCCACGGTGACAAAGCCCAGGGTGATACTTCCCATTGTGACAGTGCCAACGGTGGCAGAGCCCATGGTGACAGTGCCCAAGATCACAGTGCCCATGGTGAGAGTGCTAACGGTGACTGTGCCCATGGTGACAGCACCCAGTGTGACAATGCCCATTGTGACAGTGCTCACGGTGACCATGCCGATGGTGATAGTGCCAATAGTGAGAGTGCTCACGGTGACACTGCCCATGGAGACACTGACCATGGTGATAGTGCTCATCATGACAACCCCTCGGAGGCAGTGCCAATGGTGAGAGTCCCCGTGGTGACAGTTCTCACGGTGAAAGTGATCCTGTTGAAATTTCTCATGGTGACAGTGCTCATGGTGACAGTGCTCAAGGTGATAGTCTCCATGTTGACAGTGTCCATGGTGACTGTTCTCACGGTGACAGTGCCTATGGTGATTATGCTCTTAGTGACAGTGCTCATGGTGACAGTGCCCATGGTGGCAGTGACCACGGTGACTGTTCTGACCGTGGTAGTGCCCATGGTGACAGTGTTCATGATGACAGTCCGCATTAAGGCTGTGCCCACGGTGACACTGCTCATGGTGATTGTTCTCACGTTGATAGTACGCACGGTGACAGTGCCAAAGGTGACAATACCCAGGTGATAGTAATCATGGTGAAAGTGCCCATGGTGGCAGTTCTCATATTGACAGTTCTTGTGACACTGCTCGTGGTGGCAGTGCTCGTGGTGACAGTGCTCTTGGTGACAGTGCTCATGGTGGCAGTGCCCATGGTGAGACTCCCGATGGTGACCCTGCCCATGGTGACAGTGCACATGGTCATGGTGCATCTGTTGGCAGTGCAAAATAGTGAGAGTGCCCATGATGATATTGCTCATGGTGATAGTGCCCATGGTGAGAGTGCCCATGGTTCCAGTGCTCATGGTGACAGTGCCCATTGTGACAGTGCCCCTGGTGACAGTGCAAACCGTGAGAGTGTCCATGGTGTCTGTGCCCATGGTGACAGTTCTTATCATGAGAGTGTTCATGGTAGCAGTGTTCATGGTAATAGTGCTCACGGAGACATTGCCCACAATGAGAGTGCCCATGGTGAGAATACTGACTGTGACAGTGCCCATGATGACTTTTCTCTCTGAGACAGTGCCCTTCGGGACAGTTAGCACGGTGAGATTTCTCACAGTGATAGTGTACATGGTTTCAGTGCTAATAGTGAAAAGACCCACGGCGCCAGTGCCCATCATGGCATTGCTCACGGTGATAGTTCTCACGGTGACAGTGCCCATGGTGATATTACCCATGGTGACAGTACTCAGTGATCAAGTGCTCATGGTGACAGTGCCTAAGGTGATAGTGCACACGGTGGCAGTGCAAAATGGCGACAGTGCCCATGGGGACATTGCTTAATGTGATAGTCCTTGTGGTGACATTGCGCATTGTGACATTGCCCACCACGACAGTTCTCTTGTGGACAGTGCTCATGGTGATAGTGCCAATGTTGGAAGTGCCCATCGTGAAAGTGCCCATGGTGACAGTTCTTATGATGAGAGTGGTCAGAGTGGCAGTGCTCATGGTGAAAGTGCCCATGGTGACAGAGCCCACGGTGACAGTGTCCATAGATATAGTGTCCACGGTGACAGTCCTAACAGTGAAATTGTCCATGGGGACACTGCCCATGGTGAAAGTGCCCATGGTTACAACACTCACGGTGATAGTGCTCACGGTGAGAGTGGCCATGGTGACAGTGACCACGGTGACACTTCTAATGGTGATACTGCCCATGATGACAGTGCTCATGGTGACAGTCCACATTGTGCCAGTGCCCAAGGTGACAGTGCTCATGGTGACAGTGCCCAAAGTCACAATACCCATGGTGACAGTGCCCAGGCTGACAGTTCTCAAGGTGATAGTGCCCATGGTGACAGTGCACATGGTGATACAGAGAATGGGGACAGTGCTTATGGTGACAGTGGTCATGGTTGCAGTACCCATGGTGATAGTGCTGAAACTGACAGTGCCCTTGGGGATAGTGCCCATGGTGAGTGTGCTCGTGTTAATAGTTCCCATGGTGGCAGTTCCCATTGTGAAAGTGCTCATGATGACAGTGCCCATGTTGGTAGTTCCCATGGTGACAGTGCTCATGGTGATAGTGACCATGTTAACAGTGCACATGGTGGCTGTGCCCTTGGTGACAGTGCCCATGATGACAGTATTCATGGTGACAGTGCTCACGGTGATAGTGCCCATGGTGAGAGTGCACATGGTGGTAGTCCACATGGTGGCAGTGAAAAATGGTGACAGTTCCCATGCTGACAGTTCTCATTGTGACAATGCACACGGTCACAACTGATGCAGACACTGCTCATGGTAGCTGTACCCGTGGTGACAGTGCTCATGGTGATAGTGACCATGTTAACAGTGCCCATGGTGACACTGCCCATGGTGACAATGCCCATGATGACAGTGCCCATGGAGTCAGTGCCCACGGAGCCATTGCCTATGGTAACAGTGCTCACAGTGACAGTACCCATGGTAACAGTGACCACGGTGAGAGTGCTCATGGTGATAGTGGCTATGGTGACAGATCACACTGTGACAGTCCGCATTGTGCCAGTACCAATAGTGACAGTGCCCATGGTGACATTGACCACGGTGAGAGTGCTCACGGTGCTAGTGCTCACAGTAATAGTGCTCATGGTGACAGTGCCGACAGTGACGGTGCTCACGGTGACAGTGCCTATGGTGATAGTGCCCATGGTGAGAGTCCGCCCATTGATAGTGCCCATGGTGGCAGTTCCCATTGTGAAAGTGCTCATGATGACATTGCCCATGTTGGTAGTTCCCATGGTGACAGTGCTCACGGTGATAGTGACCTTGGTAACTGTGCACATGGTGGCCGTGCCCTTGGTGACAGTGCCAATGATGACAGTACTCATGGTGACAGTTCCCATGGGGACAAGGCACAGGGTGGCAGTGAAAAATGGTGAAAGTGCCCATGTTGACAGTTCTCATGGTGACAGTGCACACGGTAACAACCCATGCAGACAGTACCCACGGTGACATTACTCATGGTTGCAGTACCCATGGTGACAGTGCTCACAGTGATACTGCCCATGGTGGCAGTGCCCATGGTGACAGTGCCCATGGTGACACTGCCCATGATGACAGTGCCCATGGTGAAAGTTCCCACGGCGCCATTGCCTATGGTGACAGTGCTCATGGTAACAGTGCCCATGGTGACAGTGACCATGGTGAGAGTGCTCACACTGATAGTGCCCATGGTGACAGGGCTCATGGTGCCAGTCCGCATTGTGCCAGTACCCATGGCAACAGTGGTCATGGTGACACTGACCACAGTGAGAGTGCTCACTGTGATAGAGCTCACGGTAATAGTGCTCATGGTGACAGTGCAAATGGTGACAATACCCATGGTGACAGTACTCATGTTGAAAATACCCATGGTGGCAGTTCTCATGGTGACAGTGCTCATAATAGCAGTGCCCAAGGTGGCAGTCCTCGTGGTGACAGTGCTAATGGTGACAGTGCTCTTGGTGGCAGTTCCCATGGGGACAGTACCGATGGTGACCCTGTGCATTGTTACAGTGCCCATGGTAACCGTGCTCACGGTGGTAGTGCACATCGTGACAGTGCCCATGGTGGTAGTTCACCTGGTGACAGTGCTAAATAGTGACAGTGCACATGCTGACAGTGCTCACGGTGATAGTGCCCATGGTGACAGTGCCCACGGTGATAATGGGTATTATTACAGTGTTCATCATGATATAGCCCAAGGTGGCAGTGGCCATGGTGACAGTGCCCACAATGACAGTGCCCATGGTAACAGTGCCGACAGTGACAGTGCCCATGGTGACACTTTTCACAGTGAATGTGCCCATGGGGATAGTTACCATGATGAGATTTCTCACGGTGATAGTGCCCGTTGTGACAGTGCTCACAGTGACAATGCCCATGGTGCCAGTGCCCATAGAGACATTCCGCACGGTCACATTTCTTACGGTGAAAGTGCCTATGGTGACACTGCACCTGGTGGCAGTGCAAAATGGTGACAGTGCCCATGGTGACATTGCTCATAGTGACTTTGCTTACAGTGATAGTCCTTACGGTGACAGTGTGCATGGTGACACTGCACACAGTTGCAGTGTTTATGGTGACAGTCTTCACGGTGATACTTTCCATGGTGATAGTGCCCATGGTGACACTGCACATGGTGGCAGTGATAAATGGTGACAGTGCCCCTGTTGACAGTTCTCATGGTGACAGTGCACATGGTGACAACCCGTGCAGACTGTACTCATGGTGACAGTACTCACGGTGACAGTTCTCATGTTTGCAGTATCCATGGTGACAGTGCTCACAGTGATAGTGCCCATGGTGAGAGTGCCCATGATGACAGGGCCCATGGTGCCATTGCCTATGGTGACAGTGCTCATGGTAACAGTGCCCAAGGTGACAGTGACCATGGTGAGAGTGCTCACACTGATGGTGCCCATGGTGACAGTGCTCACGGTGCCTGTCTACATTGTGCCAGTACCCATGGCGACAGTGCTCATGGTGACAGTGACCACAGTGAGAGTGCTCATAGTGATAGTGCTCACGGTAATAGTGCTCATGGTGACAATGCAAATGGTGACAATACCATGGTGACAGTACTCATGTTGAAAATACCCATGGTGGCAGTTCTCATAGCGACAGATCTCATGGTGACAGTGCTCATAATAGCAGTGCCCAGGTGCCAGTGCTCGTGGTGACAGTGCTAATGGTGACAGTGCTCTTGGTGGCAGTTCCCATCGGGACAATACTGATGGTGACGCTGTGCATTGTTACAGTGCCCATGGTAACCGTGCTCACGGTGATAGTGCACATCGTGACAGCACCCATTGTGGTAGTTCACCTGGTGACAGTGCTAAATAGTGACATTGCACATGCTGACAGTGCTCACGGTGATAGTGCCCATGGTGACAGTGCACACGGTGATAATGGGCATTGTTACAGAGTTCATGGTGACAGCACACGGTGGCAGTGGCCATGGAGACAGTGCCCACAATGACAGTGCCCATGGTGACAGTGCCGACAGTGACAGTGCCCATGGTGACACTTCTCACGGTGACAGTGCCCATGGGGACAGTTAGCATGGTGAGATTTCTCACGGTGACAGTGCCCGTTGTGACAGTGCTCACAGTGACAATGCCCATGGTGCCAGTGCCCATAGAGTCATTCCGCACGGTCACATTTCTCACAGTGAAAGTGCCTATGGTGATATTAACCATGGTGACACTGCACATGGTGGCAGAGCAAAATGGTGACAGTGCCCATGGTGACATTGCTCATGGTGACTTTGCTTACGGTGATAGTCCTTACAGTGACAGTGAGCATGGTGACACTGCACACAGTGACAGTGTTCATGGTGACAGTGTTCACGGTGATAGTTCCCATGGTGAGATTGTCCATGGTAACAGTGCCCATAGTCACAATTCTCATGGTGTAGTGCTCACAGTGACAGTGTCCATGGTGTCATGCCCATGGTGACAGTGCTCATGGTGACAGTGCTCATGTTGGCAGTGCCATAAATAACAGTGCTCATTGTGGCAGTGCTCATGGTGTCCGTGCTCATGGTGACAGTGCCCATGTTTACAGTGTTTATGGTGATAGATGTCACGGTGTCAGTGCCCACGGGGACAGTGCCAAGGCTGACAAAGCCCAGGGTGATACTTCCCATTGGGACAGTGCCCACGGTGACAGTGCCCATGGTGACAGCGCCCAGTGTGACAAGGCACATGGTGACAGTGCTCACGGTGACGGTGCCCATGGTGACAGTGCCGATGGTGAGAGTGCCATTAGTGACAGTGCTCATGGTGAAACTGCCCATGGAGACATCGCCCATGGTGATAGTGCTCATGGTGACAACCCCACGGTGACAGTGCCAATGTTGATAGTCCCCGTGGTGACAGGTCTTACATTGAATGTGACCATGGTGTCTGTGCTCATGGTGACAGTGCTCAAGGTTAGAGTCTCCATGTTGACAGTGCCGATGGTGACAATTCTCACGGTGACAGGGCCTAAGGTGAAAATTCTCATAGTGACAGTGTTCACGGTGACAGTGCCCATGGTGCTATTACCCATGGTGACAGTTCTCATAGTGAAACTGCCCATGGTGACACTGCACATGGTGGCAGTGCAAAATGGTGACAGTGCCCATGGTGCTATTGCTCATGGTGACATTGCTTAAGGTGATAGTGTGTATGGTGAAACTGCACACAGTGACATTGCTCATGGTGACAGTGTTCACGGTGTTAGTTCCTATCGTGAATGTGACCTTGGGGACGGTGCCCATTGTCACAATTCTCATGGTGTACTGCTCACGGTGACAGTGCCCATGGTGACAATACACAGGGTGACAGTATTCATGGTGACATTGCTCATGGTGAGAGTGCCCATGTTCACAACTGTCACGGTGATAGTTCCCATGGTGACAATACCCAGGGTAACAGAGCTGATGGTAAAAGTGTTCACGGTGACAGTGCCCATGATGACAGTACCTAAGGTGACAATTCCCATGGTGAGACTGCTCATAGACAGTGCCCATGGTGACAATACCCAGCATGTCCTGTCCATGGTGACAGTGATCATGGTGACACTTCTCATGAGGACAGTGCCATAAGTGACAGTGCTCATTATGGCAGTGCACATGGTGACTGTGCTCATGGTGACAGTGCCCATGGTGACAGTGCCTATGGTGATAGATATCATGGTGGCCGTGCCCAGGGTGACATTGCCCTCGGTGACAAAGCCCAGGGTGATACTTCCCATTGTGACCGTGCCAACGGTGGCAGAGCCCATGGTGACAGTGCCCAAGATCACAGTGCCCATGGTGAGAGTTCTAACGGTGACTCTGCCCATGGTGACAGCACCCAGTGTGACAATGCCCATTGTGACAGTGCTCACGGTGACCATGCCGATGGTGATAGTGCCAATAGTGAGAGTGCTCACGGTGACACTGCCCATGGGGACACTGACCATGGTGATAGTGCTCGTCATGACAACCCCTCGGAGGCAGTGCCAATGGTGAGAGTCCCCGTGGTGACAGTTCTCACGGTGAAAGTGATCCTGTTGAAATTTCTCATGGTGACAGTGCTCATGGTGACAGTGCTCAAGGTGATAGTCTCCATGTTGACAGTGTCCATGGTGACTGTTCTCACGGTGACAGTGCCTATGGTGATTATGCTCTTAGTGACAGTGCTCATGGTGACAGTGCCCATGGTGGCAGTGACCACGGTGACTGTTCTCACCGTGGTAGTGCCCATGGTGACAATGTTCATGATGACAGTCCGCATTAAGGCTGTGCCCATGGTGACACTGCTCATGGTGATTGTTCTCACGGTGATAGTACGCACGGTGACAGTGCCAAAGGTGACAATACCCAGGTGATAGTAATCATGGTGAAAGTGCCCATGGTGGCAGTTCTCATACTGACAGTTCTTGTGACACTGCTCGTGGTGGCAGTGCTCGTGGTGACAGTGCTCTTGGTGACAGTGCTCATGGTGGCAGTGACCATGGTGAGACTACCGATGGTGACACTGCCCATGGTGACAGTGCACATGGTCATGGTGCATCTGGTGGCAGTGCAAAATAGTGAGAGTGCCCATGTTGATAGTGCCCATGGTGAGAATGCCCATGCTTCCAGGGCTCATGGTGACAGCGCACATTGTGACAGTGCCCCTGGTGACAGTGCACACCGTGAGAGTGCCCATGGTGTCTGTGCCCATGGTGACAGTTCTTATCATGAGAGTGTTCATGGTAGCAGTGTTCATGGTAATAGTGCTCACGGAGACATTGCCCACAATGAGAGTGCCCATGGTGAGAATACTGACTGTGACAGTGCCCATGATGACTTTTCTCTCTGCGACAGTGCCCTTCGGGACAGTTAGCACGGTGAGATTTCTCACAGTGCTAGTGCACATGGTTTCAGTGCTAATAGTGGAAAGACCCACGGCGCCAGTGCCCATCATGGCATTGCTCACGGTGATAGTTCTCACGGTGACAGTGCCCATGGTGATATTACCCATGGTGACAGTACTCAGTGATCAAGTGCTCATGGTGACAGTGCCTAAGGTGATAGTGCACACGGTGGCAGTGCAAAATGGCGACAGTGCCCATGGGGACATTGCTTAATGTGATAGTCCTTGTGGTGACATTGCGCATGGTGACATTGCCCACCACGACAGTTCTCTTGTTGACAGTGCTCATGGTGATAGTGCCAATGTTGGAAGTGCCCATCGTGAAAGTGCCCATGTTGAGAGTTCTTATGATGAGAGTGGTCAGAGTGGCAGTGCTCATGGTGAAAGTGCCCATGGTGACAGAGCCCACGGTGACAGTGTCCATAGTTATAGTGTCCACGGTGACAGTCCTAACAGTGAAATTGTCCATGGGGACACTGCCCATGGTGAAAGTGCCCATGGTCACAACACTCACGGTGATAGTGCTCACGGTGAGAGTGGCCATGGTGACAGTGACCACGGTGACAGTTCTAATGGTGATACTGCCCATGATGACAGTGCTCATGGTGACAGTCGACATTGTGCCAGTGCCCAAGGTGACAGTGCTCATGGTGACAGTGCCCAAAGTCACAATACCCATGGTGACAGTGCCCAGGCTGACAGTTCTCAAGGTGATAGTGCCCATGGTGACAGTGCACATGGTGATACAGAGAATGGGGACAGTGCTTATGGTGACAGTGATCATGGTTGCAGTACCCATGGTGATAGTGCTGAAACTGACAGTGCCCTTGGGGATAGTGCCCATGGTGAGTGTGCTCGTGTTAATAGTGCCCATGGTGGCAGTTCCCATTGTGAAAGTGCTCATGATGACAGTGCCCATGTTGGTAGTTCCCATGGTGACAGTGCTCATGGTGATAGTGACCATGTTAACAGTGCACATGGTGGCTGTGCCCTTGGTGACAGTGCCCATGATGACAGTATTCATGGTGACAGTGCTCACGGTGATAGTGCCCATGGTGACAGTGCACATGGTGGTAGTCCACATGGTGGCAGTGAAAAATGGTGACAGTTCCCATGCTGACAGTTCTCATTGTGACAATGCACACGGTCACAACCGATGCAGACACTGCTCATGGTAGCTGTACCCGTGGTGACAGTGCTCATGGTGATAGTGACCATGTTAACAGTGCCCATGGTGACACTGCCCATGGTGACAATGCCCATGATGACAGTGCCCATGGAGTCAGTGCCCACGGAGCCATTGCCTATGGTAACAGTGCTCACAGTGACAGTACCCATGGTAACAGTGACCACGGTGAGAGTGCTCATGGTGATAGTGGCTATGGTGACAGATCACACTGTGACAGTCCGCATTGTGCCAGTACCAATAGTGACAGTGCCCATGGTGACATTGACCAAGGTGAGAGTGCTCACGGTGCTAGTGCTCACAGTAATAGTGCTCATGGTGACAGTGCCGACAGTGACGGTGCTCACGGTGACAGTGCCTATGGTGATAGTGCCCATGGTGAGAGTCCGCCCATTGATAGTGCCCATGGTGGCAGTTCCCATTGTGAAAGTGCTCATGATGACATTGCCCATGTTGGTAGTTCCCATGGTGACAGTGCTCACGGTGATAGTGACCTTGGTAACTGTGCACATGGTGGCCGTGCCCTTGGTGACAGTGCCAATGATGACAGTACTCATGGTGACAGTTCCCATGTGGACAAGGCACAGGTTGGCAGTGAAAAATGGTGAAAGTGCCCATGTTGACAGTTCTCATGGTGACAGTGCACACGGTAACAACCCATGCAGACAGTACTCACGGTGACATTTCTCATGGTTGCAGTACCCATGGTGACAGTGCTCACAGTGATACTGCCCATGGTGGCAGTGCCCATGGTGACAGTGCCCATGGTGACACTGCCCATGATGACAGTGCCCATGCTGAAAGTTCCCACGGTGCCATTCCCTACGGTGACTGTGCTCATGGTAACAGTGCCCATGGTGACAGTGACCATGGTGAGAGTGCTCACACTGATAGTGCCCATGGTGACAGGGCTCATGGTGCCAGGCCGCATTGTGCCAGTACCCATGGCGACACTGGTCATGGTGACACTGACCACAGTGAGAGTGCTCACTGTGATAGAGCTCACGGTAATAGTGCTCATGGTGACAGTGCAAATGGTGACAATACCCATGGTGACAGTACTCATGTTGAAAATACCCATGGTGGCAGTTCTCATGGTGACAGTGCTCATAATAGCAGTGCCCAAGGTGGCAGTCCTCGTGGTGACAGTGCTAATGGTGACAGTGCTCTTGGTGGCAGTTCCCATGGGGACAGTACCGATGGTGACCCTGTGCATTGTTACAGTGCCCATGGTAACCGTGCTCACGGTGGTAGTGCACATCGTGACAGTGCCCATGGTGGTAGTTCACCTGGTGACAGTGCTAAATAGTGACAGTGCACATGCTGACAGTGCTCACGGTGATAGTGCCCATGGTGACAGTGCCCACGGTGATAATGGGTATTATTACAGTGTTCATCGTGACAGAGCCCAAGGTGGCAGTGGCCATGGTAAGAGTGCCCACAATGACAGTGCCCATGGTAACAGTGCCGACAGTGACAGTGCCCATGCTGACACTTCTCACAGTGAATGTGCCCATGGGGACAGTTACCATGATGAGATTTCTCATGGTGATAGTGCCCGTTGTGACAGTGCTCACAGTGAAAATGCCCATGGTGCCAGTGCCCATAGAGACATTCCGCATGGTCACATTTCTCACGGTGAAAGTGCCTATGGTGACACTGCACCTGGTGGCAGTGCAAAATGGTGACAGTGCCCATGGTGACATTGCTCATAGTGACTTTGCTTACAGTGATAGTCCTTACGGTGACAGTGTGCATGGTGACACTGCACACAGTTGCAGTGTTTATGGTGACAGTCTTCACGGTGATACTTTCCATGGTGATAGTGCCCATGGTGACACTGCACATGGTGGCAGTGATAAATGGTGACAGTGCCCCTGTTGACAGTTCTCATGGTGAGAGTGCACATGGTGACAACCCGTGCAGACTGTACTCATGGTGACAGTACTCACGGTGACAGTTCTCATGTTTGCAGTATCCATGGTGACAGTGCTCACAGTGATAGTGCCCATGGTGAGAGTGCCCATGATGACAGGGCCCATGGTGCCATTGCCTATGGTGACAGTGCTCATGGTAACAGTGCCCAAGGTGACAGTGACCATGGTGAGAGTGCTCACACTGATTGTGCCCATGGTGACAGTGCTCACGGTGCCAGTCTACATTGTGCCAGTACCCATGGCGACAGTGCTCATGGTGACAGTGACCACAGTGAGAGTGCTCATAGTGATAGTGCTCACGGTAATAGTGCTCATGGTGACAATGCAAATGGTGACAATACCATGGTGACAGTACTCATGTTGAAAATACCCATGGTGGCAGTTCTCCTAGCGACAGATCTCATGGTGACAGTGCTCATAATAGCAGTGCCCAGGTGCCAGTGCTCGTGGTGACAGTGCTAATGGTGACAGTGCTCTTGGTGGCAGTTCCCATCGGGACAATACTGATGGTGACGCTGTGCATTGTTACAGTGCCCATGGTAACCGTGCTCACGGTGATAGTGCACATCGTGACAGTGCCCATGGTGGTAGTTCACCTGGTGACAGTGCTAAATAGAGACAGTGCACATGCTGACAGTGCTCACGGTGATAGTGCCCATGGTGACAGTGCACACGGTGATAATGGGCATTGTTACAGAGTTCATGGTGACAGCACACGGTGGCAGTGGCCATGGAGACAGTGGCCACAATGACAGTGCCCATAGTGACAGTGCCGACAGTGACAGTGCCCATGGTGACACTTCTCACGGTGACAGTGCCCATGGGGACAGTTAGCATGGTGAGATTTCTCACGGTGACATTGCCCGTTGTTACAGTGCTCACAGTGACAATGCCCATGGTGCCAGTGCCCATAGAGTCATTCCGCACGGTCACATTTCTCACAGTGAAAGTGCCTATGGTGATATTAACCATGGTGACACTGCACATGGTGGCAGAGCAAAATGGTGACAGTGCCCATGGTGACATTGCTCATGGTGACTTTGCTTATGGTGATAGTCCTTACAGTGACAGTGCGCATGGTGACACTGCACACAGTGACAGTGTTCATGGTGACAGTGTTCACGGTGATAGTTCCCATGGTGAGATTGTCCATGGTAACAGTGCCCATAGTCACAATTCTCATGGTGTAGTGCTCACAGTGACAGTGTCCATGGTGTCATGCCCATGGTGACAGTGCTTATGGTGACAGTGCTCATGTTGGCAGTGCCATAAATAACAGTGCTCATTGTGGCAGTGCTCATGGTGTCCGTGCTCATGGTGACAGTGCCCATGTTTACAGTGTTTATGGTGATAGATGTCACGGTGTCAGTGCCCACGGGGACAGTGCCAAGGCTGACAAAGCCCAGGGTGATACTTCCCATTGGGACAGTGCCCACGGTGACAGTGCCCATGGTGACAGCGCCCAGTGTGACAAGGCTCATGGTGACAGTGCTCACGGTGACGGTGCCCATGGTGACAGTGCCGATGTTGAGAGTGCCATTAGTTACAGTGCTCATGGTGAAACTGCCCACGGAGACATCGCCCATGGTGATAGTGCTCATGGTGACAACCCCACGGTGACAGTGTCAATGTTGATAGTCCCCGTGGTGACAGGTCTTACATTGAATGTGACCATGGTGTCTGTGCTCATGGTGACAGTGCTCAAGGTTATAGTCTCCATGTTGACAGTGCCGATGGTGACAATTCTCACGGTGACAGGGCCTATGTTGAAAATTCTCATAGTGACAGTGTTCACAGTGACAGTGCCCATGGTGCTATTACCCATGGTGACAGTTCTCATAGTGAAACTGCCCATGGTGACACTGCACATGGTGGCAGTGCAAAATGGTGACAGTGCCAATGATGATATTGCTCATGGTGACATTGCTTACGGTGATAGTGTGTATGGTGAAACTGCACACAGTGACATTGCTCATAGTGACAGTGTTCACGGTGTTAGTTCCTATCGTGAATGTGACCTTGGGGACAGTGCCCATTGTCACAATTCTCATGGTGTAGTGCTCACGGTGACAGTGCCCATGGTGACAATACACAGGGTGACACTATTCATGGTGACATTGCTCATGGTGAGAGTGCCCATGTTCACAACTGTCACGGTGATAGTTCCCATGGTGACAATACCCAGGGTAACTGAGCTGATGGTAAAAGTGTTCACGGTGACAGTGCCCATGATGACAGTACCTAAGGTGACAATTCCCATGGTGAGACTGCTCATAGACAGTGCCCATGGTGACAATACCCAGCGTGTCCTGTCCATGGTGACAGTGATCATGGTGACACTTCTCATGAGGACAGTGCCATAAGTTACAGTGCTCATTGTGGCAGTGCACATGGTGACCGTGCTCATGGTGACAGTGCCATGGTGACAGTGCCTATGGTGATAGATATCATGGTGGCCATGCCCAGGGTGACATTGCCCATGGTGACAAAGCCCATGGTGATACTTCCCATTGTGACAGTGCCAACGGTGGCAGAGCCCATGGTGACAGTGCCCAAGATCACAGTGCCCATGGTGAGGGTGCTAACGGTGACTCTGCCCATGGTGACAGCACCCAGTGTGACAATGCCCATTGTGACAGTGCTCACGGTAACCATGCCGATGGTGATAGTGCCAATAGTGAGAGTGCTCATGGTGACACTGCCCATGGAGACACTGCCCATGGTGATAGTGCTCATCATGACAACCCCTCGGAGGCAGTGCCAATGGTGAGAGTCCCCGTGGTGACAGTTCTCACGGTGAAAGTGATCCTATTGATATTTCTCATGGTGACAGTGCTCTTGGTGACAGTGCTCAAGGTGATAGTCTGAATGTTGACAGTGCCCATGGTGACTCTTCTCACGGTGACAGTGCCTATGGTGATTATGCTCTTAGTGACAGTGCTCATGGTGACAGTGCCCATGGTGACAGTGACCACGGTGACTGTTCTCACCGTGGTAGTGCCCATGGTGACAGTGTTCATGATGACAGTCCGCATTAAGGCTGTGCCGTGGTGACAGTGCTCATGGTGATAGTTCTCACGGTGATAGTACGCACGTTGACAGTGCCAAAGGTGACAATACCCAGGTGATAGTAATCATGGTGAAAGTGCCCATGGTGGCAGTTCTCATACTGACAGTTCTTGTGACAGTGCTCATGGTGGCAGTGCTCGTGGTGACAGTGCTCTTGGTGACAGTGCTCATGGTGGCAGTGCCCATGGTGAGACTCCCGATGGTGACCCTGCCCATGGTGACAGTGCACATGGTCATGGTGCATCTGCTGGCAGTGCAAAATAGTGAGAGTGCCCATGATGATATTGCTCATGGTGATAGTGCCCATGGTGAGAGTGCCCATGGTTCCAGTGCTCATGGTGACAGTGCCCATTGGGACAGTGCCCCTGGTGACAGTGCACACCGTGAGAGTGCCCATGGTGTCTGTGCCCATGGTGACAGTTCTTATCATGAGAGTGTTCACGGTAGCAGTGTTCATGGTAATAGTGCTCACGGAGACATTGCCCACAATGAGAGTGCCCATGGTGAGAATACTGACTGTGAAAGTGCCCATGATGACTTTTCTCTCTGCGACAGTGCCCATGGGGACAGTTAGCACGGTGAGATTTCTCACAGTGATAGTGCACATGGTTTCAGTGCTAATAGTGAAAAGACCCACGGCGCCAGTGCCCATCATGGCATTGCTCACGATGATAGTACTCACGGTGACAGTGCCCATGGTGATATTACCCATGGTGACAGTACTCAGTGATCAAGTGCTCATGGTGACAGTGCCTAAGGTGATAGTGCACACGGTGGCAGTGCAAAATGGCGACAGTGCCCATGGGGACATTGCTTAATGTGATAGTCCTTGTGGTGACATTGCGCATGGTGACATTGCCCACCACGACAGTTCTCTTGTTGACAGTGCTCATGGTGATAGTGTCAATGTTGGAAGTGCCCATCGTGAAAGTGCCCATGGTGACAGTTCTTATGATGAGAGTGGTCAGAGTGGCAGTGCTCATGGTGAAAGTGCCCATGGTGACAGAGCCCACGGTGACAGTGTCCATAGTTATAGTGTCCACGGTGACAGTCCTAACAGTGAAATTGTCCATGGGGACACTGCCCATGGTGAAAGTGCCCATGGTCACAACACTCACGGTGATAGTGCTCACGGTGAGAGTGGCCATGGTGACAGTGACCACGGTGACACTTCTAATGGTGATACTGCCCATGATGACAGTGCTCATGGTGACAGTCGACATTGTGCCAGTGCCCAAGGTGACAGTGCTCATGGTGACAGTGCCCAAAGTCACAATACCCATGGTGACAGTGCCCAGGCTGACAGTTCTCAAGGTGATAGTGCCCATGGTGAAAGTGCACATGGTGATACAGAGAATGGGGACAGTGCTTATGGTGACAGTGGTCATGGTTGCAGTACCCATGGTGATAGTGCTGAAACTGACAGTGCCCTTGGGGATAGTGCCCATGGTGAGTGTGCTCGTGTTAATAGTGCCCATGGTGGCAGTTCCCATTGTGAAAGTGCTCATGATGACAGTGCCCATGTTGGTAGTTCCCATGGTGACAGTGCTCATGGTGATAGTGACCATGTTAACAGTGCACATGGTGGCTGTGCCCTTGGTGACAGTGCCCATGATGACAGTATTCATGGTGACAGTGCTCACGGTGATAGTGCCCATGGTGAGAGTGCACATGGTGGTAGTCCACATGGTGGCAGTGAAAAATGGTGACAGTTCCCATGCTGACAGTTCTCATTGTGACAATGCACACGGTCACAACCGATGCTGACACTGCTCATGGTAGCTGTACCCGTGGTGACAGTGCTCATGGTGATAGTGACCATGTTAACAGTGCCCATGGTGACACTGCCCATGGTGACAATGCCCATGATGACAGTGCCCATGGAGTCAGTGCCCACGGAGCCATTGCCTATGGTAACAGTGCTCACAGTGACAGTACCCATGGTAACAGTGACCACGGTGAGAGTGCTCATGGTGATAGAGGCTATGGTGACAGATCACACTGTGACAGTCCGCATTGTGCCAGTACCAATAGTGACAGTGCCCATGGTGACATTGACCACGGTGAGAGTGCTCACGGTGCTAGTGCTCACAGTAATAGTGCTCATGGTGACAGTGCCGACAGTGACGGTGCTCAAGGTGACAGTGCCTATGGTGATAGTGCCCATGGTGAGAGTCCGCCCATTGATAGTGCCCATGGTGGCAGTTCCCATTGTGAAAGTGCTCATGATGACATTGCCCATGTTGGTAGTTCCCATGGTGACAGTGCTCACGGTGATAGTGACCTTGGTAACTGTGCACATGGTGGCCGTGCCCTTGGTGACAGTGCCAATGATGACAGTACTCATGGTGACAGTTCCCATGGGGACAAGGCACAGGGTGGCAGTGAAAAATGGTGAAAGTGCCCATGTTGACAGTTCTCATGGTGACAGTGCACACGGTGACAACCCATGCAGACAGTACTCACGGTGACAGTTCTCATGGTTGCAGTACCCATGGTGACAGTGCTCACAGTGATACTGCCCATGGTGGCAGTGCCCATGGTGACAGTGCCCATGGTGACACTGCCCATGATGACAGTGCCCATGGTGAAAGTTCCCACGGCGCCATTGCCTATGGTGACTGTGCTCATGGTAACAGTGCCCATGGTGACAGTGACCATGGTGAGAGTGCTCACACTGATAGTGCCCATGGTGACAGGGCTCATGGTGCCAGGCCGCATTGTGCCAGTACCCATGGCGACAGTGGTCATGGTGACACTGACCACAGTGAGAGTGCTCACTGTGATAAAGCTCACGGTAATAGTGCTCATGGTGACAGTGCAAATGGTGACAATACACATGGTGACAGTACTCATGTTGAAAATACCCATGGTGGCAGTTCTCATGGTGACAGTGCTCATAATAGCAGTGCCCAAGGTGGCAGTCCTCGTGGTGACAGTGCTAATGGTGACAGTGCTCTTGGTGGCAGTTCCCATGGGGACAGTACCGATGGTGACCTTGTGCATTGTTACAGTGCCCATGGTAACCGTGCTCACGGTGGTAGTGCACATCGTGACAGTGCCCATGGTGGTAGTTCACCTGGTGACAGTGCTAAATAGTGACAGTGCACATGCTGACAGTGCTCACGGTGATAGTGCCCATGGTGACAGTGCCCACGGTGATAATGGGTATTATTACAGTGTTCATCGTGACAGAGCCCAAGGTGGCAGTGGCCATGGTGACAGTGCCCACAATGACAGTGCCCATGGTAACAGTGCCGACAGTGACAGTGCCCATGGTGACACTTCTCACAGTGAATGTGCCCATGGGGACAGTTACCATGATGAGATTTCTCACGGTGATAGTGCCCGTTGTGACAGTGCTCACAGTGACAATGCCCATGGTGCCAGTGCCCATAGAGACATTCCGCACAGTCACATTTCTCACGGTGAAAGTGCCTATGGTGACACTGCACCTGGTGGCAGTGCAAAATGGTGACAGTGCCCATGGTGACATTGCTCATAGTGACTTTGCTTACAGTGATAGTCCTTACGGTGACAGTGTGCATAGTGACACTGCACACAGTTGCAGTGTTTATGGTGACAGTCTTCACGGTGATACTTTCCATGGTGATACTGCCCATGGTGACACTGCACATGGTGGCAGTGATAAATGGTGACAGTGCCCCTGTTGACAGTTCTCATGGTGACAGTGCACATGGTGACAACCCGTGCAGACTCTACTCATGGTGACAGTACTCACGGTGACAGTTCTCATGTTTGCAGTATCCATGGTGACAGTGCTCACAGTGATAGTGCCCATGGTGAGAGTGCCCATGATGACAGGGCCCATGGTGCCATTGCCTATGGTGACAGTGCTCATGGTAACAGTGCCCAAGGTGACAGTGACCATGGTGAGAGTGCTCACACTGATGGTGCCCATGGTGACAGTGCTCACGGTGCCTGTCTACATTGTGCCAGTACCCATGGCGACAGTGCTCATGGTGACAGTGACCACAGTGAGAGTGCTCATAGTGATAGTGCTCACGGTAATAGTGCTCATGGTGACAATGCAAATGGTGACAATACCATGGTGACAGTACTCATGTTGAAAATACCCATGGTGGCAGTTCTCATAGCGACAGATCTCATGGTGACAGTGCTCATAATAGCAGTGCCCAGGTGCCAGTGCTCGTAGTGACAGTGCTAATGGTGACAGTGCTCTTGGTGGCAGTTCCCATCGGGACAATACTGATGGTGACGCTGTACATTGTTACAGTGCCCATGGTAACCGTGCTCACGGTGATAGTGCACATCGTGACAGTGCCCATGGTGGTAGTTCACCTGGTGACAGTGCTAAATAGTGACAGTGCACGTGCTGACAGTGCTCACGGTGATAGTGCCCATGGTGACAGTGCACACGGTGATAATGGGCATTGTTACAGAGTTCATGGTGACAGCACACGGTGGCAGTGGCCATGGAGAGAGTGCCCACAATGACAGTGCACATGGTGACAGTGCTGACAGTGACAGTGCCCATGGTGACACTTCTAACGGTGACAGTCCCCATGGGGACAGTTAGCATGGTGAGATTTCTCACGGTGACAGTGCCCGTTGTGACAGTGCTCACAGTGACAATGCCCATGGTGCCAGTGCCCATAGAGTCATTCCGCATGGTCACATTTCTCACAGTGAAAGTGCCTATGGTGATATTAACCATGGTGACACTGCACATGGTGGCAGAGCAAAATGGTGACAGTGCCCATGGTGACATTGCTCATGGTGACTTTGCTTATGGTGATAGTCCTTACAGTGACAGTGCGCATGGTGACACTGCACACAGTGACAGTGTTCATGGTGACAGTGTTCACGGTGATAGTTCCCATGGTGAGATTGTCCATGGTAACAATGCCCATAGTCACAATTCTCATGGTGTAGTGCTCACAGTGACAGTGTCCATGGTGTCATGCCCATGGTGACAGTGCTCATGGTGACAGTGCTCATGTTGGCAGTGCCATAAATAACAGTGCTCATTGTGGCAGTGCTCATGGTGTCCGTGCTCATGGTGACAGTGCCCATGTTTACAGTGTTTATGGTGATAGATGTCACGGTGTCAGTGCCCACGGGGACAGTGCCAAGGCTGACAAAGCCCAGGGTGATACTTCCCATTGGGACAGTGCCCACGGTGACAGTGCCCATGGTGACAGCGCCCAGTGTGACAAGGCACATGGTGACAGTGCTCACGGTGACGGTGCCCATGGTGACAGTGCCGATGGTGAGAGTGCCATTAGTGACAGTGCTCATGGTGAAACTGCCCATGGGGACATCGCCCATGGTGATAGTGCTCATGGTGACAACCCCACGGTGACAGTGCCAATGTTGATAGTCCCCGTGGTGACAGGTCTTACATTGAATGTGACCATGGTGTCTGTGCTCATGGTGACAGTGCTCAAGGTTAGAGTCTCCATGTTGACAGTGCCGATGGTGACAATTCTCACGGTGACAGGGCCTAAGGTGAAAATTCTCATAGTGACAGTGTTCACGGTGACAGTGCCCATGGTGCTATTACCCATGGTGACAGTTCTCATAGTGAAACGGCCCATGGTGACACTGCACATGGTGGCAGTGCAAAATGGTTACAGTGTCCATGGTGCTATTGCTCATGGTGACATTGCTTACGGTGATAGTGTGTATGGTGAAACTGCACACAGTGACATTGCTCATGGTGACAGTGTTCACGGCGTTAGTTCCTATCGTGAATGTGACCTTGGGGACGGTGCCCATTGTCACAATTCTCATGGTGTAGTGCTCACGGTGACAGTGCCCATGGTGACAATACACAGGGTGACAGTATTCATGGTGACATTGCTCATGGTGAGAGTGCCCATGTTCACAACTGTCACGGTGATTGTTCCCATGGTGACAATACCCAGGGTAACAGAGCTGATGGTAAAAGTGTTCACGGTGACAGTGCCCATGATGACAGTACCTAAGGTGACAATTCCCATGGTGAGACTGCTCATAGACAGTGCCCAAGGTGACAATACCCAGCGTGTCCTGTCCATGGTGACAGTGATCATGGTGACACTTCTCATGAGGACAGTGCCATAAGTGACAGTGCTCATTGTGGCAGTGCTCATGGTGACCGTGCCCATGGTGACAGTGCCCATGGTGACAGTGCCTATGGTGATAGATATCATGGTGGCCGTGCCCAGGGTGACATTGCCCACGCTGACAAAGCCCATGGTGATACTTCCCATTGTGACAGTGCCCACGGTGGCAGAGCCCATGGTGACAGTGCCCAAGATCACAGTGTCCATGGTGAGAGTGCTAACGGTGACTGTGCCCATGGTGACAGCACCCAGTGTGAAAATGCCCATTGTGACAGTGCTCACGGTGACCATGCCGATGGTGATAGTGCCAATAGTGAGAGTGCTCATGGTGACACTGCCCATGGAGACACTGCCCATGGTGATAGTGCTCATCATGACAACCCCTCGGAGGCAGTGCCAATGGTGAGAGTCCCCGTGGTGACAGTTCTCACGGTGAAAGTGATCCTATTGATATTTCTCATGGTGACAGTGCTCTTGGTGACAGTGCTCAAGGTGATAGTCTGAATGTTGACAGTGCCCATGGTGACTCTTCTCACGGTGACAGTGCCTATGGTGATTATGCTCTTAGTGACAGTGCTCATGGTGACAGTGCCCATGGTGACAGTGACCACGGTGACTGTTCTCACCGTGGTAGTGCCCATGGTGACAGTGTTCATGATGACAGTCCGCATTAAGGCTGTGCCGTGGTGACAGTGCTCATGGTGATAGTTCTCACGGTGATAGTACGCACGTTGACAGTGCCAAAGGTGACAATACCCAGGTGATAGTAATCATGGTGAAAGTGCCCATGGTGGCAGTTCTCATACTGACAGTTCTTGTGACAGTGCTCATGGTGGCAGTGCTCGTGGTGACAGTGCTCTTGGTGACAGTGCTCATGGTGGCAGTGCCCATGGTGAGACTCCCGATGGTGACCCTGCCCATGGTGACAGTGCACATGGTCATGGTGCATCTGCTGGCAGTGCAAAATAGTGAGAGTGCCCATGATGATATTGCTCATGGTGATAGTGCCCATGGTGAGAGTGCCCATGGTTCCAGTGCTCATGGTGACAGTGCCCATTGGGACAGTGCCCCTGGTGACAGTGCACACCGTGAGAGTGCCCATGGTGTCTGTGCCCATGGTGACAGTTCTTATCATGAGAGTGTTCACGGTAGCAGTGTTCATGGTAATAGTGCTCACGGAGACATTGCCCACAATGAGAGTGCCCATGGTGAGAATACTGACTGTGAAAGTGCCCATGATGACTTTTCTCTCTGCGACAGTGCCCATGGGGACAGTTAGCACGGTGAGATTTCTCACAGTGATAGTGCACATGGTTTCAGTGCTAATAGTGAAAAGACCCACGGCGCCAGTGCCCATCATGGCATTGCTCACGATGATAGTACTCACGGTGACAGTGCCCATGGTGATATTACCCATGGTGACAGTACTCAGTGATCAAGTGCTCATGGTGACAGTGCCTAAGGTGATAGTGCACACGGTGGCAGTGCAAAATGGCGACAGTGCCCATGGGGACATTGCTTAATGTGATAGTCCTTGTGGTGACATTGCGCATGGTGACATTGCCCACCACGACAGTTCTCTTGTTGACAGTGCTCATGGTGATAGTGTCAATGTTGGAAGTGCCCATCGTGAAAGTGCCCATGGTGACAGTTCTTATGATGAGAGTGGTCAGAGTGGCAGTGCTCATGGTGAAAGTGCCCATGGTGACAGAGCCCACGGTGACAGTGTCCATAGTTATAGTGTCCACGGTGACAGTCCTAACAGTGAAATTGTCCATGGGGACACTGCCCATGGTGAAAGTGCCCATGGTCACAACACTCACGGTGATAGTGCTCACGGTGAGAGTGGCCATGGTGACAGTGACCACGGTGACACTTCTAATGGTGATACTGCCCATGATGACAGTGCTCATGGTGACAGTCCACATTGTGCCAGTGCCCAAGGTGACAGTGCTCATGGTGACAGTGCCCAAAGTCACAATACCCATGGTGACAGTGCCCAGGCTGACAGTTCTCAAGGTGATAGTGCCCATGGTGACAGTGCACATGGTGATACAGAGAATGGGGACAGTGCTTATGGTGACAGTGGTCATGGTTGCAGTACCCATGGTGATAGTGCTGAAACTGACAGTGCCCTTGGGGATAGTGCCCATGGTGAGTGTGCTCGTGTTAATAGTGCCCATGGTGGCAGTTCCCATTGTGAAAGTGCTCATGATGACAGTGCCCATGTTGGTAGTTCCCACGGTGACAGTGCTCATGGTGATAGTGACCATGTTAACAGTGCACATGGTGGCTGTGCCCTTGGTGACAGTGCCCATGATGACAGTATTCATGGTGACAGTGCTCACGGTGATAGTGCCCATGGTGAGAGTGCACATGGTGGTAGTCCACATGGTGGCAGTGAAAAATGGTGACAGTTCCCATGCTGACAGTTCTCATTGTGACAATGCACACGGTCACAACCGATGCTGACACTGATCATGGTAGCTGTACCCGTGGTGACAGTGCTCATGGTGATAGTGACCATGTTAACAGTGCCCATGGTGACACTCCCCATGGTGACAATGCCCATGATGACAGTGCCCATGGAGTCAGTGCCCACGGAGCCATTGCCTATGGTAACAGTGCTCACAGTGACAGTACCCATGGTAACAGTGACCACGGTGAGAGTGCTCATGGTGATAGAGGCTATGGTGACAGATCACACTGTGACAGTCCGCATTGTGCCAGTACCAATAGTGACAGTGCCCATGGTGACATTGACCACGGTGAGAGTGCTCACGGTGCTAGTGCTCACAGTAATAGTGCTCATGGTGACAGTGCCGACAGTGACGGTGCTCAAGGTGACAGTGCCTATGGTGATAGTGCCCATGGTGAGAGTCCGCCCATTGATAGTGCCCATGGTGGCAGTTCCCATTGTGAAAGTGCTCATGATGACATTGCCCATGTTGGTAGTTCCCATGGTGACAGTGCTCACGGTGATAGTGACCTTGGTAACTGTGCACATGGTGGCCGTGCCCTTGGTGACAGTGTCAATGATGACAGTACTCATGGTGACAGTTCCCATGGGGACAAGGCACAGGGTGGCAGTGAAAAATGGTGAAAGTGCCCATGTTGACAGTTCTCATGGTGACAGTGCACACGGTGACAACCCATGCAGACAGTACTCACGGTGACAGTTCTCATGGTTGCAGTACCCATGGTGACAGTGCTCACAGTGATACTGCCCATGGTGGCAGTGCCCATGGTGACAGTGCCCATGGTGACACTGCCCATGATGACAGTGCCCATGGTGAAAGTTCCCACGGCGCCATTGCCTATGGTGACTGTGCTCATGGTAACAGTGCCCATGGTGACAGTGACCATGGTGAGAGTGCTCACACTGATAGTGCCCATGGTGACAGGGCTCATGGTGCCAGGCCGCATTGTGCCAGTACCCATGGCGACAGTGGTCATGGTGACACTGACCACAGTGAGAGTGCTCACTGTGATAAAGCTCACGGTAATAGTGCTCATGGTGACAGTGCAAATGGTGACAATACACATGGTGACAGTACTCATGTTGAAAATACCCATGGTGGCAGTTCTCATGGTGACAGTGCTCATAATAGCAGTGCCCAAGGTGGCAGTCCTCGTGGTGACAGTGCTAATGGTGACAGTGCTCTTGGTGGCAGTTCCCATGGGGACAGTACCGATGGTGACCTTGTGCATTGTTACAGTGCCCATGGTAACCGTGCTCACGGTGGTAGTGCACATCGTGACAGTGCCCATGGTGGTAGTTCACCTGGTGACAGTGCTAAATAGTGACAGTGCACATGCTGACAGTGCTCACGGTGATAGTGCCCATGGTGACAGTGCCCACGGTGATAATGGGTATTATTACAGTGTTCATCGTGACAGAGCCCAAGGTGGCAGTGGCCATGGTGACAGTGCCCACAATGACAGTGCCCATGGTAACAGTGCCGACAGTGACAGTGCCCATGGTGACACTTCTCACAGTGAATGTGCCCATGGGGACAGTTACCATGATGAGATTTCTCACGGTGATAGTGCCCGTTGTGACAGTGCTCACAGTGACAATGCCCATGGTGCCAGTGCCCATAGAGACATTCCGCACAGTCACATTTCTCACGGTGAAAGTGCCTATGGTGACACTGCACCTGGTGGCAGTGCAAAATGGTGACAGTGCCCATGGTGACATTGCTCATAGTGACTTTGCTTACAGTGATAGTCCTTACGGTGACAGTGTGCATAGTGACACTGCACACAGTTGCAGTGTTTATGGTGACAGTCTTCACGGTGATACTTTCCATGGTGATAGTGCCCATGGTGACACTGCACATGGTGGCAGTGATAAATGGTGACAGTGCCCCTGTTGACAGTTCTCATGGTGACAGTGCACATGGTGACAACCCGTGCAGACTGTACTCATGGTGACAGTACTCACGGTGACAGTTCTCATGTTTGCAGTATCAATGGTGACAGTGCTCACAGTGATAGTGCCCATGGTGAGAGTGCCCATGATGACAGGGCCCATGGTGCCATTGCCTATGGTGACAGTGCTCATGGTAACAGTGCCCAAGGTGACAGTGACCATGGTGAGAGTGCTCACACTGATGGTGCCCATGGTGACAGTGCTCACGGTGCCTGTCTACATTGTGCCAGTACCCATGGCGACAGTGCTCATGGTGACAGTGACCACAGTGAGAGTGCTCATAGTGATAGTGCTCACGGTAATAGTGCTCATGGTGACAATGCAAATGGTGACAATACCATGGTGACAGTACTCATGTTGAAAATACCCATGGTGGCAGTTCTCATAGCGACAGATCTCATGGTGACAGTGCTCATAATAGCAGTGCCCAGGTGCCAGTGCTCGTAGTGACAGTGCTAATGGTGACAGTGCTCTTGGTGGCAGTTCCCATCGGGACAATACTGATGGTGACGCTGTACATTGTTACAGTGCCCATGGTAACCGTGCTCACGGTGATAGTGCACATCGTGACAGTGCCCATGGTGGTAGTTCACCTGGTGACAGTGCTAAATAGTGACAGTGCACGTGCTGACAGTGCTCACGGTGATAGTGCCCATGGTGACAGTGCACACGGTGATAATGGGCATTGTTACAGAGTTCATGGTGACAGCACACGGTGGCAGTGGCCATGGAGAGAGTGCCCACAATGACAGTGCACATGGTGACAGTGCTGACAGTGACAGTGCCCATGGTGACACTTCTAACGGTGACAGTCCCCATGGGGACAGTTAGCATGGTGAGATTTCTCACGGTGACAGTGCCCGTTGTGACAGTGCTCACAGTGACAATGCCCATGGTGCCAGTGCCCATAGAGTCATTCCGCATGGTCACATTTCTCACAGTGAAAGTGCCTATGGTGATATTAACCATGGTGACACTGCACATGGTGGCAGAGCAAAATGGTGACAGTGCCCATGGTGACATTGCTCATGGTGACTTTGCTTATGGTGATAGTCCTTACAGTGACAGTGCGCATGGTGACACTGCACACAGTGACAGTGTTCATGGTGACAGTGTTCACGGTGATAGTTCCCATGGTGAGATTGTCCATGGTAACAATGCCCATAGTCACAATTCTCATGGTGTAGTGCTCACAGTGACAGTGTCCATGGTGTCATGCCCATGGTGACAGTGCTCATGGTGACAGTGCTCATGTTGGCAGTGCCATAAATAACAGTGCTCATTGTGGCAGTGCTCATGGTGTCCGTGCTCATGGTGACAGTGCCCATGTTTACAGTGTTTATGGTGATAGATGTCACGGTGTCAGTGCCCACGGGGACAGTGCCAAGGCTGACAAAGCCCAGGGTGATACTTCCCATTGGGACAGTGCCCACGGTGACAGTGCCCATGGTGACAGCGCCCAGTGTGACAAGGCACATGGTGACAGTGCTCACGGTGACGGTGCCCATGGTGACAGTGCCGATGGTGAGAGTGCCATTAGTGACAGTGCTCATGGTGAAACTGCCCATGGGGACATCGCCCATGGTGATAGTGCTCATGGTGACAACCCCACGGTGACAGTGCCAATGTTGATAGTCCCCGTGGTGACAGGTCTTACATTGAATGTGACCATGGTGTCTGTGCTCATGGTGACAGTGCTCAAGGTTAGAGTCTCCATGTTGACAGTGCCGATGGTGACAATTCTCACGGTGACAGGGCCTAAGGTGAAAATTCTCATAGTGACAGTGTTCACGGTGACAGTGCCCATGGTGCTATTACCCATGGTGACAGTTCTCATAGTGAAACGGCCCATGGTGACACTGCACATGGTGGCAGTGCAAAATGGTTACAGTGTCCATGGTGCTATTGCTCATGGTGACATTGCTTACGGTGATAGTGTGTATGGTGAAACTGCACACAGTGACATTGCTCATGGTGACAGTGTTCACGGCGTTAGTTCCTATCGTGAATGTGACCTTGGGGACGGTGCCCATTGTCACAATTCTCATGGTGTAGTGCTCACGGTGACAGTGCCCATGGTGACAATACACAGGGTGACAGTATTCATGGTGACATTGCTCATGGTGAGAGTGCCCATGTTCACAACTGTCACGGTGATTGTTCCCATGGTGACAATACCCAGGGTAACAGAGCTGATGGTAAAAGTGTTCACGGTGACAGTGCCCATGATGACAGTACCTAAGGTGACAATTCCCATGGTGAGACTGCTCATAGACAGTGCCCAAGGTGACAATACCCAGCGTGTCCTGTCCATGGTGACAGTGATCATGGTGACACTTCTCATGAGGACAGTGCCATAAGTGACAGTGCTCATTGTGGCAGTGCTCATGGTGACCGTGCCCATGGTGACAGTGCCCATGGTGACAGTGCCTATGGTGATAGATATCATGGTGGCCGTGCCCAGGGTGACATTGCCCACGCTGACAAAGCCCATGGTGATACTTCCCATTGTGACAGTGCCCACGGTGGCAGAGCCCATGGTGACAGTGCCCAAGATCACAGTGTCCATGGTGAGAGTGCTAACGGTGACTGTGCCCATGGTGACAGCACCCAGTGTGAAAATGCCCATTGTGACAGTGCTCACGGTGACCATGCCGATGGTGATAGTGCCAATAGTGAGAGTGCTCATGGTGACACTGCCCATGGAGACACTGCCCATGGTGATAGTGCTCATCATGACAACCCCTCGGAGGCAGTGCCAATGGTGAGAGTCCCCGTGGTGACAGTTCTCACGGTGAAAGTGATCCTATTGATATTTCTCATGGTGACACTGCTCTTGGTGACAGTGCTCAAGGTGATAGTCTGAATGTTGACAGTGCCCATGGTGACTCTTCTCACGGTGACAGTGCCTATGGTGATTATGCTCTTAGTGACAGTGCTCATGGTGACAGTGCCCATGGTGACAGTGACCACGGTGACTGTTCTCACCGTGGTAGTGCCCATGGTGACAGTGTTCATGATGACAGTCCGCATTAAGGCTGTGCCCACGGTGACACTGCTCATGGTGATAGTTCTCACGGTGATAGTACGCACGGTGACAGTGCCAAAGGTGACAATACCCAGGTGATAGTAATCATGGTGAAAGTGCCCATGGTGGCAGATCTCATACTGACAGTTCTTGTGACAGTGCTCATGGTGGCAGTGCTCGTGGTGACAGTGCTCTTGGTGACAGTGCTCATGGTGGCAGTGCCCATGGTGAGACTCCCGATGGTGACACTGCCCATGGTGACAGTGCACATGGTCATGGTGCATCTGGTGGCAGTGCAAAATAGTGAGAGTGCCCATGATGATATTGCTCACGGTGATAGTGCCCATGGTGAGAGTGCCCATGGTTCCAGTGCTCATGGTGACAGTGCCCATTGTGACAGTGGCCCTGGTGACAGTGCACACCGTGAGATTGCGCATGGTGTCTGTGCCCATGGTGACAGTTCTTATCATGAGAGTGTTCACGGTAGCAGTGTTCATGGTAATAGTGCTCACGGAGACATTGCCCACAATGAGAGTGCCCATGGTGAGAATACTGACTGTGAAAGTGCCCATGATGACTTTTCTCTCTGCGACAGTGCCCATGGGGACAGTTAGCACGGTGAGATTTCTCACAGTGATAGTGCACATGGTTTCAGTGCTAATAGTGAAAAGACCCACGGCGCCAGTGCCCATCATGGCATTGCTCACGGTGATAGTTCTCACGGTGACAGTGCCCATGGTGATATTACCCATGGTGACAGTACTCAGTGATCAAGTGCTCATGGTGACAGTGCCTAAGGTGATAGTGCACACGGTGGCAGTGCAAAATGGCGACAGTGCCCATGGGGACATTGCTTAATGTGATAGTCCTTGTGGTGACATTGCGCATGGTGACATTGCCCACCACGACAGTTCTCTTGTTGACAGTGCTCATGGTGATAGTGCCAATGTTGGAAGTGCCCATCGTGAAAGTGCCCATGGTGACAGTTCTTATGATGAGAGTGGTCAGAGTGGCAGTGCTCATGGTGAAAGTGCCCATGGTGACAAAGCCCACGGTGACAGTGTCCATAGTTATAGTGTCCACGGTGACAGTCCTAACAGTGAAATTGTCCATGGGGACACTGCCCATGGTGAAAGTGCCCATGGTCACAACACTCACAGTGATAGTGCTCACGGTGAGAGTGGCCATGGTGACAGTGACCACGGTGACAGTTCTAATGGTGATCCTGCCCATGATGACAGTCCTCATGGTGACAGTCGACATTGTGCCAGTGCCCAAGGTGACAGTGCTCATGGTGACAGTGCCCAAAGTCACAATACCCATGGTGACAGTGCCCAGGCTGACAGATCTCAAGGTGATAGTGCCCATGGTGACAGTGCACATGGTGATACAGAGAATGGGGACAGTGCTTATGGTGACAGTGGTCATGGTTGCAGTACCCATGGTGATAGTGCTGAAACTGACAGTGCCCTTGGGGATAGTGCCCATGGTGAGTGTGCTCGTGTTAATAGTGCCCATGGTGGCAGTTCCCATTGTGAAAGTGCTCATGATGACAGTGCCCATGATGGTAGTTCCCATGGTGACAGTGCTCATGGTGATAGTGACCATGTTAACAGTGCACATGGTGGCTGTGCCCTTGGTGACAGTGCCCATGATGACAGTATTCATGGTGACAGTGCTCACGGTGATAGTGACCATGGTGAGAGTGCACATGGTGGTAGTCCACATGGTGGCAGTGAAAAATGGTGACAGTTCCCATGCTGACAGTTCTCATTGTGACCATGCACACGGTCACAACCGATGCTGACACTGCTCATGGTAGCTGTACCCGTGGTGACAGTGCTCATGGTGATAGTGACCATGTTAACAGTGCCCATGGTGACACTGCCCATGGTGACAATGCCCATGATGACAGTGCCCATGGAGTCAGTGCCCACGGAGCCATTGCCTATGGTAACAGTGCTCACAGTGACAGTACCCATGGTAACAGTGACCACGGTGAGAGTGCTCATGGTGATAGTGGCTATGGTGACAGATCACACTGTGACAGTCCGCATTGTGCCAGTACCAATAGTGACAGTGCCCATGGTGACATTGACCACGATGAGAGTGCTCACGGTGCTAGTGCTCACAGTAATAGTGCTCATGGTGACAGTGCCGACAGTGACGGTGCTCACGGTGACAGTGCCTATGGTGATAGTGCCCATGGTGAGAGTCCGCCCATTGATAGTGCCCATGGTGGCAGTTCCCATTGTGAAAGTGTTCATGATGACATTGCCCATGTTGGTAGTTCCCATGGTGACAGTGCTCACGGTGATAGTGACCTTGGTAACTGTGCACATGGTGGCCGTGCCCTTGGTGACAGTGCCAATGATGACAGTAATCATGGTGACAGTTCCCATGGGGACAAGGCACAGGGTGGCGGTGAAAAATGGTGAAAGTGCCCATGTTGACAGTTCTCATGGTGACAGTGCACACGGTGACAACCCATGCAGACAGTACTCACGGTGACAGTTCTCATGGTTGCAGTACCCATGGTGACAGTGCTCACAGTGATACTGCCCATGGTGGCAGTGCCCATGGTGACAGTGCCCATGGTGACACTGCCCATGATGACAGTGCCCATGGTGAAAGTTCCCACGGCGCCATTGCCTATGGTGACTGTGCTCATGGTAACAGTGCCCATGGTGACAGTGACCATGGTGAGAGTGCTCACACTGATAGTGCCCATGGTGACAGGGCTCATGGTGCCAGGCCGCATTGTGCCAGTACCCATGGCAACAGTGGTCATGGTGACACTGACCACAGTGAGAGTGCTCACTGTGATAGAGCTCACGGTAACAGTGCTCATGGTGACAGTGCAAATGGTGACAATACCCATGGTGACAGTACTCATGTTGAAAATACCCATGGTGGCAGTTCTCATGGTGACAGTGCTCATAATAGCAGTGCCCAAGGTGGCAGTCCTCGTGGTGACAGTGCTAATGGTGACAGTGCTCTTGGTGGCAGTTCCCATGGGGACAGTACCGATGGTGACCCTGTGCATTGTTACAGTGCCCATGGTAACCGTGCTCACGGTGGTAGTGCACATTGTGACAGTGCCCATGGTAGTAGTTCACCTGGTGACAGTGCTAAATAGTGACAGTGCTCATGCTGACAGTGCTCACGATGATAGTGCCCATGGTGACAGTGCCCACGGTGATAATGTGTATTATTACAGTGTTCATCGTGACAGAGACCAAGGTGGCAGTGGCCATGGTGACAGTGCCCACAATGACAGTGCCCATGGTAACAGTGCCGACAGTGACAGTGCCCATGGTGACACTTCTCACAGTGAATGTTCCCATGGGGACAGTTACCATGATGAGATTTCTCACGGTGATAGTGCCCGTTGTGACAGTGCTCACAGTGACAATGCCCATGGTGCCAGTGCCCATAGAGACATTCCGCACGGTCACATTTCTCACGGTGAAAGTGCCTATGGTGACACTGCACCTGGTGGCAGTGCAAAATGGTGACAGTGCCCATGGTGACATTGCTCATAGTGACTTTGCTTACAGTGATAGTCCTTACGGTGACAGTGTGCATGGTGACACTGCACACAGTTGCAGTGTTTATGGTGACAGTCTTCACGGTGATACTTTCCATGGTGATAGTGCCCATCGTGACACTGCACATGGTGGCAGTGATAAATGGTGACAGTGCCCCTGTTGACAGTTCTCATGGTGAGAGTGCACATGGTGACAACCCGTGCAGACTGTACTCATGGTGACAGTACTCACGGTGACAGTTCTCATGTTTGCAGTATCCATGGTGACAGTGGTCACAGTGATAGTGCCCATGGTGAGAGTGCCCATGATGACAGGGCCCATGGTGCCATTGCCTATGGTGACAGTGCCCATGGTAACAGTGCCCAAGGTGACAGTGACCATGGTGAGAGTGCTCACACTGATGGTGCCCATGGTGACAGTGCTCACGGTGCCTGTCTACATTGTGCCAGTACCCATGGCGACAGTGCTCATGGTGACAGTGACCATAGTGAGAGTGCTCATAGTGATAGTGCTCACGGTAATAGTGCTCATGGTGACAATGCAAATGGTGACAATACCATGGTGACAGTACTCATGTTGAAAATACCCATGGTGGCAGTTCTCATAGCGACAGATCTCATGGTGACAGTGCTCATAATAGCAGTGCCCAGGTGCCAGTGCTCGTGGTGAAAGTGCTAATGGTGACAGTGCTCTTGGTGGCAGTTCCCATCGGGACAATACTAATGGTGACGCTGTGCATTGTTACAGTGCCCATGGTAACCGTGCTCACGGTGATAGTGCACATCGTGACAGCGCCCATGGTGGTAGTTCACCTGGTGACAGTGCTAAATAGTGACAGTGCACGTGCTGACAGTGCTCACGGTGATAGTGCCCATGGTGACAGTGTACACGGTGATAATGGGCATTGTTACAGATTTCATGGTGACAGCACATGGTGGCAGTGGCCATGGAGACAGTGCCCACAATGACAGTGCCCATGGTGACAGTGCCGACAGTGACAGTGCCCATGGTGACACTTCTCACGGTGACAGTGCCCATGGGGACAGTTAGCATGGTGAGATTTCTCACGGTGACAGTGCCCGTTGTGACAGTGCTCACAGTGACAATGCCCATGGTGCCAGTGCCCATAGAGTCATTCCGCACAGTCTCATTTCTCACTGTGAAAGTGCCTATGGTGATATTAACCATGGTGACACTGCACATGGTGGCAGAGCAAAATGGTGACAGTGCCCATGGTGACATTGCTCATGGTGACTTTCCTTATGGTGATAGTCCTTACAGTGACAGTGTGCATGGTGACACTGCACACAGTGACAGTGTTCATGGTGACAGTGTTCACAGTGATAGTTCCCATGGTGAGATTGTCCATGGTAACAGTGCCCATAGTCACAATTCTCATGGTGTAGTGCTCACAGTGACAGTGCCCATGGTGTCATGCCCATGGTGACAGTGCTCATGGTGACAGTGCTCATGTTGGCAGTGCCATAAATAACAGTGCTCATTGTGGCACTGCTCATGGTGTCCGTGCTCATGGTGACAGTGCCCATGTTTACAGTGTTTATGGTGATAGATGTCACGGTGTCAGTGCCCACAGGGACAGTGCCAAGGCTGACAAAGCCCAGGGTGATACTTCCCATTGGGACAGTGCCCACGGTGACAGTGCCCATGGTGACAGCGCCCAGTGTGACAAGGCTCATGGTGACAGTGCTCACGGTGACGGTGCCCATGGTGACAGTGCCGATGGTGAGAGTGCCATTAGTGACAGTGCTCATGGTGAAACTGCCCATGGAGACATCGCCCATGGTGATAGTGCTCGTGGTGACAACCCCACGGTGACAGTGCCAATGTTGATAGTCCCCGTGGTGACAGGTCTTACATTGAATGTGACCATGGTGTCTGTGCTCATGGTGACAGTGCTCAAGGTTATAGTCTCCATGTTGACAGTGCCGATGGTGACAATTCTCACGGTGACAGGGCCTATGGTGAAAATTCACATAGTGACAGTGTTCACGGTGAGAGTGCCCATGGTGCTATTACCCATGGTGACAGTTCTCATAGTGAAACTGCCCATGGTGACACTGCACATGGTGGCAGTGCAAAATGGAGACAGTGTCCACGGTGATATTGCTCATGGTGACATTGCTTACGGTGATAGTGTGTATGGTGAAACTGCACACAGTGATATTGCTCATGGTGACAGTGTTCACGGCGTTAGTTCCTATCGTGAATGTGACCATGGGGACAGTGCCCATTGTCACAATTCTCATGGTGTAGTGCTCACGGTGACAGTGTCCATGGTGACAATACACAGTGTGACACTATTCATGGTGACATTGCTCATGGTGAGAGTGCCCATGTTCACAACTGTCACGGTGATAGTTCCCATGGTGACAATACCCAGGGTAACAGAGCTGATGGTAAAAGTGTTCACGGTGACAGTGCCCATGATGACAGTACCTAAGGTGACAATTCCCATGGTGAGACTGCTCATAGACAGTGCCCATGGTGACAATACCCAGCGTGTCCTGTCCATGGTGACAGTGATCATGGTGACACTTCTCATGAGGACAGTGCCATAAGTGACAGTGCTCATTGTGGCAGTGCTCATGGTGACTGTGCTCATGGTGACAGTGCCCATGGTGACAGTGCCTATGGTGATAGATATCATGGTGGCTGTGCCCAGGGTGACATTGCCCACGGTGACAAAGCCCATGGTGATACTTCCCATTGTGACAGTGCCCACGGTGGCAGAGCCCATGGTGACAGTGCCCAAGATCACAGTGTCCATGGTGAGAGTGCTAACGGTGACTGTGCCCATGGTGACAGCACCCAGTGTGACAATGCCCATTGTGACAGTGCTCACGGTGACCATGCTGATGGTGTTAGTGCCAATAGTGAGAGTGCTCACGGTGACACTGCCCATGGAGACACTGCCCATGGTGATAGTGCTCATCATGACAACCCCTCGGAGGCAGTGCCAATGGTGAGAGTCCCCGTGGTGACAGTTCTCACGGTGAAAGTGATCCTATTGATATTTCTCATGGTGACAGTGCTCTTGGTGACAGTGCTCAAGGTGATAGTCCGAATATTGACAGTGCCCATGGTGACTCTTCTCACGGTGACAGTGCCTATGGTGATTATGCTCTTAGTGACAGTGCTCATGGTGACAGTGACCACGGTGACAGTGTCCACGGTGAATGTTCTCACCATGGTAGTGCCCATGGTGACAGTTTTCATGATGACAGTCCGCATTAAGGCTGTGCCCACGGTGACACTGCTCATGGTGATAGTTCTCACGGTGATAGTACGCACGGTGACAGTGCCAAAGGTGACAATACCCAGGTGATAGTAATCATGGTGAAAGTGCCCATGGTGGCAGTTCTCATACTGACAGTTCTTGTGACAGTGCTCATGGTGGCAGTGCTCGTGGTGACAGTGCTCTTGGTGACAGTGCTCATGGTGGCAGTGCCCATGGTGAGACTCCCGATGGTGTCACTGCCCATGGTGACAGTGCACATGGTCATGGTGCATCTGCTGGCAGTGCAAAATAGTGAGAGTGCCCATGATGATATTGCTCATGGTGATAGTGCCCATGGTGAGAGTGCCCATGGTTCCAGTGCTCATGGTGACAGTGCCCATTGTGACAGTGCCCCTGGTGACAGTGCACACCGTGAGAGTGCCCATGGTGTCTGTGCCCATGGTGACAGTTCTTATCATGAGAGTGTTCACGGTAGCAGTGTTCATGGTAATAGTGCTCACGGAGACATTGCCCACAATGAGAGTGCCCATGGTGAGAATACTGACTGTGAAAGTGCCCATGATGACTTTTCTCTCTGCGACAGTGCCCATGGGGACAGTTAGCACGGTGAGATTTCTCACAGTGATAGTGCACATGGTTTCAGTGCTAATAGTGAAAAGACCCACGGCGCCAGTGCCCATCATGGCATTGCTCACGGTGATAGTTCTCAAGGTGACAGTGCCCATGGTGATATTACCCATGGTGACAGTACTCAGTGATCAAGTGCTCATGGTGACAGCGCCTAAGGTGATAGTGCACACGGTGGCAGTGCAAAATGGCGACAGTGCCCATGGGGACATTGCTTAATGTGATAGTCCTTGTGGTGACATTGCACATGGTGACATTGCCCACCACGACAGTTCTCTTGTTGACAGTGCTCATGGTGATAGTGCCAATGTTGGAAGTGCCCATCGTGAAAGTGCCCATGGTGACAGTTCTTATGATGAGAGTGGTCAGAGTGGCAGTGCTCATGGTGAAAGTGCCCATGGTGACAGAGCCCACGGTGACAGTGTCCATAGTTATAGTGTCCATGGTGACAGTCCTAACAGTGAAATTGTCCATGGGGACACTGCCCATGGTGAAAGTGCCCATGGTCACAACACTCACGGTGATAGTGCTCACGGTGAGAGTGGCCATGGTGACAGTGACCACGGTGACACTTCTAATGGTGATACTGCCCATGATGACAGTGCTCATGGTGACAGTCCACATTGTGCCAGTGCCCAAGGTGACAGTGCTCATGGTGACAGTGCCCAAAGTCACAATACCCATGGTGACAGTGCCCAGGCTGACAGTTCTCAAGGTGATAGTGCCCATGGTGACAGTGCACATGGTGATACAGAGAATGGGGACAGTGCTTATGGTGACAGTGGTCATGGTTGCAGTACCCATGGTGATAGTGCTGAAACTGACAGTGCCTTGGGGATAGTGCCCATGGTGAGTGTGCTCGTGTTAATAGTGCCCATGGTGGCAGTTCCCATTGTGAAAGTGCTCATGATGACAGTGCCCATGTTGGTAGTTCCCATGGTGACAGTGCTCATGGTGATAGTGACCATGTTAACAGTGCACATGGTGGCTGTGCCCTTGGTGACAGTGCCCATGATGACAGTATTCATGGTGACAGTGCTCACGGTGATAGTGCCCATGGTGAGAGTGCACATGGTGGTAGTCCACATGGTGGCAGTGAAAAATGGTGACAGTTCCCATGCTGACAGTTCTCATTGTGACAATGCACACGGTCACAACCGATGCTGACACTGATCATGGTAGCTGTACCCGTGGTGACAGTGCTCATGGTGATAGTGACCATGTTAACAGTGCCCATGGTGACACTGCCCATGGTGACAATGCCCATGATGACAGTGCCCATGGAGTCAGTGCCCACGGAGCCATTGCCTATGGTAACAGTGCTCACAGTGACAGTACCCATGGTAACAGTGACCACGGTGAGAGTGCTCATGGTGATAGTGGCTATGGTGACAGATCACACTGTGACAGTCCGCATTGTGACAGTACCAATAGTGACAGTGCCCATGGTGACATTGACCACGGTGAGAGTGCTCACGGTGCTAGTGCTCACAGTAATAGTGCTCATGGTGACAGTGCCAACAGTGACGGTGCTCACGGTGACAGTGCCCATTGTGATAGTGCCCATGGTGAGAGTCCGCCCATTGATAGTGCCCATGGTTGCAGTTCCCATTGTGAAAGTGCTCATGATGACATTGCCCATGTTGGTAGTTCCCATGGTGACAGTGCTCACGGTGATAGTGACCTTGGTAACTGTGCACATGGTGGCCGTGCCCTTGGTGACAGTGCCAATGATGACAGTACTCATGGTGACAGTTCTCATGGTAATAGTTCCCATGGGGACAAGGCACAGGTTGGCAGTGAAAAATGGTGAAAGTGCCCATGTTGACAGTTCTCATGGTGGCAGTGCACACGGTGACAACCCATGCAGACAGTACTCACGGTGACAGTTCTCATGGTTGCAGTACCCATGGTGACAGTGCCCATGGTGACACTGCCCATGATGACAGTGCCCATGGTGAAAGTTCCCACGGCGCCATTGCCTATGATGACAGTGCTCATGGTAACAGTGCCCATGGTACAGTGACCATGGTGAGAGTGCTCACACTGATAGTGCCCATGGTGACAGGGCTCATGGTGCCAGGCCGCATTGTGCCAGTACCCATGGCGACAGTGGTCATGGTGACACTGACCACAGTGAGAGTGCTCACTGTGATAGGGCTCACGGTAATAGTGCTCATGGTGACAGTGCAAATGGTGACAATACCCATGGTGACAGTACTCATGTTGAAAATTCCCATGGTGGCAGTTCTCATGGTGACAGTGCTCATAATAGCAGTGCCCAAGGTGGCAGTCCTCGTGGTGACAGTGCTAATGGTGACAGTGCTCTTGGTGGCAGTTCCCATGGGGACAGTACCGATGGTGACCCTGTGCATTGTTACAGTGCCCATGGTAACCGTGCTCACGGTGGTAGTGCACATCGTGACAGTGCCCATGGTGGTAGTTCACCTGGTGACAGTGCTAAATAGTGACAGTGCACATGCTGACAGTGCTCACGGTGATAGTGCCCATGGTGACAGTGCCCACGGTGATAATGGGTATTATTACAGTGTTCATCGTGACTGAGCCCAAGGTGGCAGTGGCCATGGTGACAGTGCCCACAATGACAGTGCCCATGGTAACAGTGCCGACAGTGACAGTGCCCATGGTGACACTTCTCACAGTGAATGTGCCCATGGGGACAGTTACCATGATGAGATTTCTCACGGTGATAGTGCCCGTTGTGACAGTGCTCACAGTGACAATGCCCATGGTGCCAGTGCCCATAGAGACATTCCACACGGTCACATTTCTCACGGTGAAAGTGCCTATGGTGACACTGCACCTGGTGGCAGTGCAAAATGGTGACAGTGCCCATGGTGACATTGCTCATAGTGACTTTGCTTACAGAGATAGTCCTTACGGTGACAGTGTGCATGGTGACACTGCACACAGTTGCAGTGTTTATGGTGACAGTCTTCACGGTGATACTTTCCATGGTGATAGTGCCCATGGTGACACTGCACATGGTGGCAGTGATAAATGGTGAGAGTGCCCCTGTTGACAGTTCTCATGGTGAGAGTGCACATGGTGACAACCCGTGCAGACTGTACTCACGGTGACAGTTCTCATGTTTGCAGTATCCATGGTGACAGTGCTCACAGTGATAGTGCCCATGGTGAGAGTGCCCATGATGACAGGGCCCATGGTGCCATTGCCTATGGTGACAGTGCTCATGGTAACAGTGCCCAAGGTGACAGTGACCATGGTGAGAGTGCTCACACTGATGGTGCCCATGGTGACAGTGCTCACGGTGCCTGTCTACATTGTGCCAGTACCCATGGCGACAGTGCTCATGGTGACAGTGACCACAGTGAGAGTGCTCATAGTGATAGTGCTCACGGTAATAGTGCTCATGGTGACAATGCAAATGGTGACAATACCATGGTGACAGTACTCATGTTGAAAATACCCATGGTGGCAGTTCTCATAGCGACAGATCTCATGGTGACAGTGCTCATAATAGCAGTGCCCAGGTGCCAGTGCTCGTGGTGAAAGTGCTAATGGTGACAGTGCTCTTGGTGGCAGTTCCCATCGGGACAATACTGATGGTGACGCTGTGCATTGTTACAGTGCCCATGGTAACCGTGCTCACGGTGATAGTGCACATCGTGACAGCGCCCATGGTGGTAGTTCACCTGGTGACAGTTCTAAATAGTGACAGTGCACGTGCTGACAGTGCTCACGGTGATAGTGCCCATGGTGACAGTGCACACGGTGATAATGGGCATTGTTACAGAGTTCATGGTGACAGCACACGGTGGCAGTGGCCATGGAGACAGTGCCCACAATGACAGTGCCCATGGTGACAGTGCCGACAGTGACAGTGCCCATGGTGACACTTCTCACGGTGACAGTGCCCATGGGGACAGTTAGCATGGTGAGATTTCTCACGGTGACATTGCCCGTTGTGACAGTGCTCACAGTGACAATGCCCATGGTGCCAGTGCCCATAGAGTCATTCCGCACGGTCTCATTTCTCACAGTGAAAGTGCCTATGGTGATATTAACCATGGTGACACTGCACATGGTGGCAGAGCAAAATGGTGACAGTGCCCATGGTGACATTGCTCATGGTGACTTTCCTTATGGTGATAGTCCTTACAGTGACAGTGCGCATGGTGACACTGCACACAGTGACAGTGTTCATGGTGACAGTGTTCACAGTGATAGTTCCCATGGTGAGATTGTCCATGGTAACAGTGCCCATAGTCACAATTCTCATGGTGTAGTGCTCACAGTGACAGTGCCCATGGTGTCATGCCCATGGTGACAGTGCTCATGGTGACAGTGCTCATGTTGGCAGTGCCATAAATAACAGTGCTCATTGTGGCAGTGCTCATGGTGTCCGTGCTCATGGTGACAGTGCCCATGTTTACAGTGTTTATGGTGATAGATGTCACGGTGTCAGTGCCCACGGGGACAGTGCCAAGGCTGACAAAGCCCAGGGTGATACTTCCCATTGGGACAGTGCCCACGGTGACAGTGCCCATGGTGACAGCGCCCAGTGTGACAAGGCTCATGGTGACAGTGCTCACGGTGATGGTGCCCATGGTGACAGTGCCGATGGTGAGAGTGCCATTAGTTACAGTGCTCATGGTGAAACTGCCCACGGAGACATCGCCCATGGTGATAGTGCTCATGGTGACAACCCCACGGTGACAGTGTCAATGTTGATAGTCCCCGTGGTGACAGGTCTTACATTGAATGTGACCATGGTGTCTGTGCTCATGGTGACAGTGCTCAAGGTTATAGTCTCCATGTTGAGGTGCCGATGGTGACAATTCTCACGGTGACAGGGCCTATGTTGAAAATTCTCATAGTGACAGTGTTCACGGTGACAGTGCCCATGGTGCTATTACCCATGGTGACAGTTCTCATAGTGAAACTGCCCATGGTGACACTGCACATGGTGGCAGTGCAAAATGGTGACAGTGTCCATGGTGATATTGCTCATGGTGACATTGCTTACGGTGATAGTGTGTATGGTGAAACTGCACACAGTGACATTGCTCATGGTGACAGTGTTCACGGTGTTAGTTCCTATCGTGAATGTGACCTTGGGGACAGTGCCCATTGTCACAATTCTCATGGTGTAGTGCTCACGGTGACAGTGCCCATGGTGACAATACACAGGGTGACACTATTCATGGTGACATTGCTCATGGTGAGAGTGCCCATGTTCACAACTGTCACGGTGATAGTTCCCATGGTGACAATACCCAGGGTAACTGAGCTGATGGTAAAAGTGTTCACGGTGACAGTGCCCATGATGACAGTACCTAAGGTGACAACTCCCATGGTGAGACTGCTCATAGACAGTGCCCATGGTGACAGTACCCAGCGTGTCCTGTCCATGGTGACAGTGATCATGGTGACACTTCTCATGAGGACAGTGCCATAAGTTACAGTGCTCATTGTGGCAGTGCTCATGGTGACCGTGCTCATGGTGACAGTGCCATGGTGACAGTGCCTATGGTGATAGATATCATGGTGGCCGTGCCCAGGGTGACATTGCCCACGGTGACAAAGCCCATGGTGATACTTCCCATTGTGACAGTGCCAACGGTGGCAGAGCCCATGGTGACAGTGCCCAAGATCACAGTGCCCATGGTGAGGGTGCTAACGGTGACTCTGCCCATGGTGACAGCACCCAGTGTGACAATGCCCATTGTGACAGTGCTCACGGTGACCATGCCGATGGTGATAGTGCCAATAGTGAGAGTGCTCACGGTGACACTGCCCATGGAGACACTGCCCATGGTGATAGTGCTCATCATGACAACCCCTCGGAGGCAGTGCCAATGGTGAGAGTCCCCGTGGTGACAGTTCTCACGGTGAAAGTGATCCTATTGATATTTCTCATGGTGACAGTGCTCTTGGTGACAGTGCTCAAGGTGATAGTCTGAATGTTGACAGTGCCCATGGTGACTCTTCTCACGGTGACAGTGCCTATGGTGATTATGCTCTTAGTGACAGTACTCATGGTGACAGTGCCCATGGTGACAGTGACCACGGTGACTGTTCTCACCGTGGTAGTGCCCATGGTGACAGTGTTCATGATGATAGTCCGCATTAAGGCTGTGCCGTGGTGACAGTGCTCATGGTGATAGTTCTCACGGTGATAGTACGCACGTTGACAGTGCCAAAGGTGACAATACCCAGGTGATAGTAATCATGGTGAAAGTGCCCATGGTGGCAGTTCTCATACTGACAGTTCTTGTGACAGTGCTCATGGTGGCAGGGCTCGTGGTGACAGTGCTCTTGGTGACAGTGCTCATGGTGGCAGTGCCCATGGTGAGACTCCCGATGGTGACACTGCCCATGGTGACAGTGCACATGGTCATGGTGCATCTGCTGGCAGTGCAAAATAGGGAGAGTGCCCATGATGATATTGCTCATGGTGATAGTGCCCATGGTGAGAGTGCCCATGGTTCCAGTGCTCATGGTGACAGTGCCCATTGTGACAGTGGCCCTGGTGACAGTGCACACCGTGAGAGTGCCCATGGTGTCTGTGCCCATGGTGACAGTTCTTATCATGAGAGTGTTCACGGTAGCAGTGTTCATGGTAATAGTGCTCACGGAGACATTGCCCACAATGAGAGTGCCCATGGTGAGAATACTGACTGTGAAAGTGCCCATGATGACTTTTCTCTCTGCGACAGTGCCCATGGGGACAGTTAGCATGGTGAGATTTCTCACAGTGATAGTGCACATGGTTTCAGTGCTAATAGTGAAAAGACCCACGGCGCCAGTGCCCATCATGGCATTGCTCACGGTGATAGTTCTCACGGTGACAGTGCCCATGGTGATATTACCCATGGTGACAGTACTCAGTGATCAAGTGCTCATGGTGACAGTGCCTAAGGTGATAGTGCACACGGTGGCAGTGCAAAATGGCGACAGTGCCCATGGGGACATTGCTTAATGTGATAGTCCTTGTGGTGACATTGCGCATGGTGACATTGCCCACCACGACAGTTCTCTTGTTGACAGTGCTCATGGTGATAGTGTCAATGTTGTAAGTGCCCATCGTGAAAGTGCCCATGGTGACAGTTCTTATGATGAGAGTGGTCAGAGTGGCAGTGCTCATGGTGAAAGTGCCCATGGTGACAGAGCCCACGGTGACAGTGTCCATAGTTATAGTGTCCACGGTGACAGTCCTAACAGTGAAATTGTCCATGGGGACACTGCCCATGGTGAAAGTGCCCATGGTCACAACACTCACGGTGATAGTGCTCACGGTGAGAGTGGCCATGGTGACAGTGACCACGGTGACACTTCTAATGGTGATACTGCCCATGATGACAGTGCTCATGGTGACAGTCCACATTGTGCCAGTGCCCAAGGTGACAGTGCTCATGGTGACAGTGCCCAAAGTCACAATACCCATGGTGACAGTGCCCAGGCTGACAGTTCTCAAGGTGATAGTGCCCATGGTGACAGTGCACATGGTGATACAGAGAATGGGGACAGTGCTTATGGTGACAGTGGTCATGGTTGCAATACCCATGGTGATAGTGCTGAAACTGACAGTGCCTTGGGGATAGTGCCCATGGTGAGTGTGCTCGTGTTAATAGTGCCCATGGTGGCAGTTCCCATTGTGAAAGTGCTCATGATGACAGTGCCCATGTTGGTAGTTCCCATGGTGACAGTGCTCATGGTGATAGTGACCATGTTAACAGTGCACATGGTGGCTGTGCCCTTGGTGACAGTGCCCATGATGACAGTATTCATGGTGACAGTGCTCACGGTGATAGTGCCCATGGTGAGAGTGCACATGGTGGTAGTCCACATGGTGGCAGTGAAAAATGGTGAGAGTTCCCATGCTGACAGTTCTCATTGTGACAATGCACACGGTCACAACCGATGCTGACACTGCTCATGGTAGCTGTACCCGTGGTGACAGGGCTCATGGTGATAGTGCCCATGTTAACAGTGCCCATGGTGACACTGCCCATGGTGACAATGCCCATGATGACAGTGCCCATGGAGTCAGTGCCCACGGAGCCATTGCCTATGGTAACAGTGCTCACAGTGACAGTACCCATGGTAACAGTGACCACGGTGAGAGTGCTCATGGTGATAGTGGCTATGGTGACAGATCACACTGTGACAGTCCGCATTGTGACAGTACCAATAGTGACAGTGCCCATGGTGACATTGACCACGGTAAGAGTGCTCACGGTGCTAGTGCTCACAGTAATAGTGCTTATGGTGACAGTGCCAACAGTGACGGTGCTCACGGTGACAGTGCCCATTGTGATAGTGCCCATGGTGAGAGTCCGCCCATTGATAGTGCCCATGGTTGCAGTTCCCATTGTGAAAGTGCTCATGATGACATTGCCCATGTTGGTAGTTCCCATGGTGACAGTGCTCACGGTGATAGTGACCTTGGTAACTGTGCACATGGTGGCCGTGCCCTTGGTGACAGTGCCAATGATGACAGTACTCATGGTGACAGTTCTCATGGTAATAGTTCCCATGGGGACAAGGCACAGGTTGTCAGTGAAAAATGGTGAAAGTGCCCATGTTGACAGTTTTCATGGTGACAGTGCACACGGTGACAACCCATGCAGACAGTACTCACGGTGACAGTTCTCATGGTTGCAGTACCCATGGTGACAGTGCCCATGGTGACACTGCCCATGATGACAGTGCCCATGGTGAAAGTTCCCACGGCGCCATTGCCTATGGTGACAGTGCTCATGGTAACAGTGCCCATGGTACAGTGACCATGGTGAGAGTGCTCACACTGATAGTGCCCATGGTGACAGGGCTCATGGTGCCAGGCCGCATTGTGCCAGTACCCATGGCGACAGTGGTCATGGTGACACTGACCACAGTGAGAGTGCTCACTGTGATAGGGCTCACGGTAATAGTGCTCATGGTGACAGTGCAAATGGTGACAATACCCATGGTGACAGTACTCATGTTGAAAATACCCATGGTGGCAGTTCTCATGGTGACAGTGCTCATAATAGCAGTGCCCAAGGTGCCAGTCCTCGTGGTGACAGTGCTGATGGTGACAGTGCTCTTCGTGGCAGTTCCCATGGGGACAGTACCGATGGTGACCCTGTGCATTGTTACAGTGCCCATGGTAACCGTGCTCACGGTGGTAGTGCACATCGTGACAGTGCCCATGGTGGTAGTTCACCTGGTGACAGTGCTAAATAGTGACAGTGCACATGCTGACAGTGCTCACGGTGATAGTGCCCATGGTGACAGTGCCCACGGTGATAATGGGTATTATTACAGTGTTCATCGTGACAGAGCCCAAGGTGGCAGTGGCCATGGTGACAGTGCCCACAATGACAGTGCCCATGGTAACAGTGCCGACAGTGACAGTGCCCATGGTGACACTTCTCACAGTGAATGTGCCCATGGGGACAGTTACCATGATGAGATTTCTCACGGTGATAGTGCCCGTTGTGACAGTGCTCACAGTGACAATGCCCATGGTGCCAGTGCCCATAGAGACATTCCACACGGTCACATTTCTCACGGTGAAAGTGCCTATGGTGACACTGCACCTGGTGGCAGTGCAAAATGGTGACAGTGCCCATGGTGACATTGCTCATAGTGACTTTGCTTACACAGATAGTCCTTACGGTGACAGTGTGCATGGTGACACTGCACACAGTTGCAGTGTTTATGGTGACAGTCTTCACGGTGATACTTTCCATGGTGATAGTGCCCATGGTGACACTGCACATGGTGGCAGTGATAAATGGTGAGAGTGCCCCTGTTGACAGTTCTCATGGTGAGAGTGCACATGGTGACAACCCGTGCAGACTGTACTCACGGTGACAGTTCTCATGTTTGCAGTATCCATGGTGACAGTGCTCACAGTGATAGTGCCCATGGTGAGAGTGCCCATGATGACAGGGCCCATGGTGCCATTGCCTATGGTGACAGTGCTCATGGTAACAGTGCCCAAGGTGACAGTGACCATGGTGAGAGTGCTCACACTGATGGTGCCCATGGTGACAGTGCTCACGGTGCCTGTCTACATTGTGCCAGTACCCATGGCGACAGTGCTCATGGTGACAGTGACCACAGTGAGAGTGCTCATAGTGATAGTGCTCACGGTAATAGTGCTCATGGTGACAATGCAAATGGTGACAATACCATGGTGACAGTACTCATGTTGAAAATACCCATGGTGGCAGTTCTCATAGCGACAGATCTCATGGTGACAGTGCTCATAATAGCAGTGCCCAGGTGCCAGTGCTCGTGGTGAAAGTGCTAATGGTGACAGTGCTCTTGGTGGCAGTTCCCATCGGGACAATACTGATGGTGACGCTGTGCATTGTTACAGTGCCCATGGTAACCGTGCTCACGGTGATAGTGCACATCGTGACAGCGCCCATGGTGGTAGTTCACCTGGTGACAGTGCTAAATAGTGACAGTGCACGTGCTGACAGTGCTCACGGTGATAGTGCCCATGGTGACAGTGCACACGGTGATAATGGGCATTGTTACAGAGTTCATGGTGACAGCACACGGTGGCAGTGGCCATGGAGACAGTGCCCACAATGACAGTGCCCATGGTGACAGTGCCGACAGTGACAGTGCCCATGGTGACACTTCTCACGGTGACAGTGCCCATGGGGACAGTTAGCATGGTGAGATTTCTCACGGTGACAGTGCCCGTTGTGACAGTGCTCACAGTGACAATGCCCATGGTGCCAGTGCCCATAGAGTCATTCCGCACGGTCTCATTTCTCACAGTGAAAGTGCCTATGGTGATATTAACCATGGTGACACTGCACATGGTGGCAGAGCAAAATGGTGACAGTGCCCATGGTGACATTGCTCATGGTGACTTTGCTTATGGTGATAGTCCTTACAGTGACAGTGCGCATGGTGACACTGCACACAGTGACAGTGTTCATGGTGACAGTGTTCACAGTGATAGTTCCCATGGTGAGATTGTCCATGGTAACAGTGCCCATAGTCACAATTCTCATGGTGTAGTGCTCACAGTGACAGTGCCCATGGTGTCATGCCCATGGTGACAGTGCTCATGGTGACAGTGCTCATGTTGGCAGTGCCATAAATAACAGTGCTCATTGTGGCAGTGCTCATGGTGTCCGTGCTCATGGTGACAGTGCCCATGTTTACAGTGTTTATGGTGATAGATGTCACGGTGTCAGTGCCCACGGGGACAGTGCCAAGGCTGACAAAGCCCAGGGTGATACTTCCCATTGGGACAGTGCCCACGGTGACAGTGCCCATGGTGACAGCGCCCAGTGTGACAAGGCTCATGGTGACAGTGCTCACGGTGACGGTGCCCATGGTGACAGTGCCGATGGTGAGAGTGCCATTAGTTACAGTGCTCATGGTGAAACTGCCCACGGAGACATCGCCCATGGTGATAGTGCTCATGGTGACATCCCCACGGTGACAGTGTCAATGTTGATAGTCCCCGTGGTGACAGGTCTTACATTGAATGTGACCATGGTGTCTGTGCTCATGGTGACAGTGCTCAAGGTTATAGTCTCCATGTTGACAGTGCCGATGGTGACAATTCTCACGGTGACAGGGCCTATGTTGAAAATTCTCATAGTGACAGTGTTCACGGTGACAGTGCCCATGGTTCTATTACCCATGGTGACAGTTCTCATAGTGAAACTGCCCATGGTGACACTGCACATGGTGGCAGTGCAAAATGGTGACAGTGCCCATGGTGATATTGCTCATGGTGACATTGCTTACGGTGATAGTGTGTATGGTGAAACTGCACACAGTGACATTGCTCATGGTGACAGTGTTCACGGTGTTAGTTCCTATCGTGAATGTGACCTTGGGGACAGTGCCCATTGTCACAATTCTCATGGTGTAGTGCTCACGGTGACAGTGCCCATGGTGACAATACACAGGGTGACACTATTCATGGTGACATTGCTCATGGTGAGAGTGCCCATGTTCACAACTGTCACGGTGATAGTTCCCATGGTGACAATACCCAGGGTAACTGAGCTGATGGTAAAAGTGTTCACGGTGACAGTGCCCATGATGACAGTACCTAAGGTGACAACTCCCATGGTGAGACTGCTCATAGACAGTGCCCATGGTGACAATACCCAGCGTGTCCTGTCCATGGTGACAGTGATCATGGTGACACTTTTCATGAGGACAGTGCCATAAGTTACAGTGCTCATTGTGGCAGTGCTCATGGTGACCGTGCTCATGGTGACAGTGCCATGGTGACAGTGCCTATGGTGATAGATATCATGGTGGCCGTGCCCAGGGTGACATTGCCCACGGTGACAAAGCCCATGGTGATACTTCCCATTGTGACAGTGCCAACGGTGGCAGAGCCCATGGTGACAGTGCCCAAGATCACAGTGCCCATGGTGAGGGTGCTAACGGTGACTCTGCCCATGGTGACAGCACCCAGTGTGACAATGCCCATTGTGACAGTGCTCACGGTGACCATGCCGATGGTGATAGTGCCAATAGTGAGAGTGCTCACGGTGACACTGCCCATGGAGACACTGCCCATGGTGATAGTGCTCATCATGACAACCCCTCGGAGGCAGTGCCAATGGTGAGAGTCCCCGTGGTGACAGTTCTCACGGTGAAAGTGATCCTATTGATATTTCTCATGGTGACAGTGCTCTTGGTGACAGTGCTCAAGGTGATAGTCTGAATGTTGACAGTGACCATGGTGACTCTTCTCACGGTGACAGTGCCTATGGTGATTATGCTCTTAGTGACAGTGCTCATGGTGACAGTGCCCATGGTGACAGTGACCACGGTGACTGTTCTCACCGTGGTAGTGCCCATGGTGACAGTGTTCATGATGATAGTCCGCATTAAGGCTGTGCCGTGGTGACAGTGCTCATGGTGATAGTTCTCACGGTGATAGTACGCACGTTGACAGTGCCAAAGGTGACAATACCCAGGTGATAGTAATCATGGTGAAAGTGCCCATGGTGGCACTTCTCATACTGACAGTTCTTGTGACAGTGCTCATGGTGGCAGGGCTCGTGGTGACAGTGCTCTTGGTGACAGTGCTCATGGTGGCAGTGCCCATGGTGAGACTCCCGATGGTGACACTGCCCATGGTGACAGTGCACATGGTCATGGTGCATCTGCTGGCAGTGCAAAATAGTGAGAGTGCCCATGATGATATTGCTCATGGTGATAGTGCCCATGGTGAGAGTGCCCATGGTTCCAGTGCTCATGGTGACAGTGCCCATTGTGACAGTGGCCCTGGTGACAGTGCACACCGTGAGAGTGCCCATGGTGTCTGTGCCCATGGTGACAGTTCTTATCATGAGAGTGTTCACGGTAGCAGTGTTCATGGTAATAGTGCTCACGGAGACATTGCCCACAATGAGAGTGCCCATGGTGAGAATACTGACTGTGAAAGTGCCCATGATGACTTTTCTCTCTGCGACAGTGCCCATGGGGACAGTTAGCATGGTGAGATTTCTCACAGTGATAGTGCACATGGTTTCAGTGCTAATAGTGAAAAGACCCACGGCGCCAGTGCCCATCATGGCATTGCTCACGGTGATAGTTCTCACGGTGACAGTGCCCATGGTGATATTACCCATGGTGACAGTACTCAGTGATCAAGTGCTCATGGTGACAGTGCCTAAGGTGATAGTGCACACGGTGGCAGTGCAAAATGGCGACAGTGCCCATGGGGACATTGCTTAATGTGATAGTCCTTGTGGTGACATTGCGCATGGTGACATTGCCCACCACGACAGTTCTCTTGTTGACAGTGCTCATGGTGATAGTGCCAATGTTGGAAGTGCCCATCGTGAAAGTGCCCATGGTGACAGTTCTTATGATGAGAGTGGTCAGAGTGGCAGTGCTCATGGTGAAAGTGCCCATGGTGACAGAGCCCACGGTGACAGTGTCCATAGTTATAGTGTCCACGGTGACAGTCCTAACAGTGAAATTGTCCATGGGGACACTGCCCATGGTGAAAGTGCCCATGGTCACAACACTCACGGTGATAGTGCTCACGGTGAGAGTGGCCATGGTGACAGTGACCACGGTGACACTTCTAATGGTGATACTGCCCATGATGACAGTGCTCATGGTGACAGTCCACATTGTGCCAGTGCCCAAGGTGACAGTGCTCATGGTGACAGTGCCCAAAGTCACAATACCCATGGTGACAGTGCCCAGGCTGACAGTTCTCAAGGTGATAGTGCCCATGGTGACAGTGCCCATGGTGATACAGAGAATGGGGACAGTGCTTATGGTGACAGTGGTCATGGTTGCAGTACCCATGGTGATAGTGCTGAAACTGACAGTGCCTTGGGGATAGTGCCCATGGTGAGTGTGCTCGTGTTAATAGTGCCCATGGTGGCAGTTCCCATTGTGAAAGTGCTCATGATGACAGTGCCCATGTTGGTAGTTCCCATGGTGACAGTGCTCATGGTGATAGTGACCATGTTAACTGTGGACATGGTGGCTGTGCCCTTGGTGACATTGCCCATGATGACAATATTCATGGTGACAGTGCTCACGGTGATAGTGCCCATGGTGAGAGTGCACATGGTGGTAGTCCACATGGTGGCAGTGAAAATGGTGACAGTTCCCATGCTGACAGTTCTCATTGTGACAATGCACACGGTCACAACCGATGCAGACACTGCTCATGGTAGCTGTACCCGTGGTGACAGTGCTCATGGTGATAGTGACCATGTTAACAGTGCCCATGGTGACACTGCCCATGGTGACAATGCCCATGATGACAGTGCCCATGGAGTCAGTGCCCACGGAGCCATTGCCTATGGTAACAGTGCTCACAGTGACAGTACCCATGGTAACAGTGACCACGGTGAGAGTGCTCATGGTGATAGTGGCTATGGTGACAGATCACACTGTGACAGTCCGCATTGTGCCAGTACCAATAGTGACAGTGCCCATGGTGACATTGACCACGGTAAGAGTGCTCACGGTGCTAGTGCTCACAGTAATAGTGCTCATGGTGACAGTGCCGACAGTGACGGTGCTCACGGTGACAGTGCCTATGGTGATAGTGCCCATGGTGAGAGTCCGCCCATTGATAGTGCCCATGGTGGCAGTTCCCATTGTGAAAGTGCTCATGATGACATTGCCCATGTAGGTAGTTCCCATGGTGACAGTGCTCACGGTGATAGTGACCTTGGTAACGGTGCACATGGTGGCCGTGCCCTTGGTGACAGTGCCAATGATGACAGTACTCATGGTGACAGTTCCCATGGGGACAAGGCACAGGGTGGCAGTGAAAAATGGTGAAAGTGCCCATGTTGACAGTTCTCATGGTGACAGTGCACACGGTGACAACCCATGCAGACAGTACTCACGGTGACAGTTCTCATGGTTGCAGTACCCATGGTGACAGTGCTCACAGTGATACTGCCCATGGTGGCAGTGCCCATGGTGACAGTGCCCATGGTGACACTGCCCATGATGACAGTGCCCATGGTGAAAGTTCCCACGGCGCCATTGCCTATGGTGACTGTGCTCATGGTAACAGTGCCCATGGTGACAGTGACCATGGTGAGAGTGCTCACACTGATAGTGCCCATGGTGACAGGGCTCATGGTGCCAGTCCGCATTGTGCCAGTACCCATGGCAACAGTGGTCATGGTGACACTGACCACAGTGAGAGTGCTCACTGTGATAGAGCTCACGGTAATAGTGCTCATGGTGACAGTGCAAATGGTGACAATACCCATGGTGACAGTACTCATATTGAAAATACCCATGGTGGCAGTTCCAATGGTGACAGTGCTCATAATAGCAGTGCCCAAGGTGGCAGTCCTCGTGGTGACAGTGCTAATGGTGACAGTGCTCTTGGTGGCAGTTCCCATGGGGACAGTACCGATGGTGACCCTGTGCATTGTTACAGTGCCCATGGTAACCGTGCTCACGGTGGTAGTGCACTTCGTGACAGTGCCCATGGTGGTAGTTCACCTGGTGACAGTGCTAAATAGTGACAGTGCACATGCTGACAGTGCTCACGGTGATAGTGCCCATGGTGACAGTGCCCATGGTGATAATGGGTATTATTACAGTGTTCATCGTGACAGAGCCCAAGGTGGCAGTGGCCATGGTGACAGTGCCCACAATGACAGTGCCCATGGTAACAGTGCCGACAGTGACAGTGCCCATGGTGACACTTCTCACAGTGAATGTGCCCATGGGGACAGTTACCATGATGAGATTTCTCACGGTGATAGTGCCCGTTGTGACAGTGCTCACAGTGACAATGCCCATGGTGCCAGTGCCCATAGAGACATTCCACACGGTCACATTTCTCACGGTGAAAGTGCCTATGGTGACACTGCACCTGGTGGCAGTGCAAAATGGTGGCAGTGCCCATGGTGACATTGCTCATAGTGACTTTGCTTACAGTGATAGTCCTTACGGTGACACTGTGCATGGTGACACTGCACACAGTTGCAGTGTTTATGGTGACAGTCTTCACGGTGATACTTTCCATGGTGATACTGCCCATGGTGACACTGCACATGGTGGCAGTGATAAATGGTGACAGTGCCCCTGTTGACAGTTCTCATGGTGACAGTGCACATGGTGACAACCCGTGCAGACTGTACTCATGGTGACAGTACTCACGGTGACAGTTCTCATGTTTGCAGTATCCATGGTGACAGTGGTCACAGTGATAGTGCCCATGGTGAGAGTGCCCATGATGACAGGGCCCATGGTGCCATTGCCTATGGTGACAGTGCTCATGGTAACAGTGCCCAAGGTGACAGTGACCATGGTGAGAGTGCTCACACTGATGGTGCCCATGGTGACAGTGCTCACGGTGCCTGTCTACATTGTGCCAGTACCCATGGCGACAGTGCTCATGGTGACAGTGACCACAGTGAGAGTGCTCATAGTGATAGTGCTCACGGTAATAGTGCTCATGGTGACAATGCAAATGGTGACAATACCATGGTGACAGTACTCATGTTGAAAATACGCATGGTGGCAGTTCTCATAGCGACAGATCTCATGGTGACAGTGCTCATAATAGCAGTGCCCAGGTGCCAGTGCTCGTGGTGACAGTGCTAATGGTGACAGTGCTCTTGGTGGCAGTTCCCATCGGGACAATACTGATGGTGACGCTGTGAATTGTTACAGTGCCCATGGTAACCGTGCTCACGGTGATAGTGCACATCGTGACAGCGCCCATGGTGGTAGTTCACCTGGTGACAGTGCTAAATAGTGACAGTGCACGTGCTGACAGTGCTCACGGTGATAGTGCCCATGGTGACAGTGCACACGGTGATAATGGGCATTGTTACAGAGTTCATGGTGACAGCACACGGTGGCAGTGGCCATGGAGACAGTGCCCACAATGACAGGGCCCATGGTGACAGTGCCGACAGTGACAGTGCCCATGGTGACACTTCTCACGGTGACAGTGCCCATGGGGACAGTTAGCATGGTGAGATTTCTCACGGTGACAGTGCCCGTTGTGACAGTGCTCACAGTGACAATGCCCATGGTGCCAGTGCCCATAGAGTCATTCCGCACGGTCTCATTTCTCACAGTGAAAGTGCCTATGGTGATATTAACCATGGTGACACTGCACATGGTGGCAGAGCAAAATGGTGACAGTGCCCATGGTGACATTGCTCATGGTGACTTTGCTTATGGTGATAGTCCTTACAGTGAGAGTGCGCATGGTGACACTGCACACAGTGACAGTGTTCATGGTGACAGTGTTCACAGTGATAGTTCCCATGGTGAGATTGTCCATGGTAACAGTGCCCATAGTCACAATTCTCATGGTGTAGTGCTCACAGTGACAGTGCCCATGGTGTCATGCCCATGGTGACAGTGCTCATGTTGGCAGTGCCATAAATAACAGTGCTCATTGTGGCAGTGCTCATGGTGTCCGTGCTCATGGTGACAGTGCCCATGTTTACAGTGTTTATGGTGATAGATGTCACGGTGTCAGTGCCCACGGGGACAGTGCCAAGGCTGACAAAGCCCAGGGTGATACTTCCCATTGGGACAGTGCCCACGGTGACAGTGCCCATGGTGACAGCGCCCAGTGTGACAAGGCACATGGTGACAGTGCTCACGGTGACGGTGCCCATGGTGACAGTGCCGATGGTGAGAGTGCCATTAGTGACAGTGCTCATGGTGAAACTGCCCATGGAGACATCGCCCATGGTGATAGTGCTCATGGTGACAACCCCACGGTGACAGTGCCAATGTTGATAGTCCCCATGGTGACAGGTCTTACATTGAATGTGACCATGGTGTCTGTGCTCATAGTGACAGTGCTCAAGGTTAGAGTCTCCATGTTGACAGTGCCGATGGTGACAATTCTCAGGGTGACAGGGCCTAAGGTGAAAACTCTCATAGTGACAGTGTTCACGGTGACAGTGCCCATGGTGCTATTACCCATGGTGACAGTTCTCATAGTGAAACGGCCCATGGTGACACTGCACATGGTGGCAGTGCAAAATGGTGACAGTGTCCATGGTGCTATTGCTCATGGTGACATTGCTTACGGTGATAGTGTGTATGGTGAAACTGCACACAGTGACATTGCTCATGGTGACAGTGTTCACGGCGTTAGTTCCTATCGTGAATGTGACCTTGGGGACAGTGCCCATTGTCACAATTCTCATGGTGTAGTGCTCACGGTGACAGTGCCCATGGTGACAATACACAGGGTGACAGTATTCATGGTGACATTGCTCATGGTGAGAGTGCCCATGTTCACAACTGTCACGGTGATTGTTCCCATGGTGACAATACCCAGGGTAACAGAGCTGATGGTAAAAGAGTTCACGGTGACAGTGCCCATGGTGACAGTACCTAAGGTGACAATTCCCATGGTGAGACTGCTCATAGACAGTGCCCATGGTGACAATACCCAGCGTGTCCTGTCCATGGTGACAGTGATCATGGTGACACTTCTCATGAGGACAGTGCCATAAGTGACAGTGCTGATTGTGGCAGTGCTCATGGTGACCGTGCCCATGGTGACAGTGCCCATGGTGACAGTGCCTATGGTGATAGATATCATGGTGGCCGTGCCCAGGGTGACATTGCCCACGCTGACAAAGCCCATGGTGATACTTCCCATTGTGACAGTGCCCACGGTGGCAGAGCCCATGGTGACAGTGCCCAAGATCACAGTGTCCATGGTGAGAGTGCTAACGGTGACTCTGCCCATGGTGACAGCACCCAGTGTGACAATGCCCATTGTGACAGTGCTCACGGTGACCATGCCGATGGTGATAGTGCCAATAGTGAGAGTGCTCACGGTGACACTGCCCATGGAGACACTGCCCATGGTGATAGTGCTCATCATGACAACCCCTCGGAGGCAGTGCCAATGGTGAGAGTCCCCGTGGTGACAGTTCTCACGGTGAAAGTGATCCTATTGATATTTCTCATGGTGACAGTGCTCTTGGTGACAGTGCTCAAGGTGATAGTCTGAATGTTGACAGTGCCCATGGTGACTCTTTTCATGGTGACAGTGCCTATGGTGATTATGCTCTTAGTGACAGTGCTCATGGTGACAGTGCCCATGGTGACAGTGACCACGGTGACTGTTCTCACCGTGGTAGTGCCCATGGTGACAGTGTTCATGATGACAGTCCGCATTAAGGCTGTGCCCACGGTGACACTGCTCATGGTGATAGTTCTCATGGTGATAGTACGCACGGTGACAGTGCCAAAGGTGACAATACCCAGGTGATAGTAATCATGGTGAAAGTGCCCATGGTGGCAGATCTCATACTGACAGTTCTTGTGACAGTGATCATGGTGGCAGTGCTCGTGGTGACAGTGCTCTTGGTGACAGTGCTCATGGTGGCAGTGCCCATGGTGAGACTCCCGATGGTGACACTGCCCATGGTGACAGTGCACATGGTCATGGTGCATCTGGTGGCAGTGCAAAATAGTGAGAGTGCCCATGATGATATTGCTCATGGTGATAGTGCCCATGGTGAGAGTGCCCATGGTTCCAGTGCTCATTGTGACAGTGCCCATTGTGACAGTGCCCCTGGTGACAGTGCGCACCGTGAGATTGCCCATGGTGTCTGTGCCCATGGTGACAGTTCTTATCATGAGAGTGTTCACGGTAGCAGTGTTCATGGTAATAGTGCTCACGGAGACATTGCCCACAATGAGAGTGCCCATGGTGAGAATACTGACTGTGACAGTGCCCATGATGACTTTTCTCTCTGCGACAGTGCCCATGGGGACAGTTAGCACGGTGAGATTTCTCACAGTGATAGTGCACATTGTTTCAGTGCTAATAGTGAAAAGACCCACGGCGCCAGTGCCCATCATGGCATTGCTCACGGTGATAGTTCTCACGGTGACAGTGCCCATGGTGATATTACCCATGGTGACAGTACTCAGTGATCAAGTGCTCATGGTGACAGTGCCTAAGGTGATAGTGCACACGGTGGCAGTGCAAAATGGCGACAGTGCCCATGGGGACATTGCTTAATGTGATAGTCCTTGTGGTGACATTGCACATGGTGACATTGCCCACCACGACAGTTCTCTTGTTGACAGTGCTCATGGTGATAGTGCCAATGTTGGAAGTGCCCATCGTGAAAGTGCCCATGGTGACAGTTCTTATGATGAGAGTGGTCAGAGTGGCAGTGCTCATGGTGAAAGTGCCCATGGTGACAGAGCCCACGGTGACAGTGTCCATAGTTATAGTGTCCACGGTGACAGTCCTAACAGTGAAATTGTCCATGGGGACACTGCCCATGGTGAAAGTGCCCATGGTCACAACACTCACGGTGATAGTGCTCACGGTGAGAGTGGCCATGGTGACAGTGACCACGGTGACACTTCTAATGGTGATACTGCCCATGATGACAGTGCTCATGGTGACAGTCGACATTGTGCCAGTGCCCAAGGTGACAGTGCTCATGGTGACAGTGCCCAAAGTCACAATACCCATGGTGACAGTGCCCAGGCTGACAGTTCTCAAGGTGATAGTGCCCATGGTGACAGTGCACATGGTGATACAGAGAATGGGGACAGTGCTTATGGTGACAGTGGTCATGGTTGCAGTACCCATGGTGATAGTGCTGAAACTGACAGTGCCTTGGGGATAGTGCCCATGGTGAGTGTGCTCGTGTTAATAGTGCCCATGGTGGCAGTTCCCATTGTGAAAGTGCTCATGATGACAGTGCCCATGTTGGTAGTTCCCATGGTGACAGTGCTCATGGTGATAGTGACCATGTTAACAGTGCACATGGTGGCTGTGCCCTTGGTGACAGTGCCCATGATGACAGTATTCATGGTGACAGTGCTCACGGTGATAGTGCCCATGGTGAGAGTGCACATGGTGGTAGTCCACATGGTGGCAGTGAAAAATGGTGACAGTTCCCATGCTGACAGTTCTCATTGTGACAATGCACACGGTCACAACCGATGCTGACACTGCTCATGGTAGCTGTACCCGTGGTGACAGGGCTCATGGTGATAGTGCCCATGTTAACAGTGCCCATGGTGACACTGCCCATGGTGACAATGCCCATGATGACAGTGCCCATGGAGTCAGTGCCCACGGAGCCATTGCCTATGGTAACAGTGCTCACAGTGACAGTACCCATGGTAACAGTGACCACGGTGAGAGTGCTCATGGTGATAGTGGCTATGGTGACAGATCACACTGTGACAGTCCGCATTGTGCCAGTACCAATAGTGAGAGTGCCCATGGTGACATTGACCACGGTGAGAGTGCTCACGGTGCTAGTGCTCACAGTAATAGTGCTCATGGTGACAGTGCCGACAGTGACGGTGCTCACGGTGACAGTGCCTATGGTGATAGTGCCCATGGTGAGAGTCCGCCCATTGATAGTGCCCATGGTGGCAGTTCCCATTGTGAAAGTGCTCATGATGACATTGCCCATGTTGGTAGTTCCCATGGTGACAGTGCTCACGGTGATATTGACCTTGGTAACTGTACACATGGTGGCCGTGCCCTTGGTGACAGTGCCAATGATGACAGTACTCATGGTGACAGTTCCCATGGGGACAAGGCACAGGGTGGCAGTGAAAAATGGTGAAAGTGCCCATGTTGACAGTTCTCATGGTGACAGTGCACACGGTGACAACACATGCAGACAGTACTCACGGTGACAGTTCTCATGGTTGCAGTACCCATGGTGACAGTGCTCAAAGTGATACTGCCCATGGTGGCAGTGCCCATGGTGACAGTGCCCATGGTGACACTGCTCATGATGACAGTGCCCATGGTGAACGTTCCCACGGCGCCATTGCCTATGGTGACTGTGCTCATGGTAACAGTGCCCATGGTGACAGTGACCATGGTGAGAGTGCTCACACTGATAGTGCCCATGGTGACAGGGCTCATGGTGCCAGGCCGCATTGTGCCAGTACCCATGGCGACAGTGGTCATGGTGACACTGACCACAGTGAGAGTGCTCACTGTGATAAAGCTCACGGTAATAGTGCTCATGGTGACAGTGCAAATGGTGACAATACCCATGGTGACAGTACTCATGTTGAAAATACCCATAGTGGCAGTTCTCATGGTGACAGTGCTCATAATAGCAGTGCCCAAGGTGGCAGTCCTCGTGGTGACAGTGCTAATGGTGACAGTGCTCTTGGTGGCAGTTCCCATGGGGACAGTACCGATGGTGACCCTGTGCATTGTTACAGTGCCCATGGTAACCGTGCTCACGGTGGTAGTGCACATCGTGACAGTGCCCATGGTGGTAGTTCACCTGGTGACAGTGCTAAATAGTGACAGTGCACATGCTGACAGTGCTCACGGTGATAGTGCCCATGGTGACAGTGCCCACGGTGATAATGGGTATTATTACAGTGTTCATCGTGACAGAGCCCAAGGTGGCAGTGGCCATGGTGACTGTGCCCACAATGACAGTGCCCATGGTAACAGTGCCGACAGTGACAGTGCCCATGGTGACACTTCTCACAGTGAATGTGCCCATGGGGACAGTTACCATGATGAGATTTCTCACGGTGATAGTGCCCGTTGTGACACTGCTCACAGTGACAATGCCCATGGTGCCAGTGCCCATAGAGACATTCCGCACGGTCACATTTCTCACGGTGAAAGTGCCTATGGTGACACTGCACCTGGTGGCAGTGCAAAATGGTGGCAGTGCCCATGGTGACATTGCTCATAGTGACTTTGCTTACAGTGATAGTCCTTACGTTGACAGTGTGCATGGTGACACTGCACACAGTTGCAGTGTTTATGGTGACAGTCTTCACGGTCATACTTTCCATGGTGATAGTGCCCATGGTGACACTGCACATGGTGGCAGTGCAAAATGGTGACAGTGCCCATGGTGACATTGCTCATAGTGACTTTGCTTACAGTTATAGTCCTTACGGTGACAGTGTGCATGGTGACACTGCACACAGTTGCAGTGTTTATGGTGACAGTCTTCACGGTGATACTTTCCATGGTGATAGTGCCCATGGTGACACTGCACATGGTGGCAGTGATAAATGGTGACAGTGCCCCTGTTGACAGTTCTCATGGTGACAGTGCACATGGTGACAACCCGTGCAGACTGTACTAATGGTGACAGTACTCACGGTGACAGTTCTCATGTTTGCAGTATCCATGGTGACAGTGCTCACAGTGATAGTGCCCATGGTGAGAGTGCCCATGATGACAGGGCCCATGGTGCCATTGCCTATGGTGACAGTGCTCATGGTAACAGTGCCCAAGGTGACAGTGACCATGGTGAGAGTGCTCACACTGATGGTGCCCATGGTGACAGTGCTCACGGTGCCTGTCTACATTGTGCCAGTACCCATGGTGACAGTGACCACAGTGAGAGTGCTCAGAGTGATAGTGCTCACGGTAATAGTGCTCATGGTGACAATGCAAATGGTGACAATACCATGGTGACAGTACTCATGTTGAAAATACGCATGGTGGCAGTTCTCATAGCGACAGATCTCATGGTGACAGTGCTCATAATAGCAGTGCCCAGGTGCCAGTGCTCGTGGTGACAGTGCTAATGGTGACAGTGCTCTTGGTGGCAGTTCCCATCGGGACAATACTGATGGTGACGCTGTGCATTGTTACAGTGCCCATGGTAACCGTGCTCACGGTGATAGTGCACAGCGTGACAGTGCCCATGGTGGTAGTTCACCTGGTGACAGTGCTAAATAGTGACAGTGCACATGCTGACAGTGCTCACGGTGATAGTGCCCATGGTGACAGTGCACACGGTGATAATGGGCATAGTTACAGAGTTCATGGTGACAGCACACGGTGGCAGTGGCCATGGAGACAGTGCCCACAATGACAGTGCCCATGGTGACAGTGCCGACAGTGACAGTGCCCATGGTGACACTTCTCACGGTGACAGTGCCCATGGGGACAGTTAGCATGGTGAGATTTCTCACGGTGACAGTGCCCGTTGTGACAGTGCTCACAGTGACAATGCCCATGGTGCCAGTGCCCATAGAGTCATTCCGCATGGTCACATTTCTCACAGTGAAAGTGCCTATGGTGATATTAACCATGGTGACACTGCACATGGTGGCAGAGCAAAATGGTGACAGTGCCCATGGTGACATTGCTCATGGTGACTTTGCTTACGGTGATAGTCCTTACAGTGACAGTGCGCATGGTGACACTGCACACAGTGACAGTGTTCATGGTGACAGTGTTCACGGTGATAGTTCCCATGGTGAGATTGTCCATGGTAACAGTGCCCATAGTCACAATTCTCATGGTGTAGTGCTCACAGTGACAGTGTCCATGGTGTCATGCCCATGGTGACAGTGCTCATGGTGACAGTGCTCATGTTGGCAGTGCCATAAATAACAGTGCTCATTGTGGCAGTGCTCATGGTGTCCGTGCTCATGGTGACAGTGCCCATGTTTACAGTGTTTATGGTGATAGATGTCACGGTGTCAGTGCCCACGGGGACAGTGCCAAGGCTGACAAAGCCCAGGGTGATACTTCCCATTGGGACAGTGCCCACGGTGACAGTGCCCATGGTGACAGCGCCCAGTGTGACAAGGCACATGGTGACAGTGCTCACGGTGACGGTGCCCATGGTGACAGTGCCGATGGTGAGAGTGCCATTAGTGACAGTGCTCATGGTGAAACTGCCCATGGAGACATCGCCCATGGTGATAGTGCTCATGGTGACAACCCCACGGTGACAGTGCCAATGTTGATAGTCCCCGTGGTGACAGGTCTTACATTGAATGTGACCATGGTGTCTGTGCTCATGGTGACAGTGCTCAAGGTTAGAGTCTCCATGTTGACAGTGCCGATGGTGACAATTCTCACGGTGACAGGGCCTAAGGTGAAAATTCTCATAGTGACAGTGTTCACGGTGACAGTGCCCATGGTGCTATTACCCATGGTGACTGTTCTCATAGTGAAACGGCCCATGGTGACACTGCACATGGTGGCAGTGCAAAATGGTGACAGTGCCCATGGTGCTATTGCTCATGGTGACATTGCTTACGGTGATAGTGTGTATGGTGAAACTGCACACAGTGACATTGCTCATGGTGACAGTGTTCACGGCGTTAGTTCCTATCGTGAATGTGACCTTGGGGACGGTGCCCATTGTCACAATTCTCATGGTGTAGTGCTCACGGTGACAGTGCCCATGGTGACAATACACAGGGTGACACTATTCATGGTGACATTGCTCATGGTGAGAGTGCCCATGTTCACAACTGTCACGGTGATAGTTCCCATGGTGACAATACCCAGGGTAACAGAGCTGATGGTAAAAGTGTTCATGGTGACAGTGCCCATGATGACAGTACCTAAGGTGACAATTCCCATGGTGAGACTGCTCATAGACAGTGCCCATGGTGACAATACCCAGCATGTCCTGTCCATGGTGACAGTGATCATGGTGACACTTCTCATGAGGACAGTGCCATAAGTGACAGTGCTCATTGTGGCAGTGCTCATGGTGACTGTGCTCATGGTGACAGTGCCCATGGTGACAGTGCCTATGGTGATAGATATCATGGTGGCCGTGCCCAGGGTGACATTGCCCACGGTGACAAAGCCCAGGGTGATACTTCCCATTGTGACAGTGCCAACGGTGGCAGAGCCCATGGTGACAGTGCCCAAGATCACAGTGCCCATGGTGAGAGTTCTAACGGTGACTCTGCCCATGGTGACAGCACCCAGTGTGACAATGCCCATTGTGACAGTGCTCACGGTGACCATGCCGATGGTGATAGTGCCAATAGTGAGAGTGCTCACGGTGACACTGCCCATGGGGACACTGACCATGGTGATAGTGCTCATCATGACAACCCCTCGGAGGCAGTGCCAATGGTGAGAGTCCCCGTGGTGACAGTTCTCACGGTGAAAGTGATCCTGTTGAAATTTCTCATGGTGACAGTGCTCATGGTGACAGTGCTCAAGGTGATAGTCTCCATGTTGACAGTGTCCATGGTGACTGTTCTCACGGTGACAGTGCCTATGGTGATTATGCTCTTAGTGACAGTGCTCATGGTGACAGTGCCCATGTTGGCAGTGACCACGGTGACTGTTCTCACCGTGGTAGTGCCCATGGTGACAGTGTTCATGATGACAGTCCGCATTAAGTCTGTGCCCACGGTGACACTGCTCATGGTGATTGTTCTCACAGTGATAGTACGCACGGTGACAGTGCCAAAGGTGACAATACCCAGGTGATAGTAATCATGGTGAAAGTGCCCATGGTGGCAGTTCTCATACTGACAGTTCTTGTGACAGTGATCATGGTGGCAGTGCTCGTGGTGACAGTGCTCTTGGTGACAGTGCTCATGGTGGCAGTGCCCATGGTGAGACTCCCGATGGTGACACTGCCCATGGTGACAGTGCACATGGTCATGGTGCATCTGGTGGCAGTGCAAAATAGTGAGAGTGCCCATGATGATATTGCTCATGGTGATAGTGCCCATGGTGAGAGTGCCCATGGTTCCAGTGCTCATGGTGACAGTGCCCATTGTGACAGTGCCCCTGGTGACAGTGCACACCGTGAGAGTGCCCATGGTGTCTGTGCCCATGGTGACAGTTCTTATCATGAGAGTGTTCATGGTAGCAGTGTTCATGGTAATAGTGCTCACGGAGACATTGCCCACAATGAGAGTGCCCATGGTGAGAATACTGACTGTGACAGTGCCCATGATGACTTTTCTCTCTGCGACAGTGCCCTTCGGGACAGTTAGCATGGTGAGATTTCTCACAGTGATAGTGCACATGGTTTCAGTGCTAATAGTGAAAAGACCCACGGCGCCAGTGCCCATCATGGCATTGCTCACGGTGATAGTTCTCACGGTGACAGTGCCCATGGTGATATTACCCATGGTGACAGTACTCAGTGATCAAGTGCTCATGGTGACAGTGCCTAAGGTGATAGTGCACACGGTGGCAGTGCAAAATGGCGACAGTGCCCATGGGGACATTGCTTAATGTGATAGTCCTTGTGGTGACATTGCGCATGGTGACATTGCCCACCACGACAGTTCTCTTGTGGACAGTGCTCATGGTGATAGTGCCAATGTTGGAAGTGCCCATCGTGAAAGTGCCCATGTTGAGAGTTCTTATGATGAGAGTGGTCAGAGTGGCAGTGCTCATGGTGAAAGTGCCCATGGTGACAGAGCCCACGGTGACAGTGTCCATAGTTATAGTGTCCACGGTGACAGTCCTAACAGTGAAATTGTCCATGGGGACACTGCCCATGGTGAAAGTGCCCATGGTCACAACACTCACGGTGATAGTGCTCACGGTGAGAGTGGCCATGGTGACAGTGACCACGGTGACACTTCTAATGGTGATACTGCCCATGATGACAGTGCTCATGGTGACAGTCGACATTGTGCCAGTGCCCAAGGTGACAGTGCTCATGGTGACAGTGCCCAAAGTCACAATACCCATGGTGACAGTGCCCAGGCTGACAGTTCTCAAGGTGATAGTGCCCATGGTGACAGTGCACATGGTGATACAGAGAATGGGGACAGTGCTTATGGTGACAGTGGTCATGGTTGCAGTACCCATGGTGATAGTGCTGAAACTGACAGTGCCCTTGGGGATAGTGCCCATGGTGAGTGTGCTCGTGTTAATAGTGCCCATGGTGGCAGTTCCCATTGTGAAAGTGCTCATGATGACAGTGCCCATGTTGGTAGTTCCCATGGTGACAGTGCTCATGGTGATAGTGACCATGTTAACAGTGCACATGGTGGCTGTGCCCTTGGTGACAGTGCCCATGATGACAGTATTCATGGTGACAGTGCTCACGGTGATAGTGCCCATGGTGACAGTGCACATGGTGGTAGTCCACATGGTGGCAGTGAAAAATGGTGACAGTTCCCATGCTGACAGTTCTCATTGTGACAATGCACACGGTCACAACCGATGCAGACACTGCTCATGGTAGCTGTACCCGTGGTGACAGTGCTCATGGTGATAGTGACCATGTTAACAGTGCCCATGGTGACACTGCCCATGGTGACAATGCCCATGATGACAGTGCCCATGGAGTCAGTGCCCACGGAGCCATTGCCTATGGTAACAGTGCTCACAGTGACAGTACCCATGGTAACAGTGACCACGGTGAGAGTGCTCATGGTGATAGTGCCTATGGTGACAGATCACACTGTGACAGTCCGCATTGTGCCAGTACCAATAGTGACAGTGCCCATGGTGACATTGACCACGGTGAGAGTGCTCACGGTGCTAGTGCTCACAGTAATAGTGCTCATGGTGACAGTGCCAACAGTGACGGTGCTCACGGTGACAGTGCCTATGGTGATAGTGCCCATGGTGAGAGTCCGCCCATTGATAGTGCCCATGGTGGCAGTTCCCATTGTGAAAGTGCTCATGATGACATTGCCCATGTTGGTAGTTCCCATGGTGACAGTGCTCACGGTGATAGTGACCTTGGTAACTGTGCACATGGTGGCCGTGCCCTTGGTGACAGTGCCAATGATGACAGTACTCATGGTGACAGTTCCCATGTGGACAAGGCACAGGTTGGCAGTGAAAAATGGTGAAAGTGCCCATGTTGACAGTTCTCATGGTGACAGTGCACACGGTAACAACCCATGCAGACAGTACTCACGGTGACATTTCTCATGGTTGCAGTACCCATGGTGACAGTGCTCACAGTGATACTGCCCATGGTGGCAGTGCCCATGGTGACAGTGCCCATGGTGACACTGCCCATGATGACAGTGCCCATGCTGAAAGTTCCCACGGTGCCATTCCTTACGGTGACTGTGCTCATGGTAACAGTGCCCATGGTGACAGTGACCATGGTGAGAGTGCTCACACTGATAGTGCCCATGGTGACAGGGCTCATGGTGCCAGGCCGCATTGTGCCAGTACCCATGGCGACAGTGGTCATGGTGACACTGACCACAGTGAGAGTGCTCACTGTGATAGAGCTCACGGTAATAGTGCTCATGGTGACAGTGCAAATGGTGACAATACCCATGGTGACAGTACTCATGTTGAAAATACCCATGGTGGCAGTTCTCATGGTGACAGTGCTCATAATAGCAGTGCCCAAGGTGGCAGTCCTCGTGGTGACAGTGCTAATGGTGACAGTGCTCTTGGTGGCAGTTCCCATGGGGACAGTACCGATGGTGACCCTGTGCATTGTTACAGTGCCCATGGTAACCGTGCTCACGGTGGTAGTGCACATCGTGACAGTGCCCATGGTGGTAGTTCACCTGGTGACAGTGGTAAATAGTGACAGTGCACATGCTGACAGTGCTCACGGTGATAGTGCCCATGGTGACAGTGCCCACGGTGATAATGGGTATTATTACAGTGTTCATCGTGACTGAGCCCAAGGTGGCAGTGGCCATGGTAAGAGTGCCCACAATGACAGTGCCCATGGTAACAGTGCCGACAGTGACAGTGCCCATGGTGACACTTCTCACAGTGAATGTGCCCATGGGGACAGTTACCATGATGAGATTTCTCATGGTGATAGTGCCCGTTGTGACAGTGCTCACAGTGACAATGCCCATGGTGCCAGTGCCCATAGAGACATTCCGCACGGTCACATTTCTCACGGTGAAAGTGCCTATGGTGACACTGCACCTGGTGGCAGTGCAAAATGGTGACAGTGCCCATGGTGACATTGCTCATAGTGACTTTGCTTACAGTGATAGTCCTTACGGTGACAGTGTGCATGGTGACACTGCACACAGTTGCAGTGTTTATGGTGACAGTCTTCACGGTGATACTTTCCATGGTGATAGTGCCCATGGTGACACTGCACATGGTGGCAGTGATAAATGGTGACAGTGCCCCTGTTGACAGTTCTCATGGTGACAGTGCACATGGTGACAACCCGTGCAGACTGTACTCATGGTGACAGTACTCACGGTGACAGTTCTCATGTTTGCAGTATCCATGGTGACAGTGCTCACAGTGATAGTGCCCATGGTGAGAGTGCCCATGATGACAGGGCCCATGGTGCCATTGCCTATGGTGACAGTGCTCATGGTAACAGTGCCCAAGGTGACAGTGACCATGGTGAGAGTGCTCACACTGATGGTGCCCATGGTGACAGTGCTCACGGTGCCTGTCTACGTTGTGCCAGTACCCATGGCGACAGTGCTCATGGTGACAGTGACCACAGTGAGAGTGCTCATAGTGATAGTGCTCACGGTAATAGTGCTCATGGTGACAATGCAAATGGTGACAATACCATGGTGACAGTACTCATGTTGAAAATACCCATGGTGGCAGTTCTCATAGCGACAGATCTCATGGTGACAGTGCTCATAATAGCAGTGCCCAGGTGCCAGTGCTCGTGGTGACAGTGCTAATGGTGACAGTGCTCTTGGTGGCAGTTCCCATCGGGACAATACTGATGGTGACGCTGTGCATTGTTACAGTGCCCATGGTAACCGTGCTCACGGTGATAGTGCACATCATGACAGTGCCCATGGTGGTAGTTCACCTGGTGACAGTGCTAAATAGTGACAGTGCACATGCTGACAGTGCTCACGGTGATAGTGCCCATGGTGACAGTGCACACGGTGATAATGGGCATTGTTACAGAGTTCATGGTGACAGCACACGGTGGCAGTGGCCATGGAGACAGTGCCCACAATGACAGTGCCCATGGTGACAGTGCCGACAGTGACAGTGCCCATGGTGACACTTCTCACGGTGACAGTGCCCATGGGGACAGTTAGCATGGTGAGATTTCTCATGGTGACAGTGCCCGTTGTGACAGTGCTCACAGTGACAATGCCCATGGTGCCAGTGCCCATAGAGTCATTCCGCATGGTCACATTTCTCACAGTGAAAGTGCCTATGGTGATATTAACCATGGTGACACTGCACATGGTGGCAGAGCAAAATGGTGACAGTGCCCATGGTGACATTGCTCATGGTGACTTTGCTTACGGTGATAGTCCTTACAGTGACAGTGCGCATGGTGACACTGCACACAGTGACAGTGTTCATGGTGACAGTGTTCACGGTGATAGTTCCCATGGTGAGATTGTCCATGGTAACAGTGCCCATAGTCACAATTCTCATGGTGTAGTGCTCACAGTGACAGTGTCCATGGTGTCATGCCCATGGTGACAGTGCTCATGGTGACAGTGCTCATGTTGGCAGTGCCATAAATAACAGTGCTCATTGTGGCAGTGCTCATGGTGTCCGTGCTCATGGTGACAGTGCCCATGTTTACAGTGTTTATGGTGATAGATGTCACGGTGTCAGTGCCCACGGGGACAGTGCCAAGGCTGAGAAAGCCCAGGGTGATACTTCCCATTGGGACAGTGCCCACGGTGACAGTGCCCATGGTGACAGCGCCCAGTGTGACAAGGCACATGGTGACAGTGCTCACGGTTACGGTGCCCATGGTGACAGTGCCGATGGTGAGAGTGCCATTAGTGACAGTGCTCATGGTGAAACTGCCCATGGAGACATCGCCCATGGTGATAGTGCTCATGGTGACAACCCCACGGTGACAGTGCCAATGTTGATAGTCCCCGTGGTGACAGGTCTTACATTGAATGTGACCATGGTGTCTGTGCTCATGGTGACAGTGCTCAAGGTTAGAGTCTCCATGTTGACAGTGCCGATGGTGACAATTCTCACGGTGACAGGGCCTAAGGTGAAAATTCTCATAGTGACAGTGTTCACGGTGACAGTGCCCATGGTGCTATTACCCATGGTGACAGTTCTCATAGTGAAACGGCCCATGGTGACACTGCACATGGTGGCAGTGCAAAATGGTGACAGTGCCCATGGTGCTATTGCTCATGGTGACATTGCTTACGGTGATAGTGTGTATGGTGAAACTGCACACAGTGACATTGCTCATGGTGACAGTGTTCACGGCGTTAGTTCCTATCGTGAATGTGACCTTGGGGACGGTGCCCATTGTCACAATTCTCATGGTGTAGTGCTCACGGTGACAGTGCCCATGGTGACAATACACAGGGTGACAGTATTCATGGTGACATTGCTCATGGTGAGAGTGCCCATGTTCACAACTGTCACGGTGATAGTTCCCATGGTGACAATACCCAGGGTAACAGAGCTGATGGTAAAAGTGTTCACGGTGACAGTGCCCATGATGACAGTACCTAAGGTGACAATTCCCATGGTGAGACTGCTCATAGACAGTGCCCATGGTGACAATACCCAGCATGTCCTGTCCATGGTGACAGTGATCATGGTGACACTTCTCATGAGGACAGTGCCATAAGTGACAGTGCTCATTGTGGCAGTGCTCATGGTGACTGTGCTCATGGTGACAGTGCACATGGTGACAGTGCCTATGGTGATAGATATCATGGTGGCCGTGCCCAGGGTGACATTGCCCACGGTGACAAAGCCCAGGGTGATACTTCCCATTGTGACACTGCCAATGGTGGCAGAGCCCATGGTGACAGTGCCCAAGATCACAGTGCCCATGGTGAGAGTTCTAACGGTGACTCTGCCCATGGTGACAGCACCCAGTGTGACAATGCCCATTGTGACAGTGCTCACGGTGACCATGCCGATGGTGATAGTGCCAATAGTGAGAGTGCTCACGGTGACACTGCCCATGGGGACACTGCCCATGGTGATAGTGCTCATCATGACAACCCCTCGGAGGCAGTGCCAATGGTGAGAGTCCCCGTGGTGACAGTTCTCACGGTGAAAGTGATCCTGTTGAAATTTCTCATGGTGACAGTGCTCATGGTGACAGTGCTCAAGGTGATAGTCTCCATGTTGACAGTGTCCATGGTGACTGTTCTCACGGTGACAGTGCCTATGGTGATTATGCTCTTAGTGACAGTGCTCATGGTGACAGTGCCCATGGTGGCAGTGACCACGGTGACTGTTCTCACCGTGGTAGTGCCCATGGTGACAGTGTTCATGATGACAGTCCGCATTAAGGCTGTGCCCACGGTGACACTGCTCATGGTGATTGTTCTCACGGTGATAGTACGCACGGTGACAGTGCCAAAGGTGACAATACCCAGGTGATAGTAATCATGGTGAAAGTGCCCATGGTGGCAGTTCTCATACTGACAGTTCTTGTGACACTGCTCATGGTGGCAGTGCTCGTGGTGACAGTGCTCTTGGTGACAGTGCTCATGGTGGCAGTGCCCATGGTGAGACTCCCGATGGTGACACTGCCCATGGTGACAGTGCACATGGTCATGGTGCATCTGGTGGCAGTGCAAAATAGTGAGAGTGCCCATGATGATATTGCTCATGGTGATAGTGCCCATGGTGAGAGTGCCCATGGTTCCAGTGCTCATGGTGACAGTGCCCATTGGGACAGTGCCCCTGGTGACAGTGCACACCGTGAGAGTGCCCATGGTGTCTGTGCCCATGGTGACAGTTCTTATCATGAGAGTGTTCATGGTAGCAGTGTTCATGGTAATAGTGCTCACGGAGACATTGCCCACAATGAGAGTGCCCATGGTGAGAATACTGACTGTGACAGTGCCCATGATGACTTTTCTCTCTGCGACAGTGCCCATGGGGACAGTTAGCACGGTGAGATTTCTCACAGTGATAGTGCACATGGTTTCAGTGCTAATAGTGAAAAGACCCACGGCGCCAGTGCCCATCATGGCATTGCTCACGGTGATAGTTCTCACGGTGACAGTGCCCATGGTGATATTACCCATGGTGACAGTACTCAGTGATCAAGTGCTCATGGTGACAGTGCCTAAGGTGATAGTGCACACGGTGGCAGTGCAAAATGGCGACAGTGCCCATGGGGACATTGCTTAATGTGATAGTCCTTGTGGTGACATTGCGCATGGTGACATTGCCCACCACGACAGTTCTCTTGTTGACAGTGCTCATGGTGATAGTGCCAATGTTGGAAGTGCCCATCGTGAAAGTGCCCATGGTGACAGTTCTTATGATGAGAGTGGTCAGAGTGGCAGTGCTCATGGTGAAAGTGCCCATGGTGACAAAGCCCACGGTGACAGTGTCCATAGTTATAGTGTCCACGGTGACAGTCCTAACAGTGAAATTGTCCATGGGGACACTGCCCATGGTGAAAGTGCCCATGGTCACAACACTCACAGTGATAGTGCTCACGGTGAGAGTGGCCATGGTGACAGTGACCACGGTGACAGTTCTAATGGTGATCCTGCCCATGATGACAGTCCTCATGGTGACAGTCGACATTGTGCCAGTGCCCAAGGTGACAGTGCTCATGGTGACAGTGCCCAAAGTCACAATACCCATGGTGACAGTGCCCAGGCTGACAGATCTCAAGGTGATAGTGCCCATGGTGACAGTGCACATGGTGATACAGAGAATGGGGACAGTGCTTATGGTGACAGTGGTCATGGTTGCAGTACCCATGGTGATAGTGCTGAAACTGACAGTGCCCTTGGGGATAGTGCCCATGGTGAGTGTGCTCGTGTTAATAGTGCCCATGGTGGCAGATCCCATTGTGAAAGTGCTCATGATGACAGTGCCCATGATGGTAGTTCCCATGGTGACAGTGCTCATGGTGATAGTGACCATGTTAACAGTGCACATGGTGGCTGTGCCCTTGGTGACAGTGCCCATGATGACAGTATTCATGGTGACAGTGCTCACGGTGATAGTGACCATGGTGAGAGTGCACATGGTGGTAGTCCACATGGTGGCAGTGAAAAATGGTGACAGTTCCCATGCTGACAGTTCTCATTGTGACCATGCACACGGTCACAACCGATGCTGACACTGCTCATGGTAGCTGTACCCGTGGTGACAGTGCTCATGGTGATAGTGACCATGTTAACAGTGCCCATGGTGACACTGCCCATGGTGACAATGCCCATGATGACAGTGCCCATGGAGTCAGTGCCCACGGAGCCATTGCCTATGGTAACAGTGCTCACAGTGACAGTACCCATGGTAACAGTGACCACGGTGAGAGTGCTCATGGTGATAGTGGCTATGGTGACAGATCACACTGTGACAGTCCGCATTGTGCCAGTACCAATAGTGACAGTGCCCATGGTGACATTGACCATGATGAGAGTGCTCACGGTGCTAGTGCTCACAGTAATAGTGCTCATGGTGACAGTGCCGACAGTGACGGTGCTCACGGTGACAGTGCCTATGGTGATAGTGCCCATGGTGAGAGTCCGCCCATTGATAGTGCCCATGGTGGCAGTTCCCATTGTGAAAGTGTTCATGATGACATTGCCCATGTTGGTAGTTCCCATGGTGACAGTGCTCACGGTGATAGTGACCTTGGTAACTGTGCACATGGTGGCCGTGCCCTTGGTGACAGTGCCAATGATGACAGTAATCATGGTGACAGTTCCCATGGGGACAAGGCACAGGGTGGCGGTGAAAAATGGTGAAAGTGCCCATGTTGACAGTTCTCATGGTGACAGTGCACACGGTGACAACCCATGCAGACAGTACTCACGGTGACAGTTCTCATGGTTGCAGTACCCATGGTGACAGTGCTCACAGTGATACTGCCCATGGTGGCAGTGCCCATGGTGACAGTGCCCATGGTGACACTGCCCATGATGACAGTGCCCATGGTGAAAGTTCCCACGGCGCCATTGCCTATGGTGACTGTGCTCATGGTAACAGTGCCCATGGTGACAGTGACCATGGTGAGAGTGCTCACACTGATAGTGCCCATGGTGACAGGGCTCATGGTGCCAGGCCGCATTGTGCCAGTACCCATGGCAACAGTGGTCATGGTGACACTGACCACAGTGAGAGTGCTCACTGTGATAGAGCTCACGGTAACAGTGCTCATGGTGACAGTGCAAATGGTGACAATACCCATGGTGACAGTACTCATGTTGAAAATACCCATGGTGGCAGTTCTCATGGTGACAGTGCTCATAATAGCAGTGCCCAAGGTGGCAGTCCTCGTGGTGACAGTGCTAATGGTGACAGTGCTCTTGGTGGCAGTTCCCATGGGGACAGTACCGATGGTGACCCTGTGCATTGTTACAGTGCCCATGGTAACCGTGCTCACGGTGGTAGTGCACATTGTGACAGTGCCCATGGTTGTAGTTCACCTGGTGACAGTGCTAAATAGTGACAGTGCTCATGCTGACAGTGCTCACGATGATAGTGCCCATGGTGACAGTGCCCACGGTGATAATGTGTATTATTACAGTGTTCATCGTGACAGAGACCAAGGTGGCAGTGGCCATGGTGACAGTGCCCACAATGACAGTGCCCATGGTAACAGTGCCGACAGTGACAGTGCCCATGGTGACACTTCTCACAGTGAATGTTCCCATGGGGACAGTTACCATGATGAGATTTCTCACGGTGATAGTGCCCGTTGTGACAGTGCTCACAGTGACAATGCCCATGGTGCCAGTGCCCATAGAGACATTCCGCACGGTCACATTTCTCACGGTGAAAGTGCCTATGGTGACACTGCACCTGGTGGCAGTGCAAAATGGTGACAGTGCCCATGGTGACATTGCTCATAGTGACTTTGCTTACAGTGATAGTCCTTACGGTGACAGTGTGCATGGTGACACTGCACACAGTTGCAGTGTTTATGGTGACAGTCTTCACGGTGATACTTTCCATGGTGATAGTGCCCATCGTGACACTGCACATGGTGGCAGTGATAAATGGTGACAGTGCCCCTGTTGACAGTTCTCATGGTGACAGTGCACATGGTGACAACCCGTGCAGACTGTACTCATGGTGACAGTACTCACGGTGACAGTTCTCATGTTTGCAGTATCCATGGTGACAGTGCTCACAGTGATAGTGCCCATGGTGAGAGTGCCCATGATGACAGGGCCCATGGTGCCATTGCCTATGGTGACAGTGCTCATGGTAACAGTGCCCAAGGTGACAGTGACCATGGTGAGAGTGCTCACACTGATGGTGCCCATGGTGACAGTGCTCACGGTGCCTGTCTACATTGTGCCAGTACCCATGGCGACAGTGCTCATGGTGACAGTGACCATAGTGAGAGTGCTCATAGTGATAGTGCTCACGGTAATAGTGCTCATGGTGACAATGCAAATGGTGACAATACCATGGTGACAGTACTCATGTTGAAAATACCCATGGTGGCAGTTCTCATAGCGACAGATCTCATGGTGACAGTGCTCATAATAGCAGTGCCCAGGTGCCACTGCTCGTGGTGAAAGTGCTAATGGTGACAGTGCTCTTGGTGGCAGTTCCCATCGGGACAATACTAATGGTGACGCTGTGCATTGTTACAGTGCCCATGGTAACCGTGCTCACGGTGATAGTGCACATCGTGACAGCGCCCATGGTGGTAGTTCACCTGGTGACAGTGCTAAATAGTGACAGTGCACGTGCTGACAGTGCTCACGGTGATAGTGCCCATGGTGACAGTGTACACGGTGATAATGGGCATTGTTACAGATTTCATGGTGACAGCACATGGTGGCAGTGGCCATGGAGACAGTGCCCACAATGACAGTGCCCATGGTGACAGTGCCGACAGTGACAGTGCCCATGGTGACACTTCTCACGGTGACAGTGCCCATGGGGACAGTTAGCATGGTGAGATTTCTCACGGTGACAGTGCCCGTTGTGACAGTGCTCACAGTGACAATGCCCATGGTGCCAGTGCCCATAGAGTCATTCCGCACAGTCTCATTTCTCACTGTGAAAGTGCCTATGGTGATATTAACCATGGTGACACTGCACATGGTGGCAGAGCAAAATGGTGACAGTGCCCATGGTGACATTGCTCATGGTGACTTTCCTTATGGTGATAGTCCTTACAGTGACAGTGTGCATGGTGACACTGCACACAGTGACAGTGTTCATGGTGACAGTGTTCACAGTGATAGTTCCCATGGTGAGATTGTCCATGGTAACAGTGCCCATAGTCACAATTCTCATGGTGTAGTGCTCACAGTGACAGTGCCCATGGTGTCATGCCCATGGTGACAGTGCTCATGGTGACAGTGCTCATGTTGGCAGTGCCATAAATAACAGTGCTCATTGTGGCACTGCTCATGGTGTCCGTGCTCATGGTGACAGTGCCCATGTTTACAGTGTTTATGGTGATAGATGTCACGGTGTCAGTGCCCACAGGGACAGTGCCAAGGCTGACAAAGCCCAGGGTGATACTTCCCATTGGGACAGTGCCCACGGTGACAGTGCCCATGGTGACAGCGCCCAGTGTGACAAGGCTCATGGTGACAGTGCTCACGGTGACGGTGCCCATGGTGACAGTGCCGATGGTGAGAGTGCCATTAGTGACAGTGCTCATGGTGAAACTGCCCATGGAGACATCGCCCATGGTGATAGTGCTCGTGGTGACAACCCCACGGTGACAGTGCCAATGTTGATAGTCCCCGTGGTGACAGGTCTTACATTGAATGTGACCATGGTGTCTGTGCTCATGGTGACAGTGCTCAAGGTTATAGTCTCCATGTTGACAGTGCCGATGGTGACAATTCTCACGGTGACAGGGCCTATGGTGAAAATTCACATAGTGACAGTGTTCACGGTGAGAGTGCCCATGGTGCTATTACCCATGGTGACAGTTCTCATAGTGAAACTGCCCATGGTGACACTGCACATGGTGGCAGTGCAAAATGGAGACAGTGTCCACGGTGATATTGCTCATGGTGACATTGCTTACGGTGATAGTGTGTATGGTGAAACTGCACACAGTGATATTGCTCATGGTGACAGTGTTCACGGCGTTAGTTCCTATCGTGAATGTGACCATGGGGACAGTGCCCATTGTCACAATTCTCATGGTGTAGTGCTCACGGTGACAGTGTCCATGGTGACAATACACAGTGTGACACTATTCATGGTGACATTGCTCATGGTGAGAGTGCCCATGTTCACAACTGTCACGGTGATAGTTCCCATGGTGACAATACCCAGGGTAACAGAGCTGATGGTAAAAGTGTTCACGGTGACAGTGCCCATGATGACAGTACCTAAGGTGACAATTCCCATGGTGAGACTGCTCATAGACAGTGCCCATGGTGACAATACCCAGCGTGTCCTGTCCATGGTGACAGTGATCATGGTGACACTTCTCATGAGGACAGTGCCATAAGTGACAGTGCTCATTGTGGCAGTGCTCATGGTGACTGTGCTCATGGTGACAGTGCCCATGGTGACAGTGCCTATGGTGATAGATATCATGGTGGCCGTGCCCAGGGTGACATTGCCCACGCTGACAAAGCCCATGGTGATACTTCCCATTGTGACAGTGCCCACGGTGGCAGAGCCCATGGTGACAGTGCCCAAGATCACAGTGTCCATGGTGAGAGTGCTAACGGTGACTGTGCCCATGGTGACAGCACCCAGTGTGACAATGCCCATTGTGACAGTGCTCACGGTGACCATGCTGATGGTGTTAGTGCCAATAGTGAGAGTGCTCACGGTGACACTGCCCATGGAGACACTGCCCATGGTGATAGTGCTCATCATGACAACCCCTCGGAGGCAGTGCCAATGGTGAGAGTCCCCGTGGTGACAGTTCTCACGGTGAAAGTGATCCTATTGATATTTCTCATGGTGACAGTGCTCTTGGTGACAGTGCTCAAGGTGATAGTCCGAATATTGACAGTGCCCATGGTGACTCTTCTCACGGTGACAGTGCCTATGGTGATTATGCTCTTAGTGACAGTGCTCATGGTGACAGTGACCACGGTGACAGTGTCCACGGTGAATGTTCTCACCATGGTAGTGCCCATGGTGACAGTTTTCATGATGACAGTCCGCATTAAGGCTGTGCCCACGGTGACACTGCTCATGGTGATAGTTCTCACGGTGATAGTACGCACGGTGACAGTGCCAAAGGTGACAATACCCAGGTGATAGTAATCATGGTGAAAGTGCCCATGGTGGCAGTTCTCATACTGACAGTTCTTGTGACAGTGCTCATGGTGGCAGTGCTCGTGGTGACAGTGCTCTTGGTGACAGTGCTCATGGTGGCAGTGCCCATGGTGAGACTCCCGATGGTGTCACTGCCCATGGTGACAGTGCACATGGTCATGGTGCATCTGCTGGCAGTGCAAAATAGTGAGAGTGCCCATGATGATATTGCTCATGGTGATAGTGCCCATGGTGAGAGTGCCCATGGTTCCAGTGCTCATGGTGACAGTGCCCCTGGTGACAGTGCACACCGTGAGAGTGCCCATGGTGTCTGTGCCCATGGTGACAGTTCTTATCATGAGAGTGTTCACGGTAGCAGTGTTCATGGTAATAGTGCTCACGGAGACATTGCCCACAATGAGAGTGCCCATGGTGAGAATACTGACTGTGAAAGTGCCCATGATGACTTTTCTCTCTGCGACAGTGCCCATGGGGACAGTTAGCACGGTGAGATTTCTCACAGTGATAGTGCACATGGTTTCAGTGCTAATAGTGAAAAGACCCACGGCGCCAGTGCCCATCATGGCATTGCTCACGGTGATAGTTCTCAAGGTGACAGTGCCCATGGTGATATTACCCATGGTGACAGTACTCAGTGATCAAGTGCTCATGGTGACAGCGCCTAAGGTGATAGTGCACACGGTGGCAGTGCAAAATGGCGACAGTGCCCATGGGGACATTGCTTAATGTGATAGTCCTTGTGGTGACATTGCACATGGTGACATTGCCCACCACGACAGTTCTCTTGTTGACAGTGCTCATGGTGATAGTGCCAATGTTGGAAGTGCCCATCGTGAAAGTGCCCATGGTGACAGTTCTTATGATGAGAGTGGTCAGAGTGGCAGTGCTCATGGTGAAAGTGCCCATGGTGACAGAGCCCACGGTGACAGTGTCCATAGTTATAGTGTCCATGGTGACAGTCCTAACAGTGAAATTGTCCATGGGGACACTGCCCATGGTGAAAGTGCCCATGGTCACAACACTCACGGTGATAGTGCTCACGGTGAGAGTGGCCATGGTGACAGTGACCACGGTGACACTTCTAATGGTGATACTGCCCATGATGACAGTGCTCATGGTGACAGTCCACATTGTGCCAGTGCCCAAGGTGACAGTGCTCATGGTGACAGTGCCCAAAGTCACAATACCCATGGTGACAGTGCCCAGGCTGACAGTTCTCAAGGTGATAGTGCCCATGGTGACAGTGCACATGGTGATACAGAGAATGGGGACAGTGCTTATGGTGACAGTGGTCATGGTTGCAGTACCCATGGTGATAGTGCTGAAACTGACAGTGCCTTGGGGATAGTGCCCATGGTGAGTGTGCTCGTGTTAATAGTGCCCATGGTGGCAGTTCCCATTGTGAAAGTGCTCATGATGACAGTGCCCATGTTGGTAGTTCCCATGGTGACAGTGCTCATGGTGATAGTGACCATGTTAACAGTGCACATGGTGGCTGTGCCCTTGGTGACAGTGCCCATGATGACAGTATTCATGGTGACAGTGCTCACGGTGATAGTGCCCATGGTGAGAATGCACATGGTGGTAGTCCACATGGTGGCAGTGAAAAATGGTGACAGTTCCCATGCTGACAGTTCTCATTGTGACAATGCACACGGTCACAACCGATGCTGACACTGATCATGGTAGCTGTACCCGTGGTGACAGTGCTCATGGTGATAGTGACCATGTTAACAGTGCCCATGGTGACACTGCCCATGGTGACAATGCCCATGATGACAGTGCCCATGGAGTCAGTGCCCACGGAGCCATTGCCTATGGTAACAGTGCTCACAGTGACAGTACCCATGGTAACAGTGACCACGGTGAGAGTGCTCATGGTGATAGTGGCTATGGTGACAGATCACACTGTGACAGTCCGCATTGTGACAGTACCAATAGTGACAGTGCCCATGGTGACATTGACCACGGTGAGAGTGCTCACGGTGCTAGTGCTCACAGTAATAGTGCTCATGGTGACAGTGCCAACAGTGACGGTGCTCACGGTGACAGTGCCCATTGTGATAGTGCCCATGGTGAGAGTCCGCCCATTGATAGTGCCCATGGTTGCAGTTCCCATTGTGAAAGTGCTCATGATGACATTGCCCATGTTGGTAGTTCCCATGGTGACAGTGCTCACGGTGATAGTGACCTTGGTAACTGTGCACATGGTGGCCGTGCCCTTGGTGACAGTGCCAATGATGACAGTACTCATGGTGACAGTTCTCATGGTAATAGTTCCCATGGGGACAAGGCACAGGATGGCAGTGAAAAATGGTGAAAGTGCCCATGTTGACAGTTCTCATGGTGGCAGTGCACACGGTGACAACCCATGCGGACAGTACTCACGGTGACAGTTCTCATGGTTGCAGTACCCATGGTGACAGTGCCCATGGTGACACTGCCCATGATGACAGTGCCCATGGTGAAAGTTCCCACGGCGCCATTGCCTATGGTGACAGTGCTCATGGTAACAGTGCCCATGGTACAGTGACCATGGTGAGAGTGCTCACACTGATAGTGCCCATGGTGACAGGGCTCATGGTGCCAGGCCGCATTGTGCCAGTACCCATGGCGACAGTGGTCATGGTGACACTGACCACAGTGAGAGTGCTCACTGTGATAGGGCTCACGGTAATAGTGCTCATGGTGACAGTGCAAATGGTGACAATACCCATGGTGACAGTACTCATGTTGAAAATACCCATGGTGGCAGTTCTCATGGTGACAGTGCTCATAATAGCAGTGCCCAAGGTGCCAGTCCTCGTGGTGACAGTGCTGATGGTGACAGTGCTCTTGGTGGCAGTTCCCATGGGGACAGTACCGATGGTGACCCTGTGCATTGTTACAGTGCCCATGGTAACCGTGCTCACGGTGGTAGTGCACATCGTGACAGTGCCCATGGTGGTAGTTCACCTGGTGACAGTGCTAAATAGTGACAGTGCACATGCTGACAGTGCTCACGGTGATAGTGCCCATGGTGACAGTGCCCACGGTGATAATGGGTATTATTACAGTGTTCATCGTGACAGAGCCCAAGGTGGCAGTGGCCATGGTGACAGTGCCCACAATGACAGTGCCCATGGTAACAGTGCCGACAGTGACAGTGCCCATGGTGACACTTCTCACAGTGAATGTGCCCATGGGGACAGTTACCATGATGAGATTTCTCACGGTGATAGTGCCCGTTGTGACAGTGCTCACAGTGACAATGCCCATGGTGCCAGTGCCCATAGAGACATTCCACACGGTCACATTTCTCACGGTGAAAGTGCCTATGGTGACACTGCACCTGGTGGCAGTGCAAAATGGTGACAGTGCCCATGGTGACATTGCTCATAGTGACTTTGCTTACAGAGATAGTCCTTACGGTGACAGTGTGCATGGTGACACTGCACACAGTTGCAGTGTTTATGGTGACAGTCTTCACGGTGATACTTTCCATGGTGATAGTGCCCATGGTGACACTGCACATGGTGGCAGTGATAAATGGTGAGAGTGCCCCTGTTGACAGTTCTCATGGTGAGAGTGCACATGGTGACAACCCGTGCAGACTGTACTCACGGTGACAGTTCTCATGTTTGCAGTATCCATGGTGACAGTGCTCACAGTGATAGTGCCCATGGTGAGAGTGCCCATGATGACAGGGCCCATGGTGCCATTGCCTATGGTGACAGTGCTCATGGTAACAGTGCCCAAGGTGACAGTGACCATGGTGAGAGTGCTCACACTGATGGTGCCCATGGTGACAGTGCTCACGGTGCCTGTCTACATTGTGCCAGTACCCATGGCGACAGTGCTCATGGTGACAGTGACCACAGTGAGAGTGCTCATAGTGATAGTGCTCACGGTAATAGTGCTCATGGTGACAATGCAAATGGTGACAATACCATGGTGACAGTACTCATGTTGAAAATACCCATGGTGGCAGTTCTCATAGCGACAGATCTCATGGTGACAGTGCTCATAATAGCAGTGCCCAGGTGCCAGTGCTCGTGGTGAAAGTGCTAATGGTGACAGTGCTCTTGGTGGCAGTTCCCATCGGGACAATACTGATGGTGACGCTGTGCATTGTTACAGTGCCCATGGTAACCGTGCTCACGGTGATAGTGCACATCGTGACAGCGCCCATGGTGGTAGTTCACCTGGTGACAGTGCTAAATAGTGACAGTGCACGTGCTGACAGTGCTCACGGTGATAGTGCCCATGGTGACAGTGCACACGGTGATAATGGGCATTGTTACAGAGTTCATGGTGACAGCACACGGTGGCAGTGGCCATGGAGACAGTGCCCACAATGACAGTGCCCATGGTGACAGTGCCGACAGTGACAGTGCCCATGGTGACACTTCTCACGGTGACAGTGCCCATGGGGACAGTTAGCATGGTGAGATTTCTCACGGTGACAGTGCCCGTTGTGACAGTGCTCACAGTGACAATGCCCATGGTGCCAGTGCCCATAGAGTCATTCCGCACGGTCTCATTTCTCACAGTGAAAGTGCCTATGGTGATATTAACCATGGTGACACTGCACATGGTGGCAGAGCAAAATGGTGACAGTGCCCATGGTGACATTGCTCATGGTGACTTTGCTTATGGTGATAGTCCTTACAGTGACAGTGCGCATGGTGACACTGCACACAGTGACAGTGTTCATGGTGACAGTGTTCACAGTGATAGTTCCCATGGTGAGATTGTCCATGGTAACAGTGCCCATAGTCACAATTCTCATGGTGTAGTGCTCACAGTGACAGTGCCCATGGTGTCATGCCCATGGTGACAGTGCTCATGGTGACAGTGCTCATGTTGGTAGTGCCATAAATAACAGTGCTCATTGTGGCAGTGCTCATGGTGTCCGTGCTCATGGTGACAGTGCCCATGTTTACAGTGTTTATGGTGATAGATGTCACGGTGTCAGTGCCCACGGGGACAGTGCCAAGGCTGACAAAGCCCAGGGTGATACTTCCCATTGGGACAGTGCCCACGGTGACAGTGCCCATGGTGACAGCGCCCAGTGTGACAAGGCTCATGGTGACAGTGCTCACGGTGACGGTGCCCATGGTGACAGTGCCGATGGTGAGAGTGCCATTAGTTACAGTGCTCATGGTGAAACTGCCCACGGAGACATCGCCCATGGTGATAGTGCTCATGGTGACATCCCCACGGTGACAGTGTCAATGTTGATAGTCCCCGTGGTGACAGGTCTTACATTGAATGTGACCATGGTGTCTGTGCTCATGGTGACAGTGCTCAAGGTTATAGTCTCCATGTTGACAGTGCCGATGGTGACAATTCTCACGGTGACAGGGCCTATGTTGAAAATTCTCATAGTGACAGTGTTCACGGTGACAGTGCCCATGGTTCTATTACCCATGGTGACAGTTCTCATAGTGAAACTGCCCATGGTGACACTGCACATGGTGGCAGTGCAAAATGGTGACAGTGCCCATGGTGATATTGCTCATGGTGACATTGCTTACGGTGATAGTGTGTATGGTGAAACTGCACACAGTGACATTGCTCATGGTGACAGTGTTCACGGTGTTAGTTCCTATCGTGAATGTGACCTTGGGGACAGTGCCCATTGTCACAATTCTCATGGTGTAGTGCTCACGGTGACAGTGCCCATGGTGACAATACACAGGGTGACACTATTCATGGTGACATTGCTCATGGTGAGAGTGCCCATGTTCACAACTGTCACGGTGATAGTTCCCATGGTGACAATACCCAGGGTAACTGAGCTGATGGTAAAAGTGTTCACGGTGACAGTGCCCATGATGACAGTACCTAAGGTGACAACTCCCATGGTGAGACTGCTCATAGACAGTGCCCATGGTGACAATACCCAGCGTGTCCTGTCCATGGTGACAGTGATCATGGTGACACTTTTCATGAGGACAGTGCCATAAGTTACAGTGCTCATTGTGGCAGTGCTCATGGTGACCGTGCTCATGGTGACAGTGCCATGGTGACAGTGCCTATGGTGATAGATATCATGGTGGCCGTGCCCAGGGTGACATTGCCCACGGTGACAAAGCCCATGGTGATACTTCCCATTGTGACAGTGCCAACGGTGGCAGAGCCCATGGTGACAGTGCCCAAGATCACAGTGCCCATGGTGAGGGTGCTAACGGTGACTCTGCCCATGGTGACAGCACCCAGTGTGACAATGCCCATTGTGACAGTGCTCACGGTGACCATGCCGATGGTGATAGTGCCAATAGTGAGAGTGCTCACGGTGACACTGCCCATGGAGACACTGCCCATGGTGATAGTGCTCATCATGACAACCCCTCGGAGGCAGTGCCAATGGTGAGAGTCCCCGTGGTGACAGTTCTCACGGTGAAAGTGATCCTATTGATATTTCTCATGGTGACAGTGCTCTTGGTGACAGTGCTCAAGGTGATAGTCTGAATGTTGACAGTGACCATGGTGACTCTTCTCACGGTGACAGTGCCTATGGTGATTATGCTCTTAGTGACAGTGCTCATGGTGACAGTGCCCATGGTGACAGTGACCACGGTGACTGTTCTCACCGTGGTAGTGCCCATGGTGACAGTGTTCATGATGATAGTCCGCATTAAGGCTGTGCCGTGGTGACAGTGCTCATGGTGATAGTTCTCACGGTGATAGTACGCACGTTGACAGTGCCAAAGGTGACAATACCCAGGTGATAGTAATCATGGTGAAAGTGCCCATGGTGGCACTTCTCATACTGACAGTTCTTGTGACAGTGCTCATGGTGGCAGGGCTCGTGGTGACAGTGCTCTTGGTGACAGTGCTCATGGTGGCAGTGCCCATGGTGAGACTCCCGATGGTGACACTGCCCATGGTGACAGTGCACATGGTCATGGTGCATCTGCTGGCAGTGCAAAATAGTGAGAGTGCCCATGATGATATTGCTCATGGTGATAGTGCCCATGGTGAGAGTGCCCATGGTTCCAGTGCTCATGGTGACAGTGCCCATTGTGACAGTGGCCCTGGTGACAGTGCACACCGTGAGAGTGCCCATGGTGTCTGTGCCCATGGTGACAGTTCTTATCATGAGAGTGTTCACGGTAGCAGTGTTCATGGTAATAGTGCTCACGGAGACATTGCCCACAATGAGAGTGCCCATGGTGAGAATACTGACTGTGAAAGTGCCCATGATGACTTTTCTCTCTGCGACAGTGCCCATGGGGACAGTTAGCATGGTGAGATTTCTCACAGTGATAGTGCACATGGTTTCAGTGCTAATAGTGAAAAGACCCACGGCGCCAGTGCCCATCATGGCATTGCTCACGGTGATAGTTCTCACGGTGACAGTGCCCATGGTGATATTACCCATGGTGACAGTACTCAGTGATCAAGTGCTCATGGTGACAGTGCCTAAGGTGATAGTGCACACGGTGGCAGTGCAAAATGGCGACAGTGCCCATGGGGACATTGCTTAATGTGATAGTCCTTGTGGTGACATTGCGCATGGTGACATTGCCCACCACGACAGTTCTCTTGTTGACAGTGCTCATGGTGATAGTGCCAATGTTGGAAGTGCCCATCGTGAAAGTGCCCATGGTGACAGTTCTTATGATGAGAGTGGTCAGAGTGGCAGTGCTCATGGTGAAAGTGCCCATGGTGACAGAGCCCACGGTGACAGTGTCCATAGTTATAGTGTCCACGGTGACAGTCCTAACAGTGAAATTGTCCATGGGGACACTGCCCATGGTGAAAGTGCCCATGGTCACAACACTCACGGTGATAGTGCTCACGGTGAGAGTGGCCATGGTGACAGTGACCACGGTGACACTTCTAATGGTGATACTGCCCATGATGACAGTGCTCATGGTGACAGTCCACATTGTGCCAGTGCCCAAGGTGACAGTGCTCATGGTGACAGTGCCCAAAGTCACAATACCCATGGTGACAGTGCCCAGGCTGACAGTTCTCAAGGTGATAGTGCCCATGGTGACAGTGCCCATGGTGATACAGAGAATGGGGACAGTGCTTATGGTGACAGTGGTCATGGTTGCAGTACCCATGGTGATAGTGCTGAAACTGACAGTGCCTTGGGGATAGTGCCCATGGTGAGTGTGCTCGTGTTAATAGTGCCCATGGTGGCAGTTCCCATTGTGAAAGTGCTCATGATGACAGTGCCCATGTTGGTAGTTCCCATGGTGACAGTGCTCATGGTGATAGTGACCATGTTAACAGTGGACATGGTGGCTGTGCCCTTGGTGACAGTGCCCATGATGACAGTATTCATGGTGACAGTGCTCACGGTGATAGTGCCCATGGTGACAGTGCACATGGTGGTAGTCCACATGGTGGCAGTGAAAATGGTGACAGTTCCCATGCTGACAGTTCTCATTGTGACAATGCACACGGTCACAACCGATGCAGACACTGCTCATGGTAGCTGTACCCGTGGTGACAGTGCTCATGGTGATAGTGACCATGTTAACAGTGCCCATGGTGACACTGCCCATGGTGACAATGCCCATGATGACAGTGCCCATGGAGTCAGTGCCCACGGAGCCATTGCCTATGGTAACAGTGCTCACAGTGACAGTACCCATGGTAACAGTGACCACGGTGAGAGTGCTCATGGTGATAGTGGCTATGGTGACAGATCACACTGTGACAGTCCGCATTGTGCCAGTACCAATAGTGACAGTGCCCATGGTGACATTGACCACGGTAAGAGTGCTCACGGTGCTAGTGCTCACAGTAATAGTGCTCATGGTGACAGTGCCGACAGTGACGGTGCTCACGGTGACAGTGCCTATGGTGATAGTGCCCATGGTGAGAGTCCGCCCATTGATAGTGCCCATGGTGGCAGTTCCCATTGTGAAAGTGCTCATGATGACATTGCCCATGTTGGTAGTTCCCATGGTGACAGTGCTCACGGTGATAGTGACCTTGGTAACGGTGCACATGGTGGCCGTGCCCTTGGTGACAGTGCCAATGATGACAGTACTCATGGTGACAGTTCCCATGGGGACAAGGCACAGGGTGGCAGTGAAAAATGGTGAAAGTGCCCATGTTGACAGTTCTCATGGTGACAGTGCACACGGTGACAACCCATGCAGACAGTACTCACGGTGACAGTTCTCATGGTTGCAGTACCCATGGTGACAGTGCTCACAGTGATACTGCCCATGGTGGCAGTGCCCATGGTGACAGTGCCCATGGTGACACTGCCCATGATGACAGTGCCCATGGTGAAAGTTCCCACGGCGCCATTGCCTATGGTGACTGTGCTCATGGTAACAGTGCCCATGGTGACAGTGACCATGGTGAGAGTGCTCACACTGATAGTGCCCATGGTGACAGGGCTCATGGTGCCAGTCCGCATTGTGCCAGTACCCATGGCAACAGTGGTCATGGTGACACTGACCACAGTGAGAGTGCTCACTGTGATAGAGCTCACGGTAATAGTGCTCATGGTGACAGTGCAAATGGTGACAATACCCATGGTGACAGTACTCATATTGAAAATACCCATGGTGGCAGTTCCAATGGTGACAGTGCTCATAATAGCAGTGCCCAAGGTGGCAGTCCTCGTGGTGACAGTGCTAATGGTGACAGTGCTCTTGGTGGCAGTTCCCATGGGGACAGTACCGATGGTGACCCTGTGCATTGTTACAGTGCCCATGGTAACCGTGCTCACGGTGGTAGTGCACTTCGTGACAGTGCCCATGGTGGTAGTTCACCTGGTGACAGTGCTAAATAGTGACAGTGCACATGCTGACAGTGCTCACGGTGATAGTGCCCATGGTGACAGTGCCCATGGTGATAATGGGTATTATTACAGTGTTCATCGTGACAGAGCCCAAGGTGGCAGTGGCCATGGTGACAGTGCCCACAATGACAGTGCCCATGGTAACAGTGCCGACAGTGACAGTGCCCATGGTGACACTTCTCACAGTGAATGTGCCCATGGGGACAGTTACCATGATGAGATTTCTCACGGTGATAGTGCCCGTTGTGACAGTGCTCACAGTGACAATGCCCATGGTGCCAGTGCCCATAGAGACATTCCACACGGTCACATTTCTCACGGTGAAAGTGCCTATGGTTACACTGCTCCTGGTGGCAGTGCAAAATGGTGACAGTGCCCATGGTGACATTGCTCATAGTGACTTTGCTTACAGTGATAGTCCTTACAGTGACAGTGTGCATGGTGACACTGCACACAGTTGCAGTGTTTATGGTGACAGTCTTCACGGTGATACTTTCCATGGTGATAGTGCCCATGGTGACACTGCACATGGTGGCAGTGATAAATGGTGACAGTGCCCCTGTTGACAGTTCTCATGGTGACAGTGCACATGGTGACAACCCGTGCAGACTGTACTCATGGTGACAGTACTCACGGTGACAGTTCTCATGTTTGCAGTATCCATGGTGACAGTGCTCACAGTGATAGTGCCCATGGTGAGAGTGCCCATGATGACAGGGCCCATGGTGCCATTGCCTATGGTGACAGTGCTCATGGTAACAGTGCCCAAGGTGACAGTGACCATGGTGAGAGTGCTCACACTGATGGTGCCCATGGTGACAGTGCTCACGGTGCCTGTCTACATTGTGCCAGTACCCATGGCGACAGTGCTCATGGTGACAGTGACCACAGTGAGAGTGCTCATAGTGATAGTGCTCACGGTAATAGTGCTCATGGTGACAATGCAAATGGTGACAATACCATGGTGACAGTACTCATGTTGAAAATACGCATGGTGGCAGTTCTCATAGCGACAGATCTCATGGTGACAGTGCTCATAATAGCAGTGCCCAGGTGCCAGTGCTCGTGGTGACAGTGCTAATGGTGACAGTGCTCTTGGTGGCAGTTCCCATCGGGACAATACTGATGGTGACGCTGTGAATTGTTACAGTGCCCATGGTAACCGTGCTCACGGTGATAGTGCACATCGTGACAGCGCCCATGGTGGTAGTTCACCTGGTGACAGTGCTAAATAGTGACAGTGCACGTGCTGACAGTGCTCACGGTGATAGTGCCCATGGTGACAGTGCACACGGTGATAATGGGCATTGTTACAGAGTTCATGGTGACAGCACACGGTGGCAGTGGCCATGGAGACAGTGCCCACAATGACAGTGCCCATGGTGACAGTGCCGACAGTGACAGTGCCCATGGTGACACTTCTCACGGTGACAGTGCCCATGGGGACAGTTAGCATGGTGAGATTTCTCACGGTGACAGTGCCCGTTGTGACAGTGCTCACAGTGACAATGCCCATGGTGCCAGTGCCCATAGAGTCATTCCGCACGGTCTCATTTCTCACAGTGAAAGTGCCTATGGTGATATTAACCATGGTGACACTGCACATGGTGGCAGAGCAAAATGGTGACAGTGCCCATGGTGACATTGCTCATGGTGACTTTGCTTATGGTGATAGTCCTTACAGTGACAGTGCGCATGGTGACACTGCACACAGTGACAGTGTTCATGGTGACAGTGTTCACAGTGATAGTTCCCATGGTGAGATTGTCCATGGTAACAGTGCCCATAGTCACAATTCTCATGGTGTAGTGCTCACAGTGACAGTGCCCATGGTGTCATGCCCATGGTGACAGTGCTCATGTTGGCAGTGCCATAAATAACAGTGCTCATTGTGGCAGTGCTCATGGTGTCCGTGCTCATGGTGACAGTGCCCATGTTTACAGTGTTTATGGTGATAGATGTCACGGTGTCAGTGCCCACGGGGACAGTGCCAAGGCTGACAAAGCCCAGGGTGATACTTCCCATTGGGACAGTGCCCACGGTGACAGTGCCCATGGTGACAGCGCCCAGTGTGACAAGGCACATGGTGACAGTGCTCACGGTGACGGTGCCCATGGTGACAGTGCCGATGGTGAGAGTGCCATTAGTGACAGTGCTCATGGTGAAACTGCCCATGGAGACATCGCCCATGGTGATAGTGCTCATGGTGACAACCCCACGGTGACAGTGCCAATGTTGATAGTCCCCGTGGTGACAGGTCTTACATTGAATGTGACCATGGTGTCTGTGCTCATGGTGACAGTGCTCAAGGTTATCGTCTCCATGTTGACAGTGCCGATGGTGACAATTCTCAGGGTGACAGGGCCTAAGGTGAAAACTCTCATAGTGACAGTGTTCACGGTGACAGTGCCCATGGTGCTATTATCCATGGTGACAGTTCTCATAGTGAAACGGCCCATGGTGACACTGCACATGGTGGCAGTGCAAAATGGTGACAGTGTCCATGGTGCTATTGCTCATGGTGACATTGCTTACGGTGATAGTGTGTATGGTGAAACTGCACACAGTGACATTGCTCATGGTGACAGTGTTCACGGCGTTAGTTCCTATCGTGAATGTGACCTTGGGGACAGTGCCCATTGTCACAATTCTCATGGTGTAGTGCTCACGGTGACAGTGCCCATGGTGACAATACACAGGGTGACAGTATTCATGGTGACATTGCTCATGGTGAGAGTGCCCATGTTCACAACTGTCACGGTGATTGTTCCCATGGTGACAATACCCAGGGTAACAGAGCTGATGGTAAAAGAGTTCACGGTGACAGTGCCCATGGTGACAGTACCTAAGGTGACAATTCCCATGGTGAGACTGCTCATAGACAGTGCCCATGGTGACAATACCCAGCGTGTCCTGTCCATGGTGACAGTGATCATGGTGACACTTCTCATGAGGACAGTGCCATAAGTGACAGTGCTCATTGTGGCAGTGCTCATGGTGACCGTGCCCATGGTGACAGTGCCCATGGTGACAGTGCCTATGGTGATAGATATCATGGTGGCCGTGCCCAGGGTGACATTGCCCACGCTGACAAAGCCCATGGTGATACTTCCCATTGTGACAGTGCCCACGGTGGCAGAGCCCATGGTGACAGTGCCCAAGATCACAGTGTCCATGGTGAGAGTGCTAACGGTGACTCTGCCCATGGTGACAGCACCCAGTGTGACAATGCCCATTGTGACAGTGCTCACGGTGACCATGCCGATGGTGATAGTGCCAATAGTGAGAGTGCTCACGGTGACACTGCCCATGGAGACACTGCCCATGGTGATAGTGCTCATCATGACAACCCCTCGGAGGCAGTGCCAATGGTGAGAGTCCCCGTGGTGACAGTTCTCACGGTGAAAGTGATCCTATTGATATTTCTCATGGTGACAGTGCTCTTGGTGACAGTGCTCAAGGTGATAGTCTGAATGTTGACAGTGCCCATGGTGACTCTTTTCACGGGGACAGTGCCTATGGTGATTATGCTCTTAGTGACAGTGCTCATGGTGACAGTGCCCATGGTGACAGTGACCACGGTGACTGTTCTCACCGTGGTAGTGCCCATGGTGACAGTGTTCATGATGACAGTCCGCATTAAGGCTGTGCCCACGGTGACACTGCTCATGGTGATAGTTCTCATGGTGATAGTACGCACGGTGACAGTGCCAAAGGTGACAATACCCAGGTGATAGTAATCATGGTGAAAGTGCCCATGGTGGCAGATCTCATACTGACAGTTCTTGTGACAGTGATCATGGTGGCAGTGCTCGTGGTGACAGTGCTCTTGGTGACAGTGCTCATGGTGGCAGTGCCCATGGTGAGACTCCCGATGGTGACACTGCCCATGGTGACAGTGCACATGGTCATGGTGCATCTGGTGGCAGTGCAAAATAGTGAGAGTGCCCATGATGATATTGCTCATGGTGATAGTGCCCATGGTGAGAGTGCCCATGGTTCCAGTGCTCATTGTGACAGTGCCCATTGTGACAGTGCCCCTGATGACAGTGCACACCGTGAGATTGCCCATGGTGTCTGTGCCCATGGTGACAGTTCTTATCATGAGAGTGTTCACGGTAGCAGTGTTCATGGTAATAGTGCTCACGGAGACATTGCCCACAATGAGAGTGCCCATGGTGAGAATACTGACTGTGACAGTGCCCATGATGACTTTTCTCTCTGCGACAGTGCCCATGGGGACAGTTAGCACGGTGAGATTTCTCACAGTGATAGTGCACATTGTTTCAGTGCTAATAGTGAAAAGACCCACGGCGCCAGTGCCCATCATGGCATTGCTCACGGTGATAGTTCTCACGGTGACAGTGCCCATGGTGATATTACCCATGGTGACAGTACTCAGTGATCAAGTGCTCATGGTGACAGTGCCTAAGGTGATAGTGCACACGGTGGCAGTGCAAAATGGCGACAGTGCCCATGGGGACATTGCTTAATGTGATAGTCCTTGTGGTGACATTGCACATGGTGACATTGCCCACCACGACAGTTCTCTTGTTGACAGTGCTCATGGTGATAGTGCCAATGTTGGAAGTGCCCATCGTGAAAGTGCCCATGGTGACAGTTCTTATGATGAGAGTGGTCAGAGTGGCAGTGCTCATGGTGAAAGTGCCCATGGTGACAGAGCCCACGGTGACAGTGTCCATAGTTATAGTGTCCACGGTGACAGTCCTAACAGTGAAATTGTCCATGGGGACACTGCCCATGGTGAAAGTGCCCATGGTCACAACACTCACGGTGATAGTGCTCACGGTGAGAGTGGCCATGGTGACAGTGACCACGGTGACACTTCTAATGGTGATACTGCCCATGATGACAGTGCTCATGGTGACAGTCGACATTGTGCCAGTGCCCAAGGTGACAGTGCTCATGGTGACAGTGCCCAAAGTCACAATACCCATGGTGACAGTGCCCAGGCTGACAGTTCTCAAGGTGATAGTGCCCATGGTGACAGTGCACATGGTGATACAGAGAATGGGGACAGTGCTTATGGTGACAGTGGTCATGGTTGCAGTACCCATGGTGATAGTGCTGAAACTGACAGTGCCTTGGGGATAGTGCCCATGGTGAGTGTGCTCGTGTTAATAGTGCCCATGGTGGCAGTTCCCATTGTGAAAGTGCTCATGATGACAGTGCCCATGTTGGTAGTTCCCATGGTGACAGTGCTCATGGTGATAGTGACCATGTTAACAGTGCACATGGTGGCTGTGCCCTTGGTGACAGTGCCCATGATGACAGTATTCATGGTGACAGTGCTCATGGTGATAGTGCCCATGGTGAGAGTGCACATGGTGGTAGTCCACATGGTGGCAGTGAAAAATGGTGACAGTTCCCATGCTGACAGTTCTCATTGTGACAATGCACACGGTCACAACCGATGCTGACACTGCTCATGGTAGCTGTACCCGTGGTGACAGGGCTCATGGTGATAGTGCCCATGTTAACAGTGCCCATGGTGACACTGCCCATGGTGACAATGCCCATGATGACAGTGCCCATGGAGTCAGTGCCCACGGAGCCATTGCCTATGGTAACAGTGCTCACAGTGACAGTACCCATGGTAACAGTGACCACGGTGAGAGTGCTCATGGTGATAGTGGCTATGGTGACAGATCACACTGTGACAGTCCGCATTGTGCCAGTACCAATAGTGACAGTGCCCATGGTGACATTGACCACGGTGAGAGTGCTCACGGTGCTAGTGCTCACAGTAATAGTGCTCATGGTGACAGTGCCGACAGTGACGGTGCTCACGGTGACAGTGCCTATGGTGATAGTGCCCATGGTGAGAGTCCGCCCATTGATAGTGCCCATGGTGGCAGTTCCCATTGTGAAAGTGCTCATGATGACATTGCCCATGTTGGTAGTTCCCATGGTGACAGTGCTCACGGTGATATTGACCTTGGTAACTGTACACATGGTGGCCGTGCCCTTGGTGACAGTGCCAATGATGACAGTACTCATGGTGACAGTTCCCATGGGGACAAGGCACAGGGTGGCAGTGAAAAATGGTGAAAGTGCCCATGTTGACAGTTCTCATGGTGACAGTGCACACGGTGACAACACATGCAGACAGTACTCACGGTGACAGTTCTCATGGTTGCAGTACCCATGGTGACAGTGCTCAAAGTGATACTGCCCATGGTGGCAGTGCCCATGGTGACAGTGCCCATGGTGACACTGCTCATGATGACAGTGCCCATGGTGAACGTTCCCACGGCGCCATTGCCTATGGTGACTGTGCTCATGGTAACAGTGCCCATGGTGACAGTGACCATGGTGAGAGTGCTCACACTGATAGTGCCCATGGTGACAGGGCTCATGGTGCCAGGCCGCATTGTGCCAGTACCCATGGCGACAGTGGTCATGGTGACACTGACCACAGTGAGAGTGCTCACTGTGATAAAGCTCACGGTAATAGTGCTCATGGTGACAGTGCAAATGGTGACAATACCCATGGTGACAGTACTCATGTTGAAAATACCCATGGTGGCAGTTCTCATGGTGACAGTGCTCATAATAGCAGTGCCCAAGGTGGCAGTCCTCGTGGTGACAGTGCTAATGGTGACAGTGCTCTTGGTGGCAGTTCCCATGGGGACAGTACCGATGGTGACCCTGTGCATTGTTACAGTGCCCATGGTAACCGTGCTCACGGTGGTAGTGCACATCGTGACAGTGCCCATGGTGGTAGTTCACCTGGTGACAGTGCTAAATAGTGACAGTGCACATGCTGACAGTGCTCACGGTGATAGTGCCCATGGTGACAGTGCCCACGGTGATAATGGGTATTATTACAGTGTTCATCGTGACAGAGCCCAAGGTGGCAGTGGCCATGGTGACTGTGCCCACAATGACAGTGCCCATGGTAACAGTGCCGACAGTGACAGTGCCCATGGTGACACTTCTCACAGTGAATGTGCCCATGGGGACAGTTACCATGATGAGATTTCTCACGGTGATAGTGCCCGTTGTGACACTGCTCACAGTGACAATGCCCATGGTGCCAGTGCCCATAGAGACATTCCGCACGGTCACATTTCTCACGGTGAAAGTGCCTATGGTGACACTGCACCTGGTGGCAGTGCAAAATGGTGGCAGTGCCCATGGTGACATTGCTCATAGTGACTTTGCTTACAGTGATAGTCCTTACGTTGACAGTGTGCATGGTGACACTGCACACAGTTGCAGTGTTTATGGTGACAGTCTTCACGGTCATACTTTCCATGGTGATAGTGCCCATGGTGACACTGCACATGGTGGCAGTGCAAAATGGTGACAGTGCCCATGGTGACATTGCTCATAGTGACTTTGCTTACAGTTATAGTCCTTACGGTGACAGTGTGCATGGTGACACTGCACACAGTTGCAGTGTTTATGGTGACAGTCTTCACGGTGATACTTTCCATGGTGATAGTGCCCATGGTGACACTGCACATGGTGGCAGTGATAAATGGTGACAGTGCCCCTGTTGACAGTTCTCATGGTGACAGTGCACATGGTGACAACCCGTGCAGACTGTACTAATGGTGACAGTACTCACGGTGACAGTTCTCATGTTTGCAGTATCCATGGTGACAGTGCTCACAGTGATAGTGCCCATGGTGAGAGTGCCCCTGATGACAGGGCCCATGGTGCCATTGCCTATGGTGACAGTGCTCATGGTAACAGTGCCCAAGGTGACAGTGACCATGGTGAGAGTGCTCACACTGATGGTGCCCATGGTGACAGTGCTCACGGTGCCTGTCTACATTGTGCCAGTACCCATGGTGACAGTGACCACAGTGAGAGTGCTCAGAGTGATAGTGCTCACGGTAATAGTGCTCATGGTGACAATGCAAATGGTGACAATACCATGGTGACAGTACTCATGTTGAAAATACGCATGGTGGCAGTTCTCATAGCGACAGATCTCATGGTGACAGTGCTCATAATAGCAGTGCCCAGGTGCCAGTGCTCGTGGTGACAGTGCTAATGGTGACAGTGCTCTTGGTGGCAGTTCCCATCGGGACAATACTGATGGTGACGCTGTGCATTGTTACAGTGCCCATGGTAACCGTGCTCACGGTGATAGTGCACAGCGTGACAGTGCCCATGGTGGTAGTTCACCTGGTGACAGTGCTAAATAGTGACAGTGCACATGCTGACAGTGCTCACGGTGATAGTGCCCATGGTGACAGTGCACACGGTGATAATGGGCATAGTTACAGAGTTCATGGTGACAGCACACGGTGGCAGTGGCCATGGAGACAGTGCCCACAATGACAGTGCCCATGGTGACAGTGCCGACAGTGACAGTGCCCATGGTGACACTTCTCACGGTGACAGTGCCCATGGGGACAGTTAGCATGGTGAGATTTCTCACGGTGACAGTGCCCGTTGTGACAGTGCTCACAGTGACAATGCCCATGGTGCCAGTGCCCATAGAGTCATTCCGCACGGTCTCATTTCTCACAGTGAAAGTGCCTATGGTGATATTAACCATGGTGACACTGCACATGGTGGCAGAGCAAAATGGTGACAGTGCCCATGGTGACATTGCTCATGGTGACTTTGCTTATGGTGATAGTCCTTACAGTGAGAGTGCACATGGTGACACTGCACACAGTGACAGTGTTCATGGTGACAGTGTTCACAGTGATAGTTCCCATGGTGAGATTGTCCATGGTAACAGTGCCCATAGTCACAATTCTCATGGTGTAGTGCTCACAGTGACAGTGCCCATGGTGTCATGCCCATGGTGACAGTGCTCATGTTGGCAGTGCCATAAATAACAGTGCTCATTGTGGCAGTGCTCATGGTGTCCGTGCTCATGGTGACAGTGCCCATGTTTACAGTGTTTATGGTGATAGATGTCACGGTGTCAGTGCCCACGGGGACAGTGCCAAGGCTGACAAAGCCCAGGGTGATACTTCCCATTGGGACAGTGCCCACGGTGACAGTGCCCATGGTGACAGCGCCCAGTGTGACAAGGCACATGGTGACAGTGCTCACGGTGACGGTGCCCATGGTGACAGTGCCGATGGTGAGAGTGCCATTAGTGACAGTGCTCATGGTGAAACTGCCCATGGAGACATCGCCCATGGTGATAGTGCTCATGGTGACAACCCCACGGTGACAGTGCCAATGTTGATAGTCCCCGTGGTGACAGGTCTTACATTGAATGTGACCATGGTGTCTGTGCTCATGGTGACAGTGCTCAAGGTTAGAGTCTCCATGTTGACAGTGCCGATGGTGACAATTCTCACGGTGACAGGGCCTAAGGTGAAAATTCTCATAGTGACAGTGTTCACGGTGACAGTGCCCATGGTGCTATTACCCATGGTGACAGTTCTCATAGTGAAACGGCCCATGGTGACACTGCACATGGTGGCAGTGCAAAATGGTGACAGTGCCCATGGTGCTATTGCTCATGGTGACATTGCTTACGGTGATAGTGTGTATGGTGAAACTGCACACAGTGACATTGCTCATGGTGACAGTGTTCACGGCGTTAGTTCCTATCGTGAATGTGACCTTGGGGACGGTGCCCATTGTCACAATTCTCATGGTGTAGTGCTCACGGTGACAGTGCCCATGGTGACAATACACAGGGTGACACTATTCATGGTGACATTGCTCATGGTGAGAGTGCCCATGTTCACAACTGTCACGGTGATAGTTCCCATGGTGACAATACCCAGGGTAACAGAGCTGATGGTAAAAGTGTTCATGGTGACAGTGCCCATGATGACAGTACCTAAGGTGACAATTCCCATGGTGAGACTGCTCATAGACAGTGCCCATGGTGACAATACCCAGCATGTCCTGTCCATGGTGACAGTGATCATGGTGACACTTCTCATGAGGACAGTGCCATAAGTGACAGTGCTCATTGTGGCAGTGCTCATGGTGACTGTGCTCATGGTGACAGTGCCCATGGTGACAGTGCCTATGGTGATAGATATCATGGTGGCCGTGCCCAGGGTGACATTGCCCACGGTGACAAAGCCCAGGGTGATACTTCCCATTGTGACAGTGCCAACGGTGGCAGAGCCCATGGTGACAGTGCCCAAGATCACAGTGCCCATGGTGAGAGTTCTAACGGTGACTCTGCCCATGGTGACAGCACCCAGTGTGACAATGCCCATTGTGACAGTGCTCACGGTGACCATGCCGATGGTGATAGTGCCAATAGTGAGAGTGCTCACGGTGACACTGCCCATGGGGACACTGACCATGGTGATAGTGCTCATCATGACAACCCCTCGGAGGCAGTGCCAATGGTGAGAGTCCCCGTGGTGACAGTTCTCACGGTGAAAGTGATCCTGTTGAAATTTCTCATGGTGACAGTGCTCATGGTGACAGTGCTCAAGGTGATAGTCTCCATGTTGACAGTGTCCATGGTGACTGTTCTCACGGTGACAGTGCCTATGGTGATTATGCTCTTAGTGACAGTGCTCATGGTGACAGTGCCCATGTTGGCAGTGACCACGGTGACTGTTCTCACCGTGGTAGTGCCCATGGTGACAGTGTTCATGATGACAGTCCGCATTAAGTCTGTGCCCACGGTGACACTGCTCATGGTGATTGTTCTCACAGTGATAGTACGCACGGTGACAGTGCCAAAGGTGACAATACCCAGGTGATAGTAATCATGGTGAAAGTGCCCATGGTGGCAGTTCTCATACTGACAGTTCTTGTGACAGTGATCATGGTGGCAGTGCTCGTGGTGACAGTGCTCTTGGTGACAGTGCTCATGGTGGCAGTGCCCATGGTGAGACTCCCGATGGTGACACTGCCCATGGTGACAGTGCACATGGTCATGGTGCATCTGGTGGCAGTGCAAAATAGTGAGAGTGCCCATGATGATATTGCTCATGGTGATAGTGCCCATGGTGAGAGTGCCCATGGTTCCAGTGCTCATGGTGACAGTGCCCATTGTGACAGTGCCCCTGGTGACAGTGCACACCGTGAGAGTGCCCATGGTGTCTGTGCCCATGGTGACAGTTCTTATCATGAGAGTGTTCATGGTAGCAGTGTTCATGGTAATAGTGCTCACGGAGACATTGCCCACAATGAGAGTGCCCATGGTGAGAATACTGACTGTGACAGTGCCCATGATGACTTTTCTCTCTGCGACAGTGCCCATGGGGACAGTTAGCACGGTGAGATTTCTCACAGTGATAGTGCACATGGTTTCAGTGCTAATAGTGAAAAGACCCACGGCGCCAGTGCCCATCATGGCATTGCTCACGGTGATAGTTCTCACGGTGACAGTGCCCATGGTGATATTACCCATGGTGACAGTACTCAGTGATCAAGTGCTCATGGTGACAGTGCCTAAGGTGATAGTGCACACGGTGGCAGTGCAAAATGGCGACAGTGCCCATGGGGACATTGCTTAATGTGATAGTCCTTGTGGTGACATTGCGCATGGTGACATTGCCCACCACGACAGTTCTCTTGTGGACAGTGCTCATGGTGATAGTGCCAATGTTGGAAGTGCCCATCGTGAAAGTGCCCATGTTGAGAGTTCTTATGATGAGAGTGGTCAGAGTGGCAGTGCTCATGGTGAAAGTGCCCATGGTGACAGAGCCCACGGTGACAGTGTCCATAGTTATAGTGTCCACGGTGACAGTCCTAACAGTGAAATTGTCCATGGGGACACTGCCCATGGTGAAAGTGCCCATGGTCACAACACTCACGGTGATAGTGCTCACGGTGAGAGTGGCCATGGTGACAGTGACCACGGTGACACTTCTAATGGTGATACTGCCCATGATGACAGTGCTCATGGTGACAGTCCACATTGTGCCAGTGCCCAAGGTGACAGTGCTCATGGTGACAGTGCCCAAAGTCACAATACCCATGGTGACAGTGCCCAGGCTGACAGTTCTCAAGGTGATAGTGCCCATGGTGACAGTGCACATGGTGATACAGAGAATGGGGACAGTGCTTATGGTGACAGTGGTCATGGTTGCAGTACCCATGGTGATAGTGCTGAAACTGACAGTGCCCTTGGGGATAGTGCCCATGGTGAGTGTGCTCGTGTTAATAGTGCCCATGGTGGCAGTTCCCATTGTGAAAGTGCTCATGATGACAGTGCCCATGTTGGTAGTTCCCATGGTGACAGTGCTCATGGTGATAGTGACCATGTTAACAGTGCACATGGTGGCTGTGCCCTTGGTGACAGTGCCCATGATGACAGTATTCATGGTGACAGTGCTCACGGTGATAGTGCCCATGGTGACAGTGCACATGGTGGTAGTCCACATGGTGGCAGTGAAAAATGGTGACAGTTCCCATGCTGAGTGTTCTCATTGTGACAATGCACACGGTCACAACCGATGCAGACACTGCTCATGGTAGCTGTACCCGTGGTGACAGTGCTCATGGTGATAGTGACCATGTTAACAGTGCCCATGGTGACACTGCCCATGGTGACAATGCCCATGATGACAGTGCCCATGGAGTCAGTGCCCACGGAGCCATTGCCTATGGTAACAGTGCTCACAGTGACAGTACCCATGGTAACAGTGACCACGGTGAGAGTGCTCATGGTGATAGTGGCTATGGTGACAGATCACACTGTGACAGTCCGCATTGTGCCAGTACCAATAGTGACAGTGCCCATGGTGACATTGACCAAGGTGAGAGTGCTCACGGTGCTAGTGCTCACAGTAATAGTGCTCATGGTGACAGTGCCAACAGTGACGGTGCTCACGGTGACAGTGCCTATGGTGATAGTGCCCATGGTGAGAGTCCGCCCATTGATAGTGCCCATGGTGGCAGTTCCCATTGTGAAAGTGCTCATGATGACATTGCCCATGTTGGTAGTTCCCATGGTGACAGTGCTCACGGTGATAGTGACCTTGGTAACTGTGCACATGGTGGCCGTGCCCTTGGTGACAGTGCCAATGATGACAGTACTCATGGTGACAGTTCCCATGTGGACAAGGCACAGGTTGGCAGTGAAAAATGGTGAAAGTGCCCATGTTGACAGTTCTCATGGTGACAGTGCACACGGTAACAACCCATGCAGACAGTACTCACGGTGACATTTCTCATGGTTGCAGTACCCATGGTGACAGTGCTCACAGTGATACTGCCCATGGTGGCAGTGCCCATGGTGACAGTGCCCATGGTGACACTGCCCATGATGACAGTGCCCATGGTGAAAGTTCCCACGGTGCCATTCCTTACGGTGACTGTGCTCATGGTAACAGTGCCCATGGTGACAGTGACCATGGTGAGAGTGCTCACACTGATAGTGCCCATGGTGACAGGGCTCATGGTGCCAGGCCGCATTGTGCCAGTACCCATGGCGACAGTGGTCATGGTGACACTGACCACAGTGAGAGTGCTCACTGTGATAGAGCTCACGGTAATAGTGCTCATGGTGACAGTGCAAATGGTGACAATACCCATGGTGACAGTACTCATGTTGAAAATACCCATGGTGGCAGTTCTCATGGTGACAGTGCTCATAATAGCAGTGCCCAAGGTGGCAGTCCTCGTGGTGACAGTGCTAATGGTGACAGTGCTCTTGGTGGCAGTTCCCATGGGGACAGTACCGATGGTGACCCTGTGCATTGTTACAGTGCCCATGGTAACCGTGCTCACGGTGGTAGTGCACATCGTGACAGTGCCCATGGTGGTAGTTCACCTGGTGACAGTGGTAAATAGTGACAGTGCACATGCTGACAGTGCTCACGGTGATAGTGCCCATGGTGACAGTGCCCACGGTGATAATGGGTATTATTACAGTGTTCATCGTGACTGAGCCCAAGGTGGCAGTGGCCATGGTAAGAGTGCCCACAATGACAGTGCCCATGGTAACAGTGCCGACAGTGACAGTGCCCATGGTGACACTTCTCACAGTGAATGTGCCCATGGGGACAGTTACCATGATGAGATTTCTCATGGTGATAGTGCCCGTTGTGACAGTGCTCACAGTGACAATGCCCATGGTGCCAGTGCCCATAGAGACATTCCGCACGGTCACATTTCTCACGGTGAAAGTGCCTATGGTGACACTGCACCTGGTGGCAGTGCAAAATGGTGACAGTGCCCATGGTGACATTGCTCATAGTGACTTTGCTTACAGTGATAGTCCTTACGGTGACAGTGTGCATGGTGACACTGCACACAGTTGCAGTGTTTATGGTGACAGTCTTCACGGTGATACTTTCCATGGTGATAGTGCCCATGGTGACACTGCACATGGTGGCAGTGATAAATGGTGACAGTGCCCCTGTTGACAGTTCTCATGGTGACAGTGCACATGGTGACAACCCGTGCAGACTGTACTCATGGTGACAGTACTCACGGTGACAGTTCTCATGTTTGCAGTATCCATGGTGACAGTGCTCACAGTGATAGTGCCCATGGTGAGAGTGCCCATGATGACAGGGCCCATGGTGCCATTGCCTATGGTGACAGTGCTCATGGTAACAGTGCCCAAGGTGACAGTGACCATGGTGAGAGTGCTCACACTGATGGTGCCCATGGTGACAGTGCTCACGGTGCCTGTCTACGTTGTGCCAGTACCCATGGCGACAGTGCTCATGGTGACAGTGACCACAGTGAGAGTGCTCATAGTGATAGTGCTCACGGTAATAGTGCTCATGGTGACAATGCAAATGGTGACAATACCATGGTGACAGTACTCATGTTGAAAATACCCATGGTGGCAGTTCTCATAGCGACAGATCTCATGGTGACAGTGCTCATAATAGCAGTGCCCAGGTGCCAGTGCTCGTGGTGACAGTGCTAATGGTGACAGTGCTCTTGGTGGCAGTTCCCATCGGGACAATACTGATGGTGACGCTGTGCATTGTTACAGTGCCCATGGTAACCGTGCTCACGGTGATAGTGCACATCGTGACAGTGCCCATGGTGGTAGTTCACCTGGTGACAGTGCTAAATAGTGACAGTGCACATGCTGACAGTGCTCACGGTGATAGTGCCCATGGTGACAGTGCACACGGTGATAATGGGCATTGTTACAGAGTTCATGGTGACAGCACACGGTGGCAGTGGCCATGGAGACAGTGCCCACAATGACAGTGCCCATGGTGACAGTGCCGACAGTGACAGTGCCCATGGTGACACTTCTCACGGTGACAGTGCCCATGGGGACAGTTAGCATGGTGAGATTTCTCATGGTGACAGTGCCCGTTGTGACAGTGCTCACAGTGACAATGCCCATGGTGCCAGTGCCCATAGAGTCATTCCGCATGGTCACATTTCTCACAGTGAAAGTGCCTATGGTGATATTAACCATGGTGACACTGCACATGGTGGCAGAGCAAAATGGTGACAGTGCCCATGGTGACATTGCTCATGGTGACTTTGCTTACGGTGATAGTCCTTACAGTGACAGTGCGCATGGTGACACTGCACACAGTGACAGTGTTCATGGTGACAGTGTTCACGGTGATAGTTCCCATGGTGAGATTGTCCATGGTAACAGTGCCCATAGTCACAATTCTCATGGTGTAGTGCTCACAGTGACAGTGTCCATGGTGTCATGCCCATGGTGACAGTGCTCATGGTGACAGTGCTCATGTTGGCAGTGCCATAAATAACAGTGCTCATTGTGGCAGTGCTCATGGTGTCCGTGCTCATGGTGACAGTGCCCATGTTTACAGTGTTTATGGTGATAGATGTCACGGTGTCAGTGCCCACGGGGACAGTGCCAAGGCTGACAAAGCCCAGGGTGATACTTCCCATTGGGACAGTGCCCACGGTGACAGTGCCCATGGTGACAGCGCCCAGTGTGACAAGGCACATGGTGACAGTGCTCACGGTTACGGTGCCCATGGTGACAGTGCCGATGGTGAGAGTGCCATTAGTGACAGTGCTCATGGTGAAACTGCCCATGGAGACATCGCCCATGGTGATAGTGCTCATGGTGACAACCCCACGGTGACAGTGCCAATGTTGATAGTCCCCGTGGTGACAGGTCTTACATTGAATGTGACCATGGTGTCTGTGCTCATGGTGACAGTGCTCAAGGTTAGAGTCTCCATGTTGACAGTGCCGATGGTGACAATTCTCACGGTGACAGGGCCTAAGGTGAAAATTCTCATAGTGACAGTGTTCACGGTGACAGTGCCCATGGTGCTATTACCCATGGTGACAGTTCTCATAGTGAAACGGCCCATGGTGACACTGCACATGGTGGCAGTGCAAAATGGTGACAGTGCCCATGGTGCTATTGCTCATGGTGACATTGCTTACGGTGATAGTGTGTATGGTGAAACTGCACACAGTGACATTGCTCATGGTGACAGTGTTCACGGCGTTAGTTCCTATCGTGAATGTGACCTTGGGGACGGTGCCCATTGTCACAATTCTCATGGTGTAGTGCTCACGGTGACAGTGCCCATGGTGACAATACACAGGGTGACACTATTCATGGTGACATTGCTCATGGTGAGAGTGCCCATGTTCACAACTGTCACGGTGATAGTTCCCATGGTGACAATACCCAGGGTAACAGAGCTGATGGTAAAAGTGTTCACGGTGACAGTGCCCATGATGACAGTACCTAAGGTGACAATTCCCATGGTGAGACTGCTCATAGACAGTGCCCATGGTGACAATACCCAGCATGTCCTGTCCATGGTGACAGTGATCATGGTGACACTTCTCATGAGGACAGTGCCATAAGTGACAGTGCTCATTGTGGCAGTGCTCATGGTGACTGTGCTCATGGTGACAGTGCCCATGGTGACAGTGCCTATGGTGATAGATATCATGGTGGCCGTGCCCAGGGTGACATTGCCCACGGTGACAAAGCCCAGGGTGATACTTCCCATTGTGACACTGCCAATGGTGGCAGAGCCCATGGTGACAGTGCCCAAGATCACAGTGCCCATGGTGAGAGTTCTAACGGTGACTCTGCCCATGGTGACAGCACCCAGTGTGACAATGCCCATTGTGACAGTGCTCACGGTGACCATGCCGATGGTGATAGTGCCAATAGTGAGAGTGCTCACGGTGACACTGCCCATGGGGACACTGCCCATGGTGATAGTGCTCATCATGACAACCCCTCGGAGGCAGTGCCAATGGTGAGAGTCCCCGTGGTGACAGTTCTCATGGTGAAAGTGATCCTGTTGAAATTTCTCATGGTGACAGTGCTCATGGTGACAGTGCTCAAGGTGATAGTCTCCATGTTGACAGTGTCCATGGTGACTGTTCTCACGGTGACAGTGCCTATGGTGATTATGCTCTTAGTGACAGTGCTCATGGTGACAGTGCCCATGGTGGCAGTGACCACGGTGACTGTTCTGACCGTGGTAGTGCCCATGGTGACAGTGTTCATGATGACAGTCCGCATTAAGGCTGTGCCCACGGTGACACTGCTCATGGTGATTGTTCTCACGGTGATAGTACGCACGGTGACAGTGCCAAAGGTGACAATACCCAGGTGATAGTAATCATGGTGAAAGTGCCCATGGTGGCAGTTCTCATACTGACAGTTCTTGTGACACTGCTCATGGTGGCAGTGCTCGTGGTGACAGTGCTCTTGGTGACAGTGCTCATGGTGGCAGTGCCCATGGTGAGACTCCCGATGGTGACACTGCCCATGGTGACAGTGCACATGGTCATGGTGCATCTGGTGGCAGTGCAAAATAGTGAGAGTGCCCATGATGATATTGCTCATGGTGATAGTGCCCATGGTGAGAGTGCCCATGGTTCCAGTGCTCATGGTGACAGTGCCCATTGTGACAGTGCCCCTGGTGACAGTGCACACCGTGAGAGTGTCCATGGTGTCTGTGCCCATGGTGACAGTTCTTATCATGAGAGTGTTCATGGTAGCAGTGTTCATGGTAATAGTGCTGACGGAGACATTGCCCACAATGAGAGTGCCCATGGTGAGAATACTGACTGTGACAGTGCCCATGATGACTTTTCTCTCTGCGACAGTGCCCTTCGGGACAGTTAGCACGGTGAGATTTCTCACAGTGATAGTGCACATGGTTTCAGTGCTAATAGTGAAAAGACCCACGGCGCCAGTGCCCATCATGGCATTGCTCACGGTGATAGTTCTCACGGTGACAGTGCCCATGGTGATATTACCCATGGTGACAGTACTCAGTGATCAAGTGCTCATGGTGACAGTGCCTAAGGTGATAGTGCACACGGTGGCAGTGCAAAATGGCGACAGTGCCCATGGGGACATTGCTTAATGTGATAGTCCTTGTGGTGACATTGCGCATGGTGACATTGCCCACCACGACAGTTCTCTTGTTGACAGTGCTCATGGTGATAGTGCCAATGTTGGAAGTGCCCATCGTGAAAGTGTCCATGTTGAGAGTTCTTATGATGAGAGTGGTCAGAGTGGCAGTGCTCATGGTGAAAGTGCCCATGGTGACAGAGCCCACGGTGACAGTGTCCATAGTTATAGTGTCCACGGTGACAGTCCTAACAGTGAAATTGTCCATGGGGACACTGCCCATGGTGAAAGTGCCCATGGTCACAACACTCACGGTGATAGTGCTCACGGTGAGAGTGGCCATGGTGACAGTGACCACGGTGACAGTTCTAATGGTGATACTGCCCATGATGACAGTGCTCATGGTGACAGTCCACATTGTGCCAGTGCCCAAGGTGACAGTGCTCATGGTGACAGTGCCCAAAGTCACAATACCCATGGTGACAGTGCCCAGGCTGACAGTTCTCAAGGTGATAGTGCCCATGGTGACAGTGCACATGGTGATATAGAGAATGGGGACAGTGCTTATGGTGACAGTGGTCATGGTTGCAGTACCCATGGTGATAGTGCTGAAACTGACAGTGCCTTGGGGATAGTGCCCATGGTGAGTGTGCTCGTGTTAATAGTGCCCATGGTGGCAGTTCCCATTGTGAAAGTGCTCATGATGACAGTGCCCATGTTGGTAGTTCCCATGGTGACAGTGCTCATGGTGATAGTGACCATGTTAACAGTGCACATGGTGGCTGTGCCCTTGGTGACAGTGCCCATGATGACAGTATTCATGGTGACAGTGCTCACGGTGATAGTGCCCATGGTGACAGTGCACATGGTGGTAGTCCACATGGTGGCAGTGAAAAATGGTGACAGTTCCCATGCTGACAGTTCTCATTGTGACAATGCACACGGTCACAACCGATGCAGACACTGCTCATGGTAGCTGTACCCGTGGTGACATTGCTCATGGTGATAGTGACCATGTTAACAGTGCCCATGGTGACACTGCCCATGGTGACAATGCCCATGATGACAGTGCCCATGGAGTCAGTGCCCACGGAGCCATTGCCTATGGTAACAGTGCTCACAGTGACAGTACCCATGGTAACAGTGACCACGGTGAGAGTGCTCATGGTGATAGTGGCTATGGTGACAGATCACACTGTGACAGTCCGCATTGTGCCAGTACCAATAGTGACAGTGCCCATGGTGACATTGACCAAGGTGAGAGTGCTCACGGTGCTAGTGCTCACAGTAATAGTGCTCATGGTGACAGTGCCGACAGTGACGGTGCTCACGGTGACAGTGCCTATGGTGATAGTGCCCATGGTGAGAGTCCGCCCATTGATAGTGCCCATGGTGGCAGTTCCCATTGTGAAAGTGCTCATGATGACATTGCCCATGTTGGTAGTTCCCATGGTGACAGTGCTCACGGTGATAGTGACCTTGGTAACTGTGCACATGGTGGCCGTGCCCTTGGTGACAGTGCCAATGATGACAGTACTCATGGTGACAGTTCCCATGTGGACAAGGCACAGGTTGGCAGTGAAAAATGGTGAAAGTGCCCATGTTGACAGTTCTCATGGTGACAGTGCACACGGTAACAACCCATGCAGACAGTACTCACGGTGACATTTCTCATGGTTGCAGTACCCATGGTGACAGTGCTCACAGTGATACTGCCCATGGTGGCAGTGCCCATGGTGACAGTGCCCATGGTGACACTGCCCATGATGACAGTGCCCATGCTGAAAGTTCCCACGGTGCCATTCCCTACGGTGACTGTGCTCATGGTAACAGTGCCCATGGTGACAGTGACCATGGTGAGAGTGCTCACACTGATAGTGCCCATGGTGACAGGGCTCATGGTGCCAGGCCGCATTGTGCCAGTACCCATGGCGACAGTGGTCATGGTGACACTGACCACAGTGAGAGTGCTCACTGTGATAGAGCTCACGGTAATAGTGCTCATGGTGACAGTGCAAATGGTGACAATACCCATGGTGACAGTACTCATGTTGAAAATACCCATGGTGGCAGTTCTCATGGTGACAGTGCTCATAATAGCAGTGCCCAAGGTGGCAGTCCTCGTGGTGACAGTGCTAATGGTGACAGTGCTCTTGGTGGCAGTTCCCATGGGGACAGTACCGATGGTGACCCTGTGCATTGTTACAGTGCCCATGGTAACCGTGCTCACGGTGGTAGTGCACATCGTGACAGTGCCCATGGTGGTAGTTCACCTGGTGACAGTGCTAAATAGTGACAGTGCACATGCTGACAGTGCTCACGGTGATAGTGCCCATGGTGACAGTGCCCACGGTGATAATGGGTATTATTACAGTGTTCATCGTGACAGAGCCCAAGGTGGCAGTGGCCATGGTAAGAGTGCCCACAATGACAGTGCCCATGGTAACAGTGCCGACAGTGACAGTGCCCATGGTGACACTTCTCACAGTGAATGTGCCCATGGGGACAGTTACCATGATGAGATTTCTCATGGTGATAGTGCCCGTTGTGACAGTGCTCACAGTGACAATGCCCATGGTGCCAGTGCCCATAGAGACATTCCGCACGGTCACATTTCTCACGGTGAAAGTGCCTATGGTGACACTGCACCTGGTGGCAGTGCAAAATGGTGACAGTGCCCATGGTGACATTGCTCATAGTGACTTTGCTTACAGTGATAGTCCTTACGGTGACAGTGTGCATGGTGACACTGCACACAGTTGCAGTGTTTATGGTGACAGTCTTCACGGTGATACTTTCCATGGTGATAGTGCCCATGGTGACACTGCACATGGTGGCAATGATAAATGGTGACAGTGCCCCTGTTCACAGTTCTCATGGTGACAGTGCACATGGTGACAACCCGTGCAGACTGTACTCATGGTGACAGTACTCACGGTGACAGTTCTCATGTTTGCAGTATCCATGGTGAAAGTGCTCACAGTGATAGTGCCCATGGTGAGAGTGCCCATGATGACAGGGCCCATGGTGCCATTGCCTATGGTGACAGTGCTCATGGTAACAGTGCCCAAGGTGACAGTGACCATGGTGAGAGTGCTCACACTGATGGTGCCCATGGTGACAGTGCTCACGGTGCCTGTCTACATTGTGCCAGTACCCATGGCGACAGTGCTCATGGTGACAGTGACCACAGTGAGAGTGCTCATAGTGATAGTGCTCACGGTAATAGTGCTCATGGTGACAATGCAAATGGTGACAATACCATGGTGACAGTACTCATGTTGAAAATACCCATGGTGGCAGTTCTCCTAGCGACAGATCTCATGGTGACAGTGCTCATAATAGCAGTGCCCAGGTGCCAGTGCTCGTGGTGACAGTGCTAATGGTGACAGTGCTCTTGGTGGCAGTTCCCATCGGGACAATACTGATGGTGACGTTGTGCATTGTTACAGTGCCCATGGTAACCGTGCTCACGGTGATAGTGCACATCGTGACAGTGCCCATGGTGGTAGTTCACCTGGTGACAGTGCTAAATAGTGACAGTGCACATGCTGACAGTGCTCACGGTGATAGTGCCCATGGTGACAGTGCACACGGTGATAATGGGCATTGTTACAGAGTTCATGGTGACAGCACACGGTGGCAGTGGCCATGGAGACAGTGCCCACAATGACAGTGCCCATAGTGACAGTGCCGACAGTGACAGTGCCCATGGTGACACTTCTCACGGTGACAGTGCCCATGGGGACAGTTAGCATGGTGAGATTTCTCACGGTGACAGTGCCCGTTGTGACAGTGCTCACAGTGACAATGCCCATGGTGCCAGTGCCCATAGAGTCATTCCGCACGGTCACATTTCTCACAGTGAAAGTGCCTATGGTGATATTAACCATGGTGACACTGCACATGGTGGCAGAGCAAAATGGTGACAGTGCCCATGGTGACATTGCTCATGGTGACTTTGCTTATGGTGATAGTCCTTACAGTGACAGTGCGCATGGTGACACTGCACACAGTGACAGTGTTCATGGTGACAGTGTTCACGGTGATAGTTCCCATGGTGAGATTGTCCATGGTAACAGTGCCCATAGTCACAATTCTCATGGTGTAGTGCTCACAGTGACAGTGTCCATGGTGTCATGCCCATGGTGACGGTGCTCATGGTGACAGTGCTCATGTTGGCAGTGCCATAAATAACAGTGCTCATTGTGGCAGTGCTCATGGTGTCCGTGCTCATGGTGACAGTGCCCATGTTTACAGTGTTTATGGTGATAGATGTCACGGTGTCAGTGCCCACGGGGACAGTGCCAAGGCTGACAAAGCCCAGGGTGATACTTCCCATTGGGACAGTGCCCACGGTGACAGTGCCCATGGTGACAGCGCCCAGTGTGACAAGGCTCATGGTGACAGTGCTCACGGTGACGGTGCCCATGGTGACAGTGCCGATGGTGAGAGTGCCATTAGTTACAGTGCTCATGGTGAAACTGCCCACGGAGACATCGCCCATGGTGATAGTGCTCATGGTGACAACCCCACGGTGACAGTGTCAATGTTGATAGTCCCCGTGGTGACAGGTCTTACATTGAATGTGACCATGGTGTCTGTGCTCATGGTGACAGTGCTCAAGGTTAGAGTCTCCATGTTGACAGTGCCGATGGTGACAATTCTCACAGTGACAGGTCCTATGTTGAAAATTCTCATAGTGACAGTGTTCACGGTGACAGTGCCCATGGTTCTATTACCCATGGTGACAGTTCTCATAGTGAAACTGCCCATGGTGACTCTGCACATGGTGGCAGTGCAAAATGGTGACAGTGCCCATGGTGATATTGCTCATGGTGACATTGCTTACGGTGATAGTGTGTATGGTGAAACTGCACACAGTGACATTGCTCATGGTGACAGTGTTCACGGTGTTAGTTCCTATCGTGAATGTGACCTTGGGGACAGTGCCCATTGTCACAATTCTCATGGTGTAGTGCTCATGGTGACAGTGCCCATGGTGACAATACACAGGGTGACACTATTAATGGTGACATTGCTCATGGTGAGAGTGCCCATGTTCACAACTGTCACGGTGATAGTTCCCATGGTGACAATACCCAGGGTAACAGAGCTGATGGTAAAAGTGTTCACGGTGACAGTGCCCATGATGACAGTACCTAAGGTGACAATTCCCATGGTGAGACTGCTCATAGACAGTGCCCATGGTGACAATACCCAGCGTGTCCTGTCCATGGTGACAGTGATCATGGTGACACTTCTCATGAGGACAGTGCCATAAGTTACAGTGCTCATTGTGGCAGTGCACATGGTGACCGTGCTCATGGTGACAGTGCCATGGTGACAGTGCCTATGGTGATAGATATCATGGTGGCCGTGCCCAGGGTGACATTGCCCACGGTGACAAAGCCCATGGTGATACTTCCCATTGTGACAGTGCCAACGGTGGCAGAGCCCATGGTGACAGTGCCCAAGATCACAGTGCCCATGGTGAGGGTGCTAACGGTGACTCTGCCCATGGTGACAGCACCCAGTGTGACAATGCCCATTGTGACAGTGCTCACGGTGACCATGCCGATGGTGATAGTGCCAATAGTGAGAGTGCTCACGGTGACACTGCCCATGGAGACACTGCCCATGGTGATAGTGCTCATCATGACAACCCCTCGGAGGCAGTGCCAATGGTGAGAGTCCCCGTGGTGACAGTTCTCACGGTGAAAGTGATCCTATTGATATTTCTCATGGTGACAGTGCTCTTGGTGACAGTGCTCAAGGTGATAGTCTGAATGTTGACAGTGCCCATGGTGACTCTTCTCACGGTGACAGTGCCTATGGTGATTATGCTCTTAGTGACAGTGCTCATGGTGACAGTGCCCATGGTGACAGTGACCACGGTGACTGTTCTCACCGTGGTAGTGCCCATGGTGACAGTGTTCATGATGATAGTCCGCATTAAGGCTGTGCCGTGGTGACAGTGCTCATGGTGATAGTTCTCACGGTGATAGTACGCACGTTGACAGTGCCAAAGGTGACAATACCCAGGTGATAGTAATCATGGTGAAAGTGCCCATGGTGGCAGTTCTCATACTGACAGTTCTTGTGACAGTGATCATGGTGGCAGTGCTCGTGGTGACAGTGCTCTTGGTGACAGTGCTCATGGTGGCAGTGCCCATGGTGAGACTCCCGATGGTGACACTGCCCATGGTGACAGTGCACATGGTCATGGTGCATCTGGTGGCAGTGCAAAATAGTGAGAGTGCCCATGATGATATTGCTCATGGTGATAGTGCCCATGGTGAGAGTGCCCATGGTTCCAGTGCTCATGGTGACAGTGCCCATTGGGACAGTGCCCCTGGTGACAGTGCACACCGTGAGAGTGCCCATGGTGTCTGTGCCCATGGTGACAGTTCTTATCATGAGAGTGTTCACGGTAGCAGTGTTCATGGTAATAGTGCTCACGGAGACATTGCCCACAATGAGAGTGCCCATGGTGAGAATACTGACTGTGAAAGTGCCCATGATGACTTTTCTCTCTGCGACAGTGCCCATGGGGACAGTTAGCACGGTGAGATTTCTCACAGTGATAGTGCACATGGTTTCAGTGCTAATAGTGAAAAGACCCACGGCGCCAGTGCCCATCATGGCATTGCTCACGGTGATAGTTCTCACGGTGACAGTGCCCATGGTGATATTACCCATGGTGACAGTACTCAGTGATCAAGTGCTCATGGTGACAGTGCCTAAGGTGATAGTGCACACGGTGGCAGTGCAAAATGGCGACAGTGCCCATGGGGACATTGCTTAATGTGATAGTCCTTGTGGTGACATTGCGCATGGTGACATTGCCCACCACGACAGTTCTCTTGTTGACAGTGCTCATGGTGATAGTGCCAATGTTGGAAGTGCCCATCGTGAAAGTGCCCATGGTGACAGTTCTTATGATGAGAGTGGTCAGAGTGGCAGTGCTCATGGTGAAAGTGCCCATGGTGACAGAGCCCACGGTGACAGTGTCCATAGTTATAGTGTCCACGGTGACAGTCCTAACAGTGAAATTGTCCATGGGGACACTGCCCATGGTGAAAGTGCCCATGGTCACAACACTCACGGTGATAGTGCTCACGGTGAGAGTGGCCATGGTGACAGTGACCACGGTGACAGTTCTAATGGTGATACTGCCCATGATGACAGTGCTCATGGTGACAGTCCACATTGTGCCAGTGCCCAAGGTGACAGTGCTCATGGTGACAGTGCCCAAAGTCACAATACCCATGGTGACAGTGCCCAGGCTGACAGTTCTCAAGGTGATAGTGCCCATGGTGACAGTGCACATGGTGATACAGAGAATGGGGACAGTGCTTATGGTGACAGTGGTCATGGTTGCAGTACCCATGGTGATAGTGCTGAAACTGACAGTGCCCTTGGGGATAGTGCCCATGGTGAGTGTGCTCGTGTTAATAGTGCCCATGGTGGCAGTTCCCATTGTGAAAGTGCTCATGATGACAGTGCCCATGTTTGTAGTTCCCATGGTGACAGTGCTCATGGTGATAGTGACCATGTTAACAGTGCACATGGTGGCTGTGCCCTTGGTGACAGTGCCCATGATGACAGTATTCATGGTGACAGTGCTCACGGTGATAGTGCCCATGGTGACAGTGCACATGGTGGTAGTCCACATGGTGGCAGTGAAAAATGGTGACAGTTCCCATGCTGACAGTTCTCATTGTGACAATGCACAAGGTCACAACCGATGCAGACACTGCTCATGGTAGCTGTAACCGTGGTGACAGTGCTCATGGTGATAGTGACCATGTTAACAGTGCCCATGGTGACACTGCCCATGGTGACAATGCCCATGATGACAGTGCCCATGGAGTCAGTGCCCACGGAGCCATTGCCTATGGTAACAGTGCTCACAGTGACAGTACCCATGGTAACAGTGACCACGGTGAGAGTGCTCATGGTGATAGTGGCTATGGTGACAGATCACACTGTGACAGTCCGCATTGTGCCAGTACCAATAGTGACAGTGCCCATGGTGACATTGACCACGGTGAGAGTGCTCACGGTGCTAGTGCTCACAGTAATAGTGCTCATGGTGACAGTGCCGACAGTGACGGTGCTCACGGTGACAGTGCCTATGGTGATAGTGCCCATGGTGAGAGTCCGCCCATTGATAGTGCCCATGGTGGCAGTTCCCATTGTGAAAGTGCTCATGATGACATTGCCCATGTTGGTAGTTCCCATGGTGACAGTGCTCACGGTGATAGTGACCTTGGTAACTGTGCACATGGTGGCCGTGCCCTTGGTGACAGTGCCAATGATGACAGTACTCATGGTGACAGTTCCCATGTGGACAAGGCACAGGTTGGCAGTGAAAAATGGTGAAAGTGCCCATGTTGACAGTTCTCATGGTGACAGTGCACACGGTAACAACCCATGCAGACAGTACTCACGGTGACATTTCTCATGGTTGCAGTACCCATGGTGACAGTGCTCACAGTGATACTGCCCATGGTGGCAGTGCCCATGGTGACAGTGCCCATGGTGACACTGCCCATGATGACAGTGCCCATGCTGAAAGTTCCCACGGTGCCATTCCCTACGGTGACTGTGCTCATGGTAACAGTGCCCATGGTGACAGTGACCATGGTGAGAGTGCTCACACTGATAGTGCCCATGGTGACAGGGCTCATGGTGCCAGGCCGCATTGTGCCAGTACCCATGGCGACAGTGGTCATGGTGACACTGACCACAGTGAGAGTGCTCACTGTGATAGAGCTCACGGTAATAGTGCTCATGGTGACAGTGCAAATGGTGACAATACCCATGGTGACAGTACTCATGTTGAAAATACCCATGGTGGCAGTTCTCATGGTGACAGTGCTCATAATAGCAGTGCCCAAGGTGGCAGTCCTCGTGGTGACAGTGCTAATGGTGACAGTGCTCTTGGTGGCAGTTCCCATGGGGACAGTACCGATGGTGACCCTGTGCATTGTTACAGTGCCCATGGTAACCGTGCTCACGGTGGTAGTGCACATCGTGACAGTGCCCATGGTGGTAGTTCACCTGGTGACAGTGGTAAATAGTGACAGTGCACATGCTGACAGTGCTCACGGTGATAGTGCCCATGGTGACAGTGCCCACGGTGATAATGGGTATTATTACAGTGTTCATCGTGACTGAGCCCAAGGTGGCAGTGGCCATGGTAAGAGTGCCCACAATGACAGTGCCCATGGTAACAGTGCCGACAGTGACAGTGCCCATGGTGACACTTCTCACAGTGAATGTGCCCATGGGGACAGTTACCATGATGAGATTTCTCATGGTGATAGTGCCCGTTGTGACAGTGCTCACAGTGACAATGCCCATGGTGCCAGTGCCCATAGAGACATTCCGCACGGTCACATTTCTCACGGTGAAAGTGCCTATGGTGACACTGCACCTGGTGGCAGTGCAAAATGGTGACAGTGCCCATGGTGACATTGCTCATAGTGACTTTGCTTACAGTGATAGTCCTTACGGTGACAGTGTGCATGGTGACACTGCACACAGTTGCAGTGTTTATGGTGACAGTCTTCACGGTGATACTTTCCATGGTGATAGTGCCCATGGTGACACTGCACATGGTGGCAGTGATAAATGGTGACAGTGCCCCTGTTGACAGTTCTCATGGTGACAGTGCACATGGTGACAACCCGTGCAGACTGTACTCATGGTGACAGTACTCACGGTGACAGTTCTCATGTTTGCAGTATCCATGGTGACAGTGCTCACAGTGATAGTGCCCATGGTGAGAGTGCCCATGATGACAGGGCCCATGGTGCCATTGCCTATGGTGACAGTGCTCATGGTAACAGTGCCCAAGGTGACAGTGACCATGGTGAGAGTGCTCACACTGATGGTGCCCATGGTGACAGTGCTCACGGTGCCTGTCTACGTTGTGCCAGTACCCATGGCGACAGTGCTCATGGTGACAGTGACCACAGTGAGAGTGCTCATAGTGATAGTGCTCACGGTAATAGTGCTCATGGTGACAATGCAAATGGTGACAATACCATGGTGACAGTACTCATGTTGAAAATACCCATGGTGGCAGTTCTCATAGCGACAGATCTCATGGTGACAGTGCTCATAATAGCAGTGCCCAGGTGCCAGTGCTCGTGGTGACAGTGCTAATGGTGACAGTGCTCTTGGTGGCAGTTCCCATCGGGACAATACTGATGGTGACGCTGTGCATTGTTACAGTGCCCATGGTAACCGTGCTCACAGTGATAGTGCACATCGTGACAGTGCCCATGGTGGTAGTTCACCTGGTGACAGTGCTAAATAGTGACAGTGCACATGCTGACAGTGCTCACGGTGATAGTGCCCATGGTGACAGTGCACACGGTGATAATGGGCATTGTTACAGAGTTCATGGTGACAGCACACGGTGGCAGTGGCCATGGAGACAGTGGCCACAATGACAGTGCCCATGGTGACAGTGCCGACAGTGACAGTGCCCATGGTGACACTTCTCACGGTGACAGTGCCCATGGGGACAGTTAGCATGGTGAGATTTCTCATGGTGACAGTGCCCGTTGTGACAGTGCTCACAGTGACAATGCCCATGGTGCCAGTGCCCATAGAGTCATTCCGCATGGTCACATTTCTCACAGTGAAAGTGCCTATGGTGATATTAACCATGGTGACACTGCACATGGTGGCAGAGCAAAATGGTGACAGTGCCCATGGTGACATTGCTCATGGTGACTTTGCTTACGGTGATAGTCCTTACAGTGACAGTGCGCATGGTGACACTGCACACAGTGACAGTGTTCATGGTGACAGTGTTCACGGTGATAGTTCCCATGGTGAGATTGTCCATGGTAACAGTGCCCATAGTCACAATTCTCATGGTGTAGTGCTCACAGTGACAGTGTCCATGGTGTCATGCCCATGGTGACAGTGCTCATGGTGACAGTGCTCATGTTGGCAGTGCCATAAATAACAGTGCTCATTGTGGCAGTGCTCATGGTGTCCGTGCTCATGGTGACAGTGCCCATGTTTACAGTGTTTATGGTGATAGATGTCACGGTGTCAGTGCCCACGGGGACAGTGCCAAGGCTGACAAAGCCCAGGGTGATACTTCCCATTGGGACAGTGCCCACGGTGACAGTGCCCATGGTGACAGCGCCCAGTGTGACAAGGCACATGGTGACAGTGCTCACGGTTACGGTGCCCATGGTGACAGTGCCGATGGTGAGAGTGCCATTAGTGACAGTGCTCATGGTGAAACTGCCCATGGAGACATCGCCCATGGTGATAGTGCTCATGGTGACAACCCCACGGTGACAGTGCCAATGTTGATAGTCCCCGTGGTGACAGGTCTTACATTGAATGTGACCATGGTGTCTGTGCTCATGGTGACAGTGCTCAAGGTTAGAGTCTCCATGTTGACAGTGCCGATGGTGACAATTCTCACGGTGACAGGGCCTAAGGTGAAAATTCTCATAGTGACAGTGTTCATGGTGACAGTGCCCATGGTGCTATTACCCATGGTGACAGTTCTCATAGTGAAACGGCCCATGGTGACACTGCACATGGTGGCAGTGCAAAATGGTGACAGTGCCCATGGTGCTATTGCTCATGGTGACATTGCTTACGGTGATAGTGTGTATGGTGAAACTGCACACAGTGACATTGCTCATGGTGACAGTGTTCACGGCGTTAGTTCCTATCGTGAATGTGACCTTGGGGACGGTGCCCATTGTCACAATTCTCATGGTGTAGTGCTCACGGTGACAGTGCCCATGGTGACAATACACAGGGTGACAGTATTCATGGTGACATTGCTCATGGTGAGAGTGCCCATGTTCACAACTGTCACGGTGATAGTTCCCATGGTGACAATACCCAGGGTAACAGAGCTGATGGTAAAAGTGTTCACGGTGACAGTGCCCATGATGACAGTACCTAAGGTGACAATTCCCATGGTGAGACTGCTCATAGACAGTGCCCATGGTGACAATACCCAGCATGTCCTGTCCATGGTGACAGTGATCATGGTGACACTTCTCATGAGGACAGTGCCATAAGTGACAGTGCTCATTGTGGCAGTGCTCATGGTGACTGTGCTCATGGTGACAGTGCCCATGGTGACAGTGCCTATGGTGATAGATATCATGGTGGCCGTGCCCAGGGTGACATTGCCCACGGTGACAAAGCCCAGGGTGATACTTCCCATTGTGACAGTGCCAACGGTGGCAGAGCCCATGGTGACAGTGCCCAAGATCACAGTGTCCATGGTGAGAGTTCTAACGGTGACTCTGCCCATGGTGACAGCACCCAGTGTGACAATGCCCATTGTGACAGTGCTCACGGTGACCATGCCGATGGTGATAGTGCCAATAGTGAGAGTGCTCACGGTGACACTGCCCATGGGGACACTGCCCATGGTGATAGTGCTCATCATGACAACCCCTCGGAGGCAGTGCCAATGGTGAGAGTCCCCGTGGTGACAGTTCTCACGGTGAAAGTGATCCTGTTGAAATTTCTCATGGTGACAGTGCTCATGGTGACAGTGCTCAAGGTGATAGTCTCCATGTTGACAGTGTCCATGGTGACTGTTCTCACGGTGACAGTGCCTATGGTGATTATGCTCTTAGTGACAGTGCTCATGGTGACAGTGCCCATGGTGGCAGTGACCACGGTGACTGTTCTCACCGTGGTAGTGCCCATGGTGACAGTGTTCATGATGACAGTCCGCATTAAGGCTGTGCCCACGGTGACACTGCTCATGGTGATTGTTCTCACGGTGATAGTACGCACGGTGACAGTGCCAAAGGTGACAATACCCAGGTGATAGTAATCATGGTGAAAGTGCCCATGGTGGCAGTTCTCATACTGACAGTTCTTGTGACACTGCTCATGGTGGCAGTGCTCGTGGTGACAGTGCTCTTGGTGACAGTGCTCATGGTGGCAGTGCCCATGGTGAGACTCCCGATGGTGACACTGCCCATGGTGACAGTGCACATGGTCATGGTGCATCTGGTGGCAGTGCAAAATAGTGAGAGTGCCCATGATGATATTGCTCATGGTGATAGTGCCCATGGTGAGAGTGCCCATGGTTCCAGTGCTCATGGTGACAGTGCCCATTGTGACAGTGCCCCTGGTGACAGTGCACACCGTGAGAGTGCCCATGGTGTCTGTGCCCATGGTGACAGTTCTTATCATGAGAGTGTTCATGGTAGCAGTGTTCATGGTAATAGTGCTCACGGAGACATTGCCCACAATGAGAGTGCCCATGGTGAGAATACTGACTGTGACAGTGCCCATGATGACTTTTCTCTCTGCGACAGTGCCCATGGGGACAGTTAGCACGGTGAGATTTCTCACAGTGATAGTGCACATGGTTTCAGTGCTAATAGTGAAAAGACCCACGGCGCCAGTGCCCATCATGGCATTGCTCACGGTGATAGTTCTCACGGTGACAGTGCCCATGGTGATATTACCCATGGTGACAGTACTCAGTGATCAAGTGCTCATGGTGACAGTGCCTAAGGTGATAGTGCACACGGTGGCAGTGCAAAATGGCGACAGTGCCCATGGGGACATTGCTTAATGTGATAGTCCTTGTGGTGACATTGCGCATGGTGACATTGCCCACCACGACAGTTCTCTTGTTGACAGTGCTCATGGTGATAGTGCCAATGTTGGAAGTGCCCATCGTGAAAGTGCCCATGGTGACAGTTCTTATGATGAGAGTGGTCAGAGTGGCAGTGCTCATGGTGAAAGTGCCCATGGTGACAGAGCCCACGGTGACAGTGTCCATAGTTATAGTGTCCACGGTGACAGTCCTAACAGTGAAATTGTCCATGGGGACACTGCCCATGGTGAAAGTGCCCATGGTCACAACACTCACGGTGATAGTGCTCACGGTGAGAGTGGCCATGGTGACAGTGACCACGGTGACACTTCTAATGGTGATACTGCCCATGATGACAGTGCTCATGGTGACAGTCCACATTGTGCCAGTGCCCAAGGTGACAGTGCTCATGGTGACAGTGCCCAAAGTCACAATACCCATGGTGACAGTGCCCAGGCTGACAGTTCTCAAGGTGATAGTGCCCATGGTGACAGTGCACATGGTGATACAGAGAATGGGGACAGTGCTTATGGTGACAGTGGTCATGGTTGCAGTACCCATGGTGATAGTGCTGAAACTGACAGTGCCCTTGGGGATAGTGCCCATGGTGAGTGTGCTCGTGTTAATAGTGCCCATGGTGGCAGTTCCCATTGTGAAAGTGCTCATGATGACAGTGCCCATGTTGGTAGTTCCCATGGTGACAGTGCTCATGGTGATAGTGACCATGTTAACAGTGCACATGGTGTCTGTGCCCTTGGTGACAGTGCCCATGATGACAGTATTCATGGTGACAGTGCTCACGGTGATAGTGCCCATGGTGAGAGTGCACATGGTGGTAGTCCACATGGTGGCAGTGAAAAATGGTGACAGTTCCCATGCTGACAGTTCTCATTGTGACAATGCACAAGGTCACAACCGATGCAGACACTGCTCATGGTAGCTGTACCCGTGGTGACAGTGCTCATGGTGATAGTGACCATGTTAACAGTGCCCATGGTGACACTGCCCATGGTGACAATGCCCATGATGACAGTGCCCATGGAGTCAGTGCCCACGGAGCCATTGCCTATGGTAACAGTGCTCACAGTGACAGTACCCATGGTAACAGTGACCACGGTGAGAGTGCTCATGGTGATAGTGGCTATGGTGACAGATCACACTGTGACAGTCCGCATTGTGCCAGTACCAATAGTGACAGTGCCCATGGTGACATTGACCAAGGTGAGAGTGCTCACGGTGCTAGTGCTCACAGTAATAGTGCTCATGGTGACAGTGCCGACAGTGACGGTGCTCACGGTGACAGTGCCTATGGTGATAGTGCCCATGGTGAGAGTCCGCCCATTGATAGTGCCCATGGTGGCAGTTCCCATTGTGAAAGTGCTCATGATGACATTGCCCATGTTGGTAGTTCCCATGGTGACAGTGCTCACGGTGATAGTGACCTTGGTAACTGTGCACATGGTGGCCGTGCCCTTGGTGACAGTGCCAATGATGACAGTACTCATGGTGACAGTTCCCATGTGGACAAGGCACAGGTTGGCAGTGAAAAATGGTGAAAGTGCCCATGTTGACAGTTCTCATGGTGACAGTGCACACGGTAACAACCCATGCAGACAGTACTCACGGTGACAGTTCTCATGGTTGCAGTACCCATGGTGACAGTGCTCACAGTGATACTGCCCATGGTGGCAGTGCCCATGGTGACAGTGCCCATGGTGACACTGCCCATGATGACAGTGCCCATGGTGAAAGTTCCCACGGTGCCATTCCCTACGGTGACTGTGCTCATGGTAACAGTGCCCATGGTGACAGTGACCATGGTGAGAGTGCTCACACTGATAGTGCCCATGGTGACAGGGCTCATGGTGCCAGGCCGCATTGTGCCAGTACCCATGGCGACAGTGGTCATGGTGACACTGACCACAGTGAGAGTGCTCACTGTGATAAAGCTCACGGTAATAGTGCTCATGGTGACAGTGCAAATGGTGACAATACACATGGTGACAGTACTCATGTTGAAAATACCCATGGTGGCAGTTCTCATGGTGACAGTGCTCATAATAGCAGTGCCCAAGGTGGCAGTCCTCGTGGTGACAGTGCTAATGGTGACAGTGCTCTTGGTGGCAGTTCCCATGGGGACAGTACCGATGGTGACCCTGTGCATTGTTACAGTGCCCATGGTAACCGTGCTCACGGTGGTAGTGCACATCGTGATAGTGCCCATGGTGGTAGTTCACCTGGTGACAGTGCTAAATAGTGACAGTGCACATGCTGACAGTGCTCACGGTGATAGTGCCCATGGTGACAGTGCCCACGGTGATAATGGGTATTATTACAGTGTTCATCGTGACTGAGCCCAAGGTGGCAGTGGCCATGGTAAGAGTGCCCACAATGACAGTGCCCATGGTAACAGTGCCGACAGTGACAGTGCCCATGGTGACACTTCTCACAGTGAATGTGCCCATGGGGACAGTTACCATGATGAGATTTCTCATGGTGATAGTGCCCGTTGTGACAGTGCTCACAGTGACAATGCCCATGGTGCCAGTGCCCATAGAGACATTCCGCACGGTCACATTTCTCACGGTGAAAGTGCCTATGGTGACACTGCACCTGGTGGCAGTGCAAAATGGTGACAGTGCCCATGGTGACATTGCTCATAGTGACTTTGCTTACAGTGATAGTCCTTACGGTGACAGTGTGCATGGTGACACTGCACACAGTTGCAGTGTTTATGGTGACAGTCTTCACGGTGATACTTTCCATGGTGATAGTGCCCATGGTGACACTGCACATGGTGGCAGTGATAAATGGTGACAGTGCCCCTGTTGACAGTTCTCATGGTGACAGTGCACATGGTGACAACCCGTGCAGACTGTACTCATGGTGACAGTACTCACGGTGACAGTTCTCATGTTTGCAGTATCCATGGTGACAGTGCTCACAGTGATAGTGCCCATGGTGAGAGTGCCCATGATGACAGGGCCCATGGTGCCATTGCCTATGGTGACAGTGCTCATGGTAACAGTGCCCAAGGTGACAGTGACCATGGTGAGAGTGCTCACACTGATGGTGCCCATGGTGACAGTGCTCACGGTGCCTGTCTACGTTGTGCCAGTACCCATGGCGACAGTGCTCATGGTGACAGTGACCACAGTGAGAGTGCTCATAGTGATAGTGCTCACGGTAATAGTGCTCATGGTGACAATGCAAATGGTGACAATACCATGGTGACAGTACTCATGTTGAAAATACCCATGGTGGCAGTTCTCATAGCGACAGATCTCATGGTGACAGTGCTCATAATAGCAGTGCCCAGGTGCCAGTGCTCGTGGTGACAGTGCTAATGGTGACAGTGCTCTTGGTGGCAGTTCCCATCGGGACAATACTGATGGTGACGCTGTGCATTGTTACAGTGCCCATGGTAACCGTGCTCACAGTGATAGTGCACATCGTGACAGTGCCCATGGTGGTAGTTCACCTGGTGACAGTGCTAAATAGTGACAGTGCACATGCTGACAGTGCTCACGGTGATAGTGCCCATGGTGACAGTGCACACGGTGATAATGGGCATTGTTACAGAGTTCATGGTGACAGCACACGGTGGCAGTGGCCATGGAGACAGTGCCCACAATGACAGTGCCCATGGTGACAGTGCCGACAGTGACAGTGCCCATGGTGACACTTCTCACGGTGACAGTGCCCATGGGGACAGTTAGCATGGTGAGATTTCTCATGGTGACAGTGCCCGTTGTGACAGTGCTCACAGTGACAATGCCCATGGTGCCAGTGCCCATAGAGTCATTCCGCATGGTCACATTTCTCACAGTGAAAGTGCCTATGGTGATATTAACCATGGTGACACTGCACATGGTGGCAGAGCAAAATGGTGACAGTGCCCATGGTGACATTGCTCATGGTGACTTTGCTTACGGTGATAGTCCTTACAGTGACAGTGCGCATGGTGACACTGCACACAGTGACAGTGTTCATGGTGACAGTGTTCACGGTGATAGTTCCCATGGTGAGATTGTCCATGGTAACAGTGCCCATAGTCACAATTCTCATGGTGTAGTGCTCACAGTGACAGTGTCCATGGTGTCATGCCCATGGTGACAGTGCTCATGGTGACAGTGCTCATGTTGGCAGTGCCATAAATAACAGTGCTCATTGTGGCAGTGCTCATGGTGTCCGTGCTCATGGTGACAGTGCCCATGTTTACAGTGTTTATGGTGATAGATGTCACGGTGTCAGTGCCCACGGGGACAGTGCCAAGGCTGACAAAGCCCAGGGTGATACTTCCCATTGGGACAGTGCCCACGGTGACAGTGCCCATGGTGACAGCGCCCAGTGTGACAAGGCACATGGTGACAGTGCTCACGGTTACGGTGCCCATGGTGACAGTGCCGATGGTGAGAGTGCCATTAGTGACAGTGCTCATGGTGAAACTGCCCATGGAGACATCGCCCATGGTGATAGTGCTCATGGTGACAACCCCACGGTGACAGTGCCAATGTTGATAGTCCCCGTGGTGACAGGTCTTACATTGAATGTGACCATGGTGTCTGTGCTCATGGTGACAGTGCTCAAGGTTAGAGTCTCCATGTTGACAGTGCCGATGGTGACAATTCTCACGGTGACAGGGCCTATGTTGAAAATTCTCATAGTGACAGTGTTCACGGTGACAGTGCCCATGGTGCTATTACCCATGGTGACAGTTCTCATAGTGAAACGGCCCATGGTGACACTGCACATGGTGGCAGTGCAAAATGGTGACAGTGCCCATGGTGCTATTGCTCATGGTGACATTGCTTACGGTGATAGTGTGTATGGTGAAACTGCACACAGTGACATTGCTCATGGTGACAGTGTTCACGGCGTTAGTTCCTATCGTGAATGTGACCTTGGGGACGGTGCCCATTGTCACAATTCTCATGGTGTAGTGCTCACGGTGACAGTGCCCATGGTGACAATACACATGGTGACAGTATTCATGGTGACATTGCTCATGGTGAGAGTGCCCATGTTCACAACTGTCACGGTGATAGTTCCCATGGTGACAATACCCAGGGTAACAGAGCTGATGGTAAAAGTGTTCACGGTGACAGTGCCCATGATGACAGTACCTAAGGTGACAATTCCCATGGTGAGACTGCTCATAGACAGTGCCCATGGTGACAATACCCAGCATGTCCTGTCCATGGTGACAGTGATCATGGTGACACTTCTCATGAGGACAGTGCCATAAGTGACAGTGCTCATTGTGGCAGTGCTCATGGTGACTGTGCTCATGGTGACAGTGCCCATGGTGACAGTGCCTATGGTGATAGATATCATGGTGGCCGTGCCCAGGGTGACATTGCCCACGGTGACAAAGCCCAGGGTGATACTTCCCATTGTGACAGTGTCAACGGTGGCAGAGCCCATGGTGACAGTGCCCAAGATCACAGTGCCCATGGTGAGAGTTCTAACGGTGACTCTGCCCATGGTGACAGCACCCAGTGTGACAATGCCCATTGTGACAGTGCTCACGGTGACCATGCCGATGGTGATAGTGCCAATAGTGAGAGTGCTCACGGTGACACTGCCCATGGGGACACTGCCCATGGTGATAGTGCTCATCATGACAACCCCTCGGAGGCAGTGCCAATGGTGAGAGTCCCCGTGGTGACAGTTCTCATGGTGAAAGTGATCCTGTTGAAATTTCTCATGGTGACAGTGCTCATGGTGACAGTGCTCAAGGTGATAGTCTCCATGTTGACAGTGTCCATGGTGACTGTTCTCACGGTGACAGTGCCTATGGTGATTATGCTCTTAGTGACAGTGCTCATGGTGACAGTGCCCATGGTGGCAGTGACCACGGTGACTGTTCTCACCGTGGTAGTGCCCATGGTGACAGTGTTCATGATGACAGTCCGCATTAAGGCTGTGCCCACGGTGACACTGCTCATGGTGATTGTTCTCACGGTGATAGTACGCACGGTGACAGTGCCAAAGGTGACAATACCCAGGTGATAGTAATCATGGTGAAAGTGCCCATGGTGGCAGTTCTCATACTGACAGTTCTTGTGACACTGCTCATGGTGGCAGTGCTCGTGGTGACAGTGCTCTTGGTGACAGTGCTCATGGTGGCAGTGCCCATGGTGAGACTCCCGATGGTGACACTGCCCATGGTGACAGTGCACATGGTCATGGTGCATCTGGTGGCAGTGCAAAATAGTGAGAGTGCCCATGATGATATTGCTCATGGTGATAGTGCCCATGGTGAGAGTGCCCATGGTTCCAGTGCTCATGGTGACAGTGCCCATTGTGACAGTGCCCCTGGTGACAGTGCACACCGTGAGAGTGTCCATGGTGTCTGTGCCCATGGTGACAGTTCTTATCATGAGAGTGTTCACGGTAGCAGTGTTCATGGTAATAGTGCTGACGGAGACATTGCCCACAATGAGAGTGCCCATGGTGAGAATACTGACTGTGACAGTGCCCATGATGACTTTTCTCTCTGCGACAGTGCCCTTCGGGACAGTTAGCACGGTGAGATTTCTCACAGTGATAGTGCACATGGTTTCAGTGCTAATAGTGAAAAGACCCACGGCGCCAGTGCCCATCATGGCATTGCTCACGGTGATAGTTCTCACGGTGACAGTGCCCATGGTGATATTACCCATGGTGACAGTACTCAGTGATCAAGTGCTCATGGTGACAGTGCCTAAGGTGATAGTGCACACGGTGGCAGTGCAAAATGGCGACAGTGCCCATGGGGACATTGCTTAATGTGATAGTCCTTGTGGTGACATTGCGCATGGTGACATTGCCCACCACGACAGTTCTCTTGTTGACAGTGCTCATGGTGATAGTGCCAATGTTGGAAGTGCCCATCGTGAAAGTGCCCATGGTGACAGTTCTTATGATGAGAGTGGTCAGAGTGGCAGTGCTCATGGTGAAAGTGCCCATGGTGACAGAGCCCACGGTGACAGTGTCCATAGTTATAGTGTCCACGGTGACAGTCCTAACAGTGAAATTGTCCATGGGGACACTGCCCATGGTGAAAGTGCCCATGGTCACAACACTCACGGTGATAGTGCTCACGGTGAGAGTGGCCATGGTGACAGTGACCACGGTGACACTTCTAATGGTGATACTGCCCATGATGACAGTGCTCATGGTGACAGTCCACATTGTGCCAGTGCCCAAGGTGACAGTGCTCATGGTGACAGTGCCCAAAGTCACAATACCCATGGTGACAGTGCCCAGGCTGACAGTTCTCAAGGTGATAGTGCCCATGGTGACAGTGCACATGGTGATATAGAGAATGGGGACAGTGCTTATGGTGACAGTGGTCATGGTTGCAGTACCCATGGTGATAGTGCTGAAACTGACAGTGCCCTTGGGGATAGTGCCCATGGTGAGTGTGCTCGTGTTAATAGTGCCCATGGTGGCAGTTCCCATTGTGAAAGTGCTCATGATGACAGTGCCCATGTTGGTAGTTCCCATGGTGACAGTGCTCATGGTGATAGTGACCATGTTAACAGTGCACATGGTGGCTGTGCCCTTGGTGACAGTGCCCATGATGACAGTATTCATGGTGACAGTGCTCACGGTGATAGTGCACATGGTGACAGTGCACATGGTGGTAGTCCACATGGTGGCAGTGAAAAATGGTGACAGTTCCCATGCTGACAGTTCTCATTGTGACAATGCACACGGTCACAACCGATGCAGACACTGCTCATGGTAGCTGTACCCGTGGTGACATTGCTCATGGTGATAGTGACCATGTTAACAGTGCCCATGGTGACACTGCCCATGGTGACAATGCCCATGATGACAGTGCCCATGGAGTCAGTGCCCACGGAGCCATTGCCTATGGTAACAGTGCTCACAGTGACAGTACCCATGGTAACAGTGACCACGGTGAGAGTGCTCATGGTGATAGTGGCTATGGTGACAGATCACACTGTGACAGTCCGCATTGTGCCAGTACCAATAGTGACAGTGCCCATGGTGACATTGACCAAGGTGAGAGTGCTCACGGTGCTAGTGCTCACAGTAATAGTGCTCATGGTGACAGTGCCAACAGTGACGGTGCTCACGGTGACAGTGCCTATGGTGATAGTGCCCATGGTGAGAGTCCGCCCATTGATAGTGCCCATGGTGGCAGTTCCCATTGTGAAAGTGCTCATGATGACATTGCCCATGTTGGTAGTTCCCATGGTGACAGTGCTCACGGTGATAGTGACCTTGGTAACTGTGCACATGGTGGCCGTGCCCTTGGTGACAGTGCCAATGATGACAGTACTCATGGTGACAGTTCCCATGTGGACAAGGCACAGGTTGGCAGTGAAAAATGGTGAAAGTGCCCATGTTGACAGTTCTCATGGTGACAGTGCACACGGTAACAACCCATGCAGACAGTACTCACGGTGACATTTCTCATGGTTGCAGTACCCATGGTGACAGTGCTCACAGTGATACTGCCCATGGTGGCAGTGCCCATGGTGACAGTGCCCATGGTGACACTGCCCATGATGACAGTGCCCATGGTGAAAGTTCCCACGGTGCCATTCCCTACGGTGACTGTGCTCATGGTAACAGTGCCCATGGTGACAGTGACCATGGTGAGAGTGCTCACACTGATAGTGCCCATGGTGACAGGGCTCATGGTGCCAGGCCGCATTGTGCCAGTACCCATGGCGACAGTGGTCATGGTGACACTGACCACAGTGAGAGTGCTCACTGTGATAGAGCTCACGGTAATAGTGCTCATGGTGACAGTGCAAATGGTGACAATACCCATGGTGACAGTACTCATGTTGAAAATACCCATGGTGGCAGTTCTCATGGTGACAGTGCTCATAATAGCAGTGCCCAAGGTGGCAGTCCTCGTGGTGACAGTGCTAATGGTGACAGTGCTCTTGGTGGCAGTTCCCATGGGGACAGTACCGATGGTGACCCTGTGCATTGTTACAGTGCCCATGGTAACCGTGCTCACGGTGGTAGTGCACATCGTGACAGTGCCCATGGTGGTAGTTCACCTGGTGACAGTGCTAAATAGTGACAGTGCACATGCTGACAGTGCTCACGGTGATAGTGCCCATGGTGACAGTGCCCACGGTGATAATGGGTATTATTACAGTGTTCATCGTGACAGAGCCCAAGGTGGCAGTGGCCATGGTAAGAGTGCCCACAATGACAGTGCCCATGGTAACAGTGCCGACAGTGACAGTGCCCATGGTGACACTTCTCACAGTGAATGTGCCCATGGGGACAGTTACCATGATGAGATTTCTCATGGTGATAGTGCCCGTTGTGACAGTGCTCACAGTGACAATGCCCATGGTGCCAGTGCCCATAGAGACATTCCGCACGGTCACATTTCTCACGGTGAAAGTGCCTATGGTGACACTGCACCTGGTGGCAGTGCAAAATGGTGACAGTGCCCATGGTGACATTGCTCATAGTGACTTTGCTTACAGTGATAGTCCTTACGGTGACAGTGTGCATGGTGACACTGCACACAGTTGCAGTGTTTATGGTGACAGTCTTCACGGTGATACTTTCCATGGTGATAGTGCCCATGGTGACACTGCACATGGTGGCAGTGATAAATGGTGACAGTGCCCCTGTTGACAGTTCTCATGGTGACAGTGCACATGGTGACAACCCGTGCAGACTGTACTCATGGTGACAGTACTCACGGTGACAGTTCTCATGTTTGCAGTATCCATGGTGAAAGTGCTCACAGTGATAGTGCCCATGGTGAGAGTGCCCATGATGACAGGGCCCATGGTGCCATTGCCTATGGTGACAGTGCTCATGGTAACAGTGCCCAAGGTGACAGTGACCATGGTGAGAGTGCTCACACTGATGGTGCCCATGGTGACAGTGCTCACGGTGCCTGTCTACATTGTGCCAGTACCCATGGCGACAGTGCTCATGGTGACAGTGACCACAGTGAGAGTGCTCATAGTGATAGTGCTCACGGTAATAGTGCTCATGGTGACAATGCAAATGGTGACAATACCATGGTGACAGTACTCATGTTGAAAATACCCATGGTGGCAGTTCTCCTAGCGACAGATCTCATGGTGACAGTGCTCATAATAGCAGTGCCCAGGTGCCAGTGCTCGTGGTGACAGTGCTAATGGTGACAGTGCTCTTGGTGGCAGTTCCCATCGGGACAATACTGATGGTGACGCTGTGCATTGTTACAGTGCCCATGGTAACCGTGCTCACGGTGATAGTGCACATCGTGACAGTGCCCATGGTGGTAGTTCACCTGGTGACAGTGCTAAATAGTGACAGTGCACATGCTGACAGTGCTCACGGTGATAGTGCCCATGGTGACAGTGCACACGGTGATAATGGGCATTGTTACAGAGTTCATGGTGACAGCACACGGTGGCAGTGGCCATGGAGACAGTGCCCACAATGACAGTGCCCATAGTGACAGTGCCGACAGTGACAGTGCCCATGGTGACACTTCTCACGGTGACAGTGCCCATGGGGACAGTTAGCATGGTGAGATTTCTCACGGTGACATTGCCCGTTGTGACAGTGCTCACAGTGACAATGCCCATGGTGCCAGTGCCCATAGAGTCATTCCGCACGGTCACATTTCTCACAGTGAAAGTGCCTATGGTGATATTAACCATGGTGACACTGCACATGGTGGCAGAGCAAAATGGTGACAGTGCCCATGGTGACATTGCTCATGGTGACTTTGCTTATGGTGATAGTCCTTACAGTGACAGTGCGCATGGTGACACTGCACACAGTGACAGTGTTCATGGTGACAGTGTTCACGGTGATAGTTCCCATGGTGAGATTGTCCATGGTAACAGTGCCCATAGTCACAATTCTCATGGTGTAGTGCTCACAGTGACAGTGTCCATGGTGTCATGCCCATGGTGACAGTGCTCATGGTGACAGTGCTCATGTTGGCAGTGCCATAAATAACAGTGCTCATTGTGGCAGTGCTCATGGTGTCCGTGCTCATGGTGACAGTGCCCATGTTTACAGTGTTTATGGTGATAGATGTCACGGTGCCAGTGCCCACGGGGACAGTGCCAAGGCTGACAAAGCCCAGGGTGATACTTCCCATTGGGACAGTGCCCACGGTGACAGTGCCCATGGTGACAGCGCCCAGTGTGACAAGGCTCATGGTGACAGTGCTCACGGTGACGGTGCCCATGGTGACAGTGCCGATGGTGAGAGTGCCATTAGTTACAGTGCTCATGGTGAAACTGCCCACGGAGACATCGCCCATGGTGATAGTGCTCATGGTGACAACCCCACGGTGACAGTGTCAATGTTGATAGTCCCCGTGGTGACAGGTCTTACATTGAATGTGACCATGGTGTCTGTGCTCATGGTGACAGTGCTCAAGGTTATAGTCTCCATGTTGACAGTGCCGATGGTGACAATTCTCACGGTGACAGGGCCTATGTTGAAAATTCTCATAGTGACAGTGTTCACGGTGACAGTGCCCATGGTTCTATTACCCATGGTGACAGTTCTCATAGTGAAACTGCCCATGGTGACTCTGCACATGGTGGCAGTGGAAAATAGTGACAGTGCCCATGGTGATATTGCTCATGGTGACATTGCTTACGGTGATAGTGTGTATGGTGAAACTGCACACAGTGACATTGCTCATGGTGACAGTGTTCACGGTGTTAGTTCCTATCGTGAATGTGACCTTGGGGACAGTGCCCATTGTCACAATTCTCATGGTGTAGTGCTCACGGTGACAGTGCCCATGGTGACAATACACAGGGTGACACTATTCATGGTGACATTGCTCATGGTGAGAGTGCCCATGTTCACAACTGTCACGGTGATAGTTCCCATGGTGACAATACCCAGGGTAACAGAGCTGATGGTAAAAGTGTTCACGGTGACAGTGCCCATGATGACAGTACCTAAGGTGACAATTCCCATGGTGAGACTGCTCATAGACAGTGCCCATGGTGACAATACCCAGCGTGTCCTGTCCATGGTGACAGTGATCATGGTGACACTTCTCATGAGGACAGTGCCATAAGTGACAGTGCTCATTGTGGCTGTGCACATGGTGACCGTGCTCATGGTGACAGTGCCATGGTGACAGTGCCTATGGTGATAGATATCATGGTGGCCGTGCCCAGGGTGACATTGCCCACGGTGACAAAGCCCATGGTGATACTTCCCATTGTGACAGTGCCAACGGTGGCAGAGCCCATGGTGACAGTGCCCAAGATCACAGTGCCCATGGTGAGAGTTCTAACGGTGACTCTGCCCATGGTGACAGCACCCAGTGTGACAATGCCCATTGTGACAGTGCTCACGGTGACCATGCCGATGGTGATAGTGCCAATAGTGAGAGTGCTCACGGTGACACTGCCCATGGAGACACTGCCCATGGTGATAGTGCTCATCATGACAACCCCTCGGAGGCAGTGCCAATGGTGAGAGTCCCCGTGGTGACATTTCTCACGGTGAAAGTGATCCTATTGATATTTCTCATGGTGACAGTGCTCTTGGTGACAGTGCTCAAGGTGATAGTCTGAATGTTGACAGTGCCCATGGTGACTCTTCTCACGGTGACAGTGCCTATGGTGATTATGCTCTTAGTGACAGTGCTCATGGTGACAGTGCCCATGGTGACAGTGACCACGGTGACTGTTCTCACCATGGTAGTGCCCATGGTGACAGTGTTCATGATGATAGTCCGCATTAAGGCTGTGCCGTGGTGACAGTGCTCATGGTGATAGTTCTCACGGTGATAGTACGCACGTTGACAGTGCCAAAGGTGACAATACCCAGGTGATAGTAATCATGGTGAAAGTGCCCATGGTGGCAGTTCTCATACTGACAGTTCTTGTGACAGTGATCATGGTGGCAGTGCTCGTGGTGACAGTGCTCTTGGTGACAGTGCTCATGGTGGCAGTGCCCATGGTGAGACTCCCGATGGTGACACTGCCCATGGTGACAGTGCACATGGTCATGGTGCATCTGGTGGCAGTGCAAAATAGTGAGAGTGCCCATGATGATATTGCTCATGGTGATAGTGCCCATGGTGAGAGTGCCCATGGTTCCAGTGCTCATGGTGACAGTGCCCATTGGGACAGTGCCCCTGGTGACAGTGCACAACGTGAGAGTGCCCATGGTGTCTGTGCCCATGGTGACAGTTCTTATCATGAGAGTGTTCACGGTAGCAGTGTTCATGGTAATAGTGCTCACGGAGACATTGCCCACAATGAGAGTGCCCATGGTGAGAATACTGACTGTGAAAGTGCCCATGATGACTTTTCTCTCTGCGACAGTGCCCATGGGGACAGTTAGCACGGTGAGATTTCTCACAGTGATAGTGCACATGGTTTCAGTGCTAATAGTGAAAAGACCCACGGCGCCAGTGCCCATCATGGCATTGCTCACGGTGATAGTTCTCACGGTGACAGTGCCCATGGTGATATTACCCATGGTGACAGTACTCAGTGATCAAGTGCTCATGGTGACAGTGCCTAAGGTGATAGTGCACACGGTGGCAGTGCAAAATGGCGACAGTGCCCATGGGGACATTGCTTAATGTGATAGTCCTTGTGGTGACATTGCGCATGGTGACATTGCCCACCACGACAGTTCTCTTGTGGACAGTGCTCATGGTGATAGTGCCAATGTTGGAAGTGCCCATCGTGAAAGTGCCCATGTTGAGAGTTCTTATGATGAGAGTGGTCAGAGTGGCAGTGCTCATGGTGAAAGTGCCCATGGTGACAGAGCCCACGGTGACAGTGTCCATAGTTATAGTGTCCACGGTGACAGTCCTAACAGTGAAATTGTCCATGGGGACACTGCCCATGGTGAAAGTGCCCATGGTCACAACACTCACGGTGATAGTGCTCACGGTGAGAGTGGCCATGGTGACAGTGACCACGGTGACACTTCTAATGGTGATACTGCCCATGATGACAGTGCTCATGGTGACAGTCGACATTGTGCCAGTGCCCAAGGTGACAGTGCTCATGGTGACAGTGCCCAAAGTCACAATACCCATGGTGACAGTGCCCAGGCTGACAGTTCTCAAGGTGATAGTGCCCATGGTGACAGTGCACATGGTGATACAGAGAATGGGGACAGTGCTTATGGTGACAGTGGTCATGGTTGCAGTACCCATGGTGATAGTGCTGAAAGTGACAGTGCCCTTGGGGATAGTGCCCATGGTGAGTGTGCTCGTGTTAATAGTGCCCATGGTGGCAGTTCCCATTGTGAAAGTGCTCATGATGACAGTGCCCATGTTGGTAGTTCCCATGGTGACAGTGCTCATGGTGATAGTGACCATGTTAACAGTGCACATGGTGGCTGTGCCCTTGGTGACAGTGCCCATGATGACAGTATTCATGGTGACAGTGCTCACGGTGATAGTGCCCATGGTGACAGTGCACATGGTGGTAGTCCACATGGTGGCAGTGAAAAATGGTGACAGTTCCCATGCTGACAGTTCTCATTGTGACAATGCACAAGGTCACAACCGATGCAGACACTGCTCATGGTAGCTGTAACCGTGGTGACAGTGCTCATGGTGATAGTGACCATGTTAACAGTGCCCATGGTGACACTTCCCATGGTGACAATGCCCATGATGACAGTGCCCATGGAGTCAGTGCCCACGGAGCCATTGCCTATGGTAACAGTGCTCACAGTGACAGTACCCATGGTAACAGTGACCACGGTGAGAGTGCTCATGGTGATAGTGGCTATGGTGACAGATCACACTGTGACAGTCCGCATTGTGCCAGTACCAATAGTGACAGTGCCCATGGTGACATTGACCAAGGTGAGAGTGCTCACGGTGCTAGTGCTCACAGTAATAGTGCTCATGGTGACAGTGCCGACAGTGACGGTGCTCACGGTGACAGTGCCTATGGTGATAGTGCCCATGGTGAGAGTCCGCCCATTGATAGTGCCCATGGTGGCAGTTCCCATTGTGAAAGTGCTCATGATGACATTGCCCATGTTGGTAGTTCCCATGGTGACAGTGCTCACGGTGATAGTGACCTTGGTAACTGTGCACATGGTGGCCGTGCCCTTGGTGACAGTGCCAATGATGACAGTACTCATGGTGACAGTTCCCATGTGGACAAGGCACAGGTTGGCAGTGAAAAATGGTGAAAGTGCCCATGTTGACAGTTCTCATGGTGACAGTGCACACGGTAACAACCCATGCAGACAGTACTCACGGTGACATTTCTCATGGTTGCAGTACCCATGGTGACAGTGCTCACAGTGATACTGCCCATGGTGGCAGTGCCCATGGTGACAGTGCCCATGGTGACACTGCCCATGATGACAGTGCCCATGGTGAAAGTTCCCACGGTGCCATTCCCTACGGTGACTGTGCTCATGGTAACAGTGCCCATGGTGACAGTGACCATGGTGAGAGTGCTCACACTGATAGTGCCCATGGTGACAGGGCTCATGGTGCCAGGCCGCATTGTGCCAGTACCCATGGCGACAGTGCTCATGGTGACACTGACCACAGTGAGAGTGCTCACTGTGATAGAGCTCACGGTAATAGTGCTCATGGTGACAGTGCAAATGGTGACAATACCCATGGTGACAGTACTCATGTTGAAAATACCCATGGTGGCAGTTCTCATGGTGACAGTGCTCATAATAGCAGTGCCCAAGGTGGCAGTCCTCGTGGTGACAGTGCTAATGGTGACAGTGCTCTTGGTGGCAGTTCCCATGGGGACAGTACCGATGGTGACCCTGTGCATTGTTACAGTGCCCATGGTAACCGTGCTCACGGTGGTAGTGCACATCGTGACAGTGCCCATGGTGGTAGTTCACCTGGTGACAGTGCTAAATAGTGACAGTGCACATGCTGACAGTGCTCACGGTGATAGTGCCCATGGTGACAGTGCCCACGGTGATAATGGGTATTATTACAGTGTTCATCGTGACTGAGCCCAAGGTGGCAGTGGCCATGGTAAGAGTGCCCACAATGACAGTGCCCATGGTAACAGTGCCGACAGTGACAGTGCCCATGGTGACACTTCTCACAGTGAATGTGCCCATGGGGACAGTTACCATGATGAGATTTCTCATGGTGATAGTGCCCGTTGTGACAGTGCTCACAGTGACAATGCCCATGGTGCCAGTGCCCATAGAGACATTCCGCACGGTCACATTTCTCACGGTGAAAGTGCCTATGGTGACACTGCACCTGGTGGCAGTGCAAAATGGTGACAGTGCCCATGGTGACATTGCTCATAGTGACTTTGCTTACAGTGATAGTCCTTACGGTGACAGTGTGCATGGTGACACTGCACACAGTTGCAGTGTTTATGGTGACAGTCTTCACGGTGATACTTTCCATGGTGATAGGGCCCATGGTGACACTGCACATGGTGGCAGTGATAAATGGTGACAGTGCCCCTGTTGACAGTTCTCATGGTGACAGTGCACATGGTGACAACCCGTGCAGACTGTACTCATGGTGACAGTACTCACGGTGACAGTTCTCATGTTTGCAGTATCCATGGTGACAGTGCTCACAGTGATAGTGCCCATGGTGAGAGTGCCCATGATGACAGGGCCCATGGTGCCATTGCCTATGGTGACAGTGCTCATGGTAACAGTGCCCAAGGTGACAGTGACCATGGTGAGAGTGCTCACACTGATGGTGCCCATGGTGACAGTGCTCACGGTGCCTGTCTACGTTGTGCCAGTACCCATGGCGACAGTGCTCATGGTGACAGTGACCACAGTGAGAGTGCTCATAGTGATAGTGCTCACGGTAATAGTGCTCATGGTGACAATGCAAATGGTGACAATACCATGGTGACAGTACTCATGTTGAAAATACCCATGGTGGCAGTTCTCATAGCGACAGATCTCATGGTGACAGTGCTCATAATAGCAGTGCCCAGGTGCCAGTGCTCGTGGTGACAGTGCTAATGGTGACAGTGCTCTTGGTGGCAGTTCCCATCGGGACAATACTGATGGTGACGCTGTGCATTGTTACAGTGCCCATGGTAACTGTGCTCACAGTGATAGTGCACATCGTGACAGTGCCCATGGTGGTAGTTCACCTGGTGACAGTGCTAAATAGTGACAGTGCACATGCTGACAGTGCTCACGGTGATAGTGCCCATGGTGACAGTGCACACGGTGATAATGGGCATTGTTACAGAGTTCATGGTGACAGCACACGGTGGCAGTGGCCATGGAGACAGTGCCCACAATGACAGTGCCCATGGTGACAGTGCCGACAGTGACAGTGCCCATGGTGACACTTCTCACGGTGACAGTGCCCATGGGGACAGTTAGCATGGTGAGATTTCTCATGGTGACAGTGCCCGTTGTGACAGTGCTCACAGTGACAATGCCCATGGTGCCAGTGCCCATAGAGTCATTCCGCATGGTCACATTTCTCACAGTGAAAGTGCCTATGGTGATATTAACCATGGTGACACTGCACATGGTGGCAGAGCAAAATGGTGACAGTGCCCATGGTGACATTGCTCATGGTGACTTTGCTTACGGTGATAGTCCTTACAGTGACAGTGCGCATGGTGACACTGCACACAGTGACAGTGTTCATGGTGACAGTGTTCACGGTGATAGTTCCCATGGTGAGATTGTCCATGGTAACAGTGCCCATAGTCACAATTCTCATGGTGTAGTGCTCACAGTGACAGTGTCCATGGTGTCATGCCCATGGTGACGGTGCTCATGGTGACAGTGCTCATGTTGGCAGTGCCATAAATAACAGTGCTCATTGTGGCAGTGCTCATGGTGTCCGTGCTCATGGTGACAGTGCCCATGTTTACAGTGTTTATGGTGATAGATGTCACGGTGTCAGTGCCCACGGGGACAGTGCCAAGGCTGACAAAGCCCAGGGTGATACTTCCCATTGGGACAGTGCCCACGGTGACAGTGCCCATGGTGACAGCGCCCAGTGTGACAAGGCACATGGTGACAGTGCTCACGGTTACGGTGCCCATGGTGACAGTGCCGATGGTGAGAGTGCCATTAGTGACAGTGCTCATGGTGAAACTGCCCATGGAGACATCGCCCATGGTGATAGTGCTCATGGTGACAACCCCACGGTGACAGTGCCAATGTTGATAGTCCCCGTGGTGACAGGTCTTACATTGAATGTGACCATGGTGTCTGTGCTCATGGTGACAGTGCTCAAGGTTAGAGTCTCCATGTTGACAGTGCCGATGGTGACAATTCTCACGGTGACAGGGCCTAAGGTGAAAATTCTCATAGTGACAGTGTTCACGGTGACAGTGCCCATGGTGCTATTACCCATGGTGACAGTTCTCATAGTGAAACTGCCCATGGTGACACTGCACATGGTGGCAGTGCAAAATGGTGACAGTGCCCATTGTGCTATTGCTCATGGTGACATTGCTTACGGTGATAGTGTGTATGGTGAAACTGCACACAGTGACATTGCTCATGGTGACAGTGTTCACGGCGTTAGTTCCTATCGTGAATGTGACCTTGGGGACGGTGCCCATTGTCACAATTCTCATGGTGTAGTGCTCACGGTGACAGTGCCCATGGTGACAATACACAGGGTGACAGTATTCATGGTGACATTGCTCATGGTGAGAGTGCCCATGTTCACAACTGTCACGGTGATAGTTCCCATGGTGACAATACCCAGGGTAACAGAGCTGATGGTAAAAGTGTTCACGGTGACAGTGCCCATGATGACAGTACCTAAGGTGACAATTCCCATGGTGAGACTGCTCATAGACAGTGCCCATGGTGACAATACCCAGCATGTCCTGTCCATGGTGACAGTGATCATGGTGACACTTCTCATGAGGACAGTGCCATAAGTGACAGTGCTCATTGTGGCAGTGCTCATGGTGACTGTGCTCATGGTGACAGTGCCCATGGTGACAGTGCCTATGGTGATAGATATCATGGTGGCCGTGCCCAGGGTGACATTGCCCACGGTGACAAAGCCCAGGGTGATACTTCCCATTGTGACAGTGCCAACGGTGGCAGAGCCCATGGTGACAGTGCCCAAGATCACAGTGCCCATGGTGAGAGTTCTAACGGTGACTCTGCCCATGGTGACAGCACCCAGTGTGACAATGCCCATTGTGACAGTGCTCACGGTGACCATGCCGATGGTGATAGTGCCAATAGTGAGAGTGCTCACGGTGACACTGCCCATGGGGACACTGCCCATGGTGATAGTGCTCATCATGACAACCCCTCGGAGGCAGTGCCAATGGTGAGAGTCCCCGTGGTGACAGTTCTCATGGTGAAAGTGATCCTGTTGAAATTTCTCATGGTGACAGTGCTCATGGTGACAGTGCTCAAGGTGATAGTCTCCATGTTGACAGTGTCCATGGTGACTGTTCTCACGGTGACAGTGCCTATGGTGATTATGCTCTTAGTGACAGTGCTCATGGTGACAGTGCCCATGGTGGCAGTGACCACGGTGACTGTTCTCACCGTGGTAGTGCCCATGGTGACAGTGTTCATGATGACAGTCCGCATTAAGGCTGTGCCCACGGTGACACTGCTCATGGTGATTGTTCTCACGGTGATAGTACGCACGGTGACAGTGCCAAAGGTGACAATACCCAGGTGATAGTAATCATGGTGAAAGTGCCCATGGTGGCAGTTCTCATACTGACAGTTCTTGTGACACTGCTCATGGTGGCAGTGCTCGTGGTGACAGTGCTCTTGGTGACAGTGCTCATGGTGGCAGTGCCCATGGTGAGACTCCCGATGGTGACACTGCCCATGGTGACAGTGCACATGGTCATGGTGCATCTGGTGGCAGTGCAAAATAGTGAGAGTGCCCATGATGATATTGCTCATGGTGATAGTGCCCATGGTGAGAGTGCCCATGGTTCCAGTGCTCATGGTGACAGTGCCCATTGTGACAGTGCCCCTGGTGACAGTGCACACCGTGAGAGTGCCCATGGTGTCTGTGCCCATGGTGACAGTTCTTATCATGAGAGTGTTCATGGTAGCAGTGTTCATGGTAATAGTGCTGACGGAGACATTGCCCACAATGAGAGTGCCCATGGTGAGAATACTGACTGTGACAGTGCCCATGATGACTTTTCTCTCTGCGACAGTGCCCTTCGGGACAGTTAGCACGGTGAGATTTCTCACAGTGATAGTGCACATGGTTTCAGTGCTAATAGTGAAAAGACCCACGGCGCCAGTGCCCATCATGGCATTGCTCACGGTGATAGTTCTCACGGTGACAGTGCCCATGGTGATATTACCCATGGTGACAGTACTCAGTGATCAAGTGCTCATGGTGACAGTGCCTAAGGTGATAGTGCACACGGTGGCAGTGCAAAATGGCGACAGTGCCCATGGGGACATTGCTTAATGTGATAGTCCTTGTGGTGACATTGCGCATGGTGACATTGCCCACCACGACAGTTCTCTTGTTGACAGTGCTCATGGTGATAGTGCCAATGTTGGAAGTGCCCATCGTGAAAGTGCCCATGGTGACAGTTCTTATGATGAGAGTGGTCAGAGTGGCAGTGCTCATGGTGAAAGTGCCCATGGTGACAGAGCCCACGGTGACAGTGTCCATAGTTATAGTGTCCACGGTGACAGTCCTAACAGTGAAATTGTCCATGGGGACACTGCCCATGGTGAAAGTGCCCATGGTCACAACACTCACGGTGATAGTGCTCACGGTGAGAGTGGCCATGGTGACAGTGACCACGGTGACACTTCTAATGGTGATACTGCCCATGATGACAGTGCTCATGGTGACAGTCCACATTGTGCCAGTGCCCAAGGTGACAGTGCTCATGGTGACAGTGCCCAAAGTCACAATACCCATGGTGACAGTGCCCAGGCTGACAGTTCTCAAGGTGATAGTGCCCATGGTGACAGTGCACATGGTGATATAGAGAATGGGGACAGTGCTTATGGTGACAGTGGTCATGGTTGCAGTACCCATGGTGATAGTGCTGAAACTGACAGTGCCCTTGGGGATAGTGCCCATGGTGAGTGTGCTCGTGTTAATAGTGCCCATGGTGGCAGTTCCCATTGTGAAAGTGCTCATGATGACAGTGCCCATGTTGGTAGTTCCCATGGTGACAGTGCTCATGGTGATAGTGACCATGTTAACAGTGCACATGGTGGCTGTGCCCTTGGTGACAGTGCCCATGATGACAGTATTCATGGTGACAGTGCTCACGGTGATAGTGCCCATGGTGACAGTGCACATGGTGGTAGTCCACATGGTGGCAGTGAAAAATGGTGACAGTTCCCATGCTGACAGTTCTCATTGTGACAATGCACACGGTCACAACCGATGCAGACACTGCTCATGGTAGCTGTACCCGTGGTGACATTGCTCATGGTGATAGTGACCATGTTAACAGTGCCCATGGTGACACTGCCCATGGTGACAATGCCCATGATGACAGTGCCCATGGAGTCAGTGCCCACGGAGCCATTGCCTATGGTAACAGTGCTCACAGTGACAGTACCCATGGTAACAGTGACCACAGTGAGAGTGCTCATGGTGATAGTGGCTATGGTGACAGATCACACTGTGACAGTCCGCATTGTGCCAGTACCAATAGTGACAGTGCCCATGGTGACATTGACCAAGGTGAGAGTGCTCACGGTGCTAGTGCTCACAGTAATAGTGCTCATGGTGACAGTGCCAACAGTGACGGTGCTCACGGTGACAGTGCCTATGGTGATAGTGCCCATGGTGAGAGTCCGCCCATTGATAGTGCCCATGGTGGCAGTTCCCATTGTGAAAGTGCTCATGATGACATTGCCCATGTTGGTAGTTCCCATGGTGACAGTGCTCACGGTGATAGTGACCTTGGTAACTGTGCACATGGTGGCCGTGCCCTTGGTGACAGTGCCAATGATGACAGTACTCATGGTGACAGTTCCCATGTGGACAAGGCACAGGTTGGCAGTGAAAAATGGTGAAAGTGCCCATGTTGACAGTTCTCATGGTGACAGTGCACACGGTAACAACCCATGCAGACAGTACTCACGGTGACATTTCTCATGGTTGCAGTACCCATGGTGACAGTGCTCACAGTGATACTGCCCATGGTGGCAGTGCCCATGGTGACAGTGCCCATGGTGACACTGCCCATGATGACAGTGCCCATGGTGAAAGTTCCCACGGTGCCATTCCCTACGGTGACTGTGCTCATGGTAACAGTGCCCATGGTGACAGTGACCATGGTGAGAGTGCTCACACTGATAGTGCCCATGGTGACAGGGCTCATGGTGCCAGGCCGCATTGTGCCAGTACCCATGGCGACAGTGGTCATGGTGACACTGACCACAGTGAGAGTGCTCACTGTGATAGAGCTCACGGTAATAGTGCTCATGGTGACAGTGCAAATGGTGACAATACCCATGGTGACAGTACTCATGTTGAAAATACCCATGGTGGCAGTTCTCATGGTGACAGTGCTCATAATAGCAGTGCCCAAGGTGGCAGTCCTCGTGGTGACAGTGCTAATGGTGACAGTGCTCTTGGTGGCAGTTCCCATGGGGACAGTACCGATGGTGACCCTGTGCATTGTTACAGTGCCCATGGTAACCGTGCTCACGGTGGTAGTGCACATCGTGACAGTGCCCATGGTGGTAGTTCACCTGGTGACAGTGGTAAATAGTGACAGTGCACATGCTGACAGTGCTCACGGTGATAGTGCCCATGGTGACAGTGCCCACGGTGATAATGGGTATTATTACAGTGTTCATCGTGACTGAGCCCAAGGTGGCAGTGGCCATGGTAAGAGTGCCCACAATGACAGTGCCCATGGTAACAGTGCCGACAGTGACAGTGCCCATGGTGACACTTCTCACAGTGAATGTGCCCATGGGGACAGTTACCATGATGAGATTTCTCATGGTGATAGTGCCCGTTGTGACAGTGCTCACAGTGACAATGCCCATGGTGCCAGTGCCCATAGAGACATTCCGCACGGTCACATTTCTCACGGTGAAAGTGCCTATGGTGACACTGCACCTGGTGGCAGTGCAAAATGGTGACAGTGCCCATGGTGACATTGCTCATAGTGACTTTGCTTACAGTGATAGTCCTTACGGTGACAGTGTGCATGGTGACACTGCACACAGTTGCAGTGTTTATGGTGACAGTCTTCACGGTGATACTTTCCATGGTGATAGTGCCCATGGTGACACTGCACATGGTGGCAGTGATAAATGGTGACAGTGCCCCTGTTGACAGTTCTCATGGTGACAGTGCACATGGTGACAACCCGTGCAGACTGTACTCATGGTGACAGTACTCACGGTGACAGTTCTCATGTTTGCAGTATCCATGGTGAAAGTGCTCACAGTGATAGTGCCCATGGTGAGAGTGCCCATGATGACAGGGCCCATGGTGCCATTGCCTATGGTGACAGTGCTCATGGTAACAGTGCCCAAGGTGACAGTGACCATGGTGAGAGTGCTCACACTGATGGTGCCCATGGTGACAGTGCTCACGGTGCCTGTCTACATTGTGCCAGTACCCATGGCGACAGTGCTCATGGTGACAGTGACCACAGTGAGAGTGCTCATAGTGATAGTGCTCACGGTAATAGTGCTCATGGTGACAATGCAAATGGTGACAATACCATGGTGACAGTACTCATGTTGAAAATACCCATGGTGGCAGTTCTCATAGCGACAGATCTCATGGTGACAGTGCTCATAATAGCAGTGCCCAGGTGCCAGTGCTCGTGGTGACAGTGCTAATGGTGACAGTGCTCTTGGTGGCAGTTCCCATCGGGACAATACTGATGGTGACGCTGTGCATTGTTACAGTGCCCATGGTAACCGTGCTCACGGTCATAGTGCACATCGTGACAGTGCCCATGGTGGTAGTTCACCTGGTGACAGTGCTAAATAGTGACAGTGCACATGCTGACAGTGCTCACGGTGATAGTGCCCATGGTGACAGTGCACACGGTGATAATGGGCATTGTTACAGAGTTCATGGTGACAGCACACGGTGGCAGTGGCCATGGAGACAGTGCCCACAATGACAGTGCCCATAGTGACAGTGCCGACAGTGACAGTGCCCATGGTGACACTTCTCACGGTGACAGTGCCCATGGGGACAGTTAGCATGGTGAGATTTCTCACGGTGACAGTGCCCGTTGTGACAGTGCTCACAGTGACAATGCCCATGGTGCCAGTGCCCATAGAGTCATTCCGCACGGTCACATTTCTCACAGTGAAAGTGCCTATGGTGATATTAACCATGGTGACACTGCACATGGTGGCAGAGCAAAATGGTGACAGTGCCCATGGTGACATTGCTCATGGTGACTTTGCTTATGGTGATAGTCCTTACAGTGACAGTGCGCATGGTGACACTGCACACAGTGACAGTGTTCATGGTGACAGTGTTCACGGTGATAGTTCCCATGGTGAGATTGTCCATGGTAACAGTGCCCATAGTCACAATTCTCATGGTGTAGTGCTCACAGTGACAGTGTCCATGGTGTCATGCCCATGGTGACAGTGCTCATGGTGACAGTGCTCATGTTGGCAGTGCCATAAATAACAGTGCTCATTGTGGCAGTGCTCATGGTGTCCGTGCTCATGGTGACAGTGCCCATGTTTACAGTGTTTATGGTGATAGATGTCACGGTGCCAGTGCCCACGGGGACAGTGCCAAGGCTGACAAAGCCCAGGGTGATACTTCCCATTGGGACAGTGCCCACGGTGACAGTGCCCATGGTGACAGCGCCCAGTGTGACAAGGCTCATGGTGACAGTGCTCACGGTGACGGTGCCCATGGTGACAGTGCCGATGGTGAGAGTGCCATTAGTTACAGTGCTCATGGTGAAACTGCCCACGGAGACATCGCCCATGGTGATAGTGCTCATGGTGACAACCCCACGGTGACAGTGCCAATGTTGATAGTCCCCGTGGTGACAGGTCTTACATTGAATGTGACCATGGTGTCTGTGCTCATGGTGACAGTGCTCAAGGTTATAGTCTCCATGTTGACAGTGCCGATGGTGACAATTCTCACGGTGACAGGGCCTATGTTGAAAATTCTCATAGTGACAGTGTTCACGGTGACAGTGCCCATGGTTCTATTACCCATGGTGACAGTTCTCATAGTGAAACTGCCCATGGTGACTCTGCACATGGTGGCAGTGCAAAATGGTGACAGTGCCCATGGTGATATTGCTCATGGTGACATTGCTTACGGTGATAGTGTGTATGGTGAAACTGCACACAGTGACATTGCTCATGGTGACAGTGTTCACGGTGTTAGTTCCTATCGTGAATGTGACCTTGGGGACAGTGCCCATTGTCACAATTCTCATGGTGTAGTGCTCACGGTGACAGTGCCCATGGTGACAATACACAGGGTGACACTATTAATGGTGACATTGCTCATGGTGAGAGTGCCCATGTTCACAACTGTCACGGTGATAGTTCCCATGGTGACAATACCCAGGGTAACAGAGCTGATGGTAAAAGTGTTCACGGTGACAGTGCCCATGATGACAGTACCTAAGGTGACAATTCCCATGGTGAGACTGCTCATAGACAGTGCCCATGGTGACAATACCCAGCGTGTCCTGTCCATGGTGACAGTGATCATGGTGACACTTCTCATGAGGACAGTGCCATAAGTTACAGTGCTCATTGTGGCTGTGCACATGGTGACCGTGCTCATGGTGACAGTGCCATGGTGACAGTGCCTATGGTGATAGATATCATGGTGGCCGTGCCCAGGGTGACATTGCCCACGGTGACAAAGCCCATGGTGATACTTCCCATTGTGACAGTGCCAACGGTGGCAGAGCCCATGGTGACAGTGCCCAAGATCACAGTGCCCATGGTGAGGGTGCTAACGGTGACTCTGCCCATGGTGACAGCACCCAGTGTGACAATGCCCATTGTGACAGTGCTCACGGTGACCATGCCGATGGTGATAGTGCCAATAGTGAGAGTGCTCACGGTGACACTGCCCATGGAGACACTGCCCATGGTGATAGTGCTCATCATGACAACCCCTCGGAGGCAGTGCCAATGGTGAGAGTCCCCGTGGTGACATTTCTCACGGTGAAAGTGATCCTATTGATATTTCTCATGGTGACAGTGCTCTTGGTGACAGTGCTCAAGGTGATAGTCTGAATGTTGACAGTGCCCATGGTGACTCTTCTCACGGTGACAGTGCCTATGGTGATTATGCTCTTAGTGACAGTGCTCATGGTGACAGTGCCCATGGTGACAGTGACCACGGTGACTGTTCTCACCATGGTAGTGCCCATGGTGACAGTGTTCATGATGATAGTCCGCATTAAGGCTGTGCCGTGGTGACAGTGCTCATGGTGATAGTTCTCACGGTGATAGTACGCACGTTGACAGTGCCAAAGGTGACAATACCCAGGTGATAGTAATCATGGTGAAAGTGCCCATGGTGGCAGTTCTCATACTGACAGTTCTTGTGACAGTGATCATGGTGGCAGTGCTCGTGGTGACAGTGCTCTTGGTGACAGTGCTCATGGTGGCAGTGCCCATGGTGAGACTCCCGATGGTGACACTGCCCATGGTGACAGTGCACATGGTCATGGTGCATCTGGTGGCAGTGCAAAATAGTGAGAGTGCCCATGATGATATTGCTCATGGTGATAGTGCCCATGGTGAGAGTGCCCATGGTTCCAGTGCTCATGGTGACAGTGCCCATTGGGACAGTGCCCCTGGTGACAGTGCACAACGTGAGAGTGCCCATGGTGTCTGTGCCCATGGTGACAGTTCTTATCATGAGAGTGTTCACGGTAGCAGTGTTCATGGTAATAGTGCTCACGGAGACATTGCCCACAATGAGAGTGCCCATGGTGAGAATACTGACTGTGAAAGTGCCCATGATGACTTTTCTCTCTGCGACAGTGCCCATGGGGACAGTTAGCACGGTGAGATTTCTCACAGTGATAGTGCACATGGTTTCAGTGCTAATAGTGAAAAGACCCACGGCGCCAGTGCCCATCATGGCATTGCTCACGGTGATAGTTCTCACGGTGACAGTGCCCATGGTGATATTACCCATGGTGACAGTACTCAGTGATCAAGTGCTCATGGTGACAGTGCCTAAGGTGATAGTGCACACGGTGGCAGTGCAAAATGGCGACAGTGCCCATGGGGACATTGCTTAATGTGATAGTCCTTGTGGTGACATTGCGCATGGTGACATTGCCCACCACGACAGTTCTCTTGTGGACAGTGCTCATGGTGATAGTGCCAATGTTGGAAGTGCCCATCGTGAAAGTGCCCATGTTGAGAGTTCTTATGATGAGAGTGGTCAGAGTGGCAGTGCTCATGGTGAAAGTGCCCATGGTGACAGAGCCCACGGTGACAGTGTCCATAGTTATAGTGTCCACGGTGACAGTCCTAACAGTGAAATTGTCCATGGGGACACTGCCCATGGTGAAAGTGCCCATGGTCACAACACTCACGGTGATAGTGCTCACGGTGAGAGTGGCCATGGTGACAGTGACCACGGTGACACTTCTAATGGTGATACTGCCCATGATGACAGTGCTCATGGTGACAGTCCACATTGTGCCAGTGCCCAAGGTGACAGTGCTCATGGTGACAGTGCCCAAAGTCACAATACCCATGGTGACAGTGCCCAGGCTGACAGTTCTCAAGGTGATAGTGCCCATGGTGACAGTGCACATGGTGATACAGAGAATGGGGACAGTGCTTATGGTGACAGTGGTCATGGTTGCAGTACCCATGGTGATAGTGCTGAAACTGACAGTGCCCTTGGGGATAGTGCCCATGGTGAGTGTGCTCGTGTTAATAGTGCCCATGGTGGCAGTTCCCATTGTGAAAGTGCTCATGATGACAGTGCCCATGTTGGTAGTTCCCATGGTGACAGTGCTCATGGTGATAGTGACCATGTTAACAGTGCACATGGTGGCTGTGCCCTTGGTGACAGTGCCCATGATGACAGTATTCATGGTGACAGTGCTCACGGTGATAGTGCCCATGGTGAGAGTGCACATGGTGGTAGTCCACATGGTGGCAGTGAAAAATGGTGACAGTTCCCATGCTGACAGTTCTCATTGTGACAATGCACAAGGTCACAACCGATGCAGACACTGCTCATGGTAGCTGTAACCGTGGTGACAGTGCTCATGGTGATAGTGACCATGTTAACAGTGCCCATGGTGACACTTCCCATGGTGACAATGCCCATGATGACAGTGCCCATGGAGTCAGTGCCCACGGAGCCATTGCCTATGGTAACAGTGCTCACAGTGACAGTACCCATGGTAACAGTGACCACGGTGAGAGTGCTCATGGTGATAGTGGCTATGGTGACAGATCACACTGTGACAGTCCGCATTGTGCCAGTACCAATAGTGACAGTGCCCATGGTGACATTGACCAAGGTGAGAGTGCTCACGGTGCTAGTGCTCACAGTAATAGTGCTCATGGTGACAGTGCCGACAGTGACGGTGCTCACGGTGACAGTGCCTATGGTGATAGTGCCCATGGTGAGAGTCCGCCCATTGATAGTGCCCATGGTGGCAGTTCCCATTGTGAAAGTGCTCATGATGACATTGCCCATGTTGGTAGTTCCCATGGTGACAGTGCTCACGGTGATAGTGACCTTGGTAACTGTGCACATGGTGGCCGTGCCCTTGGTGACAGTGCCAATGATGACAGTACTCATGGTGACAGTTCCCATGTGGACAAGGCACAGGTTGGCAGTGAAAAATGGTGAAAGTGCCCATGTTGACAGTTCTCATGGTGACAGTGCACACGGTAACAACCCATGCAGACAGTACTCACGGTGACATTTCTCATGGTTGCAGTACCCATGGTGACAGTGCTCACAGTGATACTGCCCATGGTGGCAGTGCCCATGGTGACAGTGCCCATGGTGACACTGCCCATGATGACAGTGCCCATGCTGAAAGTTCCCACGGTGCCATTCCCTACGGTGACTGTGCTCATGGTAACAGTGCCCATGGTGACAGTGACCATGGTGAGAGTGCTCACACTGATAGTGCCCATGGTGACAGGGCTCATGGTGCCAGGCCGCATTGTGCCAGTACCCATGGCGACAGTGGTCATGGTGACACTGACCACAGTGAGAGTGCTCACTGTGATAGAGCTCACGGTAATAGTGCTCATGGTGACAGTGCAAATGGTGACAATACCCATGGTGACAGTACTCATGTTGAAAATACCCATGGTGGCAGTTCTCATGGTGACAGTGCTCATAATAGCAGTGCCCAAGGTGGCAGTCCTCGTGGTGACAGTGCTAATGGTGACAGTGCTCTTGGTGGCAGTTCCCATGGGGACAGTACCGATGGTGACCCTGTGCATTGTTACAGTGCCCATGGTAACCGTGCTCACGGTGGTAGTGCACATCGTGACAGTGCCCATGGTGGTAGTTCACCTGGTGACAGTGGTAAATAGTGACAGTGCACATGCTGACAGTGCTCACGGTGATAGTGCCCATGGTGACAGTGCCCACGGTGATAATGGGTATTATTACAGTGTTCATCGTGACTGAGCCCAAGGTGGCAGTGGCCATGGTAAGAGTGCCCACAATGACAGTGCCCATGGTAACAGTGCCGACAGTGACAGTGCCCATGGTGACACTTCTCACAGTGAATGTGCCCATGGGGACAGTTACCATGATGAGATTTCTCATGGTGATAGTGCCCGTTGTGACAGTGCTCACAGTGACAATGCCCATGGTGCCAGTGCCCATAGAGACATTCCGCACGGTCACATTTCTCACGGTGAAAGTGCCTATGGTGACACTGCACCTGGTGGCAGTGCAAAATGGTGACAGTGCCCATGGTGACATTGCTCATAGTGACTTTGCTTACAGTGATAGTCCTTACGGTGACAGTGTGCATGGTGACACTGCACACAGTTGCAGTGTTTATGGTGACAGTCTTCACGGTGATACTTTCCATGGTGATAGGGCCCATGGTGACACTGCACATGGTGGCAGTGATAAATGGTGACAGTGCCCCTGTTGACAGTTCTCATGGTGACAGTGCACATGGTGACAACCCGTGCAGACTGTACTCATGGTGACAGTACTCACGGTGACAGTTCTCATGTTTGCAGTATCCATGGTGACAGTGCTCACAGTGATAGTGCCCATGGTGAGAGTGCCCATGATGACAGGGCCCATGGTGCCATTGCCTATGGTGACAGTGCTCATGGTAACAGTGCCCAAGGTGACAGTGACCATGGTGAGAGTGCTCACACTGATGGTGCCCATGGTGACAGTGCTCACGGTGCCTGTCTACGTTGTGCCAGTACCCATGGCGACAGTGCTCATGGTGACAGTGACCACAGTGAGAGTGCTCATAGTGATAGTGCTCACGGTAATAGTGCTCATGGTGACAATGCAAATGGTGACAATACCATGGTGACAGTACTCATGTTGAAAATACCCATGGTGGCAGTTCTCATAGCGACAGATCTCATGGTGACAGTGCTCATAATAGCAGTGCCCAGGTGCCAGTGCTCGTGGTGACAGTGCTAATGGTGACAGTGCTCTTGGTGGCAGTTCCCATCGGGACAATACTGATGGTGACGCTGTGCATTGTTACAGTGCCCATGGTAACCGTGCTCACAGTGATAGTGCACATCGTGACAGTGCCCATGGTGGTAGTTCACCTGGTGACAGTGCTAAATAGTGACAGTGCACATGCTGACAGTGCTCACGGTGATAGTGCCCATGGTGACAGTGCACACGGTGATAATGGGCATTGTTACAGAGTTCATGGTGACAGCACACGGTGGCAGTGGCCATGGAGACAGTGCCCACAATGACAGTGCCCATGGTGACAGTGCCGACAGTGACAGTGCCCATGGTGACACTTCTCACGGTGACAGTGCCCATGGGGACAGTTAGCATGGTGAGATTTCTCATGGTGACAGTGCCCGTTGTGACAGTGCTCACAGTGACAATGCCCATGGTGCCAGTGCCCATAGAGTCATTCCGCATGGTCACATTTCTCACAGTGAAAGTGCCTATGGTGATATTAACCATGGTGACACTGCACATGGTGGCAGAGCAAAATGGTGACAGTGCCCATGGTGACATTGCTCATGGTGACTTTGCTTACGGTGATAGTCCTTACAGTGACAGTGCGCATGGTGACACTGCACACAGTGACAGTGTTCATGGTGACAGTGTTCACGGTGATAGTTCCCATGGTGAGATTGTCCATGGTAACAGTGCCCATAGTCACAATTCTCATGGTGTAGTGCTCACAGTGACAGTGTCCATGGTGTCATGCCCATGGTGACAGTGCTCATGGTGACAGTGCTCATGTTGGCAGTGCCATAAATAACAGTGCTCATTGTGGCAGTGCTCATGGTGTCCGTGCTCATGGTGACAGTGCCCATGTTTACAGTGTTTATGGTGATAGATGTCACGGTGTCAGTGCCCACGGGGACAGTGCCAAGGCTGACAAAGCCCAGGGTGATACTTCCCATTGGGACAGTGCCCACGGTGACAGTGCCCATGGTGACAGCGCCCAGTGTGACAAGGCACATGGTGACAGTGCTCACGGTTACGGTGCCCATGGTGACAGTGCCGATGGTGAGAGTGCCATTAGTGACAGTGCTCATGGTGAAACTGCCCATGGAGACATCGCCCATGGTGATAGTGCTCATGGTGACAACCCCACGGTGACAGTGCCAATGTTGATAGTCCCCGTGGTGACAGGTCTTACATTGAATGTGACCATGGTGTCTGTGCTCATGGTGACAGTGCTCAAGGTTAGAGTCTCCATGTTGACAGTGCCGATGGTGACAATTCTCACGGTGACAGGGCCTATGTTGAAAATTCTCATAGTGACAGTGTTCACGGTGACAGTGCCCATGGTGCTATTACCCATGGTGACAGTTCTCATAGTGAAACGGCCCATGGTGACACTGCACATGGTGGCAGTGCAAAATGGTGACAGTGCCCATGGTGCTATTGCTCATGGTGACATTGCTTACGGTGATAGTGTGTATGGTGAAACTGCACACAGTGACATTGCTCATGGTGACAGTGTTCACGGCGTTAGTTCCTATCGTGAATGTGACCCTGGGTACGGTGCCCATTGTCACAATTCTCATGGTGTAGTGCTCACGGTGACAGTGCCCATGGTGACAATACACAGGGTGACAGTATTCATGGTGACATTGCTCATGGTGAGAGTGCCCATGTTCACAACTGTCACGGTGATAGTTCCCATGGTGACAATACCCAGGGTAACAGAGCTGATGGTAAAAGTGTTCACGGTGACAGTGCCCATGATGACAGTACCTAAGGTGACAATTCCCATGGTGAGACTGCTCATAGACAGTGCCCATGGTGACAATACCCAGCATGTCCTGTCCATGGTGACAGTGATCATGGTGACACTTCTCATGAGGACAGTGCCATAAGTGACAGTGCTCATTGTGGCAGTGCTCATGGTGACTGTGCTCATGGTGACAGTGCCCATGGTGACAGTGCCTATGGTGATAGATATCATGGTGGCCGTGCCCAGGGTGACATTGCCCACGGTGACAAAGCCCAGGGTGATACTTCCCATTGTGACAGTGCCAACGGTGGCAGAGCCCATGGTGACAGTGCCCAAGATCACAGTGCCCATGGTGAGAGTTCTAACGGTGACTCTGCCCATGGTGACAGCACCCAGTGTGACAATGCCCATTGTGACAGTGCTCACGGTGACCATGCCGATGGTGATAGTGCCAATAGTGAGAGTGCTCACGGTGACACTGCCCATGGGGACACTGCCCATGGTGATAGTGCTCATCATGACAACCCCTCGGAGGCAGTGCCAATGGTGAGAGTCCCCGTGGTGACAGTTCTCATGGTGAAAGTGATCCTGTTGAAATTTCTCATGGTGACAGTGCTCATGGTGACAGTGCTCAAGGTGATAGTCTCCATGTTGACAGTGTCCATGGTGACTGTTCTCACGGTGACAGTGCCTATGGTGATTATGCTCTTAGTGACAGTGCTCATGGTGACAGTGCCCATGGTGGCAGTGACCACGGTGACTGTTCTCACCGTGGTAGTGCCCATGGTGACAGTGTTCATGATGACAGTCCGCATTAAGGCTGTGCCCACGGTGACACTGCTCATGGTGATTGTTCTCACGGTGATAGTACGCACGGTGACAGTGCCAAAGGTGACAATACCCAGGTGATAGTAATCATGGTGAAAGTGCCCATGGTGGCAGTTCTCATACTGACAGTTCTTGTGACACTGCTCATGGTGGCAGTGCTCGTGGTGACAGTGCTCTTGGTGACAGTGCTCATGGTGGCAGTGCCCATGGTGAGACTCCCGATGGTGACACTGCCCATGGTGACAGTGCACATGGTCATGGTGCATCTGGTGGCAGTGCAAAATAGTGAGAGTGCCCATGATGATATTGCTCATGGTGATAGTGCCCATGGTGAGAGTGCCCATGGTTCCAGTGCTCATGGTGACAGTGCCCATTGTGACAGTGCCCCTGGTGACAGTGCACACCGTGAGAGTGCCCATGGTGTCTGTGCCCATGGTGACAGTTCTTATCATGAGAGTGTTCATGGTAGCAGTGTTCATGGTAATAGTGCTCACGGAGACATTGCCCACAATGAGAGTGCCCATGGTGAGAATACTGACTGTGACAGTGCCCATGATGACTTTTCTCTCTGCGACAGTGCCCTTCGGGACAGTTAGCACGGTGAGATTTCTCACAGTGATAGTGCACATGGTTTCAGTGCTAATAGTGAAAAGACCCACGGCGCCAGTGCCCATCATGGCATTGCTCACGGTGATAGTTCTCACGGTGACAGTGCCCATGGTGATATTACCCATGGTGACAGTACTCAGTGATCAAGTGCTCATGGTGACAGTGCCTAAGGTGATAGTGCACACGGTGGCAGTGCAAAATGGCGACAGTGCCCATGGGGACATTGCTTAATGTGATAGTCCTTGTGGTGACATTGCGCATGGTGACATTGCCCACCACGACAGTTCTCTTGTTGACAGTGCTCATGGTGATAGTGCCAATGTTGGAAGTGCCCATCGTGAAAGTGCCCATGGTGACAGTTCTTATGATGAGAGTGGTCAGAGTGGCAGTGCTCATGGTGAAAGTGCCCATGGTGACAGAGCCCACGGTGACAGTGTCCATAGTTATAGTGTCCACGGTGACAGTCCTAACAGTGAAATTGTCCATGGGGACACTGCCCATGGTGAAAGTGCCCATGGTCACAACACTCACGGTGATAGTGCTCACGGTGAGAGTGGCCATGGTGACAGTGACCACGGTGACACTTCTAATGGTGATACTGCCCATGATGACAGTGCTCATGGTGACAGTCCACATTGTGCCAGTGCCCAAGGTGACAGTGCTCATGGTGACAGTGCCCAAAGTCACAATACCCATGGTGACAGTGCCCAGGCTGACAGTTCTCAAGGTGATAGTGCCCATGGTGACAGTGCACATGGTGATATAGAGAATGGGGACAGTGCTTATGGTGACAGTGGTCATGGTTGCAGTACCCATGGTGATAGTGCTGAAACTGACAGTGCCCTTGGGGATAGTGCCCATGGTGAGTGTGCTCGTGTTAATAGTGCCCATGGTGGGAGTTCCCATTGTGAAAGTGCTCATGATGACAGTGCCCATGTTGGTAGTTCCCATGGTGACAGTGCTCATGGTGATAGTGACCATGTTAACAGTGCACATGGTGGCTGTGCCCTTGGTGACAGTGCCCATGATGACTGTATTCATGGTGACAGTGCTCACGGTGATAGTGCCCATGGTGACAGTGCACATGGTGGTAGTCCACATGGTGGCAGTGAAAAATGGTGACAGTTCCCATGCTGACAGTTCTCATTGTGACAATGCACACGGTCACAACCGATGCAGACACTGCTCATGGTAGCTGTACCCGTGGTGACATTGCTCATGGTGATAGTGACCATGTTAACAGTGCCCATGGTGACACTGCCCATGGTGACAATGCCCATGATGACAGTGCCCATGGAGTCAGTGCCCACGGAGCCATTGCCTATGGTAACAGTGCTCACAGTGACAGTACCCATGGTAACAGTGACCACGGTGAGAGTGCTCATGGTGATAGTGGCTATGGTGACAGATCACACTGTGACAGTCCGCATTGTGCCAGTACCAATAGTGACAGTGCCCATGGTGACATTGACCAAGGTGAGAGTGCTCACGGTGCTAGTGCTCACAGTAATAGTGCTCATGGTGACAGTGCCAACAGTGACGGTGCTCACGGTGACAGTGCCTATGGTGATAGTGCCCATGGTGAGAGTCCGCCCATTGATAGTGCCCATGGTGGCAGTTCCCATTGTGAAAGTGCTCATGATGACATTGCCCATGTTGGTAGTTCCCATGGTGACAGTGCTCACGGTGATAGTGACCTTGGTAACTGTGCACATGGTGGCCGTGCCCTTGGTGACAGTGCCAATGATGACAGTACTCATGGTGACAGTTCCCATGTGGACAAGGCACAGGTTGGCAGTGAAAAATGGTGAAAGTGCCCATGTTGACAGTTCTCATGGTGACAGTGCACACGGTAACAACCCATGCAGACAGTACTCACGGTGACATTTCTCATGGTTGCAGTACCCATGGTGACAGTGCTCACAGTGATACTGCCCATGGTGGCAGTGCCCATGGTGACAGTGCCCATGGTGACACTGCCCATGATGACAGTGCCCATGCTGAAAGTTCCCACGGTGCCATTCCCTACGGTGACTGTGCTCATGGTAACAGTGCCCATGGTGACAGTGACCATGGTGAGAGTGCTCACACTGATAGTGCCCATGGTGACAGGGCTCATGGTGCCAGGCCGCATTGTGCCAGTACCCATGGCGACAGTGGTCATGGTGACACTGACCACAGTGAGAGTGCTCACTGTGATAGAGCTCACGGTAATAGTGCTCATGGTGACAGTGCAAATGGTGACAATACCCATGGTGACAGTACTCATGTTGAAAATACCCATGGTGGCAGTTCTCATGGTGACAGTGCTCATAATAGCAGTGCCCAAGGTGGCAGTCCTCGTGGTGACAGTGCTAATGGTGACAGTGCTCTTGGTGGCAGTTCCCATGGGGACAGTACCGATGGTGACCCTGTGCATTGTTACAGTGCCCATGGTAACCGTGCTCACGGTGGTAGTGCACATCGTGACAGTGCCCATGGTGGTAGTTCACCTGGTGACAGTGCTAAATAGTGACAGTGCACATGCTGACAGTGCTCACGGTGATAGTGCCCATGGTGACAGTGCCCACGGTGATAATGGGTATTATTACAGTGTTCATCGTGACTGAGCCCAAGGTGGCAGTGGCCATGGTAAGAGTGCCCACAATGACAGTGCCCATGGTAACAGTGCCGACAGTGACAGTGCCCATGGTGACACTTCTCACAGTGAATGTGCCCATGGGGACAGTTACCATGATGAGATTTCTCATGGTGATAGTGCCCGTTGTGACAGTGCTCACAGTGACAATGCCCATGGTGCCAGTGCCCATAGAGACATTCCGCACGGTCACATTTCTCACGGTGAAAGTGCCTATGGTGACACTGCACCTGGTGGCAGTGCAAAATGGTGACAGTGCCCATGGTGACATTGCTCATAGTGACTTTGCTTACAGTGATAGTCCTTACGGTGACAGTGTGCATGGTGACACTGCACACAGTTGCAGTGTTTATGGTGACAGTCTTCACGGTGATACTTTCCATGGTGATAGTGCCCATGGTGACACTGCACATGGTGGCAGTGATAAATGGTGACAGTGCCCCTGTTGACAGTTCTCATGGTGACAGTGCACATGGTGACAACCCGTGCAGACTGTACTCATGGTGACAGTACTCACGGTGACAGTTCTCATGTTTGCAGTATCCATGGTGAAAGTGCTCACAGTGATAGTGCCCATGGTGAGAGTGCCCATGATGACAGGGCCCATGGTGCCATTGCCTATGGTGACAGTGCTCATGGTAACAGTGCCCAAGGTGACAGTGACCATGGTGAGAGTGCTCACACTGATGGTGCCCATGGTGACAGTGCTCACGGTGCCTGTCTACATTGTGCCAGTACCCATGGCGACAGTGCTCATGGTGACAGTGACCACAGTGAGAGTGCTCATAGTGATAGTGCTCACGGTAATAGTGCTCATGGTGACAATGCAAATGGTGACAATACCATGGTGACAGTACTCATGTTGAAAATACCCATGGTGGCAGTTCTCATAGCGACAGATCTCATGGTGACAGTGCTCATAATAGCAGTGCCCAGGTGCCAGTGCTCGTGGTGACAGTGCTAATGGTGACAGTGCTCTTGGTGGCAGTTCCCATCGGGACAATACTGATGGTGACGCTGTGCATTGTTACAGTGCCCATGGTAACCGTGCTCACGGTGATAGTGCACATCGTGACAGTGCCCATGGTGGTAGTTCACCTGGTGACAGTGCTAAATAGTGACAGTGCACATGCTGACAGTGCTCACGGTGATAGTGCCCATGGTGACAGTGCACACGGTGATAATGGGCATTGTTACAGAGTTCATGGTGACAGCACACGGTGGCAGTGGCCATGGAGACAGTGCCCACAATGACAGTGCCCATAGTGACAGTGCCGACAGTGACAGTGCCCATGGTGACACTTCTCACGGTGACAGTGCCCATGGGGACAGTTAGCATGGTGAGATTTCTCACGGTGACAGTGCCCGTTGTGACAGTGCTCACAGTGACAATGCCCATGGTGCCAGTGCCCATAGAGTCATTCCGCACGGTCACATTTCTCACAGTGAAAGTGCCTATGGTGATATTAACCATGGTGACACTGCACATGGTGGCAGAGCAAAATGGTGACAGTGCCCATGGTGACATTGCTCATGGTGACTTTGCTTATGGTGATAGTCCTTACAGTGACAGTGCGCATGGTGACACTGCACACAGTGACAGTGTTCACGGTGATAGTTCCCATGGTGAGATTGTCCATGGTAACAGTGCCCATAGTCACAATTCTCATGGTGTAGTGCTCACAGTGACAGTGTCCATGGTGTCATGCCCATGGTGACAGTGCTCATGGTGACAGTGCTCATGTTGGCAGTGCCATAAATAACAGTGCTCATTGTGGCAGTGCTCATGGTGTCCGTGCTCATGGTGACAGTGCCCATGTTTACAGTGTTTATGGTGATAGATGTCACGGTGTCAGTGCCCACGGGGACAGTGCCAAGGCTGACAAAGCCCAGGGTGATACTTCCCATTGGGACAGTGCCCACGGTGACAGTGCCCATGGTGACAGCGCCCAGTGTGACAAGGCTCATGGTGACAGTGCTCACGGTGACGGTGCCCATGGTGACAGTGCCGATGGTGAGAGTGCCATTAGTGACAGTGCTCATGGTGAAACTGCCCATGGAGACATCGCCCATGGTGATAGTGCTCATGGTGACAACCCCACGGTGACAGTGCCAATGTTGATAGTCCCCGTGGTGACAGGTCTTACATTGAATGTGACCATGGTGTCTGTGCTCATGGTGAGAGTGCTCAAGGTTATAGTCTCCATGTTGACAGTGCCGATGGTGACAATTCTCACGGTGACAGGGCCTATGTTGAAAATTCTCATAGTGACAGTGTTCACGGTGACAGTGCCCATGGTTCTATTACCCATGGTGACAGTTCTCATAGTGAAACTGCCCATGGTGACTCTGCACATGGTGGCAGTGCAAAATGGTGATAGTGCCCATGGTGATATTGCTCATGGTGACATTGCTTACGGTGATAGTGTGTATGGTGAAACTGCACACAGTGACATTGCTTATGGTGACAGTGTTCACGGTGTTAGTTCCTATCGTGAATGTGACCTTGGGGACAGTGCCCATTGTCACAATTCTCATGGTGTAGTGCTCACGGTGACAGTGCCCATGGTGACAATACACAGGGTGACACTATTCATGGTGACATTGCTCATGGTGAGAGTGCCCATGTTCACAACTGTCACGGTGATAGTTCCCATGGTGACAATACCCAGGGTAACAGAGCTGATGGTAAAAGTGTTCACGGTGACAGTGCCCATGATGACAGTACCTAAGGTGACAATTCCCATGGTGAGACTGCTCATAGACAGTGCCCATGGTGACAATACCCAGCGTGTCCTGTCCATGGTGACAGTGATCATGGTGACACTTCTCATGAGGACAGTGCCATAAGTTACAGTGCTCATTGTGGCAGTGCACATGGTGACCGTGCTCATGGTGACAGTGCCATGGTGACAGTGCCTATGGTGATAGATATCATGGTGGCCGTGCCCAGGGTGACATTGCCCACGGTGACAAAGCCCATGGTGATACTTCCCATTGTGACAGTGCCAACGGTGGCAGAGCCCATGGTGACAGTGCCCAAGATCACAGTGCCCATGGTGAGGGTGCTAACGGTGACTCTGCCCATGGTGACAGCACCCAGTGTGACAATGCCCATTGTGACAGTGCTCACGGTGACCATGCCGATGGTGATAGTGCCAATAGTGAGAGTGCTCACGGTGACACTGCCCATGGAGACACTGCCCATGGTGATAGTGCTCATCATGACAACCCCTCGGAGGCAGTGCCAATGGTGAGAGTCCCCGTGGTGACATTTCTCACGGTGAAAGTGATCCTATTGATATTTCTCATGGTGACAGTGCTCTTGGTGACAGTGCTCAAGGTGATAGTCTGAATGTTGACAGTGCCCATGATGACTCTTCTCACGGTGACAGTGCCTATGGTGATTATGCTCTTAGTGACAGTGCTCATGGTGACAGTGCCCATGGTGACAGTGACCACGGTGACTGTTCTCACTGTGGTAGTGCCCATGGTGACAGTGTTCATGATGATAGTCCGCATTAAGGCTGTGCCGTGGTGACAGTGCTCATGGTGATAGTTCTCACGGTGATAGTACGCACGTTGACAGTGCCAAAGGTGACAATACCCAGGTGATAGTAATCATGGTGAAAGTGCCCATGGTGGCAGTTCTCATACTGACAGTTCTTGTGACAGTGCTCATGGTGGCAGTGCTCGTGGTGACAGTGCTCTTGGTGACAGTGCTCATGGTGGCAGTGCCCATGGTGAGACTCCCGATGGTGACACTGCCCATGGTGACAGTGCACATGGTCATGGTGCATCTGGTGGCAGTGCAAAATAGTGAGAGTGCCCATGATGATATTGCTCATGGTGATAGTGCCCATGGTGAGAGTGCCCATGGTTCCAGTGCTCATGGTGACAGTGCCCATTGGGACAGTGCCCCTGGTGACAGTGCACACCGTGAGAGTGCCCATGGTGTCTGTGCCCATGGTGACAGTTCTTATCATGAGAGTGTTCACGGTAGCAGTGTTCATGGTAATAGTGCTCACGGAGACATTGCCCACAATGAGAGTGCCCATGGTGAGAATACTGACTGTGAAAGTGCCCATGATGACTTTTCTCTCTGCGACAGTGCCCATGGGGACAGTTAGCACGGTGAGATTTCTCACAGTGATAGTGCACATGGTTTCAGTGCTAATAGTGAAAAGACCCACGGCGCCAGTGCCCATCATGGCATTGCTCACGGTGATAGTTCTCACGGTGACAGTGCCCATGGTGATATTACCCATGGTGACAGTACTCAGTGATCAAGTGCTCATGGTGACAGTGCCTAAGGTGATAGTGCACACGGTGGCAGTGCAAAATGGCGACAGTGCCCATGGGGACATTGCTTAATGTGATAGTCCTTGTGGTGACATTGCGCATGGTGACATTGCCCACCACGACAGTTCTCTTGTTGACAGTGCTCATGGTGATAGTGCCAATGTTGGAAGTGCCCATCGTGAAAGTGCCCATGGTGACAGTTCTTATGATGAGAGTGGTCAGAGTGGCAGTGCTCATGGTGAAAGTGCCCATGGTGACAGAGCCCACGGTGACAGTGTCCATAGTTATAGTGTCCACGGTGACAGTCCTAACAGTGAAATTGTCCATGGGGACACTGCCCATGGTGAAAGTGCCCATGGTCACAACACTCACGGTGATAGTGCTCACGGTGAGAGTGGCCATGGTGACAGTGACCACGGTGACACTTCTAATGGTGATACTGCCCATGATGACAGTGCTCATGGTGACAGTCGACATTGTGCCAGTGCCCAAGGTGACAGTGCTCATGGTGACAGTGCCCAAAGTCACAATACCCATGGTGACAGTGCCCAGGCTGACAGTTCTCAAGGTGATAGTGCCCATGGTGACAGTGCACATGGTGATATAGAGAATGGGGACAGTGCTTATGGTGACAGTGGTCATGGTTGCAGTACCCATGGTGATAGTGCTGAAACTGACAGTGCCCTTGGGGATAGTGCCCATGGTGAGTGTGCTCGTGTTAATAGTGCCCATGGTGGCAGTTCCCATTGTGAAAGTGCTCATGATGACAGTGCCCATGTTGGTAGTTCCCATGGTGACAGTGCTCATGGTGATAGTGACCATGTTAACAGTGCACATGGTGGCTGTGCCCTTGGTGACAGTGCCCATGATGACAGTATTCATGGTGACAGTGCTCACGGTGATAGTGCCCATGGTGACAGTGCACATGGTGGTAGTCCACATGGTGGCAGTGAAAAATGGTGACAGTTCCCATGCTGACAGTTCTCATTGTGACAATGCACACGGTCACAACCGATGCAGACACTGCTCATGGTAGCTGTACCCGTGGTGACATTGCTCATGGTGATAGTGACCATGTTAACAGTGCCCATGGTGACACTGCCCATGGTGACAATGCCCATGATGACAGTGCCCATGGAGTCAGTGCCCACGGAGCCATTGCCTATGGTAACAGTGCTCACAGTGACAGTACCCATGGTAACAGTGACCACGGTGAGAGTGCTCATGGTGATAGTGGCTATGGTGACAGATCACACTGTGACAGTCCGCATTGTGCCAGTACCAATAGTGACAGTGCCCATGGTGACATTGACCAAGGTGAGAGTGCTCACGGTGCTAGTGCTCACAGTAATAGTGCTCATGGTGACAGTGCCGACAGTGACGGTGCTCACGGTGACAGTGCCTATGGTGATAGTGCCCATGGTGAGAGTCCGCCCATTGATAGTGCCCATGGTGGCAGTTCCCATTGTGAAAGTGCTCATGATGACATTGCCCATGTTGGTAGTTCCCATGGTGACAGTGCTCACGGTGATAGTGACCTTGGTAACTGTGCACATGGTGGCCGTGCCCTTGGTGACAGTGCCAATGATGACAGTACTCATGGTGACAGTTCCCATGTGGACAAGGCACAGGTTGGCAGTGAAAAATGGTGAAAGTGCCCATGTTGACAGTTCTCATGGTGACAGTGCACACGGTAACAACCCATGCAGACAGTACTCACGGTGACATTTCTCATGGTTGCAGTACCCATGGTGACAGTGCTCACAGTGATACTGCCCATGGTGGCAGTGCCCATGGTGACAGTGCCCATGGTGACACTGCCCATGATGACAGTGCCCATGCTGAAAGTTCCCACGGTGCCATTCCCTACGGTGACTGTGCTCATGGTAACAGTGCCCATGGTGACAGTGACCATGGTGAGAGTGCTCACACTGATAGTGCCCATGGTGACAGGGCTCATGGTGCCAGGCCGCATTGTGCCAGTACCCATGGCGACAGTGGTCATGGTGACACTGACCACAGTGAGAGTGCTCACTGTGATAGAGCTCACGGTAATAGTGCTCATGGTGACAGTGCAAATGGTGACAATACCCATGGTGACAGTACTCATGTTGAAAATACCCATGGTGGCAGTTCTCATGGTGACAGTGCTCATAATAGCAGTGCCCAAGGTGGCAGTCCTCGTGGTGACAGTGCTAATGGTGACAGTGCTCTTGGTGGCAGTTCCCATGGGGACAGTACCGATGGTGACCCTGTGCATTGTTACAGTGCCCATGGTAACCGTGCTCACGGTGGTAGTGCACATCGTGACAGTGCCCATGGTGGTAGTTCACCTGGTGACAGTGCTAAATAGTGACAGTGCACATGCTGACAGTGCTCACGGTGATAGTGCCCATGGTGACAGTGCCCACGGTGATAATGGGTATTATTACAGTGTTCATCGTGACAGAGCCCAAGGTGGCAGTGGCCATGGTAAGAGTGCCCACAATGACAGTGCCCATGGTAACAGTGCCGACAGTGACAGTGCCCATGGTGACACTTCTCACAGTGAATGTGCCCATGGGGACAGTTACCATGATGAGATTTCTCATGGTGATAGTGCCCGTTGTGACAGTGCTCACAGTGACAATGCCCATGGTGCCAGTGCCCATAGAGACATTCCGCACGGTCACATTTCTCACGGTGAAAGTGCCTATGGTGACACTGCACCTGGTGGCAGTGCAAAATGGTGACAGTGCCCATGGTGACATTGCTCATAGTGACTTTGCTTACAGTGATAGTCCTTACGGTGACAGTGTGCATGGTGACACTGCACACAGTTGCAGTGTTTATGGTGACAGTCTTCACGGTGATACTTTCCATGGTGATAGTGCCCATGGTGACACTGCACATGGTGGCAGTGATAAATGGTGACAGTGCCCCTGTTGACAGTTCTCATGGTGACAGTGCACATGGTGACAACCCGTGCAGACTGTACTCATGGTGACAGTACTCACGGTGACAGTTCTCATGTTTGCAGTATCCATGGTGACAGTGCTCACAGTGATAGTGCCCATGGTGAGAGTGCCCATGATGACAGGGCCCATGGTGCCATTGCCTATGGTGACAGTGCTCATGGTAACAGTGCCCAAGGTGACAGTGACCATGGTGAGAGTGCTCACACTGATGGTGCCCATGGTGACAGTGCTCACGGTGCCTGTCTACATTGTGCCAGTACCCATGGCGACAGTGCTCATGGTGACAGTGACCACAGTGAGAGTGCTCATAGTGATAGTGCTCACGGTAATAGTGCTCATGGTGACAATGCAAATGGTGACAATACCATGGTGACAGTACTCATGTTGAAAATACCCATGGTGGCAGTTCTCATAGCGACAGATCTCATGGTGACAGTGCTCATAATAGCAGTGCCCAGGTGCCAGTGCTCGTGGTGACAGTGCTAATGGTGACAGTGCTCTTGGTGGCAGTTCCCATCGGGACAATACTGATGGTGACGCTGTGCATTGTTACAGTGCCCATGGTAACCGTGCTCACGGTGATAGTGCACATCGTGACAGTGCCCATGGTGGTAGTTCACCTGGTGACAGTGCTAAATAGTGACAGTGCACATGCTGACAGTGCTCACGGTGATAGTGCCCATGGTGACAGTGCACACGGTGATAATGGGCATTGTTACAGAGTTCATGGTGACAGCACACGGTGGCAGTGGCCATGGAGACAGTGCCCACAATGACAGTGCCCATGGTGACAGTGCCGACAGTGACAGTGCCCATGGTGACACTTCTCACGGTGACAGTGCCCATGGGGACAGTTAGCATGGTGAGATTTCTCACGGTGACATTGCCCGTTGTGACAGTGCTCACAGTGACAATGCCCATGGTGCCAGTGCCCATAGAGTCATTCCGCACGGTCACATTTCTCACAGTGAAAGTGCCTATGGTGATATTAACCATGGTGACACTGCACATGGTGGCAGAGCAAAATGGTGACAGTGCCCATGGTGACATTGCTCATGGTGACTTTGCTTATGGTGATGGTCCTTACAGTGACAGTGCGCATGGTGACACTGCACACAGTGACAGTGTTCATGGTGACAGTGTTCACGGTGATAGTTCCCATGGTGAGATTGTCCATGGTAACAGTGCCCATAGTCACAATTCTCATGGTGTAGTGCTCACAGTGACAGTGTCCATGGTGTCATGCCCATGGTGACAGTGCTCATGGTGACAGTGCTCATGTTGGCAGTGCCATAAATAACAGTGCTCATTGTGGCAGTGCTCATGGTGTCCGTGCTCATGGTGACAGTGCCCATGTTTACAGTGTTTATGGTGATAGATGTCACGGTGTCAGTGCCCACGGGGACAGTGCCAAGGCTGACAAAGCCCAGGGTGATACTTCCCATTGGGACAGTGCCCACGGTGACAGTGCCCATGGTGACAGCGCCCAGTGTGACAAGGCTCATGGTGACAGTGCTCACGGTGACGGTGCCCATGGTGACAGTGCCGATGGTGAGAGTGCCATTAGTTACAGTGCTCATGGTGAAACTGCCCACGGAGACATCGCCCATGGTGATAGTGCTCATGGTGACAACCCCACGGTGACAGTGTCAATGTTGATAGTCCCCGTGGTGACAGGTCTTACATTGAATGTGACCATGGTGTCTGTGCTCATGGTGAGAGTGCTCAAGGTTATAGTCTCCATGTTGACAGTGCCGATGGTGACAATTCTCACGGTGACAGGGCCTATGTTGAAAATTCTCATAGTGACAGTGTTCACGGTGACAGTGCCCATGGTTCTATTACCCATGGTGACAGTTCTCATAGTGAAACTGCCCATGGTGACTCTGCACATGGTGGCAGTGCAAAATGGTGATAGTGCCCATGGTGATATTGCTCATGGTGACATTGCTTACGGTGATAGTGTGTATGGTGAAACTGCACACAGTGACATTGCTTATGGTGACAGTGTTCACGGTGTTAGTTCCTATCGTGAATGTGACCTTGGGGACAGTGCCCATTGTCACAATTCTCATGGTGTAGTGCTCACGGTGACAGTGCCCATGGTGACAATACACAGGGTGACACTATTCATGGTGACATTGCTCATGGTGAGAGTGCCCATGTTCACAACTGTCACGGTGATAGTTCCCATGGTGACAATACCCAGGGTAACAGAGCTGATGGTAAAAGTGTTCACGGTGACAGTGCCCATGATGACAGTACCTAAGGTGACAATTCCCATGGTGAGACTGCTCATAGACAGTGCCCATGGTGACAATACCCAGCGTGTCCTGTCCATGGTGACAGTGATCATGGTGACACTTCTCATGAGGACAGTGCCATAAGTTACAGTGCTCATTGTGGCAGTGCACATGGTGACCGTGCTCATGGTGACAGTGCCATGGTGACAGTGCCTATGGTGATAGATATCATGGTGGCCGTGCCCAGGGTGACATTGCCCACGGTGACAAAGCCCATGGTGATACTTCCCATTGTGACAGTGCCAACGGTGGCAGAGCCCATGGTGACAGTGCCCAAGATCACAGTGCCCATGGTGAGAGTGCTAACGGTGACTCTGCCCATGGTGACAGCACCCAGTGTGACAATGCCCATTGTGACAGTGCTCACGGTGACCATGCCGATGGTGATAGTGCCAATAGTGAGAGTGCTCACGGTGACACTGCCCATGGAGACACTGCCCATGGTGATAGTGCTCATCATGACAACCCCTCGGAGGCAGTGCCAATGGTGAGAGTCCCCGTGGTGACATTTCTCACGGTGAAAGTGATCCTATTGATATTTCTCATGGTGACAGTGCTCTTGGTGACAGTGCTCAAGGTGATAGTCTGAATGTTGACAGTGCCCATGGTGACTCTTCTCACGGTGACAGTGCCTATGGTGATTATGCTCTTAGTGACAGTGCTCATGGTGACAGTGCCCATGGTGACAGTGACCACGGTGACTGTTCTCACTGTGGTAGTGCCCATGGTGACAGTGTTCATGATGATAGTCCGCATTAAGGCTGTGCCGTGGTGACAGTGCTCATGGTGATAGTTCTCACGGTGATAGTACGCACGTTGACAGTGCCAAAGGTGACAATACCCAGGTGATAGTAATCATGGTGAAAGTGCCCATGGTGGCAGTTCTCATACTGACAGTTCTTGTGACAGTGCTCATGGTGGCAGTGCTCGTGGTGACAGTGCTCTTGGTGACAGTGCTCATGGTGGCAGTGCCCATGGTGAGACTCCCGATGGTGACACTGCCCATGGTGACAGTGCACATGGTCATGGTGCATCTGGTGGCAGTGCAAAATAGTGAGAGTGCCCATGATGATATTGCTCATGGTGATAGTGCCCATGGTGAGAGTGCCCATGGTTCCAGTGCTCATGGTGACAGTGCCCATTGGGACAGTGCCCCTGGTGACAGTGCACACCGTGAGAGTGCCCATGGTGTCTGTGCCCATGGTGACAGTTCTTATCATGAGAGTGTTCACGGTAGCAGTGTTCATGGTAATAGTGCTCACGGAGACATTGCCCACAATGAGAGTGCCCATGGTGAGAATACTGACTGTGAAAGTGCCCATGATGACTTTTCTCTCTGCGACAGTGCCCATGGGGACAGTTAGCACGGTGAGATTTCTCACAGTGATAGTGCACATGGTTTCAGTGCTAATAGTGAAAAGACCCACGGCGCCAGTGCCCATCATGGCATTGCTCACGGTGATAGTTCTCACGGTGACAGTGCCCATGGTGATATTACCCATGGTGACAGTACTCAGTGATCAAGTGCTCATGGTGACAGTGCCTAAGGTGATAGTGCACACGGTGGCAGTGCAAAATGGCGACAGTGCCCATGGGGACATTGCTTAATGTGATAGTCCTTGTGGTGACATTGTGCATGGTGACATTGCCCACCACGACAGTTCTCTTGTTGACAGTGCTCATGGTGATAGTGCCAATGTTGGAAGTGCCCATCGTGAAAGTGCCCATGGTGACAGTTCTTATGATGAGAGTGGTCAGAGTGGCAGTGCTCATGGTGAAAGTGCCCATGGTGACAGAGCCCACGGTGACAGTGTCCATAGTTATAGTGTCCACGGTGACAGTCCTAACAGTGAAATTGTCCATGGGGACACTGCCCATGGTGAAAGTGCCCATGGTCACAACACTCACGGTGATAGTGCTCACGGTGAGAGTGGCCATGGTGACAGTGACCACGGTGACACTTCTAATGGTGATACTGCCCATGATGACAGTGCTCATGGTGACAGTCGACATTGTGCCAGTGCCCAAGGTGACAGTGCTCATGGTGACAGTGCCCAAAGTCACAATACCCATGGTGACAGTGCCCAGGCTGACAGTTCTCAAGGTGATAGTGCCCATGGTGACAGTGCACATGGTGATACAGAGAATGGGGACAGTGCTTATGGTGACAGTGGTCATGGTTGCAGTACCCATGGTGATAGTGCTGAAACTGACAGTGCCCTTGGGGATAGTGCCCATGGTGAGTGTGCTCGTGTTAATAGTGCCCATGGTGGCAGTTCCCATTGTGAAAGTGCTCATGATGACAGTGCCCATGTTGGTAGTTCCCATGGTGACAGTGCTCATGGTGATAGTGACCATGTTAACAGTGCACATGGTGGCTGTGCCCTTGGTGACAGTGCCCATGATGACAGTATTCATGGTGACAGTGCTCACGGTGATAGTGCCCATGGTGACAGTGCACATGGTGGTAGTCCACATGGTGGCAGTGAAAAATGGTGACAGTTCCCATGCTGACAGTTCTCATTGTGACAATGCACAAGGTCACAACCGATGCAGACACTGCTCATGGTAGCTGTACCCGTGGTGACAGTGCTCATGGTGATAGTGACCATGTTAACAGTGCCCATGGTGACACTGCCCATGGTGACAATGCCCATGATGACAGTGCCCATGGAGTCAGTGCCCACGGAGCCATTGCCTATGGTAACAGTGCTCACAGTGACAGTACCCATGGTAACAGTGACCACGGTGAGAGTGCTCATGGTGATAGTGGCTATGGTGACAGATCACACTGTGACAGTCCGCATTGTGCCAGTACCAATAGTGACAGTGCCCATGGTGACATTGACCAAGGTGAGAGTGCTCACGGTGCTAGTGCTCACAGTAATAGTGCTCATGGTGACAGTGCCGACAGTGACGGTGCTCACGGTGACAGTGCCTATGGTGATAGTGCCCATGGTGAGAGTCCGCCCATTGATAGTGCCCATGGTGGCAGTTCCCATTGTGAAAGTGCTCATGATGACATTGCCCATGTTGGTAGTTCCCATGGTGACAGTGCTCACGGTGATAGTGACCTTGGTAACTGTGCACATGGTGGCCGTGCCCTTGGTGACAGTGCCAATGATGACAGTACTCATGGTGACAGTTCCCATGTGGACAAGGCACAGGTTGGCAGTGAAAAATGGTGAAAGTGCCCATGTTGACAGTTCTCATGGTGACAGTGCACACGGTAACAACCCATGCAGACAGTACTCACGGTGACATTTCTCATGGTTGCAGTACCCATGGTGACAGTGCTCACAGTGATACTGCCCATGGTGGCAGTGCCCATGGTGACAGTGCCCATGGTGACACTGCCCATGATGACAGTGCCCATGCTGAAAGTTCCCACGGTGCCATTCCCTACGGTGACTGTGCTCATGGTAACAGTGCCCATGGTGACAGTGACCATGGTGAGAGTGCTCACACTGATAGTGCCCATGGTGACAGGGCTCATGGTGCCAGGCCGCATTGTGCCAGTACCCATGGCGACAGTGGTCATGGTGACACTGACCACAGTGAGAGTGCTCACTGTGATAGAGCTCATGGTAATAGTGCTCATGGTGACAGTGCAAATGGTGACAATACCCATGGTGACAGTACTCATGTTGAAAATACCCATGGTGGCAGTTCTCATGGTGACAGTGCTCATAATAGCAGTGCCCAAGGTGGCAGTCCTCGTGGTGACAGTGCTAATGGTGACAGTGCTCTTGGTGGCAGTTCCCATGGGGACAGTACCGATGGTGACCCTGTGCATTGTTACAGTGCCCATGGTAACCGTGCTCACGGTGGTAGTGCACATCGTGACAGTGCCCATGGTGGTAGTTCACCTGGTGACAGTGGTAAATAGTGACAGTGCACATGCTGACAGTGCTCACGGTGATAGTGCCCATGGTGACAGTGCCCACGGTGATAATGGGTATTATTACAGTGTTCATCGTGACTGAGCCCAAGGTGGCAGTGGCCATGGTAAGAGTGCCCACAATGACAGTGCCCATGGTAACAGTGCCGACAGTGACAGTGCCCATGGTGACACTTCTCACAGTGAATGTGCCCATGGGGACAGTTACCATGATGAGATTTCTCATGGTGATAGTGCCCGTTGTGACAGTGCTCACAGTGACAATGCCCATGGTGCCAGTGCCCATAGAGACATTCCGCACGGTCACATTTCTCACGGTGAAAGTGCCTATGGTGACACTGCACCTGGTGGCAGTGCAAAATGGTGACAGTGCCCATGGTGACATTGCTCATAGTGACTTTGCTTACAGTGATAGTCCTTACGGTGACAGTGTGCATGGTGACACTGCACACAGTTGCAGTGTTTATGGTGACAGTCTTCACGGTGATACTTTCCATGGTGATAGGGCCCATGGTGACACTGCACATGGTGGCAGTGATAAATGGTGACAGTGCCCCTGTTGACAGTTCTCATGGTGACAGTGCACATGGTGACAACCCGTGCAGACTGTACTCATGGTGACAGTACTCACGGTGACAGTTCTCATGTTTGCTGTATCCATGGTGACAGTGCTCACAGTGATAGTGCCCATGGTGAGAGTGCCCATGATGACAGGGCCCCTGTTGCCATTGCCTATGGTGACAGTGCTCATGGTAACAGTGCCCAAGGTGACAGTGACCATGGTGAGAGTGCTCACACTGATGGTGCCCATGGTGACAGTGCTCACGGTGCCTGTCTACGTTGTGCCAGTACCCATGGCGACAGTGCTCATGGTGACAGTGACCACAGTGAGAGTGCTCATAGTGATAGTGCTCACGGTAATAGTGCTCATGGTGACAATGCAAATGGTGACAATACCATGGTGACAGTACTCATGTTGAAAATACCCATGGTGGCAGTTCTCATAGCGACAGATCTCATGGTGACAGTGCTCATAATAGCAGTGCCCAGGTGCCAGTGCTCGTGGTGACAGTGCTAATGGTGACAGTGCTCTTGGTGGCAGTTCCCATCGGGACAATACTGATGGTGACGCTGTGCATTGTTACAGTGCCCATGGTAACCGTGCTCACAGTGATAGTGCACATCGTGACAGTGCCCATGGTGGTAGTTCACCTGGTGACAGTGCTAAATAGTGACAGTGCACATGCTGACAGTGCTCACGGTGATAGTGCCCATGGTGACAGTGCACACGGTGATAATGGGCATTGTTACAGAGTTCATGGTGACAGCACACGGTGGCAGTGGCCATGGAGACAGTGCCCACAATGACAGTGCCCATGGTGACAGTGCCGACAGTGACAGTGCCCATGGTGACACTTCTCACGGTGACAGTGCCCATGGGGACAGTTAGCATGGTGAGATTTCTCATGGTGACAGTGCCCGTTGTGACAGTGCTCACAGTGACAATGCCCATGGTGCCAGTGCCCATAGAGTCATTCCGCATGGTCACATTTCTCACAGTGAAAGTGCCTATGGTGATATTAACCATGGTGACACTGCACATGGTGGCAGAGCAAAATGGTGACAGTGCCCATGGTGACATTGCTCATGGTGACTTTGCTTACGGTGATAGTCCTTACAGTGACAGTGCGCATGGTGACACTGCACACAGTGACAGTGTTCATGGTGACAGTGTTCACGGTGATAGTTCCCATGGTGAGATTGTCCATGGTAACAGTGCCCATAGTCACAATTCTCATGGTGTAGTGCTCACAGTGACAGTGTCCATGGTGTCATGCCCATGGTGACAGTGCTCATGGTGACAGTGCTCATGTTGGCAGTGCCATAAATAACAGTGCTCATTGTGGCAGTGCTCATGGTGTCCGTGCTCATGGTGACAGTGCCCATGTTTACAGTGTTTATGGTGATAGATGTCACGGTGTCAGTGCCCACGGGGACAGTGCCAAAGCTGACAAAGCCCAGGGTGATACTTCCCATTGGGACAGTGCCCACGGTGACAGTGCCCATGGTGACAGCGCCCACTGTGACAAGGCACATGGTGACAGTGCTCACGGTTACGGTGCCCATGATGACAGTGCCGATGGTGAGAGTGCCATTAGTGACAGTGCTCATGGTGAAACTGCCCATGGAGACATCGCCCATGGTGATAGTGCTCATGGTGACAACCCCACGGTGACAGTGCCAATGTTGATAGTCCCCGTGGTGACAGGTCTTACATTGAATGTGACCATGGTGTCTGTGCTCATGGTGACAGTGCTCAAGGTTAGAGTCTCCATGTTGACAGTGCCGATGGTGACAATTCTCACGGTGACAGGGCCTATGTTGAAAATTCTCATAGTGACAGTGTTCACGGTGACAGTGCCCATGGTGCTATTACCCATGGTGACAGTTCTCATAGTGAAACGGCCCATGGTGACACTGCACATGGTGGCAGTGCAAAATGGTGACAGTGCCCATGGTGCTATTGCTCATGGTGACATTGCTTACGGTGATAGTGTGTATGGTGAAACTGCACACAGTGACATTGCTCATGGTGACAGTGTTCACGGCGTTAGTTCCTATCGTGAATGTGACCTTGGGGACGGTGCCCATTGTCACAATTCTCATGGTGTAGTGCTCACGGTGACAGTGCCCATGGTGACAATACACAGGGTGACAGTATTCATGGTGACATTGCTCATGGTGAGAGTGCCCATGTTCACAACTGTCACGGTGATAGTTCCCATGGTGACAATACCCAGGGTAACAGAGCTGATGGTAAAAGTGTTCACGGTGACAGTGCCCATGATGACAGTACCTAAGGTGACAATTCCCATGGTGAGACTGCTCATAGACAGTGCCCATGGTGACAATACCCAGCATGTCCTGTCCATGGTGACAGTGATCATGGTGACACTTCTCATGAGGACAGTGCCATAAGTGACAGTGCTCATTGTGGCAGTGCTCATGGTGACTGTGCTCATGGTGACAGTGCCCATGGTGACAGTGCCTATGGTGATAGATATCATGGTGGCCGTGCCCAGGGTGACATTGCCCACGGTGACAAAGCCCAGGGTGATACTTCCCATTGTGACAGTGCCAACGGTGGCAGAGCCCATGGTGACAGTGCCCAAGATCACAGTGTCCATGGTGAGAGTTCTAACGGTGACTCTGCCCATGGTGACAGCACCCAGTGTGACAATGCCCATTGTGACAGTGCTCACGGTGACCATGCCGATGGTGATAGTGCCAATAGTGAGAGTGCTCACGGTGACACTGCCCATGGGGACACTGCCCATGGTGATAGTGCTCATCATGACAACCCCTCGGAGGCAGTGCCAATGGTGAGAGTCCCCGTGGTGACAGTTCTCACGGTGAAAGTGATCCTGTTGAAATTTCTCATGGTGACAGTGCTCATGGTGACAGTGCTCAAGGTGATAGTCTCCATGTTGACAGTGTCCATGGTGACTGTTCTCACGGTGACAGTGCCTATGGTGATTATGCTCTTAGTGACAGTGCTCATGGTGACAGTGCCCATGGTGGCAGTGACCACGGTGACTGTTCTCACCGTGGTAGTGCCCATGGTGACAGTGTTCATGATGACAGTCCGCATTAAGGCTGTGCCCACGGTGACACTGCTCATGGTGATAGTTCTCACGGTGATAGTACGCACGGTGACAGTGCCAAAGGTGACAATACCCAGGTGATAGTAATCATGGTGAAAGTGCCCATGGTGGCAGGTCTCATACTGACAGTTCTTGTGACACTGCTCATGGTGGCAGTGCTCGTGGTGACAGTGCTCTTGGTGACAGTGCTCATGGTGGCAGTGCCCATGGTGAGACTCCCGATGGTGACACTGCCCATGGTGACAGTGCACATGGTCATGGTGCATCTGGTGGCAGTGCAAAATAGTGAGAGTGCCCATGATGATATTGCTCATGGTGATAGTGCCCATGGTGAGAGTGCCCATGGTTCCAGTGCTCATGGTGACAGTGCCCATTGTGACAGTGCCCCTGGTGACAGTGCACACCGTGAGAGTGCCCATGGTGTCTGTGCCCATGGTGACAGTTCTTATCATGAGAGTGTTCATGGTAGCAGTGTTCATGGTAATAGTGCTCACGGAGACATTGCCCACAATGAGAGTGCCCATGGTGAGAATACTGACTGTGACAGTGCCCATGATGACTTTTCTCTCTGCGACAGTGCCCTTCGGGACAGTTAGCACGGTGAGATTTCTCACAGTGATAGTGCACATGGTTTCAGTGCTAATAGTGAAAAGACCCACGGCGCCAGTGCCCATCATGGCATTGCTCACGGTGATAGTTCTCACGGTGACAGTGCCCATGGTGATATTACCCATGGTGACAGTACTCAGTGATCAAGTGCTCATGGTGACAGTGCCTAAGGTGATAGTGCACACGGTGGCAGTGCAAAATGGCGACAGTGCCCATGGGGACATTGCTTAATGTGATAGTCCTTGTGGTGACATTGCGCATGGTGACATTGCCCACCACGACAGTTCTCTTGTTGACAGTGCTCATGGTGATAGTGCCAATGTTGGAAGTGCCCATCGTGAAAGTGCCCATGGTGACAGTTCTTATGATGAGAGTGGTCAGAGTGGCAGTGCTCATGGTGAAAGTGCCCATGGTGACAGAGCCCACGGTGACAGTGTCCATAGTTATAGTGTCCACGGTGACAGTCCTAACAGTGAAATTGTCCATGGGGACACTGCCCATGGTGAAAGTGCCCATGGTCACAACACTCACGGTGATAGTGCTCACGGTGAGAGTGGCCATGGTGACAGTGACCACGGTGACACTTCTAATGGTGATACTGCCCATGATGACAGTGCTCATGGTGACAGTCGACATTGTGCCAGTGCCCAAGGTGACAGTGCTCATGGTGACAGTGCCCAAAGTCACAATACCCATGGTGACAGTGCCCAGGCTGACAGTTCTCAAGGTGATAGTGCCCATGGTGACAGTGCACATGGTGATATAGAGAATGGGGACAGTGCTTATGGTGACAGTGGTCATGGTTGCAGTACCCATGGTGATAGTGCTGAAACTGACAGTGCCCTTGGGGATAGTGCCCATGGTGAGTGTGCTCGTGTTAATAGTGCCCATGGTGGCAGTTCCCATTGTGAAAGTGCTCATGATGACAGTGCCCATGTTGGTAGTTCCCATGGTGACAGTGCTCATGGTGATAGTGACCATGTTAACAGTGCACATGGTGGCTGTGCCCTTGGTGACAGTGCCCATGATGACAGTATTCATGGTGACAGTGCTCACGGTGATAGTGCCCATGGTGACAGTGCACATGGTGGTAGTCCACATGGTGGCAGTGAAAAATGGTGACAGTTCCCATGCTGACAGTTCTCATTGTGACAATGCACACGGTCACAACTGATGCAGACACTGCTCATGGTAGCTGTACCCGTGGTGACATTGCTCATGGTGATAGTGACCATGTTAACAGTGCCCATGGTGACACTGCCCATGGTGACAATGCCCATGATGACAGTGCCCATGGAGTCAGTGCCCACGGAGCCATTGCCTATGGTAACAGTGCTCACAGTGACAGTACCCATGGTAACAGTGACCACGGTGAGAGTGCTCATGGTGATAGTGGCTATGGTGACAGATCACACTGTGACAGTCCGCATTGTGCCAGTACCAATAGTGACAGTGCCCATGGTGACATTGACCAAGGTGAGAGTGCTCACGGTGCTAGTGCTCACAGTAATAGTGCTCATGGTGACAGTGCCAACAGTGACGGTGCTCACGGTGACAGTGCCTATGGTGATAGTGCCCATGGTGAGAGTCCGCCCATTGATAGTGCCCATGGTGGCAGTTCCCATTGTGAAAGTGCTCATGATGACATTGCCCATGTTGGTAGTTCCCATGGTGACAGTGCTCACGGTGATAGTGACCTTGGTAACTGTGCACATGGTGGCCGTGCCCTTGGTGACAGTGCCAATGATGACAGTACTCATGGTGACAGTTCCCATGTGGACAAGGCACAGGTTGGCAGTGAAAAATGGTGAAAGTGCCCATGTTGACAGTTCTCATGGTGACAGTGCACACGGTAACAACCCATGCAGACAGTACTCACGGTGACATTTCTCATGGTTGCAGTACCCATGGTGACAGTGCTCACAGTGATACTGCCCATGGTGGCAGTGCCCATGGTGACAGTGCCCATGGTGACAGTGCCCATGATGACAGTGCCCATGCTGAAAGTTCCCACGGTGCCATTCCCTACGGTGACTGTGCTCATGGTAACAGTGCCCATGGTGACAGTGACCATGGTGAGAGTGCTCACACTGATAGTGCCCATGGTGACAGGGCTCATGGTGCCAGGCCGCATTGTGCCAGTACCCATGGCGACAGTGGTCATGGTGACACTGACCACAGTGAGAGTGCTCACTGTGATAGAGCTCACGGTAATAGTGCTCATGGTGACAGTGCAAATGGTGACAATACCCATGGTGACAGTACTCATGTTGAAAATACCCATGGTGGCAGTTCTCATGGTGACAGTGCTCATAATAGCAGTGCCCAAGGTGGCAGTCCTCGTGGTGACAGTGCTAATGGTGACAGTGCTCTTGGTGGCAGTTCCCATGGGGACAGTACCGATGGTGACCCTGTGCATTGTTACAGTGCCCATGGTAACCGTGCTCACGGTGGTAGTGCACATCGTGACAGTGCCCATGGTGGTAGTTCACCTGGTGACAGTGCTAAATAGTGACAGTGCACATGCTGACAGTGCTCACGGTGATAGTGCCCACGGTGATAATGGGTATTATTACAGTGTTCATCGTGACTGAGCCCAAGGTGGCAGTGGCCATGGTAAGAGTGCCCACAATGACAGTGCCCATGGTAACAGTGCCGACAGTGACAGTGCCCATGGTGACACTTCTCACAGTGAATGTGCCCATGGGGACAGTTACCATGATGAGATTTCTCATGGTGATTGTGCCCGTTGTGACAGTGCTCACAGTGACAATGCCCATGGTGCCAGTGCCCATAGAGACATTCCGCACGGTCACATTTCTCACGGTGAAAGTGCCTATGGTGACACTGCACCTGGTGGCAGTGCAAAATGGTGACAGTGCCCATGGTGACATTGCTCATAGTGACTTTGCTTACAGTGATAGTCCTTACGGTGACAGTGTGCATGGTGACACTGCACACAGTTGCAGTGTTTATGGTGACAGTCTTCACGGTGATACTTTCCATGGTGATAGTGCCCATGGTGACACTGCACATGGTGGCAGTGATAAATGGTGACAGTGCCCCTGTTGACAGTTCTCATGGTGACAGTGCACATGGTGACAACCCGTGCAGACTGTACTCATGGTGACAGTACTCACGGTGACAGTTCTCATGTTTGCAGTATCCATGGTGAAAGTGCTCACAGTGATAGTGCCCATGGTGAGAGTGCCCATGATGACAGGGCCCATGGTGCCATTGCCTATGGTGACAGTGCTCATGGTAACAGTGCCCAAGGTGACAGTGACCATGGTGAGAGTGCTCACACTGATGGTGCCCATGGTGACAGTGCTCACGGTGCCTGTCTACATTGTGCCAGTACCCATGGCGACAGTGCTCATGGTGACAGTGACCACAGTGAGAGTGCTCATAGTGATAGTGCTCACGGTAATAGTGCTCATGGTGACAATGCAAATGGTGACAATACCATGGTGACAGTACTCATGTTGAAAATACCCATGGTGGCAGTTCTCATAGCGACAGATCTCATGGTGACAGTGCTCATAATAGCAGTGCCCAGGTGCCAGTGCTCGTGGTGACAGTGCTAATGGTGACAGTGCTCTTGGTGGCAGTTCCCATCGGGACAATACTGATGGTGACGCTGTGCATTGTTACAGTGCCCATGGTAACCGTGCTCACGGTGATAGTGCACATCGTGACAGTGCCCATGGTGGTAGTTCACCTGGTGACAGTGCTAAATAGTGACAGTGCACATGCTGACAGTGCTCACGGTGATAGTGCCCATGGTGACAGTGCACACGGTGATAATGGGCATTGTTACAGAGTTCATGGTGACAGCACACGGTGGCAGTGGCCATGGAGACAGTGCCCACAATGACAGTGCCCATAGTGACAGTGCCGACAGTGACAGTGCCCATGGTGACACTTCTCACGGTGACAGTGCCCATGGGGACAGTTAGCATGGTGAGATTTCTCACGGTGACAGTGCCCGTTGTGACAGTGCTCACAGTGACAATGCCCATGGTGCCAGTGCCCATAGAGTCATTCCGCACGGTCACATTTCTCACAGTGAAAGTGCCTATGGTGATATTAACCATGGTGACACTGCACATGGTGGCAGAGCAAAATGGTGACAGTGCCCATGGTGACATTGCTCATGGTGACTTTGCTTATGGTGATAGTCCTTACAGTGACAGTGCGCATGGTGACACTGCACACAGTGACAGTGTTCACGGTGATAGTTCCCATGGTGAGATTGTCCATGGTAACAGTGCCCATAGTCACAATTCTCATGGTGTAGTGCTCACAGTGACAGTGTCCATGGTGTCATGCCCATGGTGACAGTGCTCATGGTGACAGTGCTCATGTTGGCAGTGCCATAAATAACAGTGCTCATTGTGGCAGTGCTTATGGTGTCCGTGCTCATGGTGACAGTGCCCATGTTTACAGTGTTTATGGTGATAGATGTCACGGTGTCAGTGCCCACGGGGACAGTGCCAAGGCTGACAAAGCCCAGGGTGATACTTCCCATTGGGACAGTGCCCACGGTGACAGTGCCCATGGTGACAGCGCCCAGTGTGACAAGGCTCATGGTGACAGTGCTCACGGTGACGGTGCCCATGGTGACAGTGCCGATGGTGAGAGTGCCATTAGTTACAGTGCTCATGGTGAAACTGCCCACGGAGACATCGCCCATGGTGATAGTGCTCATGGTGACAACCCCACGGTGACAGTGTCAATGTTGATAGTCCCCGTGGTGACAGGTCTTACATTGAATGTGACCATGGTGTCTGTGCTCATGGTGAGAGTGCTCAAGGTTATAGTCTCCATGTTGACAGTGCCGATGGTGACAATTCTCACGGTGACAGGGCCTATGTTGAAAATTCTCATAGTGACAGTGTTCACGGTGACAGTGCCCATGGTTCTATTACCCATGGTGACAGTTCTCATAGTGAAACTGCCCATGGTGACTCTGCACATGGTGGCAGTGCAAAATGGTGATAGTGCCCATGGTGATATTGCTCATGGTGACATTGCTTACGGTGATAGTGTGTATGGTGAAACTGCACACAGTGACATTGCTTATGGTGACAGTGTTCACGGTGTTAGTTCCTATCGTGAATGTGACCTTGGGGACAGTGCCCATTGTCACAATTCTCATGGTGTAGTGCTCACGGTGACAGTGCCCATGGTGACAATACACAGGGTGACACTATTCATGGTGACATTGCTCATGGTGAGAGTGCCCATGTTCACAACTGTCACGGTGATAGTTCCCATGGTGACAATACCCAGGGTAACAGAGCTGATGGTAAAAGTGTTCACGGTGACAGTGCCCATGATGACAGTACCTAAGGTGACAATTCCCATGGTGAGACTGCTCATAGACAGTGCCCATGGTGACAATACCCAGCGTGTCCTGTCCATGGTGACAGTGATCATGGTGACACTTCTCATGAGGACAGTGCCATAAGTTACAGTGCTCATTGTGGCAGTGCACATGGTGACCGTGCTCATGGTGACAGTGCCATGGTGACAGTGCCTATGGTGATAGATATCATGGTGGCCGTGCCCAGGGTGACATTGCCCACGGTGACAAAGCCCATGGTGATACTTCCCATTGTGACAGTGCCAACGGTGGCAGAGCCCATGGTGACAGTGCCCAAGATCACAGTGCCCATGGTGAGGGTGCTAACGGTGACTCTGCCCATGGTGACAGCACCCAGTGTGACAATGCCCATTGTGACAGTGCTCACGGTGACCATGCCGATGGTGATAGTGCCAATAGTGAGAGTGCTCACGGTGACACTGCCCATGGAGACACTGCCCATGGTGATAGTGCTCATCATGACAACCCCTCGGAGGCAGTGCCAATGGTGAGAGTCCCTGTGGTGACATTTCTCACGGTGAAAGTGATCCTATTGATATTTCTCATGGTGACAGTGCTCTTGGTGACAGTGCTCAAGGTGATAGTCTGAATGTTGACAGTGCCCATGGTGACTCTTCTCACGGTGACAGTGCCTATGGTGATTATGCTCTTAGTGACAGTGCTCATGGTGACAGTGCCCATGGTGACAGTGACCACGGTGACTGTTCTCACTGTGGTAGTGCCCATGGTGACAGTGTTCATGATGATAGTCCGCATTAAGGCTGTGCCCACGGTGACACTGCTCATGGTGATAGTTCTCACGGTGATAGTACGCACGTTGACAGTGCCAAAGGTGACAATACCCAGGTGATAGTAATCATGGTGAAAGTGCCCATGGTGGCAGTTCTCATACTGACAGTTCTTGTGACAGTGCTCATGGTGGCAGTGCTCGTGGTGACAGTGCTCTTGGTGACAGTGCTCATGGTGGCAGTGCCCATGGTGAGACTCCCGATGGTGACACTGCCCATGGTGACAGTGCACATGGTCATGGTGCATCTGGTGGCAGTGCAAAATAGTGAGAGTGCCCATGATGATATTGCTCATGGTGATAGTGCCCATGGTGAGAGTGCCCATGGTTCCAGTGCTCATGGTGACAGTGCCCATTGGGACAGTGCCCCTGGTGACAGTGCACACCGTGAGAGTGCCCATGGTGTCTGTGCCCATGGTGACAGTTCTTATCATGAGAGTGTTCACGGTAGCAGTGTTCATGGTAATAGTGCTCACGGAGACATTGCCCACAATGAGAGTGCCCATGGTGAGAATACTGACTGTGAAAGTGCCCATGATGACTTTTCTCTCTGCGACAGTGCCCATGGGGACAGTTAGCACGGTGAGATTTCTCACAGTGATAGTGCACATGGTTTCAGTGCTAATAGTGAAAAGACCCACGGCGCCAGTGCCCATCATGGCATTGCTCACGGTGATAGTTCTCACGGTGACAGTGCCCATGGTGATATTACCCATGGTGACAGTACTCAGTGATCAAGTGCTCATGGTGACAGTGCCTAAGGTGATAGTGCACACGGTGGCAGTGCAAAATGGCGACAGTGCCCATGGGGACATTGCTTAATGTGATAGTCCTTGTGGTGACATTGCGCATGGTGACATTGCCCACCACGACAGTTCTCTTGTTGACAGTGCTCATGGTGATAGTGCCAATGTTGGAAGTGCCCATCGTGAAAGTGCCCATGGTGACAGTTCTTATGATGAGAGTGGTCAGAGTGGCAGTGCTCATGGTGAAAGTGCCCATGGTGACAGAGCCCACGGTGACAGTGTCCATAGTTATAGTGTCCACGGTGACAGTCCTAACAGTGAAATTGTCCATGGGGACACTGCCCATGGTGAAAGTGCCCATGGTCACAACACTCACGGTGATAGTGCTCACGGTGAGAGTGGCCATGGTGACAGTGACCACGGTGACACTTCTAATGGTGATACTGCCCATGATGACAGTGCTCATGGTGACAGTCGACATTGTGCCAGTGCCCAAGGTGACAGTGCTCATGGTGACAGTGCCCAAAGTCACAATACCCATGGTGACAGTGCCCAGGCTGACAGTTCTCAAGGTGATAGTGCCCATGGTGACAGTGCACATGGTGATATAGAGAATGGGGACAGTGCTTATGGTGACAGTGGTCATGGTTGCAGTACCCATGGTGATAGTGCTGAAACTGACAGTGCCCTTGGGGATAGTGCCCATGGTGAGTGTGCTCGTGTTAATAGTGCCCATGGTGGCAGTTCCCATTGTGAAAGTGCTCATGATGACAGTGCCCATGTTGGTAGTTCCCATGGTGACAGTGCTCATGGTGATAGTGACCATGTTAACAGTGCACATGGTGGCTGTGCCCTTGGTGACAGTGCCCATGATGACAGTATTCATGGTGACAGTGCTCACGGTGATAGTGCCCATGGTGACAGTGCACATGGTGGTAGTCCACATGGTGGCAGTGAAAAATGGTGACAGTTCCCATGCTGACAGTTCTCATTGTGACAATGCACACGGTCACAACCGATGCAGACACTGCTCATGGTAGCTGTACCCGTGGTGACATTGCTCATGGTGATAGTGACCATGTTAACAGTGCCCATGGTGACACTGCCCATGGTGACAATGCCCATGATGACAGTGCCCATGGAGTCAGTGCCCACGGAGCCATTGCCTATGGTAACAGTGCTCACAGTGACAGTACCCATGGTAACAGTGACCACGGTGAGAGTGCTCATGGTGATAGTGGCTATGGTGACAGATCACACTGTGACAGTCCGCATTGTGCCAGTACCAATAGTGACAGTGCCCATGGTGACATTGACCAAGGTGAGAGTGCTCACGGTGCTAGTGCTCACAGTAATAGTGCTCATGGTGACAGTGCCAACAGTGACGGTGCTCACGGTGACAGTGCCTATGGTGATAGTGCCCATGGTGAGAGTCCGCCCATTGATAGTGCCCATGGTGGCAGTTCCCATTGTGAAAGTGCTCATGATGACATTGCCCATGTTGGTAGTTCCCATGGTGACAGTGCTCACGGTGATAGTGACCTTGGTAACTGTGCACATGGTGGCCGTGCCCTTGGTGACAGTGCCAATGATGACAGTACTCATGGTGACAGTTCCCATGTGGACAAGGCACAGGTTGGCAGTGAAAAATGGTGAAAGTGCCCATGTTGACAGTTCTCATGGTGACAGTGCACACGGTAACAACCCATGCAGACAGTACTCACGGTGACATTTCTCATGGTTGCAGTACCCATGGTGACAGTGCTCACAGTGATACTGCCCATGGTGGCAGTGCCCATGGTGACAGTGCCCATGGTGACACTGCCCATGATGACAGTGCCCATGCTGAAAGTTCCCACGGTGCCATTCCCTACGGTGACTGTGCTCATGGTAACAGTGCCCATGGTGACAGTGACCATGGTGAGAGTGCTCACACTGATAGTGCCCATGGTGACAGGGCTCATGGTGCCAGGCCGCATTGTGCCAGTACCCATGGCGACAGTGGTCATGGTGACACTGACCACAGTGAGAGTGCTCACTGTGATAGAGCTCACGGTAATAGTGCTCATGGTGACAGTGCAAATGGTGACAATACCCATGGTGACAGTACTCATGTTGAAAATACCCATGGTGGCAGTTCTCATGGTGACAGTGCTCATAATAGCAGTGCCCAAGGTGGCAGTCCTCGTGGTGACAGTGCTAATGGTGACAGTGCTCTTGGTGGCAGTTCCCATGGGGACAGTACCGATGGTGACCCTGTGCATTGTTACAGTGCCCATGGTAACCGTGCTCACGGTGGTAGTGCACATCGTGACAGTGCCCATGGTGGTAGTTCACCTGGTGACAGTGCTAAATAGTGACAGTGCACATGCTGACAGTGCTCACGGTGATAGTGCCCATGGTGACAGTGCCCACGGTGATAATGGGTATTATTACAGTGTTCATCGTGACAGAGCCCAAGGTGGCAGTGGCCATGGTAAGAGTGCCCACAATGACAGTGCCCATGGTAACAGTGCCGACAGTGACAGTGCCCATGGTGACACTTCTCACAGTGAATGTGCCCATGGGGACAGTTACCATGATGAGATTTCTCATGGTGATAGTGCCCGTTGTGACAGTGCTCACAGTGACAATGCCCATGGTGCCAGTGCCCATAGAGACATTCCGCACGGTCACATTTCTCACGGTGAAAGTGCCTATGGTGACACTGCACCTGGTGGCAGTGCAAAATGGTGACAGTGCCCATGGTGACATTGCTCATAGTGACTTTGCTTACAGTGATAGTCCTTACGGTGACAGTGTGCATGGTGACACTGCACACAGTTGCAGTGTTTATGGTGACAGTCTTCACGGTGATACTTTCCATGGTGATAGTGCCCATGGTGACACTGCACATGGTGGCAGTGATAAATGGTGACAGTGCCCCTGTTGACAGTTCTCATGGTGACAGTGCACATGGTGACAACCCGTGCAGACTGTACTCATGGTGACAGTACTCACGGTGACAGTTCTCATGTTTGCAGTATCCATGGTGAAAGTGCTCACAGTGATAGTGCCCATGGTGAGAGTGCCCATGATGACAGGGCCCATGGTGCCATTGCCTATGGTGACAGTGCTCATGGTAACAGTGCCCAAGGTGACAGTGACCATGGTGAGAGTGCTCACACTGATGGTGCCCATGGTGACAGTGCTCACGGTGCCTGTCTACGTTGTGCCAGTACCCATGGCGACAGTGCTCATGGTGACAGTGACCACAGTGAGAGTGCTCATAGTGATAGTGCTCACGGTAATAGTGCTCATGGTGACAATGCAAATGGTGACAATACCATGGTGACAGTACTCATGTTGAAAATACCCATGGTGGCAGTTCTCATAGCGACAGATCTCATGGTGACAGTGCTCATAATAGCAGTGCCCAGGTGCCAGTGCTCGTGGTGACAGTGCTAATGGTGACAGTGCTCTTGGTGGCAGTTCCCATCGGGACAATACTGATGGTGACGCTGTGCATTGTTACAGTGCCCATGGTAACCGTGCTCACGGTGATAGTGCACATCGTGACAGTGCCCATGGTGGTAGTTCACCTGGTGACAGTGCTAAATAGTGACAGTGCACATGCTGACAGTGCTCACGGTGATAATGGGCATTGTTACAGAGTTCATGGTGACAGCACACGGTGGCAGTGGCCATGGAGACAGTGCCCACAATGACAGTGCCCATAGTGACAGTGCCGACAGTGACAGTGCCCATGGTGACACTTCTCACGGTGACAGTGCCCATGGGGACAGTTAGCATGGTGAGATTTCTCACGGTGACATTGCCCGTTGTGACAGTGCTCACAGTGACAATGCCCATGGTGCCAGTGCCCATAGAGTCATTCCGCACGGTCACATTTCTCACAGTGAAAGTGCCTATGGTGATATTAACCATGGTGACACTGCACATGGTGGCAGAGCAAAATGGTGACAGTGCCCATGGTGACATTGCTCATGGTGACTTTGCTTATGGTGATAGTCCTTACAGTGACAGTGCGCATGGTGACACTGCACACAGTGACAGTGTTCATGGTGACAGTGTTCACGGTGATAGTTCCCATGGTGAGATTGTCCATGGTAACAGTGCCCATAGTCACAATTCTCATGGTGTAGTGCTCACAGTGACAGTGTCCATGGTGTCATGCCCATGGTGACAGTGCTCATGGTGACAGTGCTCATGTTGGCAGTGCCATAAATAACAGTGCTCATTGTGGCAGTGCTCATGGTGTCCGTGCTCATGGTGACAGTGCCCATGTTTACAGTGTTTATGGTGATAGATGTCACGGTGTCAGTGCCCACGGGGACAGTGCCAAGGCTGACAAAGCCCAGGGTGATACTTCCCATTGGGACAGTGCCCACGGTGACAGTGCCCATGGTGACAGCGCCCAGTGTGACAAGGCTCATGGTGACAGTGCTCACGGTGACGGTGCCCATGGTGACAGTGCCGATGGTGAGAGTGCCATTAGTTACAGTGCTCATGGTGAAACTGCCCACGGAGACATCGCCCATGGTGATAGTGCTCATGGTGACAACCCCACGGTGACAGTGTCAATGTTGATAGTCCCCGTGGTGACAGGTCTTACATTGAATGTGACCATGGTGTCTGTGCTCATGGTGAGAGTGCTCAAGGTTATAGTCTCCATGTTGACAGTGCCGATGGTGACAATTCTCACGGTGACAGGGCCTATGTTGAAAATTCTCATAGTGACAGTGTTCACGGTGACAGTGCCCATGGTTCTATTACCCATGGTGACAGTTCTCATAGTGAAACTGCCCATGGTGACTCTGCACATGGTGGCAGTGCAAAATGGTGATAGTGCCCATGGTGATATTGCTCATGGTGACATTGCTTACGGTGATAGTGTGTATGGTGAAACTGCACACAGTGACATTGCTTATGGTGACAGTGTTCACGGTGTTAGTTCCTATCGTGAATGTGACCTTGGGGACAGTGCCCATTGTCACAATTCTCATGGTGTAGTGCTCACGGTGACAGTGCCCATGGTGACAATACACAGGGTGACACTATTCATGGTGACATTGCTCATGGTGAGAGTGCCCATGTTCACAACTGTCACGGTGATAGTTCCCATGGTGACAATACCCAGGGTAACAGAGCTGATGGTAAAAGTGTTCACGGTGACAGTGCCCATGATGACAGTACCTAAGGTGACAATTCCCATGGTGAGACTGCTCATAGACAGTGCCCATGGTGACAATACCCAGCGTGTCCTGTCCATGGTGACAGTGATCATGGTGACACTTCTCATGAGGACAGTGCCATAAGTTACAGTGCTCATTGTGGCAGTGCACATGGTGACCGTGCTCATGGTGACAGTGCCATGGTGACAGTGCCTATGGTGATAGATATCATGGTGGCCGTGCCCAGGGTGACATTGCCCACGGTGACAAAGCCCATGGTGATACTTCCCATTGTGACAGTGCCAACGGTGGCAGAGCCCATGGTGACAGTGCCCAAGATCACAGTGCCCATGGTGAGGGTGCTAACGGTGACTCTGCCCATGGTGACAGCACCCAGTGTGACAATGCCCATTGTGACAGTGCTCACGGTGACCATGCCGATGGTGATAGTGCCAATAGTGAGAGTGCTCACGGTGACACTGCCCATGGAGACACTGCCCATGGTGATAGTGCTCATCATGACAACCCCTCGGAGGCAGTGCCAATGGTGAGAGTCCCCGTGGTGACATTTCTCACGGTGAAAGTGATCCTATTGATATTTCTCATGGTGACAGTGCTCTTGGTGACAGTGCTCAAGGTGATAGTCTGAATGTTGACAGTGCCCATGGTGACTCTTCTCACGGTGACAGTGCCTATGGTGATTATGCTCTTAGTGACAGTGCTCATGGTGACAGTGCCCATGGTGACAGTGACCACGGTGACTGTTCTCACTGTGGTAGTGCCCATGGTGACAGTGTTCATGATGATAGTCCGCATTAAGGCTGTGCCGTGGTGACAGTGCTCATGGTGATAGTTCTCACGGTGATAGTACGCACGTTGACAGTGCCAAAGGTGACAATACCCAGGTGATAGTAATCATGGTGAAAGTGCCCATGGTGGCAGTTCTCATACTGACAGTTCTTGTGACAGTGCTCATGGTGGCAGTGCTCGTGGTGACAGTGCTCTTGGTGACAGTGCTCATGGTGGCAGTGCCCATGGTGAGACTCCCGATGGTGACACTGCCCATGGTGACAGTGCACATGGTCATGGTGCATCTGGTGGCAGTGCAAAATAGTGAGAGTGCCCATGATGATATTGCTCATGGTGATAGTGCCCATGGTGAGAGTGCCCATGGTTCCAGTGCTCATGGTGACAGTGCCCATTGGGACAGTGCCCCTGGTGACAGTGCACACCGTGAGAGTGCCCATGGTGTCTGTGCCCATGGTGACAGTTCTTATCATGAGAGTGTTCACGGTAGCAGTGTTCATGGTAATAGTGCTCACGGAGACATTGCCCACAATGAGAGTGCCCATGGTGAGAATACTGACTGTGAAAGTGCCCATGATGACTTTTCTCTCTGCGACAGTGCCCATGGGGACAGTTAGCACGGTGAGATTTCTCACAGTGATAGTGCACATGGTTTCAGTGCTAATAGTGAAAAGACCCACGGCGCCAGTGCCCATCATGGCATTGCTCACGGTGATAGTTCTCACGGTGACAGTGCCCATGGTGATATTACCCATGGTGACAGTACTCAGTGATCAAGTGCTCATGGTGACAGTGCCTAAGGTGATAGTGCACACGGTGGCAGTGCAAAATGGCGACAGTGCCCATGGGGACATTGCTTAATGTGATAGTCCTTGTGGTGACATTGCGCATGGTGACATTGCCCACCACGACAGTTCTCTTGTTGACAGTGCTCATGGTGATAGTGCCAATGTTGGAAGTGCCCATCGTGAAAGTGCCCATGGTGACAGTTCTTATGATGAGAGTGGTCAGAGTGGCAGTGCTCATGGTGAAAGTGCCCATGGTGACAGAGCCCACGGTGACAGTGTCCATAGTTATAGTGTCCACGGTGACAGTCCTAACAGTGAAATTGTCCATGGGGACACTGCCCATGGTGAAAGTGCCCATGGTCACAACACTCACGGTGATAGTGCTCACGGTGAGAGTGGCCATGGTGACAGTGACCACGGTGACACTTCTAATGGTGATACTGCCCATGATGACAGTGCTCATGGTGACAGTCCACATTGTGCCAGTGCCCAAGGTGACAGTGCTCATGGTGACAGTGCCCAAAGTCACAATACCCATGGTGACAGTGCCCAGGCTGACAGTTCTCAAGGTGATAGTGCCCATGGTGACAGTGCACATGGTGATACAGAGAATGGGGACAGTGCTTATGGTGACAGTGGTCATGGTTGCAGTACCCATGGTGATAGTGCTGAAACTGACAGTGCCCTTGGGGATAGTGCCCATGGTGAGTGTGCTCGTGTTAATAGTGCCCATGGTGGCAGTTCCCATTGTGAAAGTGCTCATGATGACAGTGCCCATGTTGGTAGTTCCCATGGTGACAGTGCTCATGGTGATAGTGACCATGTTAACAGTGCACATGGTGGCTGTGCCCTTGGTGACAGTGCCCATGATGACAGTATTCATGGTGACAGTGCTCACGGTGATAGTGCCCATGGTGACAGTGCACATGGTGGTAGTCCACATGGTGGCAGTGAAAAATGGTGACAGTTCCCATGCTGACAGTTCTCATTGTGACAATGCACAAGGTCACAACCGATGCAGACACTGCTCATGGTAGCTGTACCCGTGGTGACAGTGCTCATGGTGATAGTGACCATGTTAACAGTGCCCATGGTGACACTGCCCATGGTGACAATGCCCATGATGACAGTGCCCATGGAGTCAGTGCCCACGGAGCCATTGCCTATGGTAACAGTGCTCACAGTGACAGTACCCATGGTAACAGTGACCACGGTGAGAGTGCTCATGGTGATAGTGGCTATGGTGACAGATCACACTGTGACAGTCCGCATTGTGCCAGTACCAATAGTGACAGTGCCCATGGTGACATTGACCAAGGTGAGAGTGCTCACGGTGCTAGTGCTCACAGTAATAGTGCTCATGGTGACAGTGCCGACAGTGACGGTGCTCACGGTGACAGTGCCTATGGTGATAGTGCCCATGGTGAGAGTCCGCCCATTGATAGTGCCCATGGTGGCAGTTCCCATTGTGAAAGTGCTCATGATGACATTGCCCATGTTGGTAGTTCCCATGGTGACAGTGCTCACGGTGATAGTGACCTTGGTAACTGTGCACATGGTGGCCGTGCCCTTGGTGACAGTGCCAATGATGACAGTACTCATGGTGACAGTTCCCATGTGGACAAGGCACAGGTTGGCAGTGAAAAATGGTGAAAGTGCCCATGTTGACAGTTCTCATGGTGACAGTGCACACGGTAACAACCCATGCAGACAGTACTCACGGTGACATTTCTCATGGTTGCAGTACCCATGGTGACAGTGCTCACAGTGATACTGCCCATGGTGGCAGTGCCCATGGTGACAGTGCCCATGGTGACACTGCCCATGATGACAGTGCCCATGCTGAAAGTTCCCACGGTGCCATTCCCTACGGTGACTGTGCTCATGGTAACAGTGCCCATGGTGACAGTGACCATGGTGAGAGTGCTCACACTGATAGTGCCCATGGTGACAGGGCTCATGGTGCCAGGCCGCATTGTGCCAGTACCCATGGCGACAGTGGTCATGGTGACACTGACCACAGTGAGAGTGCTCACTGTGATAGAGCTCACGGTAATAGTGCTCATGGTGACAGTGCAAATGGTGACAATACCCATGGTGACAGTACTCATGTTGAAAATACCCATGGTGGCAGTTCTCATGGTGACAGTGCTCATAATAGCAGTGCCCAAGGTGGCAGTCCTCGTGGTGACAGTGCTAATGGTGACAGTGCTCTTGGTGGCAGTTCCCATGGGGACAGTACCGATGGTGACCCTGTGCATTGTTACAGTGCCCATGGTAACCGTGCTCACGGTGGTAGTGCACATCGTGACAGTGCCCATGGTGGTAGTTCACCTGGTGACAGTGCGAAATAGTGACAGTGCACATGCTGACAGTGCTCACGGTGATAGTGCCCATGGTGACAGTGCCCACGGTGATAATGGGTATTATTACAGTGTTCATCGTGACTGAGCCCAAGGTGGCAGTGGCCATGGTAAGAGTGCCCACAATGACAGTGCCCATGGTAACAGTGCCGACAGTGACAGTGCCCATGGTGACACTTCTCACAGTGAATGTGCCCATGGGGACAGTTACCATGATGAGATTTCTCATGGTGATAGTGCCCGTTGTGACAGTGCTCACAGTGACAATGCCCATGGTGCCAGTGCCCATAGAGACATTCCGCACGGTCACATTTCTCACGGTGAAAGTGCCTATGGTGACACTGCACCTGGTGGCAGTGCAAAATGGTGACAGTGCCCATGGTGACATTGCTCATAGTGACTTTGCTTACAGTGATAGTCCTTACGGTGACAGTGTGCATGGTGACACTGCACACAGTTGCAGTGTTTATGGTGACAGTCTTCACGGTGATACTTTCCATGGTGATAGGGCCCATGGTGACACTGCACATGGTGGCAGTGATAAATGGTGACAGTGCCCCTGTTGACAGTTCTCATGGTGACAGTGCACATGGTGACAACCCGTGCAGACTGTACTCATGGTGACAGTACTCACGGTGACAGTTCTCATGTTTGCAGTATCCATGGTGACAGTGCTCACAGTGATAGTGCCCATGGTGAGAGTGCCCATGATGACAGGGCCCATGGTGCCATTGCCTATGGTGACAGTGCTCATGGTAACAGTGCCCAAGGTGACAGTGACCATGGTGAGAGTGCTCACACTGATGGTGCCCATGGTGACAGTGCTCACGGTGCCTGTCTACGTTGTGCCAGTACCCATGGCGACAGTGCTCATGGTGACAGTGACCACAGTGAGAGTGCTCATAGTGATAGTGCTCACGGTAATAGTGCTCATGGTGACAATGCAAATGGTGACAATACCATGGTGACAGTACTCATGTTGAAAATACCCATGGTGGCAGTTCTCATAGCGACAGATCTCATGGTGACAGTGCTCATAATAGCAGTGCCCAGGTGCCAGTGCTCGTGGTGACAGTGCTAATGGTGACAGTGCTCTTGGTGGCAGTTCCCATCGGGACAATACTGATGGTGACGCTGTGCATTGTTACAGTGCCCATGGTAACCGTGCTCACAGTGATAGTGCACATCGTGACAGTGCCCATGGTGGTAGTTCACCTGGTGACAGTGCTAAATAGTGACAGTGCACATGCTGACAGTGCTCACGGTGATAGTGCCCATGGTGACAGTGCACACGGTGATAATGGGCATTGTTACAGAGTTCATGGTGACAGCACACGGTGGCAGTGGCCATGGAGACAGTGCCCACAATGACAGTGCCCATGGTGACAGTGCCGACAGTGACAGTGCCCATGGTGACACTTCTCACGGTGACAGTGCCCATGGGGACAGTTAGCATGGTGAGATTTCTCACGGTGACAGTGCCCGTTGTGACAGTGCTCACAGTGACAATGCCCATGGTGCCAGTGCCCATAGAGTCATTCCGCATGGTCACATTTCTCACAGTGAAAGTGCCTATGGTGATATTAACCATGGTGACACTGCACATGGTGGCAGAGCAAAATGGTGACAGTGCCCATGGTGACATTGCTCATGGTGACTTTGCTTACGGTGATAGTCCTTACAGTGACAGTGCGCATGGTGACACTGCACACAGTGACAGTGTTCATGGTGACAGTGTTCACGGTGATAGTTCCCATGGTGAGATTGTCCATGGTAACAGTGCCCATAGTCACAATTCTCATGGTGTAGTGCTCACAGTGACAGTGTCCATGGTGTCATGCCCATGGTGACAGTGCTCATGGTGACAGTGCTCATGTTGGCAGTGCCATAAATAACAGTGCTCATTGTGGCAGTGCTCATGGTGTCCGTGCTCATGGTGACAGTGCCCATGTTTACAGTGTTTATGGTGATAGATGTCACGGTGTCAGTGCCCACGGGGACAGTGCCAAGGCTGACAAAGCCCAGGGTGATACTTCCCATTGGGACAGTGCCCACGGTGACAGTGCCCATGGTGACAGCGCCCACTGTGACAAGGCACATGGTGACAGTGCTCACGGTTACGGTGCCCATGGTGACAGTGCCGATGGTGAGAGTGCCATTAGTGACAGTGCTCATGGTGAAACTACCCATGGAGACATCGCCCATGGTGATAGTGCTCATGGTGACAACCCCACGGTGACAGTGCCAATGTTGATAGTCCCCGTGGTGACAGGTCTTACATTGAATGTGACCATGGTGTCTGTGCTCATGGTGACAGTGCTCAAGGTTAGAGTCTCCATGTTGACAGTGCCGATGGTGACAATTCTCACGGTGACAGGGCCTAAGGTGAAAATTCTCATAGTGACAGTGTTCACGGTGACAGTGCCCATGGTGCTATTACCCATGGTGACAGTTCTCATAGTGAAACGGCCCATGGTGACACTGCACATGGTGGCAGTGCAAAATGGTGACAGTGCCCATGGTGCTATTGCTCATGGTGACATTGCTTACGGTGATAGTGTGTATGGTGAAACTGCACACAGTGACATTGCTCATGGTGACAGTGTTCACGGCGTTAGTTCCTATCGTGAATGTGACCTTGGGGACGGTGCCCATTGTCACAATTCTCATGGTGTAGTGCTCACGGTGACAGTGCCCATGGTGACAATACACAGGGTGACAGTATTCATGGTGACATTGCTCATGGTGAGAGTGCCCATGTTCACAACTGTCACGGTGATAGTTCCCATGGTGACAATACCCAGGGTAACAGAGCTGATGGTAAAAGTGTTCACGGTGACAGTGCCCATGATGACAGTACCTAAGGTGACAATTCCCATGGTGAGACTGCTCATAGACAGTGCCCATGGTGACAATACCCAGCATGTCCTGTCCATGGTGACAGTGATCATGGTGACACTTCTCATGAGGACAGTGCCATAAGTGACAGTGCTCATTGTGGCAGTGCTCATGGTGACTGTGCTCATGGTGACAGTGCCCATGGTGACAGTGCCTATGGTGATAGATATCATGGTGGCCGTGCCCAGGGTGACATTGCCCACGGTGACAAAGCCCAGGGTGATACTTCCCATTGTGACAGTGCCAACGGTGGCAGAGCCCATGGTGACAGTGCCCAAGATCACAGTGTCCATGGTGAGAGTTCTAACGGTGACTCTGCCCATGGTGACAGCACCCAGTGTGACAATGCCCATTGTGACAGTGCTCACGGTGACCATGCCGATGGTGATAGTGCCAATAGTGAGAGTGCTCACGGTGACACTGCCCATGGGGACACTGCCCATGGTGATAGTGCTCATCATGACAACCCCTCGGAGGCAGTGCCAATGGTGAGAGTCCCCGTGGTGACAGTTCTCACGGTGAAAGTGATCCTGTTGAAATTTCTCATGGTGACAGTGCTCATGGTGACAGTGCTCAAGGTGATAGTCTCCATGTTGACAGTGTCCATGGTGACTGTTCTCACGGTGACAGTGCCTATGGTGATTATGCTCTTAGTGACAGTGCTCATGGTGACAGTGCCCATGGTGGCAGTGACCACGGTGACTGTTCTCACCGTGGTAGTGCCCATGGTGACAGTGTTCATGATGACAGTCCGCATTAAGGCTGTGCCCACGGTGACACTGCTCATGGTGATAGTTCTCACGGTGATAGTACGCACGGTGACAGTGCCAAAGGTGACAATACCCAGGTGATAGTAATCATGGTGAAAGTGCCCATGGTGGCAGTTCTCATACTGACAGTTCTTGTGACACTGCTCATGGTGGCAGTGCTCGTGGTGACAGTGCTCTTGGTGACAGTGCTCATGGTGGCAGTGCCCATGGTGAGACTCCCGATGGTGACACTGCCCATGGTGACAGTGCACATGGTCATGGTGCATCTGGTGGCAGTGCAAAATAGTGAGAGTGCCCATGATGATATTGCTCATGGTGATAGTGCCCATGGTGAGAGTGCCCATGGTTCCAGTGCTCATGGTGACAGTGCCCATTGTGACAGTGCCCCTGGTGACAGTGCACACCGTGAGAGTGCCCATGGTGTCTGTGCCCATGGTGACAGTTCTTATCATGAGAGTGTTCACGGTAGCAGTGTTCATGGTAATAGTGCTCACGGAGACATTGCCCACAATGAGAGTGCCCATGGTGAGAATACTGACTGTGACAGTGCCCATGATGACTTTTCTCTCTGCGACAGTGCCCATGGGGACAGTTAGCACGGTGAGATTTCTCACAGTGATAGTGCACATGGTTTCAGTGCTAATAGTGAAAAGACCCACGGCGCCAGTGCCCATCATGGCATTGCTCACGGTGATAGTTCTCACGGTGACAGTGCCCATGGTGATATTACCCATGGTGACAGTACTCAGTGATCAAGTGCTCATGGTGACAGTGCCTAAGGTGATAGTGCACACGGTGGCAGTGCAAAATGGCGACAGTGCCCATGGGGACATTGCTTAATGTGATAGTCCTTGTGGTGACATTGCGCATGGTGACATTGCCCACCACGACAGTTCTCTTGTGGACAGTGCTCATGGTGATAGTGCCAATGTTGGAAGTGCCCATCGTGAAAGTGCCCATGTTGAGAGTTCTTATGATGAGAGTGGTCAGAGTGGCAGTGCTCATGGTGAAAGTGCCCATGGTGACAGAGCCCACGGTGACAGTGTCCATAGTTATAGTGTCCACGGTGACAGTCCTAACAGTGAAATTGTCCATGGGGACACTGCCCATGGTGAAAGTGCCCATGGTCACAACACTCACGGTGATAGTGCTCACGGTGAGAGTGGCCATGGTGACAGTGACCACGGTGACACTTCTAATGGTGATACTGCCCATGATGACAGTGCTCATGGTGACAGTCCACATTGTGCCAGTGCCCAAGGTGACAGTGCTCATGGTGACAGTGCCCAAAGTCACAATACCCATGGTGACAGTGCCCAGGCTGACAGTTCTCAAGGTGATAGTGCCCATGGTGACAGTGCACATGGTGATACAGAGAATGGGGACAGTGCTTATGGTGACAGTGGTCATGGTTGCAGTACCCATGGTGATAGTGCTGAAACTGACAGTGCCCTTGGGGATAGTGCCCATGGTGAGTGTGCTCGTGTTAATAGTGCCCATGGTGGCAGTTCCCATTGTGAAAGTGCTCATGATGACAGTGCCCATGTTGGTAGTTCCCATGGTGACAGTGCTCATGGTGATAGTGACCATGTTAACAGTGCACATGGTGTCTGTGCCCTTGGTGACAGTGCCCATGATGACAGTATTCATGGTGACAGTGCTCACGGTGATAGTGCCCATGGTGAGAGTGCACATGGTGGTAGTCCACATGGTGGCAGTGAAAAATGGTGACAGTTCCCATGCTGACAGTTCTCATTGTGACAATGCACAAGGTCACAACCGATGCAGACACTGCTCATGGTAGCTGTACCCGTGGTGACAGTGCTCATGGTGATAGTGACCATGTTAACAGTGCCCATGGTGACACTGCCCATGGTGACAATGCCCATGATGACAGTGCCCATGGAGTCAGTGCCCACGGAGCCATTGCCTATGGTAACAGTGCTCACAGTGACAGTACCCATGGTAACAGTGACCACGGTGAGAGTGCTCATGGTGATAGTGGCTATGGTGACAGATCACACTGTGACAGTCCGCATTGTGCCAGTACCAATAGTGACAGTGCCCATGGTGACATTGACCACGGTGAGAGTGCTCACGGTGCTAGTGCTCACAGTAATAGTGCTCATGGTGACAGTGCCGACAGTGACGGTGCTCACGGTGACAGTGCCTATGGTGATAGTGCCCATGGTGAGAGTCCGCCCATTGATAGTGCCCATGGTGGCAGTTCCCATTGTGAAAGTGCTCATGATGACATTGCCCATGTTGGTAGTTCCCATGGTGACAGTGCTCACGGTGATAGTGACCTTGGTAACTGTGCACATGGTGGCCGTGCCCTTGGTGACAGTGCCAATGATGACAGTACTCATGGTGACAGTTCCCATGGGGACAAGGCACAGGGTGGCAGTGAAAAATGGTGAAAGTGCCCATGTTGACAGTTCTCATGGTGACAGTGCACACGGTAACAACCCATGCAGACAGTACCCACGGTGACATTACTCATGGTTGCAGTACCCATGGTGACAGTGCTCACAGTGATACTGCCCATGGTGGCAGTGCCCATGGTGACAGTGCCCATGGTGACACTGCCCATGATGACAGTGCCCATGCTGAAAGTTCCCACGGTGCCATTCCCTACGGTGACTGTGCTCATGGTAACAGTGCCCATGGTGACAGTGACCATGGTGAGAGTGCTCACACTGATAGTGCCCATGGTGACAGGGCTCATGGTGCCAGGCCGCATTGTGCCAGTACCCATGGCGACAGTGGTCATGGTGACACTGACCACAGTGAGAGTGCTCACTGTGATAGAGCTCACGGTAATAGTGCTCATGGTGACAGTGCAAATGGTGACAATACCCATGGTGACAGTACTCATGTTGAAAATACCCATGGTGGCAGTTCTCATGGTGACAGTGCTCATAATAGCAGTGCCCAAGGTGGCAGTCCTCGTGGTGACAGTGCTAATGGTGACAGTGCTCTTGGTGGCAGTTCCCATGGGGACAGTACCGATGGTGACCCTGTGCATTGTTACAGTGCCCATGGTAACCGTGCTCACGGTGGTAGTGCACATCGTGACAGTGCCCATGGTGGTAGTTCACCTGGTGACAGTGCGAAATAGTGACAGTGCACATGCTGACAGTGCTCACGGTGATAGTGCCCATGGTGACAGTGCCCACGGTGATAATGGGTATTATTACAGTGTTCATCGTGACTGAGCCCAAGGTGGCAGTGGCCATGGTAAGAGTGCCCACAATGACAGTGCCCATGGTAACAGTGCCGACAGTGACAGTGCCCATGGTGACACTTCTCACAGTGAATGTGCCCATGGGGACAGTTACCATGATGAGATTTCTCATGGTGATAGTGCCCGTTGTGACAGTGCTCACAGTGACAATGCCCATGGTGCCAGTGCCCATAGAGACATTCCGCACGGTCACATTTCTCACGGTGAAAGTGCCTATGGTGACACTGCACCTGGTGGCAGTGCAAAATGGTGACAGTGCCCATGGTGACATTGCTCATAGTGACTTTGCTTACAGTGATAGTCCTTACGGTGACAGTGTGCATGGTGACACTGCACACAGTTGCAGTGTTTATGGTGACAGTCTTCACGGTGATACTTTCCATGGTGATAGGGCCCATGGTGACACTGCACATGGTGGCAGTGATAAATGGTGACAGTGCCCCTGTTGACAGTTCTCATGGTGACAGTGCACATGGTGACAACCCGTGCAGACTGTACTCATGGTGACAGTACTCACGGTGACAGTTCTCATGTTTGCAGTATCCATGGTGACAGTGCTCACAGTGATAGTGCCCATGGTGAGAGTGCCCATGATGACAGGGCCCATGGTGCCATTGCCTATGGTGACAGTGCTCATGGTAACAGTGCCCAAGGTGACAGTGACCATGGTGAGAGTGCTCACACTGATGGTGCCCATGGTGACAGTGCTCACGGTGCCTGTCTACGTTGTGCCAGTACCCATGGCGACAGTGCTCATGGTGACAGTGACCACAGTGAGAGTGCTCATAGTGATAGTGCTCACGGTAATAGTGCTCATGGTGACAATGCAAATGGTGACAATACCATGGTGACAGTACTCATGTTGAAAATACCCATGGTGGCAGTTCTCATAGCGACAGATCTCATGGTGACAGTGCTCATAATAGCAGTGCCCAGGTGCCAGTGCTCGTGGTGACAGTGCTAATGGTGACAGTGCTCTTGGTGGCAGTTCCCATCGGGACAATACTGATGGTGACGCTGTGCATTGTTACAGTGCCCATGGTAACCGTGCTCACAGTGATAGTGCACATCGTGACAGTGCCCATGGTGGTAGTTCACCTGGTGACAGTGCTAAATAGTGACAGTGCACATGCTGACAGTGCTCACGGTGATAGTGCCCATGGTGACAGTGCACACGGTGATAATGGGCATTGTTACAGAGTTCATGGTGACAGCACACGGTGGCAGTGGCCATGGAGACAGTGCCCACAATGACAGTGCCCATGGTGACAGTGCCGACAGTGACAGTGCCCATGGTGACACTTCTCACGGTGACAGTGCCCATGGGGACAGTTAGCATGGTGAGATTTCTCACGGTGACAGTGCCCGTTGTGACAGTGCTCACAGTGACAATGCCCATGGTGCCAGTGCCCATAGAGTCATTCCGCATGGTCACATTTCTCACAGTGAAAGTGCCTATGGTGATATTAACCATGGTGACACTGCACATGGTGGCAGAGCAAAATGGTGACAGTGCCCATGGTGACATTGCTCATGGTGACTTTGCTTACGGTGATAGTCCTTACAGTGACAGTGCGCATGGTGACACTGCACACAGTGACAGTGTTCATGGTGACAGTGTTCACGGTGATAGTTCCCATGGTGAGATTGTCCATGGTAACAGTGCCCATAGTCACAATTCTCATGGTGTAGTGCTCACAGTGACAGTGTCCATGGTGTCATGCCCATGGTGACAGTGCTCATGGTGACAGTGCTCATGTTGGCAGTGCCATAAATAACAGTGCTCATTGTGGCAGTGCTCATGGTGTCCGTGCTCATGGTGACAGTGCCCATGTTTACAGTGTTTATGGTGATAGATGTCACGGTGTCAGTGCCCACGGGGACAGTGCCAAGGCTGACAAAGCCCAGGGTGATACTTCCCATTGGGACAGTGCCCACGGTGACAGTGCCCATGGTGACAGCGCCCACTGTGACAAGGCACATGGTGACAGTGCTCACGGTTACGGTGCCCATGGTGACAGTGCCGATGGTGAGAGTGCCATTAGTGACAGTGCTCATGGTGAAACTACCCATGGAGACATCGCCCATGGTGATAGTGCTCATGGTGACAACCCCACGGTGACAGTGCCAATGTTGATAGTCCCCGTGGTGACAGGTCTTACATTGAATGTGACCATGGTGTCTGTGCTCATGGTGACAGTGCTCAAGGTTAGAGTCTCCATGTTGACAGTGCCGATGGTGACAATTCTCACGGTGACAGGGCCTAAGGTGAAAATTCTCATAGTGACAGTGTTCACGGTGACAGTGCCCATGGTGCTATTACCCATGGTGACAGTTCTCATAGTGAAACGGCCCATGGTGACACTGCACATGGTGGCAGTGCAAAATGGTGACAGTGCCCATGGTGCTATTGCTCATGGTGACATTGCTTACGGTGATAGTGTGTATGGTGAAACTGCACACAGTGACATTGCTCATGGTGACAGTGTTCACGGCGTTAGTTCCTATCGTGAATGTGACCTTGGGGACGGTGCCCATTGTCACAATTCTCATGGTGTAGTGCTCACGGTGACAGTGCCCATGGTGACAATACACAGGGTGACAGTATTCATGGTGACATTGCTCATGGTGAGAGTGCCCATGTTCACAACTGTCACGGTGATAGTTCCCATGGTGACAATACCCAGGGTAACAGAGCTGATGGTAAAAGTGTTCACGGTGACAGTGCCCATGATGACAGTACCTAAGGTGACAATTCCCATGGTGAGACTGCTCATAGACAGTGCCCATGGTGACAATACCCAGCATGTCCTGTCCATGGTGACAGTGATCATGGTGACACTTCTCATGAGGACAGTGCCATAAGTGACAGTGCTCATTGTGGCAGTGCTCATGGTGACTGTGCTCATGGTGACAGTGCCCATGGTGACAGTGCCTATGGTGATAGATATCATGGTGGCCGTGCCCAGGGTGACATTGCCCACGGTGACAAAGCCCAGGGTGATACTTCCCATTGTGACAGTGCCAACGGTGGCAGAGCCCATGGTGACAGTGCCCAAGATCACAGTGTCCATGGTGAGAGTTCTAACGGTGACTCTGCCCATGGTGACAGCACCCAGTGTGACAATGCCCATTGTGACAGTGCTCACGGTGACCATGCCGATGGTGATAGTGCCAATAGTGAGAGTGCTCACGGTGACACTGCCCATGGGGACACTGCCCATGGTGATAGTGCTCATCATGACAACCCCTCGGAGGCAGTGCCAATGGTGAGAGTCCCCGTGGTGACAGTTCTCACGGTGAAAGTGATCCTGTTGAAATTTCTCATGGTGACAGTGCTCATGGTGACAGTGCTCAAGGTGATAGTCTCCATGTTGACAGTGTCCATGGTGACTGTTCTCACGGTGACAGTGCCTATGGTGATTATGCTCTTAGTGACAGTGCTCATGGTGACAGTGCCCATGGTGGCAGTGACCACGGTGACTGTTCTCACCGTGGTAGTGCCCATGGTGACAGTGTTCATGATGACAGTCCGCATTAAGGCTGTGCCCACGGTGACACTGCTCATGGTGATAGTTCTCACGGTGATAGTACGCACGGTGACAGTGCCAAAGGTGACAATACCCAGGTGATAGTAATCATGGTGAAAGTGCCCATGGTGGCAGTTCTCATACTGACAGTTCTTGTGACACTGCTCATGGTGGCAGTGCTCGTGGTGACAGTGCTCTTGGTGACAGTGCTCATGGTGGCAGTGCCCATGGTGAGACTCCCGATGGTGACACTGCCCATGGTGACAGTGCACATGGTCATGGTGCATCTGGTGGCAGTGCAAAATAGTGAGAGTGCCCATGATGATATTGCTCATGGTGATAGTGCCCATGGTGAGAGTGCCCATGGTTCCAGTGCTCATGGTGACAGTGCCCATTGTGACAGTGCCCCTGGTGACAGTGCACACCGTGAGAGTGCCCATGGTGTCTGTGCCCATGGTGACAGTTCTTATCATGAGAGTGTTCACGGTAGCAGTGTTCATGGTAATAGTGCTCACGGAGACATTGCCCACAATGAGAGTGCCCATGGTGAGAATACTGACTGTGACAGTGCCCATGATGACTTTTCTCTCTGCGACAGTGCCCATGGGGACAGTTAGCACGGTGAGATTTCTCACAGTGATAGTGCACATGGTTTCAGTGCTAATAGTGAAAAGACCCACGGCGCCAGTGCCCATCATGGCATTGCTCACGGTGATAGTTCTCACGGTGACAGTGCCCATGGTGATATTACCCATGGTGACAGTACTCAGTGATCAAGTGCTCATGGTGACAGTGCCTAAGGTGATAGTGCACACGGTGGCAGTGCAAAATGGCGACAGTGCCCATGGGGACATTGCTTAATGTGATAGTCCTTGTGGTGACATTGCGCATGGTGACATTGCCCACCACGACAGTTCTCTTGTGGACAGTGCTCATGGTGATAGTGCCAATGTTGGAAGTGCCCATCGTGAAAGTGCCCATGTTGAGAGTTCTTATGATGAGAGTGGTCAGAGTGGCAGTGCTCATGGTGAAAGTGCCCATGGTGACAGAGCCCACGGTGACAGTGTCCATAGTTATAGTGTCCACGGTGACAGTCCTAACAGTGAAATTGTCCATGGGGACACTGCCCATGGTGAAAGTGCCCATGGTCACAACACTCACGGTGATAGTGCTCACGGTGAGAGTGGCCATGGTGACAGTGACCACGGTGACACTTCTAATGGTGATACTGCCCATGATGACAGTGCTCATGGTGACAGTCCACATTGTGCCAGTGCCCAAGGTGACAGTGCTCATGGTGACAGTGCCCAAAGTCACAATACCCATGGTGACAGTGCCCAGGCTGACAGTTCTCAAGGTGATAGTGCCCATGGTGACAGTGCACATGGTGATACAGAGAATGGGGACAGTGCTTATGGTGACAGTGGTCATGGTTGCAGTACCCATGGTGATAGTGCTGAAACTGACAGTGCCCTTGGGGATAGTGCCCATGGTGAGTGTGCTCGTGTTAATAGTGCCCATGGTGGCAGTTCCCATTGTGAAAGTGCTCATGATGACAGTGCCCATGTTGGTAGTTCCCATGGTGACAGTGCTCATGGTGATAGTGACCATGTTAACAGTGCACATGGTGTCTGTGCCCTTGGTGACAGTGCCCATGATGACAGTATTCATGGTGACAGTGCTCACGGTGATAGTGCCCATGGTGAGAGTGCACATGGTGGTAGTCCACATGGTGGCAGTGAAAAATGGTGACAGTTCCCATGCTGACAGTTCTCATTGTGACAATGCACAAGGTCACAACCGATGCAGACACTGCTCATGGTAGCTGTACCCGTGGTGACAGTGCTCATGGTGATAGTGACCATGTTAACAGTGCCCATGGTGACACTGCCCATGGTGACAATGCCCATGATGACAGTGCCCATGGAGTCAGTGCCCACGGAGCCATTGCCTATGGTAACAGTGCTCACAGTGACAGTACCCATGGTAACAGTGACCACGGTGAGAGTGCTCATGGTGATAGTGGCTATGGTGACAGATCACACTGTGACAGTCCGCATTGTGCCAGTACCAATAGTGACAGTGCCCATGGTGACATTGACCAAGGTGAGAGTGCTCACGGTGCTAGTGCTCACAGTAATAGTGCTCATGGTGACAGTGCCGACAGTGACGGTGCTCACGGTGACAGTGCCTATGGTGATAGTGCCCATGGTGAGAGTCCGCCCATTGATAGTGCCCATGGTGGCAGTTCCCATTGTGAAAGTGCTCATGATGACATTGCCCATGTTGGTAGTTCCCATGGTGACAGTGCTCACGGTGATAGTGACCTTGGTAACTGTGCACATGGTGGCCGTGCCCTTGGTGACAGTGCCAATGATGACAGTACTCATGGTGACAGTTCCCATGTGGACAAGGCACAGGTTGGCAGTGAAAAATGGTGAAAGTGCCCATGTTGACAGTTCTCATGGTGACAGTGCACACGGTAACAACCCATGCAGACAGTACTCACGGTGACATTTCTCATGGTTGCAGTACCCATGGTGACAGTGCTCACAGTGATACTGCCCATGGTGGCAGTGCCCATGGTGACAGTGCCCATGGTGACACTGCCCATGATGACAGTGCCCATGCTGAAAGTTCCCACGGTGCCATTCCCTACGGTGACTGTGCTCATGGTAACAGTGCCCATGGTGACAGTGACCATGGTGAGAGTGCTCACACTGATAGTGCCCATGGTGACAGGGCTCATGGTGCCAGGCCGCATTGTGCCAGTACCCATGGCGACAGTGGTCATGGTGACACTGACCACAGTGAGAGTGCTCACTGTGATAGAGCTCACGGTAATAGTGCTCATGGTGACAGTGCAAATGGTGACAATACCCATGGTGACAGTACTCATGTTGAAAATACCCATGGTGGCAGTTCTCATGGTGACAGTGCTCATAATAGCAGTGCCCAAGGTGGCAGTCCTCGTGGTGACAGTGCTAATGGTGACAGTGCTCTTGGTGGCAGTTCCCATGGGGACAGTACCGATGGTGACCCTGTGCATTGTTACAGTGCCCATGGTAACCGTGCTCACGGTGGTAGTGCACATCGTGACAGTGCCCATGGTGGTAGTTCACCTGGTGACAGTGGTAAATAGTGACAGTGCACATGCTGACAGTGCTCACGGTGATAGTGCCCATGGTGACAGTGCCCACGGTGATAATGGGTATTATTACAGTGTTCATCGTGACTGAGCCCAAGGTGGCAGTGGCCATGGTAAGAGTGCCCACAATGACAGTGCCCATGGTAACAGTGCCGACAGTGACAGTGCCCATGGTGACACTTCTCACAGTGAATGTGCCCATGGGGACAGTTACCATGATGAGATTTCTCATGGTGATAGTGCCCGTTGTGACAGTGCTCACAGTGACAATGCCCATGGTGCCAGTGCCCATAGAGACATTCCGCACGGTCACATTTCTCACGGTGAAAGTGCCTATGGTGACACTGCACCTGGTGGCAGTGCAAAATGGTGACAGTGCCCATGGTGACATTGCTCATAGTGACTTTGCTTACAGTGATAGTCCTTACGGTGACAGTGTGCATGGTGACACTGCACACAGTTGCAGTGTTTATGGTGACAGTCTTCACGGTGATACTTTCCATGGTGATAGTGCCCATGGTGACACTGCACATGGTGGCAGTGATAAATGGTGACAGTGCCCCTGTTGACAGTTCTCATGGTGACAGTGCACATGGTGACAACCCGTGCAGACTGTACTCATGGTGACAGTACTCATGGTGACAGTTCTCATGTTTGCAGTATCCATGGTGAAAGTGCTCACAGTGATAGTGCCCATGGTGAGAGTGCCCATGATGACAGGGCCCATGGTGCCATTGCCTATGGTGACAGTGCTCATGGTAACAGTGCCCAAGGTGACAGTGACCATGGTGAGAGTGCTCACACTGATGGTGCCCATGGTGACAGTGCTCACGGTGCCTGTCTACATTGTGCCAGTACCCATGGCGACAGTGCTCATGGTGACAGTGACCACAGTGAGAGTGCTCATAGTGATAGTGCTCACGGTAATAGTGCTCATGGTGACAATGCAAATGGTGACAATACCATGGTGACAGTACTCATGTTGAAAATACCCATGGTGGCAGTTCTCCTAGCGACAGATCTCATGGTGACAGTGCTCATAATAGCAGTGCCCAGGTGCCAGTGCTCGTGGTGACAGTGCTAATGGTGACAGTGCTCTTGGTGGCAGTTCCCATCGGGACAATACTGATGGTGACGCTGTGCATTGTTACAGTGCCCATGGTAACCGTGCTCACGGTGATAGTGCACATCGTGACAGTGCCCATGGTGGTAGTTCACCTGGTGACAGTGCTAAATAGTGACAGTGCACATGCTGACAGTGCTCACGGTGATAGTGCCCATGGTGACAGTGCACACGGTGATAATGGGCATTGTTACAGAGTTCATGGTGACAGCACACGGTGGCAGTGGCCATGGAGACAGTGCCCACAATGACAGTGCCCATGGTGACAGTGCCGACAGTGACAGTGCCCATGGTGACACTTCTCACGGTGACAGTGCCCATGGGGACAGTTAGCATGGTGAGATTTCTCACGGTGACATTGCCCGTTGTGACAGTGCTCACAGTGACAATGCCCATGGTGCCAGTGCCCATAGAGTCATTCCGCACGGTCACATTTCTCACAGTGAAAGTGCCTATGGTGATATTAACCATGGTGACACTGCACATGGTGGCAGAGCAAAATGGTGACAGTGCCCATGGTGACATTGCTCATGGTGACTTTGCTTATGGTGATAGTCCTTACAGTGACAGTGCGCATGGTGACACTGCACACAGTGACAGTGTTCATGGTGACAGTGTTCACGGTGATAGTTCCCATGGTGAGATTGTCCATGGTAACAGTGCCCATAGTCACAATTCTCATGGTGTAGTGCTCACAGTGACAGTGTCCATGGTGTCATGCCCATGGTGACAGTGCTCATGGTGACAGTGCTCATGTTGGCAGTGCCATAAATAACAGTGCTCATTGTGGCAGTGCTCATGGTGTCCGTGCTCATGGTGACAGTGCCCATGTTTACAGTGTTTATGGTGATAGATGTCACGGTGTCAGTGCCCACGGGGACAGTGCCAAGGCTGACAAAGCCCAGGGTGATACTTCCCATTGGGACAGTGCCCACGGTGACAGTGCCCATGGTGACAGCGCCCAGTGTGACAAGGCTCATGGTGACAGTGCTCACGGTGACGGTGCCCATGGTGACAGTGCCGATGGTGAGAGTGCCATTAGTGACAGTGCTCATGGTGAAACTGCCCATGGAGACATCGCCCATGGTGATAGTGCTCATGGTGACAACCCCACGGTGACAGTGTCAATGTTGATAGTCCCCGTGGTGACAGGTCTTACATTGAATGTGACCATGGTGTCTGTGCTCATGGTGACAGTGCTCAAGGTTATAGTCTCCATGTTGACAGTGCCGATGGTGACAATTCTCACGGTTACAGGGCCTATGTTGAAAATTCTCATAGTGACAGTGTTCACGGTGACAGTGCCCATGGTTCTATTACCCATGGTGACAGTTCTCATAGTGAAACTGCCCATGGTGACTCTGCACATGGTGGCAGTGCAAAATGGTGACAGTGCCCATGGTGATATTGCTCATGGTGACATTGCTTACGGTGATAGTGTGTATGGTGAAACTGCACACAGTGACATTGCTCATGGTGACAGTGTTCACGGTGTTAGTTCCTATCGTGAATGTGACCTTGGGGACAGTGCCCATTGTCACAATTCTCATGGTGTAGTGCTCACGGTGACAGTGCCCATGGTGACAATACACAGGGTGACACTATTCATGGTGACATTGCTCATGGTGAGAGTGCCCATGTTCACAACTGTCACGGTGATAGTTCCCATGGTGACAATACCCAGGGTAACAGAGCTGATGGTAAAAGTGTTCACGGTGACAGTGCCCATGATGACAGTACCTAAGGTGACAATTCCCATGGTGAGACTGCTCATAGACAGTGCCCATGGTGACAATACCCAGCGTGTCCTGTCCATGGTGACAGTGATCATGGTGACACTTCTCATGAGGACAGTGCCATAAGTTACAGTGCTCATTGTGGCTGTGCACATGGTGACCGTGCTCATGGTGACAGTGCCATGGTGACAGTGCCTATGGTGATAGATATCATGGTGGCCGTGCCCAGGGTGACATTGCCCACGGTGACAAAGCCCATGGTGATATTTCCCATTGTGACAGTGCCAACGGTGGCAGAGCCCATGGTGACAGTGCCCAAGATCACAGTGCCCATGGTGAGGGTGCTAACGGTGACTCTGCCCATGGTGACAGCCCCCAGTGTGACAATGCCCATTGTGACAGTGCTCACGGTGACCATGCCGATGGTGATAGTGCCAATAGTGAGAGTGCTCACGGTGACACTGCCCATGGAGACACTGCCCATGGTGATAGTGCTCATCATGACAACCCCTCGGAGGCAGTGCCAATGGTGAGAGTCCCCGTGGTGACATTTCTCACGGTGAAAGTGATCCTATTGATATTTCTCATGGTGACAGTGCTCTTGGTGACAGTGCTCAAGGTGATAGTCTGAATGTTGACAGTGCCCATGGTGACTCTTCTCACGGTGACAGTGCCTATGGTGATTATGCTCTTAGTGACAGTGCTCATGGTGACAGTGCCCATGGTGACAGTGACCACGGTGACTGTTCTCACCATGGTAGTGCCCATGGTGACAGTGTTCATGATGATAGTCCGCATTAAGGCTGTGCCGTGGTGACAGTGCTCATGGTGATAGTTCTCACGGTGATAGTACGCACGTTGACAGTGCCAAAGGTGACAATACCCAGGTGATAGTAATCATGGTGAAAGTGCCCATGGTGGCAGTTCTCATACTGACAGTTCTTGTGACAGTGATCATGGTGGCAGTGCTCGTGGTGACAGTGCTCTTGGTGACAGTGCTCATGGTGGCAGTGCCCATGGTGAGACTCCCGATGGTGACACTGCCCATGGTGACAGTGCACATGGTCATGGTGCATCTGGTGGCAGTGCAAAATAGTGAGAGTGCCCATGATGATATTGCTCATGGTGATAGTGCCCATGGTGAGAGTGCCCATGGTTCCAGTGCTCATGGTGACAGTGCCCATTGGGACAGTGCCCCTGGTGACAGTGCACACCGTGAGAGTGCCCATGGTGTCTGTGCCCATGGTGACAGTTCTTATCATGAGAGTGTTCACGGTAGCAGTGTTCATGGTAATAGTGCTCACGGAGACATTGCCCACAATGAGAGTGCCCATGGTGAGAATACTGACTGTGAAAGTGCCCATGATGACTTTTCTCTCTGCGACAGTGCCCATGGGGACAGTTAGCACGGTGAGATTTCTCACAGTGATAGTGCACATGGTTTCAGTGCTAATAGTGAAAAGACCCACGGCGCCAGTGCCCATCATGGCATTGCTCACGGTGATAGTTCTCACGGTGACAGTGCCCATGGTGATATTACCCATGGTGACAGTACTCAGTGATCAAGTGCTCATGGTGACAGTGCCTAAGGTGATAGTGCACACGGTGGCAGTGCAAAATGGCGACAGTGCCCATGGGGACATTGCTTAATGTGATAGTCCTTGTGGTGACATTGCGCATGGTGACATTGCCCACCACGACAGTTCTCTTGTGGACAGTGCTCATGGTGATAGTGCCAATGTTGGAAGTGCCCATCGTGAAAGTGCCCATGTTGAGAGTTCTTATGATGAGAGTGGTCAGAGTGGCAGTGCTCATGGTGAAAGTGCCCATGGTGACAGAGCCCACGGTGAGAGTGTCCATAGTTATAGTGTCCACGGTGACAGTCCTAACAGTGAAATTGTCCATGGGGACACTGCCCATGGTGAAAGTGCCCATGGTCACAACACTCACGGTGATAGTGCTCACGGTGAGAGTGGCCATGGTGACAGTGACCACGGTGACACTTCTAATGGTGATACTGCCCATGATGACAGTGCCCAAGGTGACAGTGCTCATGGTGACAGTGCCCAAAGTCACAATACCCATGGTGACAGTGCCCAGGCTGACAGTTCTCAAGGTGATAGTGCCCATGGTGACAGTGCACATGGTGATACAGAGAATGGGGACAGTGCTTATGGTGACAGTGGTCATGGTTGCAGTACCCATGGTGATAGTGCTGAAACTGACAGTGCCCTTGGGGATAGTGCCCATGGTGAGTGTGCTCGTGTTAATAGTGTCCATGGTGGCAGTTCCCATTGTGAAAGTGCTCATGATGACAGTGCCCATGTTGGTAGTTCCCATGGTGACAGTGCTCATGGTGATAGTGACCATGTTAACAGTGCACATGGTGGCTGTGCCCTTGGTGACAGTGCCCATGATGACAGTATTCATGGTGACAGTGCTCACGGTGATAGTGCCCATGGTGACAGTGCACATGGTGGTAGTCCACATGGTGGCAGTGAAAAATGGTGACAGTTCCCATGCTGACAGTTCTCATTGTGACAATGCACAAGGTCACAACCGATGCAGACACTGCTCATGGTAGCTGTAACCGTGGTGACAGTGCTCATGGTGATAGTGACCATGTTAACAGTGCCCATGGTGACACTGCCCATGGTGACAATGCCCATGATGACAGTGCCCATGGAGTCAGTGCCCACGGAGCCATTGCCTATGGTAACAGTGCTCACAGTGACAGTACCCATGGTAACAGTGACCACGGTGAGAGTGCTCATGGTGATAGTGGCTATGGTGACAGATCACACTGTGACAGTCCGCATTGTGCCAGTACCAATAGTGACAGTGCCCATGGTGACATTGACCAAGGTGAGAGTGCTCACGGTGCTAGTGCTCACAGTAATAGTGCTCATGGTGACAGTGCCGACAGTGACGGTGCTCACGGTGACAGTGCCTATGGTGATAGTGCCCATGGTGAGAGTCCGCCCATTGATAGTGCCCATGGTGGCAGTTCCCATTGTGAAAGTGCTCATGATGACATTGCCCATGTTGGTAGTTCCCATGGTGACAGTGCTCACGGTGATAGTGACCTTGGTAACTGTGCACATGGTGGCCGTGCCCTTGGTGACAGTGCCAATGATGACAGTACTCATGGTGACAGTTCCCATGTGGACAAGGCACAGGTTGGCAGTGAAAAATGGTGAAAGTGCCCATGTTGACAGTTCTCATGGTGACAGTGCACACGGTAACAACCCATGCAGACAGTACTCACGGTGACATTTCTCATGGTTGCAGTACCCATGGTGACAGTGCTCACAGTGATACTGCCCATGGTGGCAGTGCCCATGGTGACAGTGCCCATGGTGACACTGCCCATGATGACAGTGCCCATGCTGAAAGTTCCCACGGTGCCATTCCCTACGGTGACTGTGCTCATGGTAACAGTGCCCATGGTGACAGTGACCATGGTGAGAGTGCTCACACTGATAGTGCCCATGGTGACAGGGCTCATGGTGCCAGGCCGCATTGTGCCAGTACCCATGGCGACAGTGGTCATGGTGACACTGACCACAGTGAGAGTGCTCACTGTGATAGAGCTCACGGTAATAGTGCTCATGGTGACAGTGCAAATGGTGACAATACCCATGGTGACAGTACTCATGTTGAAAATACCCATGGTGGCAGTTCTCATGGTGACAGTGCTCATAATAGCAGTGCCCAAGGTGGCAGTCCTCGTGGTGACAGTGCTAATGGTGACAGTGCTCTTGGTGGCAGTTCCCATGGGGACAGTACCGATGGTGACCCTGTGCATTGTTACAGTGCCCATGGTAACCGTGCTCACGGTGGTAGTGCACATCGTGACAGTGCCCATGGTGGTAGTTCACCTGGTGACAGTGCTAAATAGTGACAGTGCACATGCTGACAGTGCTCACGGTGATAGTGCCCATGGTGACAGTGCCCACGGTGATAATGGGTATTATTACAGTGTTCATCGTGACTGAGCCCAAGGTGGCAGTGGCCATGGTAAGAGTGCCCACAATGACAGTGCCCATGGTAACAGTGCCGACAGTGACAGTGCCCATGGTGACACTTCTCACAGTGAATGTGCCCATGGGGACAGTTACCATGATGAGATTTCTCATGGTGATAGTGCCCGTTGTGACAGTGCTCACAGTGACAATGCCCATGGTGCCAGTGCCCATAGAGACATTCCGCACGGTCACATTTCTCACGGTGAAAGTGCCTATGGTGACACTGCACCTGGTGGCAGTGCAAAATGGTGACAGTGCCCATGGTGACATTGCTCATAGTGACTTTGCTTACAGTGATAGTCCTTACGGTGACAGTGTGCATGGTGACACTGCACACAGTTGCAGTGTTTATGGTGACAGTCTTCACGGTGATACTTTCCATGGTGATAGTGCCCATGGTGACACTGCACATGGTGGCAGTGATAAATGGTGACAGTGCCCCTGTTGACAGTTCTCATGGTGACAGTGCACATGGTGACAACCCGTGCAGACTGTACTCATGGTGACAGTACTCACGGTGACAGTTCTCATGTTTGCAGTATCCATGGTGACAGTGCTCACAGTGATAGTGCCCATGGTGAGAGTGCCCATGATGACAGGGCCCATGGTGCCATTGCCTATGGTGACAGTGCTCATGGTAACAGTGCCCAAGGTGACAGTGACCATGGTGAGAGTGCTCACACTGATGGTGCCCATGGTGACAGTGCTCACGGTGCCTGTCTACGTTGTGCCAGTACCCATGGCGACAGTGCTCATGGTGACAGTGACCACAGTGAGAGTGCTCATAGTGATAGTGCTCACGGTAATAGTGCTCATGGTGACAATGCAAATGGTGACAATACCATGGTGACAGTACTCATGTTGAAAATACCCATGGTGGCAGTTCTCATAGCGACAGATCTCATGGTGACAGTGCTCATAATAGCAGTGCCCAGGTGCCAGTGCTCGTGGTGACAGTGCTAATGGTAACAGTGCTCTTGGTGGCAGTTCCCATCGGGACAATACTGATGGTGACGCTGTGCATTGTTACAGTGCCCATGGTAACCGTGCTCACAGTGATAGTGCACATCGTGACAGTGCCCATGGTGGTAGTTCACCTGGTGACAGTGCTAAATAGTGACAGTGCACATGCTGACAGTGCTCACGGTGATAGTGCCCATGGTGACAGTGCACACGGTGATAATGGGCATTGTTACAGAGTTCATGGTGACAGCACACGGTGGCAGTGGCCATGGAGACAGTGCCCACAATGACAGTGCCCATGGTGACAGTGCCGACAGTGACAGTGCCCATGGTGACACTTCTCACGGTGACAGTGCCCATGGGGACAGTTAGCATGGTGAGATTTCTCATGGTGACAGTGCCCGTTGTGACAGTGCTCACAGTGACAATGCCCATGGTGCCAGTGCCCATAGAGTCATTCCGCATGGTCACATTTCTCACAGTGAAAGTGCCTATGGTGATATTAACCATGGTGACACTGCACATGGTGGCAGAGCAAAATGGTGACAGTGCCCATGGTGACATTGCTCATGGTGACTTTGCTTACGGTGATAGTCCTTACAGTGACAGTGCGCATGGTGACACTGCACACAGTGACAGTGTTCATGGTGACAGTGTTCACGGTGATAGTTCCCATGGTGAGATTGTCCATGGTAACAGTGCCCATAGTCACAATTCTCATGGTGTAGTGCTCACAGTGACAGTGTCCATGGTGTCATGCCCATGGTGACAGTGCTCATGGTGACAGTGCTCATGTTGGCAGTGCCATAAATAACAGTGCTCATTGTGGCAGTGCTCATGGTGTCCGTGCTCATGGTGACAGTGCCCATGTTTACAGTGTTTATGGTGATAGATGTCACGGTGTCAGTGCCCACGGGGACAGTGCCAAGGCTGACAAAGCCCAGGGTGATACTTCCCATTGGGACAGTGCCCACGGTGACAGTGCCCATGGTGACAGCGCCCAGTGTGACAAGGCACATGGTGACAGTGCTCACGGTGACGGTGCCCATGGTGACAGTGCCGATGGTGAGAGTGCCATTAGTGACAGTGCTCATGGTGAAACTGCCCATGGAGACATCGCCCATGGTGATAGTGCTCATGGTGACAACCCCACGGTGACAGTGCCAATGTTGATAGTCCCCGTGGTGACAGGTCTTACATTGAATGTGACCATGGTGTCTGTGCTCATGGTGACAGTGCTCAAGGTTAGAGTCTCCATGTTGACAGTGCCGATGGTGACAATTCTCACGGTGACAGGGCCTATGTTGAAAATTCTCATAGTGACAGTGTTCACGGTGACAGTGCCCATGGTGCTATTACCCATGGTGACAGTTCTCATAGTGAAACGGCCCATGGTGACACTGCACATGGTGGCAGTGCAAAATGGTGACAGTGCCCATGGTGCTATTGCTCATGGTGACATTGCTTACGGTGATAGTGTGTATGGTGAAACTGCACACAGTGACATTGCTCATGGTGACAGTGTTCACGGCGTTAGTTCCTATCGTGAATGTGACCTTGGGGACGGTGCCCATTGTCACAATTCTCATGGTGTAGTGCTCACGGTGACAGTGCCCATGGTGACAATACACAGGGTGACAGTATTCATGGTGACATTGCTCATGGTGAGAGTGCCCATGTTCACAACTGTCACGGTGATAGTTCCCATGGTGACAATACCCAGGGTAACAGAGCTGATGGTAAAAGTGTTCACGGTGACAGTGCCCATGATGACAGTACCTAAGGTGACAATTCCCATGGTGAGACTGCTCATAGACAGTGCCCATGGTGACAATACCCAGCATGTCCTGTCCATGGTGACAGTGATCATGGTGACACTTCTCATGAGGACAGTGCCATAAGTGACAGTGCTCATTGTGGCAGTGCTCATGGTGACTGTGCTCATGGTGACAGTGCCCATGGTGACAGTGCCTATGGTGATAGATATCATGGTGGCCGTGCCCAGGGTGACATTGCCCACGGTGACAAAGCCCAGGGTGATACTTCCCATTGTGACAGTGCCAACGGTGGCAGAGCCCATGGTGACAGTGCCCAAGATCACAGTGCCCATGGTGAGAGTTCTAACGGTGACTCTGCCCATGGTGACAGCACCCAGTGTGACAATGCCCATTGTGACAGTGCTCACGGTGACCATGCCGATGGTGATAGTGCCAATAGTGAGAGTGCTCACGGTGACACTGCCCATGGGGACACTGCCCATGGTGATAGTGCTCATCATGACAACCCCTCGGAGGCAGTGCCAATGGTGAGAGTCCCCGTGGTGACAGTTCTCACGGTGAAAGTGATCCTGTTGAAATTTCTCATGGTGACAGTGCTCATGGTGACAGTGCTCAAGGTGATAGTCTCCATGTTGACAGTGTCCATGGTGACTGTTCTCACGGTGACAGTGCCTATGGTGATTATGCTCTTAGTGACAGTGCTCATGGTGACAGTGCCCATGGTGGCAGTGACCACGGTGACTGTTCTCACCGTGGTAGTGCCCATGGTGACAGTGTTCATGATGACAGTCCGCATTAAGGCTGTGCCCACGGTGACACTGCTCATGGTGATTGTTCTCACGGTGATAGTACGCACGGTGACAGTGCCAAAGGTGACAATACCCAGGTGATAGTAATCATGGTGAAAGTGCCCATGGTGGCAGTTCTCATACTGACAGTTCTTGTGACACTGCTCATGGTGGCAGTGCTCGTGGTGACAGTGCTCTTGGTGACAGTGCTCATGGTGGCAGTGCCCATGGTGAGACTCCCGATGGTGACACTGCCCATGGTGACAGTGCACATAGTCATGGTGCATCTGGTGGCAGTGCAAAATAGTGAGAGTGCCCATGATGATATTGCTCATGGTGATAGTGCCCATGGTGAGAGTGCCCATGGTTCCAGTGCTCATGGTGACAGTGCCCATTGTGACAGTGCCCCTGGTGACAGTGCACACCGTGAGAGTGCCCATGGTGTCTGTGCCCATGGTGACAGTTCTTATCATGAGAGTGTTCATGGTAGCAGTGTTCATGGTAATAGTGCTCACGGAGACATTGCCCACAATGAGAGTGCCCATGGTGAGAATACTGACTGTGACAGTGCCCATGATGACTTTTCTCTCTGCGACAGTGCCCTTCGGGACAGTTAGCACGGTGAGATTTCTCACAGTGATAGTGCACATGGTTTCAGTGCTAATAGTGAAAAGACCCACGGCGCCAGTGCCCATCATGGCATTGCTCACGGTGATAGTTCTCACGGTGACAGTGCCCATGGTGATATTACCCATGGTGACAGTACTCAGTGATCAAGTGCTCATGGTGACAGTGCCTAAGGTGATAGTGCACACGGTGGCAGTGCAAAATGGCGACAGTGCCCATGGGGACATTGCTTAATGTGATAGTCCTTGTGGTGACATTGCGCATGGTGACATTGCCCACCACGACAGTTCTCTTGTTGACAGTGCTCATGGTGATAGTGCCAATGTTGGAAGTGCCCATCGTGAAAGTGCCCATGGTGAGAGTTCTTATGATGAGAGTGGTCAGAGTGGCAGTGCTCATGGTGAAAGTGCCCATGGTGACAGAGCCCACGGTGACAGTGTCCATAGTTATAGTGTCCACGGTGACAGTCCTAACAGTGAAATTGTCCATGGGGACACTGCCCATGGTGAAAGTGCCCATGGTCACAACACTCACGGTGATAGTGCTCACGGTGAGAGTGGCCATGGTGACAGTGACCACGGTGACACTTCTAATGGTGATACTGCCCATGATGACAGTGCTCATGGTGACAGTCCACATTGTGCCAGTGCCCAAGGTGACAGTGCTCATGGTGACAGTGCCCAAAGTCACAATACCCATGGTGACAGTGCCCAGGCTGACAGTTCTCAAGGTGATAGTGCCCATGGTGACAGTGCACATGGTGATATAGAGAATGGGGACAGTGCTTATGGTGACAGTGGTCATGGTTGCAGTACCCATGGTGATAGTGCTGAAACTGACAGTGCCCTTGGGGATAGTGCCCATGGTGAGTGTGCTCGTGTTAATAGTGCCCATGGTGGCAGTTCCCATTGTGAAAGTGCTCATGGTGACAGTGCCCATGTTGGTAGTTCCCATGGTGACAGTGCTCATGGTGATAGTGACCATGTTAACAGTGCACATGGTGGCTGTGCCCTTGGTGACAGTGCCCATGATGACAGTATTCATGGTGACAGTGCTCACGGTGATAGTGCCCATGGTGACAGTGCACATGGTGGTAGTCCACATGGTGGCAGTGAAAAATGGTGACAGTTCCCATGCTGACAGTTCTCATTGTGACAATGCACACGGTCACAACCGATGCAGACACTGCTCATGGTAGCTGTACCCGTGGTGACAGTGCTCATGGTGATAGTGACCATGTTAACAGTGCCCATGGTGACACTGCCCATGGTGACAATGCCCATGATGACAGTGCCCATGGAGTCAGTGCCCACGGAGCCATTGCCTATGGTAACAGTGCTCACAGTGACAGTACCCATGGTAACAGTGACCACGGTGAGAGTGCTCATGGTGATAGTGGCTATGGTGACAGATCACACTGTGACAGTCCGCATTGTGCCAGTACCAATAGTGACAGTGCCCATGGTGACATTGACCAAGGTGAGAGTGCTCACGGTGCTAGTGCTCACAGTAATAGTGCTCATGGTGACAGTGCCGACAGTGACGGTGCTCACGGTGACAGTGCCTATGGTGATAGTGCCCATGGTGAGAGTCCGCCCATTGATAGTGCCCATGGTGGCAGTTCCCATTGTGAAAGTGCTCATGATGACATTGCCCATGTTGGTAGTTCCCATGGTGACAGTGCTCACGGTGATAGTGACCTTGGTAACTGTGCACATGGTGGCCGTGCCCTTGGTGACAGTGCCAATGCTGACAGTACTCATGGTGACAGTTCCCATGTGGACAAGGCACAGGTTGGCAGTGAAAAATGGTGAAAGTGCCCATGTTGACAGTTCTCATGGTGACAGTGCACACGGTAACAACCCATGCAGACAGTACTCACGGTGACATTTCTCATGGTTGCAGTACCCATGGTGACAGTGCTCACAGTGATACTGCCCATGGTGGCAGTGCCCATGGTGACAGTGCCCATGGTGACACTGCCCATGATGACAGTGCCCATGCTGAAAGTACCCACGGTGCCATTCCCTACGGTGACTGTGCTCATGGTAACAGTGCCCATGGTGACAGTGACCATGGTGAGAGTGCTCACACTGATAGTGCCCATGGTGACAGGGCTCATGGTGCCAGGCCGCATTGTGCCAGTACCCATGGCGACAGTGGTCCTGGTGACACTGACCACAGTGAGAGTGCTCACTGTGATAGAGCTCACGGTAATAGTGCTCATGGTGACAGTGCAAATGGTGACAATACCCATGGTGACAGTACTCATGTTGAAAATACCCATGGTGGCAGTTCTCATGGTGACAGTGCTCATAATAGCAGTGCCCAAGGTGGCAGTCCTCGTGGTGACAGTGCTAATGGTGACAGTGCTCTTGGTGGCAGTTCCCATGGGGACAGTACCGATGGTGACCCTGTGCATTGTTACAGTGCCCATGGTAACCGTGCTCACGGTGGTAGTGCACATCGTGACAGTGCCCATGGTGGTAGTTCACCTGGTGACAGTGCTAAATAGTGACAGTGCACATGCTGACAGTGCTCACGGTGATAGTGCCCATGGTGACAGTGCCCACGGTGATAATGGGTATTATTACAGTGTTCATCGTGACTGAGCCCAAGGTGGCAGTGGCCATGGTAAGAGTGCCCACAATGACAGTGCCCATGGTAACAGTGCCGACAGTGACAGTGCCCATGGTGACACTTCTCACAGTGAATGTGCCCATGGGGACAGTTACCATGATGAGATTTCTCATGGTGATAGTGCCCGTTGTGACAGTGCTCACAGTGACAATGCCCATGGTGCCAGTGCCCATAGAGACATTCCGCACGGTCACATTTCTCACGGTGAAAGTGCCTATGGTGACACTGCACCTGGTGGCAGTGCAAAATGGTGACAGTGCCCATGGTGACATTGCTCATAGTGACTTTGCTTACAGTGATAGTCCTTACGGTGACAGTGTGCATGGTGACACTGCACACAGTTGCAGTGTTTATGGTGACAGTCTTCACGGTGATACTTTCCATGGTGATAGTGCCCATGGTGACACTGCACATGGTGGCAGTGATAAATGGTGACAGTGCCCCTGTTGACAGTTCTCATGGTGAGAGTGCACATGGTGACAACCCGTGCAGACTGTACTCACGGTGACAGTTCTCATGTTTGCAGTATCCATGGTGACAGTGGTCACAGTGATAGTGCCCATGGTGAGAGTGCCCATGATGACAGGGCCCATGGTGCCATTGCCTATGGTGACAGTGCTCATGGTAACAGTGCCCAAGGTGACAGTGACCATGGTGAGAGTGCTCACACTGATGGTGCCCATGGTGACAGTGCTCACGGTGCCTGTCTACGTTGTGCCAGTACCCATGGCGACAGTGCTCATGGTGACAGTGACCACAGTGAGAGTGCTCACTGTGATAAAGCTCACGGTAATAGTGCTCATGGTGACAGTGCAAATGGTGACAATACCCATGGTGACAGTACTCATGTTGAAAATACCCATGGTGGCAGTTCTCATGGTGACAGTGCTCATAATAGCAGTGCCCAAGGTGGCAGTCCTCGTGGTGACAGTGCTAATGGTGACAGTGCTCTTGGTGGCAGTTCCCATGGGGACAGTACCGATGGTGACCCTGTGCATTGTTACAGTGCCCATGGTAACCGTGCTCACGGTGGTAGTGCACATCGTGACAGTGCCCATGGTGGTAGTTCACCTGGTGACAGTGCTAAATAGTGACAGTGCACATGCTGACAGTGCTCACGGTGATAGTGCCCATGGTGACAGTGCCCACGGTGATAATGGGTATTATTACAGTGTTCATCGTGACAGAGCCCAAGGTGGCAGTGGCCATGGTAAGAGTGCCCACAATGACAGTGCCCATGGTAACAGTGCCGACAGTGACAGTGCCCATGGTGACACTTCTCACAGTGAATGTGCCCATGGGGACAGTTACCATGATGAGATTTCTCACGGTGATAGTGCCCGTTGTGACACTGCTCACAGTGACAATGCCCATGGTGACAGTGCCCATAGAGACATTCCGCACGGTCACATTTCTCACGGTGAAAGTGCCTATGGTGACACTGCACCTGGTGGCAGTGCAAAATGGTGACAGTGCCCATGGTGACATTGCTCATAGTGACTTTGCTTACAGTGATAGTCCTTACGGTGACAGTGTGCATGGTGACACTGCACACAGTTGCAGTGTTTATGGTGACAGTCTTCACGGTGATACTTTCCATGGTGATAGTGCCCATGGTGACACTGCACATGGTGGCAGTGATAAATGGTGACAGTGCCCCTGTTGACAGTTCTCATGGTGACAGTGCACATGGTGACAACCCGTGCAGACTGTACTCATGGTGACAGTACTCACGGTGACAGTTCTCATGTTTGCAGTATCCATGGTGACAGTGCTCACAGTGATAGTGCCCATGGTGAGAGTGCCCATGATGACAGGGCCCATGGTGCCATTGCCTATGGTGACAGTGCTCATGGTAACAGTGCCCAAGGTGACAGTGACCATGGTGAGAGTGCTCACACTGATGGTGCCCATGGTGACAGTGCTCACGGTGCCTGTCTACGTTGTGCCAGTACCCATGGCGACAGTGCTCATGGTGACAGTGACCACAGTGAGAGTGCTCATAGTGATAGTGCTCACGGTAATAGTGCTCATGGTGACAATGCAAATGGTGACAATACCATGGTGACAGTACTCATGTTGAAAATACCCATGGTGGCAGTTCTCATAGCGACAGATCTCATGGTGACAGTGCTCATAATAGCAGTGCCCAGGTGCCAGTGCTCGTGGTGACAGTGCTAATGGTGACAGTGCTCTTGGTGGCAGTTCCCATCGGGACAATACTGATGGTGACGCTGTGCATTGTTACAGTGCCCATGGTAACCGTGCTCACGGTGATAGTGCACATCGTGACAGCGCCCATGGTGGTAGTTCACCTGGTGACAGTGCTAAATAGTGACAGTGCACATGCTGACAGTGCTCACGGTGATAGTGCCCATGGTGACAGTGCACACGGTGATAATGGGCATTGTTACAGAGTTCATGGTGACAGCACACGGTGGCAGTGGCCATGGAGACAGTGCCCACAATTACAGTGCCCATAGTGACAGTGCCGACAGTGACAGTGCCCATGGTGACACTTCTCACGGTTACAGTGCCCATGGGGACAGTTAGCATGGTGAGATTTCTCACGGTGACATTGCCCGTTGTGACAGTGCTCACAGTGACAATGCCCATGGTGCCAGTGCCCATAGAGTCATTCCGCACGGTCACATTTCTCACAGTGAAAGTGCCTATGGTGATATTAACCATGGTGACACTGCACATGGTGGCAGAGCAAAATGGTGACAGTGCCCATGGTGACATTGCTCATGGTGACTTTGCTTATGGTGATAGTCCTTACAGTGACAGTGCGCATGGTGACACTGCACACAGTGACAGTGTTCATGGTGACAGTGTTCACGGTGATAGTTCCCATGGTGAGATTGTCCATGGTAACAGTGCCCATAGTCACAATTCTCATGGTGTAGTGCTCACAGTGACAGTGTCCATGGTGTCATGCCCATGGTGACAGTGCTCATGGTGACAGTGCTCATGTTGGCAGTGCCATAAATAACAGTGCTCATTGTGGCAGTGCTCATGGTGTCCGTGCTCATGGTGACAGTGCCCATGTTTACAGTGTTTATGGTGATAGATGTCACGGTGTCAGTGCCCACGGGGACAGTGCCAAGGCTGACAAAGCCCAGGGTGATACTTCCCATTGGGACAGTGCCCACGGTGACAGTGCCCATGGTGACAGCGCCCAGTGTGACAAGGCTCATGGTGACAGTGCTCACGGTGACGGTGCCCATGGTGACAGTGCCGATGATGAGAGTGCCATTAGTTACAGTGCTCATGGTGAAACTGCCCACGGAGACATCGCCCATGGTGATAGTGCTCATGGTGACAACCCCACGGTGATAGTGTCAATGTTGATAGTCCCCGTGGTGACAGGTCTTACATTGAATGTGACCATGGTGTCTGTGCTCATGGTGACAGTGCTCAAGGTTATAGTCTCCATGTTGACAGTGCCGATGGTGACAATTCTCACGGTGACAGGGCCTATGGTGTAAATTCACATAGTGACAGTGTTCACAGTGACAGTGCCCATGGTGCTATTACCCATGGTGACAGTTCTCATAGTGAAACTGCCCATGGTGACACTGCACATGGTGGCAGTGCAAAATGGTGACAGTGCCCATGGTGATATTGCTCATGGTGACATTGCTTACGGTGATAGTGTGTATGGTGAAACTGCACACAGTGACATTGCTCATGGTGACAGTGTTCACGGGGTTAGTTCCTATCGTGAATGTGACCTTGGGGACAGTGCCCATTGTCACAATTCTCATGGTGTAGTGCTCACGGTGACAGTGCCCATGGTGACAATACACAGGGTGACACTATTAATGGTGACATTGCTCATGGTGAGAGTGCCCATGTTCACAACTGTCACGGTGATAGTTCCCATGGTGACAATACCCAGGGTAACAGAGCTGATGGTAAAAGTGTTCACGGTGACAGTGCCCATGATGACAGTACCTAAGGTGACAATTCCCATGCTGAGACTGCTCATAGACAGTGCCCATGGTGACAATACCCAGCGTGTCCTGTCCATGGTGACAGTGATCATGGTGACATTTCTCATGAGGACAGTGCCATAAGTTACAGTGCTCATTGTGGCAGTGCACATGGTGAACGTGCTCATGGTGACAGTGCCATGGTGACAGGGCCTATGGTGATAGATATCATGGTGGCCGTGCCCAGGGTGACATTGCCCACGGTGACAAAGCCCATGGTGATACTTCCCATTGTGACAGTGCCAACGGTGGCAGAGCCCATGGTGACAGTGCCCAAGATCACAGTGCCCATGGTGAGGGTGCTAACAGTGACTCTGCCCATGGTGACAGCACCCAGTGTGACAATGCCCATTGTGACAGTGCTCACGGTGACCATGCCGATGGTGATAGTGCCAATAGTGAGAGTGCTCACGGTGACACTGCCCATGGAGACACTGCCCATGGTGATAGTGCTCATCATGACAACCCCTCGGAGGCAGTGCCAATGGTGAGAGTCCCCGTGGTGACATTTCTCACGGTGAAAGTGATCCTATTGATATTTCTCATGGTGACAGTGCTCTTGGTGACAGTGCTCAAGGTGATAGTCTGAATGTTGACAGTGCCCATGGTGACTCTTCTCACGGTGACAGTGCCTATGGTGATTATGCTCTTAGTGACAGTGCTCATGGTGACAGTGCCCATGGTGACAGTGACCACGGTGACTGTTCTCACCGTGGTAGTGCCCATGGTGACAGTGTTCATGATGATAGTCCGCATTAAGGCTGTGCCGTGGTGACAGTGCTCATGGTGATAGTTCTCACGGTGATAGTACGCACGTTGACAGTGTCAAAGGTGACAATACCCAGGTGATAGTAATCATGGTGAAAGTGCCCATGGTGGCAGTTCTCATACTGACAGTTCTTGTGACAGTGCTCATGGTGGCAGTGCTCGTGGTGACAGTGCTCTTGGTGACAGTGCTCATGGTGGCAGTGCCCATGGTGAGACTCCCGATGGTGACACTGCCCATGGTGACAGTGCACATGGTCATGGTGCATCTGGTGGCAGTGCAAAATAGTGAGAGTGCCCATGATGATATTGCTCATGGTGATAGTGCCCATGGTGAGAGTGCCCATGGTTCCAGTGCTCATGGTGACAGTGCCCATTGGGACAGTGCCCCTGGTGACAGTGCACACCGTGAGAGTGCCCATGGTGTCTGTGCCCATGGTGACAGTTCTTATCATGAGAGTGTTCACGGTAGCAGTGTTCATGGTAATAGTGCTCACGGAGACATTGCCCACAATGAGAGTGCCCATGGTGAGAATACTGACTGTGAAAGTGCCCATGATGACTTTTCTCTCTGCGACAGTGCCCTTCGGGACAGTTAGCACGGTGAGATTTCTCACAGTGATAGTGCACATGGTTTCAGTGCTAATAGTGAAAAGACCCACGGCGCCAGTGCCCATCATGGCATTGCTCACGGTGATAGTTCTCACGGTGACAGTGCCCATGGTGATATTACCCATGGTGACAGTACTCAGTGATCAAGTGCTCATGGTGACAGTGCCTAAGGTGATAGTGCACACGGTGGCAGTGCAAAATGGCGACAGTGCCCATGGGGACATTGCTTAATGTGATAGTCCTTGTGGTGACATTGCGCATGGTGACATTGCCCACCACGACAGTTCTCTTGTTGACAGTGCTCATGGTGATAGTGTCAATGTTGGAAGTGCCCATCGTGAAAGTGCCCATGGTGACAGTTCTTATGATGAGAGTGGTCAGAGTGGCAGTGCTCATGGTGAAAGTGCCCATGGTGACAGAGCCCACGGTGACAGTGTCCATAGTTATAGTGTCCACGGTGACAGTCCTAACAGTGAAATTGTCCATGGGGACACGGCCCATGGTGAAAGTGCCCATGGTCACAACACTCACGGTGATAGTGCTCACGGTGAGAGTGGCCATGGTGACAGTGACCACGGTGACACTTCTAATGGTGATACTGCCCATGATGACAGTGCTCATGGTGACAGTCGACATTGTGCCAGTGCCCAAGGTGACAGTGCTCATGGTGACAGTGCCCAAAGTCACAATACCCATGGTGACAGTGCCCAGGCTGACAGTTCTCAAGGTGATAGTGCCCATGGTGACAGTGCACATGGTGATACAGAGAATGGGGACAGTGCTTATGGTGACAGTGGTCATGGTTGCAGTACCCATGGTGATAGTGCTGAAACTGACAGTGCCCTTGGGGATAGTGCCCATGGTGAGTGTGCTCGTGTTAATAGTGCCCATGGTGGCAGTTCCCATTGTGAAAGTGCTCATGATGACAGTGCCCATGTTGGTAGTTCCCATGGTGACAGTGCTCATGGTGATAGTGACCATGTTAACAGTGCACATGGTGGCTGTGCCCTTGGTGACAGGGCCCATGATGACAGTATTCATGGTGACAGTGCTCACGGTGATAGTGACCATGGTGAGAGTGCACATGGTGGTAGTCCACATGGTGGCAGTGAAAAATGGTGACAGTTCCCATGCTGACAGTTCTCATTGTGACAATGCACACGGTCACAACCGATGCTGACAATGCTCATGGTAGCTGTACCCGTGGTGACAGTGCTCATGGTGACACTGCCCATGGTGACAATGCCCATGATGACAGTGCCCATGGAGTCAGTGCCCACGGAGCCATTGCCTATGGTAACAGTGCTCACAGTGACAGTACCCATGGTAACAGTGACCACGGTGAGAGTGCTCATGGTGATAGTGGCTATGGTGACAGATCACACTGTGACAGTCCGCATTGTGCCAGTACCAATAGTGACAGTGCCCATGGTGACATTGACCAAGGTGAGAGTGCTCACGGTGCTAGTGCTCACAGTAATAGTGCTCATGGTGACAGTGCCGACAGTGACGGTGCTCAAGGTGACAGTGCCTATGGTGATAGTGCCCATGGTGAGAGTCCGCCCATTGATAGTGCCCATGGTGGCAGTTCCCATTGTGAAAGTGCTCATGATGACATTGCCCATGTTGGTAGTTCCCATGGTGACAGTGCTCACGGTGATAGTGACCTTGGTAACTGTGCACATGGTGGCCGTGCCCTTGGTGACAGTGCCAATGATGACAGTACTCATGGTGACAGTTCCCATGGGGACAAGGCACAGGGTGGCAGTGAAAAATGGTGAAAGTGCCCATGTTGACAGTTCTCATGGTGACAGTGCACACGGTAACAACCCATGCAGACAGTACTCACGGTGACAGTTCTCATGGTTGCAGTACCCATGGTGACAGTGCTCACAGTGATACTGCCCATGGTGGCAGTGCCCATGGTGACAGTGCCCATGGTGACACTGCCCATGATGACAGTGCCCATGGTGAAAGTTCCCACGGCGCCATTGCCTATGGTGACTGTGCTCATGGTAACAGTGCCCATGGTGACAGTGACCATGGTGAGAGTGCTCACACTGATAGTGCCCATGGTGACAGGGCTCATGGTGCCAGGCCGCATTGTGCCAGTACCCATGGCGACAGTGGTCATGGTGACACTGACCACAGTGAGAGTGCTCACTGTGATAAAGCTCACGGTAATAGTGCTCATGGTGACAGTGCAAATGGTGACAATACACATGGTGACAGTACTCATGTTGAAAATACCCATGGTGGCAGTTCTCATGGTGACAGTGCTCATAATAGCAGTGCCCAAGGTGGCAGTCCTCGTGGTGACAGTGCTAATGGTGACAGTGCTCTTGGTGGCAGTTCCCATGGGGACAGTACCGATGGTGACCCTGTGCATTGTTACAGTGCCCATGGTAACCGTGCTCACGGTGGTAGTGCACATCGTGACAGTGCCCATGGTGGTAGTTCACCTGGTGACAGTGCTAAATAGTGACAGTGCACATGCTGACAGTGCTCACGGTGATAGTGCCCATGGTGACAGTGCCCACGGTGATAATGGGTATTATTACAGTGTTCATCGTGACAGAGCCCAAGGTGGCAGTGGCCATGGTAAGAGTGCCCACAATGACAGTGCCCATGGTAACAGTGCCGACAGTGACAGTGCCCATGGTGACACTTCTCACAGTGAATGTGCCCATGGGGACAGTTACCATGATGAGATTTCTCATGGTGATAGTGCCCGTTGTGACAGTGCTCACAGTGACAATGCCCATGGTGCCAGTGCCCATAGAGACATTCCGCACGGTCACATTTCTCACGGTGAATGTGCCTATGGTGACACTGCACCTGGTGGCAGTGCAAAATGGTGACAGTGCCCATGGTGACATTGCTCATAGTGACTTTGCTTACAGTGATAGTCCTTACGGTGACAGTGTGCATGGTGACACTGCACACAGTTGCAGTGTTTATGGTGACAGTGTTCACGGTGATACTTTCCATGGTGATAGTGCCCATGGTGACACTGCACATGGTGGCAGTGATAAATGGTGACAGTGCCCCTGTTGACAGTTCTCATGGTGACAGTGCACATGGTGACAACCCGTGCAGACTGTACTCATGGTGACAGTACTCACGGTGACAGTTCTCATGTTTGCAGTATCCATGGTGACAGTGCTCACAGTGATAGTGCCCATGGTGAGAGTGCCCATGATGACAGGGCCCATGGTGCCATTGCCTATGGTGACAGTGCTCATGGTAACAGTGCCCAAGGTGACAGTGACGATGGTGAGAGTGCTCACACTGATGGTGCCCATGGTGACAGTGCTCACGGTGCCTGTCTACGTTGTGCCAGTACCCATGGCGACAGTGCTCATGGTGACAGTGACCACAGTGAGAGTGCTCATAGTGATAGTGCTCACGGTAATAGTGCTCATGGTGACAATGCAAATGGTGACAATACCATGGTGACAGTACTCATGTTGAAAATACCCATGGTGGCAGTTCTCATAGCGACAGATCTCATGGTGACAGTGCTCATAATAGCAGTGCCCAGGTGCCAGTGCTCGTGGTGACAGTGCTAATGGTGACAGTGCTCTTGGTGGCAGTTCCCATCGGGACAATACTGATGGTGACGCTGTGCATTGTTACAGTGCCCATGGTAACCGTGCTCACAGTGATAGTGCACATCGTGACAGTGCCCATGGTGGTAGTTCACCTGGTGACAGTGCTAAATAGTGACAGTGCACATGCTGACAGTGCTCACGGTGATAGTGCCCATGGTGACAGTGCACACAGTGATAATGGGCATTGTTACAGAGTTCATGGTGACAGCACACGGTGGCAGTGGCCATGGAGACAGTGCCCACAATGACAGTGCCCATGGTGACAGTGCCGACAGTGACAGTGCCCATGGTGACACTTCTCACGGTGACAGTGCCCATGGGGACAGTTAGCATGGTGAGATTTCTCATGGTGACAGTGCCCGTTGTGACAGTGCTCACAGTGACAATGCCCATGGTGCCAGTGCCCATAGAGTCATTCCGCATGGTCACATTTCTCACAGTGAAAGTGCCTATGGTGATATTAACCATGGTGACACTGCACATGGTGGCAGAGCAAAATGGTGACAGTGCCCATGGTGACATTGCTCATGGTGACTTTGCTTACGGTGATAGTCCTTACAGTGACAGTGCGCATGGTGACACTGCACACAGTGACAGTGTTCATGGTGACAGTGTTCACGGTGATAGTTCCCATGGTGAGATTGTCCATGGTAACAGTGCCCATAGTCACAATTCTCATGGTGTAGTGCTCACAGTGACAGTGTCCATGGTGTCATGCCCATGGTGACAGTGCTCATGGTGACAGTGCTCATGTTGGCAGTGCCATAAATAACAGTGCTCATTGTGGCAGTGCTCATGGTGTCCGTGCTCATGGTGACAGTGCCCATGTTTACAGTGTTTATGGTGATAGATGTCACGGTGTCAGTGCCCACGGGGACAGTGCCAAGGCTGACAAAGCCCAGGGTGATGCTTCCCATTGGGACAGTGCCCACGGTGACAGTGCCCATGGTGACAGCGCCCAGTGTGACAAGGCACATGGTGACAGTGCTCACGGTGACGGTGCCCATGGTGACAGTGCCGATGGTGAGAGTGCCATTAGTGACAGTGCTCATGGTGAAACTGCCCATGGAGACATCGCCCATGGTGATAGTGCTCATGGTGACAACCCCACGGTGACAGTGCCAATGTTGATAGTCCCCGTGGTGACAGGTCTTACATTGAATGTGACCATGGTGTCTGTGCTCATGGTGACAGTGCTCAAGGTTAGAGTCTCCATGTTGACAGTGCCGATGGTGACAATTCTCACGGTGACAGGGCCTATGTTGAAAATTCTCATAGTGACAGTGTTCACGGTGACAGTGCCCATGGTGCTATTACCCATGGTGACAGTTCTCATAGTGAAACGGCCCATGGTGACACTGCACATGGTGGCAGTGCAAAATGGTGACAGTGCCCATGGTGCTATTGCTCATGGTGACATTGCTTACGGTGATAGTGTGTATGGTGAAACTGCACACAGTGACATTGCTCATGGTGACAGTGTTCACGGCGTTAGTTCCTATCGTGAATGTGACCTTGGGGACGGTGCCCATTGTCACAATTCTCATGGTGTAGTGCTCACGGTGACAGAGCCCATGGTGACAATACACAGGGTGACAGTATTCATGGTGACATTGCTCATGGTGAGAGTGCCCATGTTCACAACTGTCACGGTGATAGTTCCCATGGTGACAATACCCAGGGTAACAGTGCTGATGGTAAAAGTGTTCACGGTGACAGTGCCCATGATGACAGTACCTAAGGTGACAATTCCCATGGTGAGACTGCTCATAGACAGTGCCCATGGTGACAATACCCAGCATGTCCTGTCCATGGTGACAGTGATCATGGTGACACTTCTCATGAGGACAGTGCCATAAGTGACAGTGCTCATTGTGGCAGTGCTCATGGTGACTGTGCTCATGGTGACAGTGCCCATGGTGACAGTGCCTATGGTGATAGATATCATGGTGGCCGTGCCCAGGGTGACATTGCCCACGGTGACAAAGCCCAGGGTGATACTTCCCATTGTGACAGTGCCAACGGTGGCAGAGCCCATGGTGACAGTGCCCAAGATCACAGTGCCCATGGTGAGAGTTCTAACGGTGACTCTGCCCATGGTGACAGCACCCAGTGTGACAATGCCCATTGTGACAGTGCTCACGGTGACCATGCCGATGGTGATAGTGCCAATAGTGAGAGTGCTCACGGTGACACTGCCCATGGGGACACTGACCATGGTGATAGTGCTCATCATGACAACCCCTCGGAGGCAGTGCCAATGGTGAGAGTCCCCGTGGTGACAGTTCGCACGGTGAAAGTGATCCTGTTGAAATTTCTCATGGTGACAGTGCTCATGGTGACAGTGCTCAAGGTGATAGTCTCCATGTTGACAGTGTCCATGGTGACTGTTCTCACGGTGACAGTGCCTATGGTGATTATGCTCTTAGTGACAGTGCTCATGGTGACAGTGCCCATGGTGGCAGTGACCACGGTGACTGTTCTCACCGTGGTAGTGCCCATGGTGACAGTGTTCATGATGACAGTCCGCATTAAGGCTGTGCCCACGGTGACACTGCTCATGGTGATTGTTCTCACGGTGATAGTACGCACGGTGACAGTGCCAAAGGTGACAATACCCAGGTGATAGTAATCATGGTGAAAGTGCCCATGGTGGCAGTTCTCATACTGACAGTTCTTGTGACACTGCTCATGGTGGCAGTGCTCGTGGTGACAGTGCTCTTGGTGACAGTGCTCATGGTGGCAGTGCCCATGGTGAGACTCCCGATGGTGACACTGCCCATGGTGACAGTGCACATAGTCATGGTGCATCTGGTGGCAGTGCAAAATAGTGAGAGTGCCCATGATGATATTGCTCATGGTGATAGTGCCCATGGTGAGAGTGCCCATGGTTCCAGTGCTCATGGTGACAGTGCCCATTGTGACAGTGCCCCTGGTGACAGTGCACACCGTGAGAGTGTCCATGGTGTCTGTGCCCATGGTGACAGTTCTTATCATGAGAGTGTTCATGGTAGCAGTGTTCATGGTAATAGTGCTCACGGAGACATTGCCCACAATGAGAGTGCCCATGGTGAGAATACTGACTGTGACAGTGCCCATGATGACTTTTCTCTCTGCGACAGTGCCCTTCGGGACAGTTAGCACGGTGAGATTTCTCACAGTGATAGTGCACATGGTTTCAGTGCTAATAGTGAAAAGACCCACGGCGCCAGTGCCCATCATGGCATTGCTCACGGTGATAGTTCTCACGGTGACAGTGCCCATGGTGATATTACCCATGGTGACAGTACTCAGTGATCAAGTGCTCATGGTGACAGTGCCTAAGGTGATAGTGCACACGGTGGCAGTGCAAAATGGCGACAGTGCCCATGGGGACATTGCTTAATGTGATAGTCCTTGTGGTGACATTGCGCATGGTGACATTGCCCACCATGACAGTTCTCTTGTTGACAGTGCTCATGGTGATAGTGCCAATGTTGGAAGTGCCCATCGTGAAAGTGCCCATGGTGAGAGTTCTTATGATGAGAGTGGTCAGAGTGGCAGTGCTCATGGTGAAAGTGCCCATGGTGACAGAGCCCACGGTGACAGTGTCCATAGTTATAGTGTCCACGGTGACAGTCCTAACAGTGAAATTGTCCATGGGGACACTGCCCATGGTGAAAGTGCCCATGGTCACAACACTCACGGTGATAGTGCTCACGGTGAGAGTGGCCATGGTGACAGTGACCACGGTGACACTTCTAATGGTGATACTGCCCATGATGACAGTGCTCATGGTGACAGTCCACATTGTGCCAGTGCCCAAGGTGACAGTGCTCATGGTGACAGTGCCCAAAGTCACAATACCCATGGTGACAGTGCCCAGGCTGACAGTTCTCAAGGTGATAGTGCCCATGGTGACAGTGCACATGGTGATATAGAGAATGGGGACAGTGCTTATGGTGACAGTGGTCATGGTTGCAGTACCCATGGTGATAGTGCTGAAACTGACAGTGCCCTTGGGGATAGTGCCCATGGTGAGTGTGCTCGTGTTAATAGTGCCCATGGTGGCAGTTCCCATTGTGAAAGTGCTCATGATGACAGTGCCCATGTTGGTAGTTCCCATGGTGACAGTGCTCATGGTGATAGTGACCATGTTAACAGTGCACATGGTGGCTGTGCCCTTGGTGACAGTGCCCATGATGACTGTATTCATGGTGACAGTGCTCACGGTGATAGTGCCCTTGGTGACAGTGCACATGGTGGTAGTCCACATGGTGGCAGTGAAAAATGGTGACAGTTCCCATGCTGACAGTTCTCATTGTGACAATGCACACGGTCACAACCGATGCAGACACTGCTCATGGTAGCTGTACCCGTGGTGACAGTGCTCATGGTGATAGTGACCATGTTAACAGTGCCCATGGTGACACTGCCCATGGTGACAATGCCCATGATGACAGTGCCCATGGAGTCAGTGCCCACGGAGCCATTGCCTATGGTAACAGTGCTCACAGTGACAGTACCCATGGTAACAGTGACCACAGTGAGAGTGCTCATGGTGATAGTGGCTATGGTGACAGATCACACTGTGGCAGTCCGCATTGTGCCAGTACCAATAGTGACAGTGCCCATGGTGACATTGACCAAGGTGAGAGTGCTCACGGTGCTAGTGCTCACAGTAATAGTGCTCATGGTGACAGTGCCGACAGTGACGGTGCTCACGGTGACAGTGCCTATGGTGATAGTGCCCATGGTGAGAGTCCGCCCATTGATAGTGCCCATGGTGGCAGTTCCCATTGTGAAAGTGCTCATGATGACATTGCCCATGTTGGTAGTTCCCATGGTGACAGTGCTCACGGTGATAGTGACCTTGGTAACTGTGCACATGGTGGCCGTGCCCTTGGTGACAGTGCCAATGATGACAGTACTCATGGTGACAGTTCCCATGTGGAAAAGGCACAGGTTGGCAGTGAAAAATCTGAAAGTGCCCATGTTGACAGTTCTCATGGTGACAGTGCACATGGTAACAACCCATGCAGACAGTACTCACGGTGACATTTCTCATGGTTGCAGTACCCATGGTGACAGTGCTCACAGTGATACTGCCCATGGTGGCAGTGCCCATGGTGACAGTGCCCATGGTGACACTGCCCATGATGACAGTGCCCATGGTGAAAGTTCCCACGGTGCCATTCCCTACGGTGACTGTGCTCATGGTAACAGTGCCCATGGTGACAGTGACCATGGTGAGAGTGCTCACACTGATAGTGCCCATGGTGACAGGGCTCATGGTGCCAGGCCGCATTGTGCCAGTACCCATGGCGACAGTGGTCCTGGTGACACTGACCACAGTGAGAGTGCTCACTGTGATAGAGCTCACGGTAATAGTGCTCATGGTGACAGTGCAAATGGTGACAATACCCATGGTGACAGTACTCATGTTGAAAATACCCATGGTGGCAGTTCTCATGGTGACAGTGCTCATAATAGCAGTGCCCAAGGTGGCAGTCCTCGTGGTGACAGTGCTAATGGTGACAGTGCTCTTGGTGGCAGTTCCCATGGGGACAGTACCGATGGTGACCCTGTGCATTGTTACAGTGCCCATGGTAACCGTGCTCACGGTGGTAGTGCACATCGTGACAGTGCCCATGGTGGTAGTTCACCTGGTGACAGTGCTAAATAGTGACAGTGCACATGCTGACAGTGCTCACGGTGATAGTGCCCATGGTGACAGTGCCCACGGTGATAATGGGTATTATTACAGTGTTCATCATGATATAGCCCAAGGTGGCAGTGGCCATGGTGACAGTGCCCACAATGACAGTGCCCATGGTAACAGTGCCGACAGTGACAGTGCCCATGGTGACACTTTTCACAGTGAATGTGACCATGGGGATAGTTACCATGATGAGATTTCTCACGGTGATAGTGCCCGTTGTGACAGTGCTCACAGTGACAATGCCCATGGTGCCAGTGCCCATAGAGACATTCCGCACGGTCACATTTCTTACGGTGAAAGTGCCTATGGTGACACTGCACCTGGTGGCAGTGCAAAATGGTGACAGTGCCCATGGTGACATTGCTCATAGTGACTTTGCTTACAGTGATAGTCCTTACGGTGACAGTGTGCATGGTGACACTGCACACAGTTGCAGTGTTTATGGTGACAGTCTTCACGGTGATACTTTCCATGGTGATAGTGCCCATGGTGACACTGCACATGGTGGCAGTGATAAATGGTGACAGTGCCCCTGTTGACAGTTCTCATGGTGACAGTGCACATGGTGACCACCCGTGCAGACTGTACTCATGGTGACAGTACTCACGGTGACAGTTCTCATGTTTGCAGTATCCATGGTGACAGTGCTCACAGTGATAGTGCCCATGGTGAGAGTGCCCATGATGACAGGGCCCATGGTGCCATTGCCTATGGTGACAGTGCTCATGGTAACAGTGCCCAAGGTGACAGTGACGATGGTGAGAGTGCTCACACTGATGGTGCCCTTGGTGACAGTGCTCACGGTGCCTGTCTACGTTGTGCCAGTACCCATGGCGACAGTGCTCATGGTGACAGTGACCACAGTGAGAGTGCTCATAGTGATAGTGCTCACGGTAATAGTGCTCATGGTGACAATGCAAATGGTGACAATACCATGGTGACAGTACTCATGTTGAAAATACCCATGGTGGCAGTTCTCATAGCGACAGATCTCATGGTGACAGTGCTCATAATAGCAGTGCCCAGGTGCCAGTGCTCGTGGTGACAGTGCTAATGGTGACAGTGCTCTTGGTGGCAGTTCCCATCGGGACAATACTGATGGTGACGCTGTGCATTGTTACAGTGCCCATGGTAACCGTGCTCACAGTGATAGTGCACATCGTGACAGTGCCCATGGTGGTAGTTCACCTGGTGACAGTGCTAAATAGTGACAGTGCACATGCTGACAGTGCTCACGGTGATAGTGCCCATGGTGACAGTGCACACAGTGATAATGGGCATTGTTACAGAGTTCATGGTGACAGCACACGGTGGCAGTGGCCATGGAGACAGTGCCCACAATGACAGTGCCCATGGTGACAGTGCCGACAGTGACAGTGCCCATGGTGACACTTCTCACGGTGACAGTGCCCATGGGGACAGTTAGCATGGTGAGATTTCTCATGGTGACAGTGCCCGTTGTGACAGTGCTCACAGTGACAATGCCCATGGTGCCAGTGCCCATAGAGTCATTCCGCATGGTCACATTTCTCACAGTGAAAGTGCCTATGGTGATATTAACCATGGTGACACTGCACATGGTGGCAGACAAAATGGTGACAGTGCCCATGGTGACATTGCTCATGGTGACTTTGCTTACGGTGTTAGTCCTTACAGTGACAGTGCGCATGGTGACACTGCACACAGTGACAGTGTTCATGGTGACAGTGTTCACAGTGATAGTTCCCATGGTGAGAGTGTCCATGGTTACAGTGCCCATAGTCACAATTCTCATGGTGTAGTGCTCACAGTGACAGTGCCCATGGTGTCATGCCCATGGTGACAGTGCTCATGGTGACAGTGCTCATGTTGGCAGTGCCATAAATAACAGTGCTCATTGTGGCAGTGCTCATGGTGTCCGTGCTCATGGTGACAGTGCCCATGTTTACAGTGTTTATGGTGATAGATGTCACGGTGTCAGTGCCCACGGGGACAGTGCCAAGGCTGACAAAGCCCAGGGTGATACTTCCCATTGGGACAGTGCCCACGGTGACAGTGCCCATGGTGACAGCGCCCAGTGTGACAAGGCACATGGTGACAGTGCTCACGGTTACGGTGCCCATGGTGACAGTGCCGATGGTGAGAGTGCCATTAGTGACAGTGCTCATGGTGAAACTGCCCATGGAGACATCGCCCATGGTGATAGTGCTCATGGTGACAACCCCACGGTGACAGTGCCAATGTTGATAGTCCCCGTGGTGACAGGTCTTACATTGAATGTGACCATGGTGTCTGTGCTCATGGTGACAGTGCTCAAGGTTATAGTCTCCATGTTGACAGTGCCGATGGTGACAATTCTCACGGTGACAGGGCCTATGGTGTAAATTCACATAGTGACAGTGTTCACGGTGAGAGTGCCCATGGTGCTATTACCCATGGTGACAGTTCTCATAGTGAAACTGCCCATGGTGACACTGCACATGGTGGCAGTGCAAAATGGAGACAGTGCCCACGGTGATATTGCTCAAGGTGACATTGCTTACGGTGATAGTGTGTATGGTGAATCTGCACACAGTGACATTGCTCATGGTGACAGTGTTCACGGCGTTAGTTCCTATCGTGAATGTGACCATGGGGACAGTGCCCATTGTCACAATTCTCATGGTGTAGTGCTCACGGTGACAGTGCCCATGGTGACAATACACAGGGTGACACTATTCATGGTGACATTGCTCATGGTGAGAGTGCCCATGTTCACAACTGTCACGGTGATAGTTCCCATGGTGACAATACCCAGGGTAACAGAGCTGATGGTAAAAGTGTTCACGGTGACAGTGCCCATGATGACAGTACCTAAGGTGACAATTCCCATGGTGAGACTGCTCATAGACAGTGCCCATGGTGACAATACCCAGCGTGTCCTGTCCATGGTGACAGTGATCATGGTGACACTTCTCATGAGGACAGTGCCATAAGTGACAGTGCTCATTGTGGCAGTGCTCATGGTGACTGTGCTCATGGTGACAGTGCCCATGGTGACAGTGCCTATGGTGATAGATATCATGGTGGCCGTGCCCAGGGTGACATTGCCCACGCTGACAAAGCCCATGGTGATACTTCCCATTGTGACAGTGCCCACGGTGGCAGAGCCCATGGTGACAGTGCCCAAGATCACAGTGTCCATGGTGAGAGTGCTAACGGTGACTGTGCCCATGGTGACAGCACCCAGTGTGACAATGCCCATTGTGACAGTGCTCACGGTGACCATGCCGATGGTGTTAGAGCCAATAGTGAGAGTGCTCACGGTGACACTGCCCATGGAGACACTGCCCATGGTGATAGTGCTCATCATGACAACCCCTCGGAGGCAGTGCCAATGGTGAGAGTCCCCGTGGTGACAGTTCTCACGGTGAAAGTGATCCTATTGATATTTCTCATGGTGACAGTGCTCTTGGTGACAGTGCTCAAGGTGATAGTCTGAATGTTGACAGTGCCCATGGTGACTCTTCTCACGGTGACAGTGCCTATGGTGATTATGCTCTTAGTGACAGTGCTCATGGTGACAGTGCCCATGGTGACAGTGACCACGGTGAATGTTCTCACCATGGTAGTGCCCATGGTGACAGTGTTCATGATGACAGTCCGCATTAAGGCTGTGCCCACGGTGACACTGCTCATGGTGATAGTTCTCACGGTGATAGTACGCACGGTGACAGTGCCAAAGGTGACAATACCCAGGTGATAGTAATCATGGTGAAAGTGCCCATGGTGGCAGTTCTCATACTGACAGTTCTTGTGACAGTGCTCATGGTGGCAGTGCTCGTGGTGACAGTGCTCTTGGTGACAGTGCTCATGGTGGCAGTGCCCATGGTGAGACTCCCGATGGTGACACTGCCCATGGTGACAGTGCACATGGTCATGGTGCATCTGGTGGCAGTGCAAAATAGTGAGAGTGCCCATGATGATATTGCTCATGGTGATAGTGCCCATGGTGAGAGTGCCCATGGTTCCAGTGCTCATGGTGACAGTGCCCATTGTGACAGTGGCCCTGGTGACAGTGCACACCGTGAGAGTGCCCATGGTGTCTGTGCCCATGGTGACAGTTCTTATCATGAGAGTGTTCACGGTAGCAGTGTTCATGGTAATAGTGCTCACGGAGACATTGCCCACAATGAGAGTGCCCATGGTGAGAATACTGACTGTGAAAGTGCCCATGATGACTTTTCTCTCTGCGACAGTGCCCATGGGGACAGTTAGCACGGTGAGATTTCTCACAGTGATAGTGCACATGGTTTCAGTGCTAATAGTGAAAAGACCCACGGCGCCAGTGCCCATCATGGCATTGCTCACGGTGATAGTTCTCACGGTGACAGTGCCCATGGTGATATTACCCATGGTGACAGTACTCAGTGATCAAGTGCTCATGGTGACAGTGCCTAAGGTGATAGTGCACACGGTGGCAGTGCAAAATGGCGACAGTGCCCATGGGGACATTGCTTAATGTGATAGTCCTTGTGGTGACATTGCGCATGGTGACATTGCCCACCATGACAGTTCTCTTGTTGACAGTGCTCATGGTGATAGTGCCAATGTTGGAAGTGCCCATCGTGAAAGTGCCCATGGTGAGAGTTCTTATGATGAGAGTGGTCAGAGTGGCAGTGCTCATGGTGAAAGTGCCCATGGTGACAGAGCCCACGGTGACAGTGTCCATAGTTATAGTGTCCACGGTGACAGTCCTAACAGTGAAATTGTCCATGGGGACACTGCCCATGGTGAAAGTGCCCATGGTCACAACACTCACGGTGATAGTGCTCACGGTGAGAGTGGCCATGGTGACAGTGACCACGGTGACACTTCTAATGGTGATACTGCCCATGATGACAGTGCTCATGGTGACAGTCCACATTGTGCCAGTGCCCAAGGTGACAGTGCTCATGGTGACAGTGCCCAAAGTCACAATACCCATGGTGACAGTGCCCAGGCTGACAGTTCTCAAGGTGATAGTGCCCATGGTGACAGTGCACATGGTGATATAGAGAATGGGGACAGTGCTTATGGTGACAGTGGTCATGGTTGCAGTACCCATGGTGATAGTGCTGAAACTGACAGTGCCCTTGGGGATAGTGCCCATGGTGAGTGTGCTCGTGTTAATAGTGCCCATGGTGGCAGTTCCCATTGTGAAAGTGCTCATGATGACAGTGCCCATGTTGGTAGTTCCCATGGTGACAGTGCTCATGGTGATAGTGACCATGTTAACAGTGCACATGGTGGCTGTGCCCTTGGTGACAGTGCCCATGATGACAGTATTCATGGTGACAGTGCTCACGGTGATAGTGCCCTTGGTGACAGTGCACATGGTGGTAGTCCACATGGTGGCAGTGAAAAATGGAGACAGTTCCCATGCTGACAGTTCTCATTGTGACAATGCACACGGTCACAACCGATGCAGACACTGCTCATGGTAGCTGTACCCGTGGTGACAGTGCTCATGGTGATAGTGACCATGTTAACAGTGCCCATGGTGACACTGCCCATGGTGACAATGCCCATGATGACAGTGCCCATGGAGTCAGTGCCCACGGAGCCATTGCCTATGGTAACAGTGCTCACAGTGACAGTACCCATGGTAACAGTGACCACGGTGAGAGTGCTCATGGTGATAGTGGCTATGGTGACAGATCACACTGTGGCAGTCCGCATTGTGCCAGTACCAATAGTGACAGTGCCCATGGTGACATTGACCAAGGTGAGAGTGCTCACGGTGCTAGTGCTCACAGTAATAGTGCTCATGGTGACAGTGCCGACAGTGACGGTGCTCACGGTGACAGTGCCTATGGTGATAGTGCCCATGGTGAGAGTCCGCCCATTGATAGTGCCCATGGTGGCAGTTCCCATTGTGAAAGTGCTCATGATGACATTGCCCATGTTGGTAGTTCCCATGGTGACAGTGCTCACGGTGATAGTGACCTTGGTAACTGTGCACATGGTGGCCGTGCCCTTGGTGACAGTGCCAATGATGACAGTACTCATGGTGACAGTTCCCATGTGGACAAGGCACAGGTTGGCAGTGAAAAATCTGAAAGTGCCCATGTTGACAGTTCTCATGGTGACAGTGCACATGGTAACAACCCATGCAGACAGTACTCACGGTGACATTTCTCATGGTTGCAGTACCCATGGTGACAGTGCTCACAGTGATACTGCCCATGGTGGCAGTGCCCATGGTGACAGTGCCCATGGTGACACTGCCCATGATGACAGTGCCCATGGTGAAAGTTCCCACGGTGCCATTCCCTACGGTGACTGTGCTCATGGTAACAGTGCCCATGGTGACAGTGACCATGGTGAGAGTGCTCACACTGATAGTGCCCATGGTGACAGGGCTCATGGTGCCAGGCCGCATTGTGCCAGTACCCATGGCGACAGTGATCATGGTGACACTGACCACAGTGAGAGTGCTCACTGTGATAGAGCTCACGGTAATAGTGCTCATGGTGACAGTGCAAATGGTGACAATACCCATGGTGACAGTACTCATGTTAAAAATACCCATGGTGGCAGTTCTCATGGTGACAGTGCTCATAATAGCAGTGCCCAAGGTGGCAGTCCTCGTGGTGACAGTGCTAATGGTGACAGTGCTCTTGGTGGCAGTTCCCATGGGGACAGTACCGATGGTGACCCTGTGCATTGTTACAGTGCCCATGGTAACCGTGCTCACGGTGGTAGTGCACATCGTGACAGTGCCCATGGTGGTAGTTCACCTGGTGACAGTGCTAAATAGTGACAGTGCACATGCTGACAGTGCTCACGGTGATAGTGCCCATGGTGACAGTGCCCACGGTGATAATGGGTATTATTACAGTGTTCATCGTGACTGAGCCCAAGGTGGCAGTGGCCATGGTAAGAGTGCCCACAATGACAGTGCCCATGGTAACAGTGCCGACAGTGACAGTGCCCATGGTGACACTTCTCACAGTGAATGTGCCCATGGGGACAGTTACCATGATGAGATTTCTCATGGTGATAGTGCCCGTTGTGACAGTGCTCACAGTGACAATGCCCATGGTGCCAGTGCCCATAGAGACATTCCGCACGGTCACATTTCTCACGGTGAAAGTGCCTATGGTGACACTGCACCTGGTGGCAGTGCAAAATGGTGACAGTGCCCATGGTGACATTGCTCATAGTGACTTTGCTTACAGTGATAGTCCTTACGGTGACAGTGTGCATGGTGACACTGCACACAGTTGCAGTGTTTATGGTGACAGTCTTCACGGTGATACTTTCCATGGTGATAGTGCCCATGGTGACACTGCACATGGTGGCAGTGATAAATGGTGACAGTGCCCCTGTTGACAGTTCTCATGGTGACAGTGCACATGGTGACAACCCGTGCAGACTGTACTCATGGTGACAGTACTCACGGTGACAATTCTCATGTTTGCAGTATCCATGGTGACAGTGCTCACAGTGATAGTGCCCATGGTGAGAGTGCCCATGATGACAGGGCCCATGGTGCCATTGCCTATGGTGACAGTGCTCATGGTAACAGTGCCCAAGGTGACAGTGACCATGGTGAGAGTGCTCACACTGATGGTGCCCATGGTGACAGTGCTCACGGTGCCTGTCTACGTTGTGCCAGTACCCATGGCGACAGTGCTCATGGTGACAGTGACCACAGTGAGAGTGCTCATAGTGATAGTGCTCACGGTAATAGTGCTCATGGTGACAATGCAAATGGTGACAATACCATGGTGACAGTACTCATGTTGAAAATACCCATGGTGGCAGTTCTCATAGCGACAGATCTCATGGTGACAGTGCTCATAATAGCAGTGCCCAGGTGCCAGTGCTCGTGGTGACAGTGCTAATGGTGACAGTGCTCTTGGTGGCAGTTCCCATCGGGACAATACTGATGGTGACGCTGTGCATTGTTACAGTGCCCATGGTAACCGTGCTCACAGTGATAGTGCACATCGTGACAGTGCCCATGGTGGTAGTTCACCTGGTGACAGTGCTAAATAGTGACAGTGCACATGCTGACAGTGCTCACGGTGATAGTGCCCATGGTGACAGTGCACACGGTGATAATGGGCATTGTTACAGAGTTCATGGTGACAGCACACGGTGGCAGTGGCCATGGAGACAGTGCCCACAATGACAGTGCCCATAGTGACAGTGCCGACAGTGACAGTGCCCATGGTGACACTTCTCACGGTGACAGTGCCCATGGGGACAGTTAGCATGGTGAGATTTCTCACGGTGACAGTGCCCGTTGTGACAGTGCTCACAGTGACAATGCCCATGGTGCCAGTGCCCATAGAGTCATTCCGCACGGTCACATTTCTCACAGTGAAAGTGCCTATGGTGATATTAACCATGGTGACACTGCACATGGTGGCAGAGCAAAATGGTGACAGTGCCCATGGTGACATTGCTCATGGTGACTTTGCTTACGGTGTTAGTCCTTACAGTGACAGTGCGCATGGTGACACTGCACACAGTGACAGTGTTCATGGTGACAGTGTTCACAGTGATAGTTCCCATGGTGAGAGTGTCCATGGTTACAGTGCCCATAGTCACAATTCTCATGGTGTAGTGCTCACAGTGACAGTGCCCATGGTGTCATGCCCATGGTGACAGTGCTCATGGTGACAGTGCTCATTTTGGCAGTGCCATAAATAACAGTGCTCATTGTGGCAGTGCTCATGGTGTCCGTGCTCATGGTGACAGTGCCCATGTTTACAGTGTTTATGGTGATAGATGTCACGGTGTCAGTGCCCACGGGGACAGTGCCAAGGCTGACAAAGCCCAGGGTGATACTTCCCATTGGGACAGTGCCCACGGTGACAGTGCCCATGGTGACAGCGCCCAGTGTGACAAGGCACATGGTGACAGTGCTCACGGTTACGGTGCCCATGGTGACAGTGCCGATGGTGAGAGTGCCATTAGTGACAGTGCTCATGGTGAAACTGCCCATGGAGACATCGCCCATGGTGATAGTGCTCGTGGTGACAACCCCACGGTGACAGTGCCAATGTTGATAGTCCCCATGGTGACAGGTCTTACATTGAATGTGACCATGGTGTCTGTGCTCATGGTGACAGTGCTCAAGGTTATAGTCTCCATGTTGACAGTGCCGATGGTGACAATTCTCACGGTGACAGGGCCTATGGTGTAAATTCACATAGTGACAGTGTTCACGGTGAGAGTGCCCATGGTGCTATTACCCATGGTGACAGTTCTCATAGTGAAACTGCCCATGGTGACACTGCACATGGTGGCAGTGCAAAATGGAGACAGTGCCCACGGTGATATTGCTCAAGGTGACATTGCTTACGGTGATAGTGTGTATGGTGAAACTGCACACAGTGACATTGCTCATGGTGACAGTGTTCACGGCGTTAGTTCCTATCGTGAATGTGACCATGGGGACAGTGCCCATTGTCACAATTCTCATGGTGTAGTGCTCACGGTGACAGTGCCCATGGTGACAATACACAGGGTGACACTATTCATGGTGACATTGCTCATGGTGAGAGTGCCCATGTTCACAACTGTCACGGTGATAGTTCCCATGGTGACAATACCCAGGGTAACAGAGCTGATGGTAAAAGTGTTCACGGTGACAGTGCCCATGATGACAGTACCTAAGGTGACAATTCCCATGGTGAGACTGCTCATAGACAGTGCCCATGGTGACAATACCCAGCGTGTCCTGTCCATGGTGACAGTGATCATGGTGACACTTCTCATGAGGACAGTGCCATAAGTGACAGTGCTCATTGTGGCAGTGCTCATGGTGACTGTGCTCATGGTGACAGTGCCCATGGTGACAGTGCCTATGGTGATAGATATCATGGTGGCCGTGCCCAGGGTGACATTGCCCACGCTGACAAAGCCCATGGTGATACTTCCCATTGTGACAGTGCCCACGGTGGCAGAGCCCATGGTGACAGTGCCCAAGATCACAGTGTCCATGGTGAGAGTGCTAACGGTGACTGTGCCCATGGTGACAGCACCCAGTGTGACAATGCCCATTGTGACAGTGCTCACGGTGACCATGCCGATGGTGTTAGAGCCAATAGTGAGAGTGCTCACGGTGACACTGCCCATGGAGACACTGCCCATGGTGATAGTGCTCATCATGACAACCCCTCGGAGGCAGTGCCAATGGTGAGAGTCCCCGTGGTGACAGTTCTCACGGTGAAAGTGATCCTATTGATATTTCTCATGGTGACAGTGCTCTTGGTGACAGTGCTCAAGGTGATAGTCTGAATGTTGACAGTGCCCATGGTGACTCTTCTCACGGTGACAGTGCCTATGGTGATTATGCTCTTAGTGACAGTGCTCATGGTGACAGTGCCCATGGTGACAGTGACCACGGTGAATGTTCTCACCATGGTAGTGCCCATGGTGACAGTGTTCATGATGACAGTCCGCATTAAGGCTGTGCCCACGGTGACACTGCTCATGGTGATAGTTCTCACGGTGATAGTACGCACGGTGACAGTGCCAAAGGTGACAATACCCAGGTGATAGTAATCATGGTGAAAGTGCCCATGGTGGCAGTTCTCATACTGACAGTTCTTGTGACAGTGCTCATGGTGGCAGTGCTCGTGGTGACAGTGCTCTTGGTGACAGTGCTCATGGTGGCAGTGCCCATGGTGAGACTCCCGATGGTGTCACTGCCCATGGTGACAGTGCACATGGTCATGGTGCATCTGCTGGCAGTGCAAAATAGTGAGAGTGCCCATGATGATATTGCTCATGGTGATAGTGCCCATGGTGAGAGTGCCCATGGTTCCAGTGCTCATGGTGACAGTGCCCCTGGTGACAGTGCACACCGTGAGAGTGCCCATGGTGTCTGTGCCCATGGTGACAGTTCTTATCATGAGAGTGTTCACGGTAGCAGTGTTCATGGTAATAGTGCTCACGGAGACATTGCCCACAATGAGAGTGCCCATGGTGAGAATACTGACTGTGACAGTGCCCATGATGACTTTTCTCTCTGCGACAGTGCCCTTCGGGACAGTTAGCACGGTGAGATTTCTCACAGTGATAGTGCACATGGTTTCAGTGCTAATAGTGAAAAGACCCACGGCGCCAGTGCCCATCATGGCATTGCTCACGGTGATAGTTCTCACGGTGACAGTGCCCATGGTGATATTACCCATGGTGACAGTACTCAGTGATCAAGTGCTCATGGTGACAGTGCCTAAGGTGATAGTGCACACGGTGGCAGTGCAAAATGGCGACAGTGCCCATGGGGACATTGCTTAATGTGATAGTCCTTGTGGTGACATTGCGCATGGTGACATTGCCCACCACGACAGTTCTCTTGTTGACAGTGCTCATGGTGATAGTGCCAATGTTGGAAGTGCCCATCGTGAAAGTGCCCATGGTGACAGTTCTTATGATGAGAGTGGTCAGAGTGGCAGTGCTCATGGTGAAAGTGCCCATGGTGACAGAGCCCACGGTGACAGTGTCCATAGTTATAGTGTCCACGGTGACAGTCCTAACAGTGAAATTGTCCATGGGGACACTGCCCATGGTGAAAGTGCCCATGGTCACAACACTCACGGTGATAGTGCTCACGGTGAGAGTGGCCATGGTGACAGTGACCACGGTGACACTTCTAATGGTGATACTGCCCATGATGACAGTGCTCATGGTGACAGTCCACATTGTGCCAGTGCCCAAGGTGACAGTGCTCATGGTGACAGTGCCCAAAGTCACAATACCCATGGTGACAGTGCCCAGGCTGACAGTTCTCAAGGTGATAGTGCCCATGGTGACAGTGCACATGGTGATACAGAGAATGGGGACAGTGCTTACGGTGACAGTTGTCATGGTTGCAGTAACCATGGTGATAGTGCTGAAACTGACAGTGCCCTTGGGGATACTGCCCATGGTGATTGTGATCGTGTTAATAGTGCCCATGGTGGCAGTTCCCATTGTGAAAGTGCTCATGATGATAGTGCCCATGTTGGTAGTTCCCATGGTGATAGTGACCATGTTAACAGTGCACATGGTGGCTGTGCCCTTGGTGACAGTGCCCATGATAACAGTACTCATGGTGACAGTGCTCACGGAGATAGTGAACATGGTGACAGTGCACATGTTGGTAGTGCACATGGTGGCAGTGAAAAATGGTGACAGTTCCCATGCTGACAGTTCTCATTGTGACAATGCACACGGTCACAACCGATGCAGACACTGCTCATGGTAGCTGTACCCGTGGTGACAGTGCTCATGGTGATAGTGACCATGTTAACAGTGCCCATGGTGACACTGCCCATGGTGACAATGCCCATGATGACAGTGCCCATGGAGTCAGTGCCCACAGAGCCATTGCCTATGGTAACAGTGCTCACAGTGACAGTACCCATGGTAACAGTGACCACGGTGAGAGTGCTCATGGTGATAGTGGCTATGGTGACAGATCACACTGTGGCAGTCCGCATTGTGCCAGTACCAATAGTGACAGTGCCCATGGTGACATTGACCAAGGTGAGAGTGCTCACGGTGCTAGTGCTCACAGTAATAGTGCTCATGGTGACAGTGCCGACAGTGACGGTGCTCACGGTGACAGTGCCTATGGTGATAGTGCCCATGGTGAGAGTCCGCCCATTGATAGTGCCCATGGTGGCAGTTCCCATTGTGAAAGTGCTCATGATGACATTGCCCATGTTGGTAGTTCCCATGGTGACAGTGCTCACGGTGATAGTGACCTTGGTAACTGTGCACATGGTGGCCGTGCCCTTGGTGACAGTGCCAATGATGACAGTACTCATGGTGACAGTTCCCATGTGGAAAAGGCACAGGTTGGCAGTGAAAAATCTGAAAGTGCCCATGTTGACAGTTCTCATGGTGACAGTGCACATGGTAACAACCCATGCAGACAGTACTCACGGTGACATTTCTCATGGTTGCAGTACCCATGGTGACAGTGCTCACAGTGATACTGCCCATGGTGGCAGTGCCCATGGTGACAGTGCCCATGGTGACACTGCCCATGATGACAGTGCCCATGCTGAAAGTTCCCACGGTGCCATTCCCTACGGTGACTGTGCTCATGGTAACAGTGCCCATGGTGACAGTGACCTTGGTGAGAGTGCTCACACTGATAGTGCCCATGGTGACAGGGCTCATGGTGCCAGGCCGCATTGTGCCAGTACCCATGGCGACAGTGGTCATGGTGACACTGACCACAGTGAGAGTGCTCACTGTGATAGAGCTCACGGTAATAGTGCTCATGGTGACAGTGCAAATGGTGACAATACCCATGGTGACAGTACTCATGTTGAAAATACCCATGGTGGCAGTTCTCATGGTGACAGTGCTCATAATAGCAGTGCCCAAGGTGGCAGTCCTCGTGGTGACAGTGCTAATGGTGACAGTGCTCTTGGTGGCAGTTCCCATGGGGACAGTACCGATGGTGACCCTGTGCATTGTTACAGTGCCCATGGTAACCGTGCTCACGGTGGTAGTGCACATCGTGACAGTGCCCATGGTGGTAGTTCACCTGGTGACAGTGCTAAATAGTGACAGTGCACATGCTGACAGTGCTCACGGTGATAGTGCCCATGGTGACAGTGCCCACGGTGATAATGGGTATTATTACAGTGTTCATCGTGACAGAGCCCAAGGTAGCAGTGGCCATGGTGACAGTGCCCACAATGACAGTGCCCATGGTAACAGTGCCGACAGTGACAGTGCCCATGGTGACACTTCTCACAGTGAATGTGCCCATGGGGACAGTTACCATGAGATTTCTCACGGTGATAGTGCCCGTTGTGACAGTGCTCACAGTGACAATGCCCATGGTGCCAGTGCCCATAGAGACATTCCACACGGTCACATTTCTCACGGTGAAAGTGCCTATGGTGACACTGCACCTGGTGGCAGTGCAAAATGGTGACAGTGCCCATGGTGACATTGCTCATAGTGACTTTGCTTACAGTGATAGTCCTTACGGTGACAGTGTGCATGGTGACACTGCACACAGTTGCAGTGTTTATGGTGACAGGCTTCACGGTGATACTTTCCATGGTGATAGTGCCCACGGTGACACTGCACATGGTGGCAGTGATAAATGGTGACAGTGCCCCTGTTGACAGTACTGATGGTGACAGTGCACATGGTGACAACCCGTGCAGACTGTACTCATGGTGACAGTACTCACGGTGACAGTTCTCATGTTTGCAGTATCCATGGTGACAGTGCTCACAGTGATAGTGCCCATGGTGAGAGTGCCCATGATGACAGGGCCCATGGTGCCATTGCCTATGGTGACAGTGCTCATGGTAACAGTGCCCAAGGTGACAGTGACCATGGTGAGAGTGCTCACACTGATGGTGCCCATGGTGACAGTGCTCACGGTGCCTGTCTACATTGTGCCAGTACCCATGGCGACAGTGCTCATGGTGACAGTGACCACAGTGAGAGTGCTCATAGTGATAGTGCTCATGGTGACAATGCAAATGGTGACAATACCATGGTGACAGTACTCATGTTGAAAATACCCATGGTGGCAGTTCTCATAGCGACAGATCTCATGGTGACAGTGCTCATAATAGCAGTGCCCAGGTGCCAGTGCTCGTGGTGACAGTGCTAATGGTGACAGTGCTCTTGGTGGCAGTTCCCATCGGGACAATACTGATGGTGACGCTGTGCATTGTTACAGTGCCCATGGTAACCGTGCTCACGGTGATAGTGCACATCGTGACAGTGCCCATGGTGGTAGTTCACCTGGTGACAGTGCTAAATAGTGACAGTGCACATGCTGACAGTGCTCACGGTGATAGTGCCCATGGTGACAGTGCACACGGTGATAATGGGCATTGTTACAGAGTTCATGGTGACAGCACACGGTGGCAGTGGCCATGGAGACAGTGCCCACAATGACAGTGCCCATAGTGACAGTGCCGACAGTGACAGTGCCCATGGTGACACTTCTCACGGTGACAGTGCCCATGGGGACAGTTAGCATGGTGAGATTTCTCACGGTGACATTGCCCGTTGTGACAGTGCTCACAGTGACAATGCCCATGGTGCCAGTGCCCATAGAGTCATTCCGCACGGTCACATTTCTCACAGTGAAAGTGCCTATGGTGATATTAACCATGGTGACACTGCACATGGTGGCAGAGCAAAATGGTGACAGTGCCCATGGTGACATTGCTCATGGTGACTTTGCTTATGGTGATAGTCCTTACAGTGACAGTGCGCATGGTGACACTGCACACAGTGACAGTGTTCATGGTGACAGTGTTCACGGTGATAGTTCCCATGGTGAGATTGTCCATGGTAACAGTGCCCATAGTCACAATTCTCATGGTGTAGTGCTCACAGTGACAGTGTCCATGGTGTCATGCCCATGGTGACAGTGCTCATGGTGACAGTGCTCATGTTGGCAGTGCCATAAATAACAGTGCTCATTGTGGCAGTGCTCATGGTGTCCGTGCTCATGGTGACAGTGCCCATGTTTACAGTGTTTATGGTGATAGATGTCACGGTGTCAGTGCCCACGGGGACAGTGCCAAGGCTGACAAAGCCCAGGGTGATACTTCCCATTGGGACAGTGCCCACGGTGACAGTGCCCATTGTGACAGCGCCCAGTGTGACAAGGCTCATGGTGACAGTGCTCACGGTGACGGTGCCCATGGTGACAGTGCCGATGGTGAGAGTGCCATTAGTTACAGTGCTCATGGTGAAACTGCCCACGGAGACATCGCCCATGGTGATAGTGCTCATGGTGACAACCCCACGGTGACAGTGTCAATGTTGATAGTCCCCGTGGTGACAGGTCTTACATTGAATGTGACCATGGTGTCTGTGCTCATGGTGAGAGTGCTCAAGGTTATAGTCTCCATGTTGACAGTGCCGATGGTGACAATTCTCACGGTGACAGGGCCTATGGTGTAAATTCACATAGTGACAGTGTTCACAGTGACAGTGCCCATGGTGCTATTACCCATGGTGACAGTTCTCATAGTGAAACTGCCCATGGTGACACTGCACATGGTGGCAGTGCAAAATGGTGACAGTGCCCATGGTGATATTGCTCATGGTGACATTGCTTACGGTGATAGTGTGTATGGTGAAACTGCACACAGTGACATTGCTCATGGTGACAGTGTTCACGGTGTTAGTTCCTATCGTGAATGTGACCTTGGGGACAGTGCCCATTGTCACAATTCTCATGGTGTAGTGCTCACGGTGACAGTGCCCATGGTGACAATACACAGGGTGACACTATTAATGGTGACATTGCTCATGGTGAGAGTGCCCATGTTCACAACTGTCACGGTGATAGTTCCCATGGTGACAATACCCAGGGTAACAGAGCTGATGGTAAAAGTGTTCACGGTGACAGTGCCCATGATGACAGTACCTAAGGTGACAATTCCCATGGTGAGACTGCTCATAGACAGTGCCCATGGTGACAATACCCAGCGTGTCCTGTCCATGGTGACAGTGATCATGGTGACACTTCTCATGAGGACAGTGCCATAAGTTACAGTGCTCATTGTGGCAGTGCACATGGTGACCGTGCTCATGGTGACAGTGCCATGGTGACAGTGCCTATGGTGATAGATATCATGGTGGCCGTGCCCAGGGTGACATTGCCCACGGTGACAAAGCCCATGGTGATACTTCCCATTGTGACAGTGCCAACGGTGGCAGAGCCCATGGTGACAGTGCCCAAGATCACAGTGCCCATGGTGAGGGTGCTAACGGTGACTGTGCCCATGGTGACAGCACCCAGTGTGACAATGCCCATTGTGACAGTGCTCACGGTGACCATGCCGATGGTGATAGTGCCAATAGTGAGAGTGCTCACGGTGACACTGCCCATGGAGACACTGCCCATGGTGATAGTGCTCATCATGACAACCCCTCGGAGGCAGTGCCAATGGTGAGAGTCCCCGTGGTGACATTTCTCACGGTGAAAGTGATCCTATTGATATTTCTCATGGTGACAGTGCTCTTGGTGACAGTGCTCAAGGTGATAGTCTGAATGTTGACAGTGCCCATGGTGACTCTTCTCACGGTGACAGTGCCTATGGTGATTATGCTCTTAGTGACAGTGCTCATGGTGACAGTGCCCATGGTGGCAGTGACCACGGTGACTGTTCTCACCGTGGTAGTGCCCATGGTGACAGTGTTCATGATGATAGTCCGCATTAAGGCTGTGCCGTGGTGACAGTGCTCATGGTGATAGTTCTCACGGTGATAGTACGCACGTTGACAGTGCCAAAGGTGACAATACCCAGGTGATAGTATTCATGTTGAAAGTGCCCATGGTGGCAGTTCTCATACTGACAGTTCTTGTGACAGTGCTCATGGTGGCAGTGCTCGTGGTGACAGTGCTCTTGGTGACAGTGCTCATGGTGGCAGTGCCCATGGTGAGACTCCCGATGGTGACACTGCCCATGGTGACAGTGCACATGGTCATGGTGCATCTGGTGGCAGTGCAAAATAGTGAGAGTGCCCATGATGATATTGCTCATGGTGATAGTGCCCATGGTGAGAGTGCCCATGGTTCCAGTGCTCATGGTGACAGTGCCCATTGTGACAGTGGCCCTGGTGACAGTGCACACCGTGAGAGTGCCCATGGTGTCTGTGCCCATGGTGACAGTACTTATCATGAGAGTGTTCACGGTAGCAGTGTTCATGGTAATAGTGCTCACGGAGACATTGCCCACAATGAGAGTGCCCATGGTGAGAATACTGACTGTGAGAGTGCCCATGATGACTTTTCTCTCTGCGACAGTGCCCATGGGGACAGTTAGCACGGTGAGATTTCTCACAGTGATAGTGCACATGGTTTCAGTGCTAATAGTGAAAAGACCCACGGCGCCAGTGCCCATCATGGCATTGCTCACGGTGATAGTTCTCACGGTGACAGTGCCCATGGTGATATTACCCATGGTGACAGTACTCAGTGATCAAGTGCTCATGGTGACAGTGCCTAAGGTGATAGTGCACACGGTGGCAGTGCAAAATGGCGACAGTGCCCATGGGGACATTGCTTAATGTGATAGTCCTTGTGGTGACATTGCGCATGGTGACATTGCCCACCACGACAGTTCTCTTGTTGACAGTGCTCATGGTGATAGTGCCAATGTTGGAAGTGCCCATCGTGAAAGTGCCCATGGTGACAGTTCTTATGATGAGAGTGGTCAGAGTGGCAGTGCTCATGGTGAAAGTGCCCATGGTGACAGAGCCCACGGTGACAGTGTCCATAGTTATAGTGTCCACGGTGACAGTCCTAACAGTGAAATTGTCCATGGGGACACTGCCCATGGTGAAAGTGCCCATGGTCACAACACTCACGGTGATAGTGCTCACGGTGAGAGTGGCCATGGTGACAGTGACCACGGTGACACTTCTAATGGTGATACTGCCCATGATGACAGTGCTCATGGTGACAGTCCACATTGTGCCAGTGCCCAAGGTGACAGTGCTCATGGTGACAGTGCCCAAAGTCACAATACCCATGGTGACAGTGCCCAGGCTGACAGTTCTCAAGGTGATAGTGCCCATGGTGACAGTGCACATGGTGATACAGAGAATGGGGACAGTGCTTATGGTGACAGTGGTCATGGTTGCAGTACCCATGGTGATAGTGCTGAAACTGACAGTGCCCTTGGGGATAGTGCCCATGGTGAGTGTGCTCGTGTTAATAGTGCCCATGGTGGCAGTTCCCATTGTGAAAGTGCTCATGATGACAGTGCCCATGTTGGTAGTTCCCATGGTGACAGTGCTCATGGTGGCTGTGACCTTGGTGACAGTGCCCATGATGACAGTATTCATGGTGACAGTGCTCACGGTGATAGTGACCATGGTGAGAGTGCACATGGTGGTAGTCCACATGGTGGCAGTGAAAAATGGTGTCAGTTCCCATGCTGACAGTTCTCATTGTGACAATGCACACGGTCACAACCGATGCTGACAATGCTCATGGTAGCTGTACCCGTGGTGACAGTGCTCATGGTGATAGTGCCCATGTTAACAGTGCCCATGGTGACACTGCCCATGGTGACAATGCCCATGATGACAGTGCCCATGGAGTCAGTGCCCACGGAGCCATTGCCTATGGTAACAGTGCTCACAGTGACAGGACCCATGGTAACTGTGACCACGGTGAGAGTGCTCATGGTGATAGTGGCTATGGTGACAGATCACACTGTGACAGTCCGCATTGTGCCAGTACCAATAGTGACAGTGCCCATGGTGACATTGACCATGGTGAGAGTGCTCACGGTGCTAGTGCTCACAGTAATAGTGCTCATGGTGACAGGGCCGACAGTGACGGTGCTCACGGTGACAGTGCCTATGGTGATAGTGCCCATGGTGAGAGTCCGCCCATTGATAGTGCCCATGGTGGCAGTTCCCATTGTGAAAGTGCTCATGATGACATTGCCCATGTTGGTAGTTCCCATGGTGACAGTGCTCACGGTGATAGTGACCTTGGTAACTGTGCACATGGTGGCCGTGCCCTTGGTGACAGTGCCAATGATGACAGTACTCATGGTGACAGTTCCCATGGGGACAAGGCACAGGGTGGCAGTGAAATATGGTGAAAGTGCCCATGTTGACAGTTCTCATGGTGACAGTGCACACGGTGACAACCCATGCAGACAGTACTCACGGTGACAGTTCTCATGGTTGCAGTACCCATGGTGACAGTGCTCACAGTGATACTGCCCATGGTGGCAGTGCCCATGGTGACAGTGCCCATGGTGACACTGCCCATGATGACAGTGCCCATGGTGAAAGTTCCCACGGCGCCATTGCCTATGGTGACTGTGCTCATGGTAACAGTGCCCATGGTGACAGTGACCATGGTGAGAGTGCTCACACTGATAGTGCCCATGGTGACAGGGCTCATGGTGCCAGGCCGCATTGTGCCAGTACCCATGGCGACAGTGGTCATGGTGACACTGACCACAGTGAGAGTGCTCACTGTGATAAAGCTCACGGTAATAGTGCTCATGGTGACAGTGCAAATGGTGACAATACACATGGTGACAGTACTCATGTTGAAAATACCCATGGTGGCAGTTCTCATGGTGACAGTGCTCATAATAGCAGTGCCCAAGGTGGCAGTCCTCGTGGTGACAGTGCTAATGGTGACAGTGCTCTTGGTGGCAGTTCCCATGGGGACAGTACCGATGGTGACCCTGTGCATTGTTACAGTGCCCATGGTAACCGTGCTCACGGTGGTAGTGCACATCGTGATAGTGCCCATGGTGGTAGTTCACCTGGTGACAGTGCTAAATAGTGACAGTGCACATGCTGACAGTGCTCACGGTGATAGTGCCCATGGTGACAGTGCCCACGGTGATAATGGGTATTATTACAGTGTTCATCGTGACTGAGCCCAAGGTGGCAGTGGCCATGGTAAGAGTGCCCACAATGACAGTGCCCATGGTAACAGTGCCGACAGTGACAGTGCCCATGGTGACACTTCTCACAGTGAATGTGCCCATGGGGACAGTTACCATGATGAGATTTCTCATGGTGATAGTGCCCGTTGTGACAGTGCTCACAGTGACAATGCCCATGGTGCCAGTGCCCATAGAGACATTCCGCACGGTCACATTTCTCACGGTGAAAGTGCCTATGGTGACACTGCACCTGGTGGCAGTGCAAAATGGTGACAGTGCCCATGGTGACATTGCTCATAGTGACTTTGCTTACAGTGATAGTCCTTACGGTGACAGTGTGCATGGTGACACTGCACACAGTTGCAGTGTTTATGGTGACAGTCTTCACGGTGATACTTTCCATGGTGATAGTGCCCATGGTGACACTGCACATGGTGGCAGTGATAAATGGTGACAGTGCCCCTGTTGACAGTTCTCATGGTGACAGTGCACATGGTGACAACCCGTGCAGACTGTACTCATGGTGACAGTACTCACGGTGACAGTTCTCATGTTTGCAGTATCCATGGTGACAGTGCTCACAGTGATAGTGCCCATGGTGAGAGTGCCCATGATGACAGGGCCCATGGTGCCATTGCCTATGGTGACAGTGCTCATGGTAACAGTGCCCAAGGTGACAGTGACCATGGTGAGAGTGCTCACACTGATGGTGCCCATGGTGACAGTGCTCACGGTGCCTGTCTACGTTGTGCCAGTACCCATGGCGACAGTGCTCATGGTGACAGTGACCACAGTGAGAGTGCTCATAGTGATAGTGCTCACGGTAATAGTGCTCATGGTGACAATGCAAATGGTGACAATACCATGGTGACAGTACTCATGTTGAAAATACCCATGGTGGCAGTTCTCATAGCGACAGATCTCATGGTGACAGTGCTCATAATAGCAGTGCCCAGGTGCCAGTGCTCGTGGTGACAGTGCTAATGGTGACAGTGCTCTTGGTGGCAGTTCCCATCGGGACAATACTGATGGTGACGCTGTGCATTGTTACAGTGCCCATGGTAACCGTGCTCACAGTGATAGTGCACATCGTGACAGTGCCCATGGTGGTAGTTCACCTGGTGACAGTGCTAAATAGTGACAGTGCACATGCTGACAGTGCTCACGGTGATAGTGCCCATGGTGACAGTGCACACGGTGATAATGGGCATTGTTACAGAGTTCATGGTGACAGCACACGGTGGCAGTGGCCATGGAGACAGTGCCCACAATGACAGTGCCCATGGTGACAGTGCCGACAGTGACAGTGCCCATGGTGACACTTCTCACGGTGACAGTGCCCATGGGGACAGTTAGCATGGTGAGATTTCTCATGGTGACAGTGCCCGTTGTGACAGTGCTCACAGTGACAATGCCCATGGTGCCAGTGCCCATAGAGTCATTCCGCATGGTCACATTTCTCACAGTGAAAGTGCCTATGGTGATATTAACCATGGTGACACTGCACATGGTGGCAGAGCAAAATGGTGACAGTGCCCATGGTGACATTGCTCATGGTGACTTTGCTTACGGTGATAGTCCTTACAGTGACAGTGCGCATGGTGACACTGCACACAGTGACAGTGTTCATGGTGACAGTGTTCACGGTGATAGTTCCCATGGTGAGATTGTCCATGGTAACAGTGCCCATAGTCACAATTCTCATGGTGTAGTGCTCACAGTGACAGTGTCCATGGTGTCATGCCCATGGTGACAGTGCTCATGGTGACAGTGCTCATGTTGGCAGTGCCATAAATAACAGTGCTCATTGTGGCAGTGCTCATGGTGTCCGTGCTCATGGTGACAGTGCCCATGTTTACAGTGTTTATGGTGATAGATGTCACGGTGTCAGTGCCCACGGGGACAGTGCCAAGGCTGACAAAGCCCAGGGTGATACTTCCCATTGGGACAGTGCCCACGGTGACAGTGCCCATGGTGACAGCGCCCAGTGTGACAAGGCACATGGTGACAGTGCTCACGGTTACGGTGCCCATGGTGACAGTGCCGATGGTGAGAGTGCCATTAGTGACAGTGCTCATGGTGAAACTGCCCATGGAGACATCGCCCATGGTGATAGTGCTCATGGTGACAACCCCACGGTGACAGTGCCAATGTTGATAGTCCCCGTGGTGACAGGTCTTACATTGAATGTGACCATGGTGTCTGTGCTCATGGTGACAGTGCTCAAGGTTAGAGTCTCCATGTTGACAGTGCCGATGGTGACAATTCTCACGGTGACAGGGCCTATGTTGAAAATTCTCATAGTGACAGTGTTCACGGTGACAGTGCCCATGGTGCTATTACCCATGGTGACAGTTCTCATAGTGAAACGGCCCATGGTGACACTGCACATGGTGGCAGTGCAAAATGGTGACAGTGCCCATGGTGCTATTGCTCATGGTGACATTGCTTACGGTGATAGTGTGTATGGTGAAACTGCACACAGTGACATTGCTCATGGTGACAGTGTTCACGGCGTTAGTTCCTATCGTGAATGTGACCTTGGGGACGGTGCCCATTGTCACAATTCTCATGGTGTAGTGCTCACGGTGACAGTGCCCATGGTGACAATACACAGGGTGACAGTATTCATGGTGACATTGCTCATGGTGAGAGTGCCCATGTTCACAACTGTCACGGTGATAGTTCCCATGGTGACAATACCCAGGGTAACAGAGCTGATGGTAAAAGTGTTCACGGTGACAGTGCCCATGATGACAGTACCTAAGGTGACAATTCCCATGGTGAGACTGCTCATAGACAGTGCCCATGGTGACAATACCCAGCATGTCCTGTCCATGGTGACAGTGATCATGGTGACACTTCTCATGAGGACAGTGCCATAAGTGACAGTGCTCATTGTGGCAGTGCTCATGGTGACTGTGCTCATGGTGACAGTGCCCATGGTGACAGTGCCTATGGTGATAGATATCATGGTGGCCGTGCCCAGGGTGACATTGCCCACGGTGACAAAGCCCAGGGTGATACTTCCCATTGTGACAGTGCCAACGGTGGCAGAGCCCATGGTGACAGTGCCCAAGATCACAGTGTCCATGGTGAGAGTTCTAACGGTGACTCTGCCCATGGTGACAGCACCCAGTGTGACAATGCCCATTGTGACAGTGCTCACGGTGACCATGCCGATGGTGATAGTGCCAATAGTGAGAGTGCTCACGGTGACACTGCCCATGGGGACACTGCCCATGGTGATAGTGCTCATCATGACAACCCCTCGGAGGCAGTGCCAATGGTGAGAGTCCCCGTGGTGACAGTTCTCACGGTGAAAGTGATCCTGTTGAAATTTCTCATGGTGACAGTGCTCATGGTGACAGTGCTCAAGGTGATAGTCTCCATGTTGACAGTGTCCATGGTGACTGTTCTCACGGTGACAGTGCCTATGGTGATTATGCTCTTAGTGACAGTGCTCATGGTGACAGTGCCCATGGTGGCAGTGACCACGGTGACTGTTCTCACCGTGGTAGTGCCCATGGTGACAGTGTTCATGATGACAGTCCGCATTAAGGCTGTGCCCACGGTGACACTGCTCATGGTGATTGTTCTCACGGTGATAGTACGCACGGTGACAGTGCCAAAGGTGACAATACCCAGGTGATAGTAATCATGGTGAAAGTGCCCATGGTGGCAGTTCTCATACTGACAGTTCTTGTGACAGTGCTCATGGTGGCAGTGCTCGTGGTGACAGTGCTCTTGGTGACAGTGCTCATGGTGGCAGTGCCCATGGTGAGACTCCCGATGGTGACACTGCCCATGGTGACAGTGCACATGGTCATGGTGCATCTGGTGGCAGTGCAAAATAGTGAGAGTGCCCATGATGATATTGCTCATGGTGATAGTGCCCATGGTGAGAGTGCCCATGGTTCCAGTGCTCATGGTGACAGTGCCCATTGTGACAGTGGCCCTGGTGACAGTGCACACCGTGAGAGTGCCCATGGTGTCTGTGCCCATGGTGACAGTACTTATCATGAGAGTGTTCACGGTAGCAGTGTTCATGGTAATAGTGCTCACGGAGACATTGCCCACAATGAGAGTGCCCATGGTGAGAATACTGACTGTGAGAGTGCCCATGATGACTTTTCTCTCTGCGACAGTGCCCATGGGGACAGTTAGCACGGTGAGATTTCTCACAGTGATAGTGCACATGGTTTCAGTGCTAATAGTGAAAAGACCCACGGCGCCAGTGCCCATCATGGCATTGCTCACGGTGATAGTTCTCACGGTGACAGTGCCCATGGTGATATTACCCATGGTGACAGTACTCAGTGATCAAGTGCTCATGGTGACAGTGCCTAAGGTGATAGTGCACACGGTGGCAGTGCAAAATGGCGACAGTGCCCATGGGGACATTGCTTAATGTGATAGTCCTTGTGGTGACATTGCGCATGGTGACATTGCCCACCACGACAGTTCTCTTGTTGACAGTGCTCATGGTGATAGTGCCAATGTTGGAAGTGCCCATCGTGAAAGTGCCCATGGTGACAGTTCTTATGATGAGAGTGGTCAGAGTGGCAGTGCTCATGGTGAAAGTGCCCATGGTGACAGAGCCCACGGTGACAGTGTCCATAGTTATAGTGTCCACGGTGACAGTCCTAACAGTGAAATTGTCCATGGGGACACTGCCCATGGTGAAAGTGCCCATGGTCACAACACTCACGGTGATAGTGCTCACGGTGAGAGTGGCCATGGTGACAGTGACCACGGTGACACTTCTAATGGTGATACTGCCCATGATGACAGTGCTCATGGTGACAGTCCACATTGTGCCAGTGCCCAAGGTGACAGTGCTCATGGTGACAGTGCCCAAAGTCACAATACCCATGGTGACAGTGCCCAGGCTGACAGTTCTCAAGGTGATAGTGCCCATGGTGACAGTGCACATGGTGATACAGAGAATGGGGACAGTGCTTATGGTGACAGTGGTCATGGTTGCAGTACCCATGGTGATAGTGCTGAAACTGACAGTGCCCTTGGGGATAGTGCCCATGGTGAGTGTGCTCGTGTTAATAGTGCCCATGGTGGCAGTTCCCATTGTGAAAGTGCTCATGATGACAGTGCCCATGTTGGTAGTTCCCATGGTGACAGTGCTCATGGTGGCTGTGACCTTGGTGACAGTGCCCATGATGACAGTATTCATGGTGACAGTGCTCACGGTGATAGTGACCATGGTGAGAGTGCACATGGTGGTAGTCCACATGGTGGCAGTGAAAAATGGTGTCAGTTCCCATGCTGACAGTTCTCATTGTGACAATGCACACGGTCACAACCGATGCTGACAATGCTCATGGTAGCTGTACCCGTGGTGACAGTGCTCATGGTGATAGTGCCCATGTTAACAGTGCCCATGGTGACACTGCCCATGGTGACAATGCCCATGATGACAGTGCCCATGGAGTCAGTGCCCACGGAGCCATTGCCTATGGTAACAGTGCTCACAGTGACAGGACCCATGGTAACTGTGACCACGGTGAGAGTGCTCATGGTGATAGTGGCTATGGTGACAGATCACACTGTGACAGTCCGCATTGTGCCAGTACCAATAGTGACAGTGCCCATGGTGACATTGACCATGGTGAGAGTGCTCACGGTGCTAGTGCTCACAGTAATAGTGCTCATGGTGACAGGGCCGACAGTGACGGTGCTCACGGTGACAGTGCCTATGGTGATAGTGCCCATGGTGAGAGTCCGCCCATTGATAGTGCCCATGGTGGCAGTTCCCATTGTGAAAGTGCTCATGATGACATTGCCCATGTTGGTAGTTCCCATGGTGACAGTGCTCACGGTGATAGTGACCTTGGTAACTGTGCACATGGTGGCCGTGCCCTTGGTGACAGTGCCAATGATGACAGTACTCATGGTGACAGTTCCCATGGGGACAAGGCACAGGGTGGCAGTGAAATATGGTGAAAGTGCCCATGTTGACAGTTCTCATGGTGACAGTGCACACGGTGACAACCCATGCAGACAGTACTCACGGTGACAGTTCTCATGGTTGCAGTACCCATGGTGACAGTGCTCACAGTGATACTGCCCATGGTGGCAGTGCCCATGGTGACAGTGCCCATGGTGACACTGCCCATGATGACAGTGCCCATGGTGAAAGTTCCCACGGCGCCATTGCCTATGGTGACTGTGCTCATGGTAACAGTGCCCATGGTGACAGTGACCATGGTGAGAGTGCTCACACTGATAGTGCCCATGGTGACAGGGCTCATGGTGCCAGGCCGCATTGTGCCAGTACCCATGGCGACAGTGGTCATGGTGACACTGACCACAGTGAGAGTGCTCACTGTGATAAAGCTCACGGTAATAGTGCTCATGGTGACAGTGCAAATGGTGACAATACACATGGTGACAGTACTCATGTTGAAAATACCCATGGTGGCAGTTCTCATGGTGACAGTGCTCATAATAGCAGTGCCCAAGGTGGCAGTCCTCGTGGTGACAGTGCTAATGGTGACAGTGCTCTTGGTGGCAGTTCCCATGGGGACAGTACCGATGGTGACCCTGTGCATTGTTACAGTGCCCATGGTAACCGTGCTCACGGTGGTAGTGCACATCGTGATAGTGCCCATGGTGGTAGTTCACCTGGTGACAGTGCTAAATAGTGACAGTGCACATGCTGACAGTGCTCACGGTGATAGTGCCCATGGTGACAGTGCCCACGGTGATAATGGGTATTATTACAGTGTTCATCGTGACAGAGCCCAAGGTGGCAGTGGCCATGGTAAGAGTGCCCACAATGACAGTGCCCATGGTAACAGTGCCGACAGTGACAGTGCCCATGGTGACACTTCTCACAGTGAATGTGCCCATGGGGACAGTTACCATGATGAGATTTCTCATGGTGATAGTGCCCGTTGTGACAGTGCTCACAGTGACAATGCCCATGGTGCCAGTGCCCATAGAGACATTCCGCACGGTCACATTTCTCACGGTGAAAGTGCCTATGGTGACACTGCACCTGGTGGCAGTGCAAAATGGTGACAGTGCCCATGGTGACATTGCTCATAGTGACTTTGCTTACAGTGATAGTCCTTACGGTGACAGTGTGCATGGTGACACTGCACACAGTTGCAGTGTTTATGGTGACAGTCTTCACGGTGATACTTTCCATGGTGATAGTGCCCATGGTGACACTGCACATGGTGGCAGTGATAAATGGTGACAGTGCCCCTGTTGACAGTTCTCATGGTGACAGTGCACATGGTGACAACCCGTGCAGACTGTACTCATGGTGACAGTACTCACGGTGACAGTTCTCATGTTTGCAGTATCCATGGTGACAGTGCTCACAGTGATAGTGCCCATGGTGAGAGTGCCCATGATGACAGGGCCCATGGTGCCATTGCCTATGGTGACAGTGCTCATGGTAACAGTGCCCAAGGTGACAGTGACCATGGTGAGAGTGCTCACACTGATGGTGCCCATGGTGACAGTGCTCACGGTGCCTGTCTACGTTGTGCCAGTACCCATGGCGACAGTGCTCATGGTGACAGTGACCACAGTGAGAGTGCTCATAGTGATAGTGCTCACGGTAATAGTGCTCATGGTGACAATGCAAATGGTGACAATACCATGGTGACAGTACTCATGTTGAAAATACCCATGGTGGCAGTTCTCATAGCGACAGATCTCATGGTGACAGTGCTCATAATAGCAGTGCCCAGGTGCCAGTGCTCGTGGTGACAGTGCTAATGGTGACAGTGCTCTTGGTGGCAGTTCCCATCGGGACAATACTGATGGTGACGCTGTGCATTGTTACAGTGCCCATGGTAACCGTGCTCACAGTGATAGTGCACATCGTGACAGTGCCCATGGTGGTAGTTCACCTGGTGACAGTGCTAAATAGTGACAGTGCACATGCTGACAGTGCTCACGGTGATAGTGCCCATGGTGACAGTGCACACGGTGATAATGGGCATTGTTACAGAGTTCATGGTGACAGCACACGGTGGCAGTGGCCATGGAGACAGTGCCCACAATGACAGTGCCCATGGTGACAGTGCCGACAGTGACAGTGCCCATGGTGACACTTCTCACGGTGACAGTGCCCATGGGGACAGTTAGCATGGTGAGATTTCTCATGGTGACAGTGCCCGTTGTGACAGTGCTCACAGTGACAATGCCCATGGTGCCAGTGCCCATAGAGTCATTCCGCATGGTCACATTTCTCACAGTGAAAGTGCCTATGGTGATATTAACCATGGTGACACTGCACATGGTGGCAGAGCAAAATGGTGACAGTGCCCATGGTGACATTGCTCATGGTGACTTTGCTTACGGTGATAGTCCTTACAGTGACAGTGCGCATGGTGACACTGCACACAGTGACAGTGTTCATGGTGACAGTGTTCACGGTGATAGTTCCCATGGTGAGATTGTCCATGGTAACAGTGCCCATAGTCACAATTCTCATGGTGTAGTGCTCACAGTGACAGTGTCCATGGTGTCATGCCCATGGTGACAGTGCTCATGGTGACAGTGCTCATGTTGGCAGTGCCATAAATAACAGTGCTCATTGTGGCAGTGCTCATGGTGTCCGTGCTCATGGTGACAGTGCCCATGTTTACAGTGTTTATGGTGATAGATGTCACGGTGTCAGTGCCCACGGGGACAGTGCCAAGGCTGACAAAGCCCAGGGTGATACTTCCCATTGGGACAGTGCCCACGGTGACAGTGCCCATGGTGACAGCGCCCAGTGTGACAAGGCACATGGTGACAGTGCTCACGGTTACGGTGCCCATGGTGACAGTGCCGATGGTGAGAGTGCCATTAGTGACAGTGCTCATGGTGAAACTGCCCATGGAGACATCGCCCATGGTGATAGTGCTCATGGTGACAACCCCACGGTGACAGTGCCAATGTTGATAGTCCCCGTGGTGACAGGTCTTACATTGAATGTGACCATGGTGTCTGTGCTCATGGTGACAGTGCTCAAGGTTAGAGTCTCCATGTTGACAGTGCCGATGGTGACAATTCTCACGGTGACAGGGCCTATGTTGAAAATTCTCATAGTGACAGTGTTCACGGTGACAGTGCCCATGGTGCTATTACCCATGGTGACAGTTCTCATAGTGAAACGGCCCATGGTGACACTGCACATGGTGGCAGTGCAAAATGGTGACAGTGCCCATGGTGCTATTGCTCATGGTGACATTGCTTACGGTGATAGTGTGTATGGTGAAACTGCACACAGTGACATTGCTCATGGTGACAGTGTTCACGGCGTTAGTTCCTATCGTGAATGTGACCTTGGGGACGGTGCCCATTGTCACAATTCTCATGGTGTAGTGCTCACGGTGACAGTGCCCATGGTGACAATACACAGGGTGACAGTATTCATGGTGACATTGCTCATGGTGAGAGTGCCCATGTTCACAACTGTCACGGTGATAGTTCCCATGGTGACAATACCCAGGGTAACAGAGCTGATGGTAAAAGTGTTCACGGTGACAGTGCCCATGATGACAGTACCTAAGGTGACAATTCCCATGGTGAGACTGCTCATAGACAGTGCCCATGGTGACAATACCCAGCATGTCCTGTCCATGGTGACAGTGATCATGGTGACACTTCTCATGAGGACAGTGCCATAAGTGACAGTGCTCATTGTGGCAGTGCTCATGGTGACTGTGCTCATGGTGACAGTGCCCATGGTGACAGTGCCTATGGTGATAGATATCATGGTGGCCGTGCCCAGGGTGACATTGCCCACGGTGACAAAGCCCAGGGTGATACTTCCCATTGTGACAGTGCCAACGGTGGCAGAGCCCATGGTGACAGTGCCCAAGATCACAGTGTCCATGGTGAGAGTTCTAACGGTGACTCTGCCCATGGTGACAGCACCCAGTGTGACAATGCCCATTGTGACAGTGCTCACGGTGACCATGCCGATGGTGATAGTGCCAATAGTGAGAGTGCTCACGGTGACACTGCCCATGGGGACACTGCCCATGGTGATAGTGCTCATCATGACAACCCCTCGGAGGCAGTGCCAATGGTGAGAGTCCCCGTGGTGACAGTTCTCACGGTGAAAGTGATCCTGTTGAAATTTCTCATGGTGACAGTGCTCATGGTGACAGTGCTCAAGGTGATAGTCTCCATGTTGACAGTGTCCATGGTGACTGTTCTCACGGTGACAGTGCCTATGGTGATTATGCTCTTAGTGACAGTGCTCATGGTGACAGTGCCCATGGTGGCAGTGACCACGGTGACTGTTCTCACCGTGGTAGTGCCCATGGTGACAGTGTTCATGATGACAGTCCGCATTAAGGCTGTGCCCACGGTGACACTGCTCATGGTGATTGTTCTCACGGTGATAGTACGCACGGTGACAGTGCCAAAGGTGACAATACCCAGGTGATAGTAATCATGGTGAAAGTGCCCATGGTGGCAGTTCTCATACTGACAGTTCTTGTGACACTGCTCATGGTGGCAGTGCTCGTGGTGACAGTGCTCTTGGTGACAGTGCTCATGGTGGCAGTGCCCATGGTGAGACTCCCGATGGTGACACTGCCCATGGTGACAGTGCACATGGTCATGGTGCATCTGGTGGCAGTGCAAAATAGTGAGAGTGCCCATGATGATATTGCTAATGGTGATAGTGCCCATGGTGAGAGTGCCCATGGTTCCAGTGCTCATGGTGACAGTGCCCATTGTGACAGTGCCCCTGGTGACAGTGCACACCGTGAGAGTGCCCATGGTGTCTGTGCCCATGGTGACAGTTCTTATCATGAGAGTGTTCATGGTAGCAGTGTTCATGGTAATAGTGCTCACGGAGACATTGCCCACAATGAGAGTGCCCATGGTGAGAATACTGACTGTGACAGTGCCCATGATGACTTTTCTCTCTGCGACAGTGCCCTTCGGGACAGTTAGCACGGTGAGATTTCTCACAGTGATAGTGCACATGGTTTCAGTGCTAATAGTGAAAAGACCCACGGCGCCAGTGCCCATCATGGCATTGCTCACGGTGATAGTTCTCACGGTGACAGTGCCCATGGTGATATTACCCATGGTGACAGTACTCAGTGATCAAGTGCTCATGGTGACAGTGCCTAAGGTGATAGTGCACACGGTGGCAGTGCAAAATGGCGACAGTGCCCATGGGGACATTGCTTAATGTGATAGTCCTTGTGGTGACATTGCGCATGGTGACATTGCCCACCACGACAGTTCTCTTGTTGACAGTGCTCATGGTGATAGTGCCAATGTTGGAAGTGCCCATCGTGAAAGTGCCCATGGTGACAGTTCTTATGATGAGAGTGGTCAGAGTGGCAGTGCTCATGGTGAAAGTGCCCATGGTGACAGAGCCCACGGTGACAGTGTCCATAGTTATAGTGTCCACGGTGACAGTCCTAACAGTGAAATTGTCCATGGGGACACTGCCCATGGTGAAAGTGCCCATGGTCACAACACTCACGGTGATAGTGCTCACGGTGAGAGTGGCCATGGTGACAGTGACCACGGTGACACTTCTAATGGTGATACTGCCCATGATGACAGTGCTCATGGTGACAGTCCACATTGTGCCAGTGCCCAAGGTGACAGTGCTCATGGTGACAGTGCCCAAAGTCACAATACCCATGGTGACAGTGCCCAGGCTGACAGTTCTCAAGGTGATAGTGCCCATGGTGACAGTGCACATGGTGATACAGAGAATGGGGACAGTGCTTATGGTGACAGTGGTCATGGTTGCAGTACCCATGGTGATAGTGCTGAAACTGACAGTGCCCTTGGGGATAGTGCCCATGGTGAGTGTGCTCGTGTTAATAGTGCCCATGGTGGCAGTTCCCATTGTGAAAGTGCTCATGATGACAGTGCCCATGTTGGTAGTTCCCATGGTGACAGTGCTCATGGTGATAGTGACCATGTTAACAGTGCACATGGTGTCTGTGCCCTTGGTGACAGTGCCCATGATGACAGTATTCATGGTGACAGTGCTCACGGTGATAGTGCCCATGGTGAGAGTGCACATGGTGGTAGTCCACATGGTGGCAGTGAAAAATGGTGACAGTTCCCATGCTGACAGTTCTCATTGTGACAATGCACAAGGTCACAACCGATGCAGACACTGCTCATGGTAGCTGTACCCGTGGTGACAGTGCTCATGGTGATAGTGACCATGTTAACAGTGCCCATGGTGACACTGCCCATGGTGACAATGCCCATGATGACAGTGCCCATGGAGTCAGTGCCCACGGAGCCATTGCCTATGGTAACAGTGCTCACAGTGACAGTACCCATGGTAACAGTGACCACGGTGAGAGTGCTCATGGTGATAGTGTCTATGGTGACAGATCACACTGTGACAGTCCGCATTGTGCCAGTACCAATAGTGACAGTGCCCATGGTGACATTGACCAAGGTGAGAGTGCTCACGGTGCTAGTGCTCACAGTAATAGTGCTCATGGTGACAGTGCCGACAGTGACGGTGCTCACGGTGACAGTGCCTATGGTGATAGTGCCCATGGTGAGAGTCCGCCCATTGATAGTGCCCATGGTGGCAGTTCCCATTGTGAAAGTGCTCATGATGACATTGCCCATGTTGGTAGTTCCCATGGTGACAGTGCTCACGGTGATAGTGACCTTGGTAACTGTGCACATGGTGGCCGTGCCCTTGGTGACAGTGCCAATGATGACAGTACTCATGGTGACAGTTCCCATGTGGACAAGGCACAGGTTGGCAGTGAAAAATGGTGAAAGTGCCCATGTTGACAGTTCTCATGGTGACAGTGCACACGGTAACAACCCATGCAGACAGTACTCACGGTGACATTTCTCATGGTTGCAGTACCCATGGTGACAGTGCTCACAGTGATACTGCCCATGGTGGCAGTGCCCATGGTGACAGTGCCCATGGTGACACTGCCCATGATGACAGTGCCCATGCTGAAAGTTCCCACGGTGCCATTCCCTACGGTGACTGTGCTCATGGTAACAGTGCCCATGGTGACAGTGACCATGGTGAGAGTGCTCACACTGATAGTGCCCATGGTGACAGGGCTCATGGTGCCAGGCCGCATTGTGCCAGTACCCATGGCGACAGTGGTCATGGTGACACTGACCACAGTGAGAGTGCTCACTGTGATAGAGCTCACGGTAATAGTGCTCATGGTGACAGTGCAAATGGTGACAATACCCATGGTGACAGTACTCATGTTGAAAATACCCATGGTGGCAGTTCTCATGGTGACAGTGCTCATAATAGCAGTGCCCAAGGTGGCAGTCCTCGTGGTGACAGTGCTAATGGTGACAGTGCTCTTGGTGGCAGTTCCCATGGGGACAGTACCGATGGTGACCCTGTGCATTGTTACAGTGCCCATGGTAACCGTGCTCACGGTGGTAGTGCACATCGTGACAGTGCCCATGGTGGTAGTTCACCTGGTGACAGTGGTAAATAGTGACAGTGCACATGCTGACAGTGCTCACGGTGATAGTGCCCATGGTGACAGTGCCCACGGTGATAATGGGTATTATTACAGTGTTCATCGTGACTGAGCCCAAGGTGGCAGTGGCCATGGTAAGAGTGCCCACAATGACAGTGCCCATGGTAACAGTGCCGACAGTGACAGTGCCCATGGTGACACTTCTCACAGTGAATGTGCCCATGGGGACAGTTACCATGATGAGATTTCTCATGGTGATAGTGCCCGTTGTGACAGTGCTCACAGTGACAATGCCCATGGTGCCAGTGCCCATAGAGACATTCCGCACGGTCACATTTCTCACGGTGAAAGTGCCTATGGTGACACTGCACCTGGTGGCAGTGCAAAATGGTGACAGTGCCCATGGTGACATTGCTCATAGTGACTTTGCTTACAGTGATAGTCCTTACGGTGACAGTGTGCATGGTGACACTGCACACAGTTGCAGTGTTTATGGTGACAGTCTTCACGGTGATACTTTCCATGGTGATAGTGCCCATGGTGACACTGCACATGGTGGCAGTGATAAATGGTGACAGTGCCCCTGTTGACAGTTCTCATGGTGACAGTGCACATGGTGACAACCCGTGCAGACTGTACTCATGGTGACAGTACTCACGGTGACAGTTCTCATGTTTGCAGTATCCATGGTGACAGTGCTCACAGTGATAGTGCCCATGGTGAGAGTGCCCATGATGACAGGGCCCATGGTGCCATTGCCTATGGTGACAGTGCTCATGGTAACAGTGCCCAAGGTGACAGTGACCATGGTGAGAGTGCTCACACTGATGGTGCCCATGGTGACAGTGCTCACGGTGCCTGTCTACGTTGTGCCAGTACCCATGGCGACAGTGCTCATGGTGACAGTGACCACAGTGAGAGTGCTCATAGTGATAGTGCTCACGGTAATAGTGCTCATGGTGACAATGCAAATGGTGACAATACCATGGTGACAGTACTCATGTTGAAAATACCCATGGTGGCAGTTCTCATAGCGACAGATCTCATGGTGACAGTGCTCATAATAGCAGTGCCCAGGTGCCAGTGCTCGTGGTGACAGTGCTAATGGTGACAGTGCTCTTGGTGGCAGTTCCCATCGGGACAATACTGATGGTGACGCTGTGCATTGTTACAGTGCCCATGGTAACCGTGCTCACAGTGATAGTGCACATCGTGACAGTGCCCATGGTGGTAGTTCACCTGGTGACAGTGCTAAATAGTGACAGTGCACATGCTGACAGTGCTCACGGTGATAGTGCCCATGGTGACAGTGCACACGGTGATAATGGGCATTGTTACAGAGTTCATGGTGACAGCACACGGTGGCAGTGGCCATGGAGACAGTGCCCACAATGACAGTGCCCATGGTGACAGTGCCGACAGTGACAGTGCCCATGGTGACACTTCTCACGGTGACAGTGCCCATGGGGACAGTTAGCATGGTGAGATTTCTCATGGTGACAGTGCCCGTTGTGACAGTGCTCACAGTGACAATGCCCATGGTGCCAGTGCCCATAGAGTCATTCCGCATGGTCACATTTCTCACAGTGAAAGTGCCTATGGTGATATTAACCATGGTGACACTGCACATGGTGGCAGAGCAAAATGGTGACAGTGCCCATGGTGACATTGCTCATGGTGACTTTGCTTACGGTGATAGTCCTTACAGTGACAGTGCGCATGGTGACACTGCACACAGTGACAGTGTTCATGGTGACAGTGTTCACGGTGATAGTTCCCATGGTGAGATTGTCCATGGTAACAGTGCCCATAGTCACAATTCTCATGGTGTAGTGCTCACAGTGACAGTGTCCATGGTGTCATGCCCATGGTGACAGTGCTCATGGTGACAGTGCTCATGTTGGCAGTGCCATAAATAACAGTGCTCATTGTGGCAGTGCTCATGGTGTCCGTGCTCATGGTGACAGTGCCCATGTTTACAGTGTTTATGGTGATAGATGTCACGGTGTCAGTGCCCACGGGGACAGTGCCAAGGCTGACAAAGCCCAGGGTGATACTTCCCATTGGGACAGTGCCCACGGTGACAGTGCCCATGGTGACAGCGCCCAGTGTGACAAGGCACATGGTGACAGTGCTCACGGTTACAGTGCCCATGGTGACAGTGCCGATGGTGAGAGTGCCATTAGTGACAGTGCTCATGGTGAAACTGCCCATGGAGACATCGCCCATGGTGATAGTGCTCATGGTGACAACCCCACGGTGACAGTGCCAATGTTGATAGTCCCCGTGGTGACAGGTCTTACATTGAATGTGACCATGGTGTCTGTGCTCATGGTGACAGTGCTCAAGGTTAGAGTCTCCATGTTGACAGTGCCGATGGTGACAATTCTCACGGTGACAGGGCCTATGTTGAAAATTCTCATAGTGACAGTGTTCACGGTGACAGTGCCCATGGTGCTATTACCCATGGTGACAGTTCTCATAGTGAAACGGCCCATGGTGACACTGCACATGGTGGCAGTGCAAAATGGTGACAGTGCCCATGGTGCTATTGCTCATGGTGACATTGCTTACGGTGATAGTGTGTATGGTGAAACTGCACACAGTGACATTGCTCATGGTGACAGTGTTCACGGCGTTAGTTCCTATCGTGAATGTGACCTTGGGGACGGTGCCCATTGTCACAATTCTCATGGTGTAGTGCTCACGGTGACAGTGCCCATGGTGACAATACACAGGGTGACAGTATTCATGGTGACATTGCTCATGGTGAGAGTGCCCATGTTCACAACTGTCATGGTGATAGTTCCCATGGTGACAATACCCAGGGTAACAGAGCTGATGGTAAAAGTGTTCACGGTGACAGTGCCCATGATGACAGTACCTAAGGTGACAATTCCCATGGTGAGACTGCTCATAGACAGTGCCCATGGTGACAATACCCAGCATGTCCTGTCCATGGTGACAGTGATCATGGTGACACTTCTCATGAGGACAGTGCCATAAGTGACAGTGCTCATTGTGGCAGTGCTCATGGTGACTGTGCTCATGGTGACAGTGCCCATGGTGACAGTGCCTATGGTGATAGATATCATGGTGGCCGTGCCCAGGGTGACATTGCCCACGGTGACAAAGCCCAGGGTGATACTTCCCATTGTGACAGTGCCAACGGTGGCAGAGCCCATGGTGACAGTGCCCAAGATCACAGTGTCCATGGTGAGAGTTCTAACGGTGACTCTGCCCATGGTGACAGCACCCAGTGTGACAATGCCCATTGTGACAGTGCTCACGGTGACCATGCCGATGGTGATAGTGCCAATAGTGAGAGTGCTCACGGTGACACTGCCCATGGGGACACTGCCCATGGTGATAGTGCTCATCATGACAACCCCTCGGAGGCAGTGCCAATGGTGAGAGTCCCCGTGGTGACAGTTCTCACGGTGAAAGTGATCCTGTTGAAATTTCTCATGGTGACAGTGCTCATGGTGACAGTGCTCAAGGTGATAGTCTCCATGTTGACAGTGTCCATGGTGACTGTTCTCACGGTGACAGTGCCTATGGTGATTATGCTCTTAGTGACAGTGCTCATGGTGACAGTGCCCATGGTGGCAGTGACCACGGTGACTGTTCTCACCGTGGTAGTGCCCATGGTGACAGTGTTCATGATGACAGTCCGCATTAAGGCTGTGCCCACGGTGACACTGCTCATGGTGATTGTTCTCACGGTGATAGTACGCACGGTGACAGTGCCAAAGGTGACAATACCCAGGTGATAGTAATCATGGTGAAAGTGCCCATGGTGGCAGTTCTCATACTGACAGTTCTTGTGACACTGCTCATGGTGGCAGTGCTCGTGGTGACAGTGCTCTTGGTGACAGTGCTCATGGTGGCAGTGCCCATGGTGAGACTCCCGATGGTGACACTGCCCATGGTGACAGTGCACATGGTCATGGTGCATCTGGTGGCAGTGCAAAATAGTGAGAGTGCCCATGATGATATTGCTCATGGTGATAGTGCCCATGGTGAGAGTGCCCATGGTTCCAGTGCTCATGGTGACAGTGCCCATTGTGACAGTGCCCCTGGTGACAGTGCACACCGTGAGAGTGCCCATGGTGTCTGTGCCCATGGTGACAGTTCTTATCATGAGAGTGTTCATGGTAGCAGTGTTCATGGTAATAGTGCTCACGGAGACATTGCCCACAATGAGAGTGCCCATGGTGAGAATACTGACTGTGACAGTGCCCATGATGACTTTTCTCTCTGCGACAGTGCCCTTCGGGACAGTTAGCACGGTGAGATTTCTCACAGTGATAGTGCACATGGTTTCAGTGCTAATAGTGAAAAGACCCACGGCGCCAGTGCCCATCATGGCATTGCTCACGGTGATAGTTCTCACGGTGACAGTGCCCATGGTGATATTACCCATGGTGACAGTACTCAGTGATCAAGTGCTCATGGTGACAGTGCCTAAGGTGATAGTGCACACGGTGGCAGTGCAAAATGGCGACAGTGCCCATGGGGACATTGCTTAATGTGATAGTCCTTGTGGTGACATTGCGCATGGTGACATTGCCCACCACGACAGTTCTCTTGTTGACAGTGCTCATGGTGATAGTGCCAATGTTGGAAGTGCCCATCGTGAAAGTGCCCATGGTGACAGTTCTTATGATGAGAGTGGTCAGAGTGGCAGTGCTCATGGTGAAAGTGCCCATGGTGACAGAGCCCACGGTGACAGTGTCCATAGTTATAGTGTCCACGGTGACAGTCCTAACAGTGAAATTGTCCATGGGGACACTGCCCATGGTGAAAGTGCCCATGGTCACAACACTCACGGTGATAGTGCTCACGGTGAGAGTGGCCATGGTGACAGTGACCACGGTGACACTTCTAATGGTGATACTGCCCATGATGACAGTGCTCATGGTGACAGTCCACATTGTGCCAGTGCCCAAGGTGACAGTGCTCATGGTGACAGTGCCCAAAGTCACAATACCCATGGTGACAGTGCCCAGGCTGACAGTTCTCAAGGTGATAGTGCCCATGGTGACAGTGCACATGGTGATACAGAGAATGGGGACAGTGCTTATGGTGACAGTGGTCATGGTTGCAGTACCCATGGTGATAGTGCTGAAACTGACAGTGCCCTTGGGGATAGTGCCCATGGTGAGTGTGCTCGTGTTAATAGTGCCCATGGTGGCAGTTCCCATTGTGAAAGTGCTCATGATGACAGTGCCCATGTTGGTAGTTCCCATGGTGACAGTGCTCATGGTGATAGTGACCATGTTAACAGTGCACATGGTGTCTGTGCCCTTGGTGACAGTGCCCATGATGACAGTATTCATGGTGACAGTGCTCACGGTGATAGTGCCCATGGTGAGAGTGCACATGGTGGTAGTCCACATGGTGGCAGTGAAAAATGGTGACAGTTCCCATGCTGACAGTTCTCATTGTGACAATGCACAAGGTCACAACCGATGCAGACACTGCTCATGGTAGCTGTACCCGTGGTGACAGTGCTCATGGTGATAGTGACCATGTTAACAGTGCCCATGGTGACACTGCCCATGGTGACAATGCCCATGATGACAGTGCCCATGGAGTCAGTGCCCACGGAGCCATTGCCTATGGTAACAGTGCTCACAGTGACAGTACCCATGGTAACAGTGACCACGGTGAGAGTGCTCATGGTGATAGTGTCTATGGTGACAGATCACACTGTGACAGTCCGCATTGTGCCAGTACCAATAGTGACAGTGCCCATGGTGACATTGACCAAGGTGAGAGTGCTCACGGTGCTAGTGCTCACAGTAATAGTGCTCATGGTGACAGTGCCGACAGTGACGGTGCTCACGGTGACAGTGCCTATGGTGATAGTGCCCATGGTGAGAGTCCGCCCATTGATAGTGCCCATGGTGGCAGTTCCCATTGTGAAAGTGCTCATGATGACATTGCCCATGTTGGTAGTTCCCATGGTGACAGTGCTCACGGTGATAGTGACCTTGGTAACTGTGCACATGGTGGCCGTGCCCTTGGTGACAGTGCCAATGATGACAGTACTCATGGTGACAGTTCCCATGTGGACAAGGCACAGGTTGGCAGTGAAAAATGGTGAAAGTGCCCATGTTGACAGTTCTCATGGTGACAGTGCACACGGTAACAACCCATGCAGACAGTACTCACGGTGACATTTCTCATGGTTGCAGTACCCATGGTGACAGTGCTCACAGTGATACTGCCCATGGTGGCAGTGCCCATGGTGACAGTGCCCATGGTGACACTGCCCATGATGACAGTGCCCATGCTGAAAGTTCCCACGGTGCCATTCCCTACGGTGACTGTGCTCATGGTAACAGTGCCCATGGTGACAGTGACCATGGTGAGAGTGCTCACACTGATAGTGCCCATGGTGACAGGGCTCATGGTGCCAGGCCGCATTGTGCCAGTACCCATGGCGACAGTGGTCATGGTGACACTGACCACAGTGAGAGTGCTCACTGTGATAGAGCTCACGGTAATAGTGCTCATGGTGACAGTGCAAATGGTGACAATACCCATGGTGACAGTACTCATGTTGAAAATACCCATGGTGGCAGTTCTCATGGTGACAGTGCTCATAATAGCAGTGCCCAAGGTGGCAGTCCTCGTGGTGACAGTGCTAATGGTGACAGTGCTCTTGGTGGCAGTTCCCATGGGGACAGTACCGATGGTGACCCTGTGCATTGTTACAGTGCCCATGGTAACCGTGCTCACGGTGGTAGTGCACATCGTGACAGTGCCCATGGTGGTAGTTCACCTGGTGACAGTGGTAAATAGTGACAGTGCACATGCTGACAGTGCTCACGGTGATAGTGCCCATGGTGACAGTGCCCACGGTGATAATGGGTATTATTACAGTGTTCATCGTGACTGAGCCCAAGGTGGCAGTGGCCATGGTAAGAGTGCCCACAATGACAGTGCCCATGGTAACAGTGCCGACAGTGACAGTGCCCATGGTGACACTTCTCACAGTGAATGTGCCCATGGGGACAGTTACCATGATGAGATTTCTCATGGTGATAGTGCCCGTTGTGACAGTGCTCACAGTGACAATGCCCATGGTGCCAGTGCCCATAGAGACATTCCGCACGGTCACATTTCTCACGGTGAAAGTGCCTATGGTGACACTGCACCTGGTGGCAGTGCAAAATGGTGACAGTGCCCATGGTGACATTGCTCATAGTGACTTTGCTTACAGTGATAGTCCTTACGGTGACACTGTGCATGGTGACACTGCACACAGTTGCAGTGTTTATGGTGACAGTCTTCACGGTGATACTTTCCATGGTGATAGTGCCCATGGTGACACTGCACATGGTGGCAGTGATAAATGGTGACAGTGCCCCTGTTGACAGTTCTCATGGTGACAGTGCACATGGTGACAACCCGTGCAGACTGTACTCATGGTGACAGTACTCACGGTGACAGTTCTCATGTTTGCAGTATCCATGGTGACAGTGCTCACAGTGATAGTGCCCATGGTGAGAGTGCCCATGATGACAGGGCCCATGGTGCCATTGCCTATGGTGACAGTGCTCATGGTAACAGTGCCCAAGGTGACAGTGACCATGGTGAGAGTGCTCACACTGATGGTGCCCATGGTGACAGTGCTCACGGTGCCTGTCTACGTTGTGCCAGTACCCATGGCGACAGTGCTCATGGTGACAGTGACCACAGTGAGAGTGCTCATAGTGATAGTGCTCACGGTAATAGTGCTCATGGTGACAATGCAAATGGTGACAATACCATGGTGACAGTACTCATGTTGAAAATACCCATGGTGGCAGTTCTCATAGCGACAGATCTCATGGTGACAGTGCTCATAATAGCAGTGCCCAGGTGCCAGTGCTCGTGGTGACAGTGCTAATGGTGACAGTGCTCTTGGTGGCAGTTCCCATCGGGACAATACTGATGGTGACGCTGTGCATTGTTACAGTGCCCATGGTAACCGTGCTCACAGTGATAGTGCACATCGTGACAGTGCCCATGGTGGTAGTTCACCTGGTGACAGTGCTAAATAGTGACAGTGCACATGCTGACAGTGCTCACGGTGATAGTGCCCATGGTGACAGTGCACACGGTGATAATGGGCATTGTTACAGAGTTCATGGTGACAGCACACGGTGGCAGTGGCCATGGAGACAGTGCCCACAATGACAGTGCCCATGGTGACAGTGCCGACAGTGACAGTGCCCATGGTGACACTTCTCACGGTGACAGTGCCCATGGGGACAGTTAGCATGGTGAGATTTCTCATGGTGACAGTGCCCGTTGTGACAGTGCTCACAGTGACAATGCCCATGGTGCCAGTGCCCATAGAGTCATTCCGCATGGTCACATTTCTCACAGTGAAAGTGCCTATGGTGATATTAACCATGGTGACACTGCACATGGTGGCAGAGCAAAATGGTGACAGTGCCCATGGTGACATTGCTCATGGTGACTTTGCTTACGGTGATAGTCCTTACAGTGACAGTGCGCATGGTGACACTGCACACAGTGACAGTGTTCATGGTGACAGTGTTCACGGTGATAGTTCCCATGGTGAGATTGTCCATGGTAACAGTGCCCATAGTCACAATTCTCATGGTGTAGTGCTCACAGTGACAGTGTCCATGGTGTCATGCCCATGGTGACAGTGCTCATGGTGACAGTGCTCATGTTGGCAGTGCCATAAATAACAGTGCTCATTGTGGCAGTGCTCATGGTGTCCGTGCTCATGGTGACAGTGCCCATGTTTACAGTGTTTATGGTGATAGATGTCACGGTGTCAGTGCCCACGGGGACAGTGCCAAGGCTGACAAAGCCCAGGGTGATACTTCCCATTGGGACAGTGCCCACGGTGACAGTGCCCATGGTGACAGCGCCCAGTGTGACAAGGCACATGGTGACAGTGCTCACGGTTACGGTGCCCATGGTGACAGTGCCGATGGTGAGAGTGCCATTAGTGACAGTGCTCATGGTGAAACTGCCCATGGAGACATCGCCCATGGTGATAGTGCTCATGGTGACAACCCCACGGTGACAGTGCCAATGTTGATAGTCCCCGTGGTGACAGGTCTTACATTGAATGTGACCATGGTGTCTGTGCTCATGGTGACAGTGCTCAAGGTTAGAGTCTCCATGTTGACAGTGCCGATGGTGACAATTCTCACGGTGACAGGGCCTATGTTGAAAATTCTCATAGTGACAGTGTTCACGGTGACAGTGCCCATGGTGCTATTACCCATGGTGACAGTTCTCATAGTGAAACGGCCCATGGTGACACTGCACATGGTGGCAGTGCAAAATGGTGACAGTGCCCATGGTGCTATTGCTCATGGTGACATTGCTTACGGTGATAGTGTGTATGGTGAAACTGCACACAGTGACATTGCTCATGGTGACAGTGTTCACGGCGTTAGTTCCTATCGTGAATGTGACCTTGGGGACGGTGCCCATTGTCACAATTCTCATGGTGTAGTGCTCACGGTGACAGTGCCCATGGTGACAATACACAGGGTGACAGTATTCATGGTGACATTGCTCATGGTGAGAGTGCCCATGTTCACAACTGTCACGGTGATAGTTCCCATGGTGACAATACCCAGGGTAACAGAGCTGATGGTAAAAGTGTTCACGGTGACAGTGCCCATGATGACAGTACCTAAGGTGACAATTCCCATGGTGAGACTGCTCATAGACAGTGCCCATGGTGACAATACCCAGCATGTCCTGTCCATGGTGACAGTGATCATGGTGACACTTCTCATGAGGACAGTGCCATAAGTGACAGTGCTCATTGTGGCAGTGCTCATGGTGACTGTGCTCATGGTGACAGTGCCCATGGTGACAGTGCCTATGGTGATAGATATCATGGTGGCCGTGCCCAGGGTGACATTGCCCACGGTGACAAAGCCCAGGGTGATACTTCCCATTGTGACAGTGCCAACGGTGGCAGAGCCCATGGTGACAGTGCCCAAGATCACAGTGCCCATGGTGAGAGTTCTAACGGTGACTCTGCCCATGGTGACAGCACCCAGTGTGACAATGCCCATTGTGACAGTGCTCATGGTGACCATGCCGATGGTGATAGTGCCAATAGTGAGAGTGCTCACGGTGACACTGCCCATGGGGACACTGCCCATGGTGATAGTGCTCATCATGACAACCCCTCGGAGGCAGTGCCAATGGTGAGAGTCCCCGTGGTGACAGTTCTCACGGTGAAAGTGATCCTGTTGAAATTTCTCATGGTGACAGTGCTCATGGTGACAGTGCTCAAGGTGATAGTCTCCATGTTGACAGTGTCCATGGTGACTGTTCTCACGGTGACAGTGCCTATGGTGATTATGCTCTTAGTGACAGTGCTCATGGTGACAGTGCCCATGGTGGCAGTGACCACGGTGACTGTTCTCACCGTGGTAGTGCCCATGGTGACAGTGTTCATGATGACAGTCCGCATTAAGGCTGTGCCCACGGTGACACTGCTCATGGTGATTGTTCTCACGGTGATAGTACGCACGGTGACAGTGCCAAAGGTGACAATACCCAGGTGATAGTAATCATGGTGAAAGTGCCCATGGTGGCAGTTCTCATACTGACAGTTCTTGTGACACTGCTCATGGTGGCAGTGCTCGTGGTGACAGTGCTCTTGGTGACAGTGCTCATGGTGGCAGTGCCCATGGTGAGACTCCCGATGGTGACACTGCCCATGGTGACAGTGCACATGGTCATGGTGCATCTGGTGGCAGTGCAAAATAGTGAGAGTGCCCATGATGATATTGCTCATGGTGATAGTGCCCATGGTGAGAGTGCCCATGGTTCCAGTGCTCATGGTGACAGTGCCCATTGTGACAGTGCCCCTGGTGACAGTGCACACCGTGAGAGTGCCCATGGTGTCTGTGCCCATGGTGACAGTTCTTATCATGAGAGTGTTCATGGTAGCAGTGTTCATGGTAATAGTGCTCACGGAGACATTGCCCACAATGAGAGTGCCCATGGTGAGAATACTGACTGTGACAGTGCCCATGATGACTTTTCTCTCTGCGACAGTGCCCTTCGGGACAGTTAGCACGGTGAGATTTCTCACAGTGATAGTGCACATGGTTTCAGTGCTAATAGTGAAAAGACCCACGGCGCCAGTGCCCATCATGGCATTGCTCACGGTGATAGTTCTCACGGTGACAGTGCCCATGGTGATATTACCCATGGTGACAGTACTCAGTGATCAAGTGCTCATGGTGACAGTGCCTAAGGTGATAGTGCACACGGTGGCAGTGCAAAATGGCGACAGTGCCCATGGGGACATTGCTTAATGTGATAGTCCTTGTGGTGACATTGCGCATGGTGACATTGCCCACCACGACAGTTCTCTTGTTGACAGTGCTCATGGTGATAGTGCCAATGTTGGAAGTGCCCATCGTGAAAGTGCCCATGGTGACAGTTCTTATGATGAGAGTGGTCAGAGTGGCAGTGCTCATGGTGAAAGTGCCCATGGTGACAGAGCCCACGGTGACAGTGTCCATAGTTATAGTGTCCACGGTGACAGTCCTAACAGTGAAATTGTCCATGGGGACACTGCCCATGGTGAAAGTGCCCATGGTCACAACACTCACGGTGATAGTGCTCACGGTGAGAGTGGCCATGGTGACAGTGACCACGGTGACACTTCTAATGGTGATACTGCCCATGATGACAGTGCTCATGGTGACAGTCCACATTGTGCCAGTGCCCAAGGTGACAGTGCTCATGGTGACAGTGCCCAAAGTCACAATACCCATGGTGACAGTGCCCAGGCTGACAGTTCTCAAGGTGATAGTGCCCATGGTGACAGTGCACATGGTGATACAGAGAATGGGGACAGTGCTTATGGTGACAGTGGTCATGGTTGCAGTACCCATGGTGATAGTGCTGAAACTGACAGTGCCCTTGGGGATAGTGCCCATGGTGAGTGTGCTCGTGTTAATAGTGCCCATGGTGGCAGTTCCCATTGTGAAAGTGCTCATGATGACAGTGCCCATGTTGGTAGTTCCCACGGTGACAGTGCTCATGGTGATAGTGACCATGTTAACAGTGCACATGGTGTCTGTGCCCTTGGTGACAGTGCCCATGATGACAGTATTCATGGTGACAGTGCTCACGGTGATAGTGCCCATGGTGAGAGTGCACATGGTGGTAGTCCACATGGTGGCAGTGAAAAATGGTGACAGTTCCCATGCTGACAGTTCTCATTGTGACAATGCACAAGGTCACAACCGATGCAGACACTGCTCATGGTAGCTGTACCCGTGGTGACAGTGCTCATGGTGATAGTGACCATGTTAACAGTGCCCATGGTGACACTGCCCATGGTGACAATGCCCATGATGACAGTGCCCATGGAGTCAGTGCCCACGGAGCCATTGCCTATGGTAACAGTGCTCACAGTGACAGTACCCATGGTAACAGTGACCACGGTGAGAGTGCTCATGGTGATAGTGGCTATGGTGACAGATCACACTGTGACAGTCCGCATTGTGCCAGTACCAATAGTGACAGTGCCCATGGTGACATTGACCAAGGTGAGAGTGCTCACGGTGCTAGTGCTCACAGTAATAGTGCTCATGGTGACAGTGCCGACAGTGACGGTGCTCACGGTGACAGTGCCTATGGTGATAGTGCCCATGGTGAGAGTCCGCCCATTGATAGTGCCCATGGTGGCAGTTCCCATTGTGAAAGTGCTCATGATGACATTGCCCATGTTGGTAGTTCCCATGGTGACAGTGCTCACGGTGATAGTGACCTTGGTAACTGTGCACATGGTGGCCGTGCCCTTGGTGACAGTGCCAATGATGACAGTACTCATGGTGACAGTTCCCATGTGGACAAGGCACAGGTTGGCAGTGAAAAATGGTGAAAGTGCCCATGTTGACAGTTCTCATGGTGACAGTGCACACGGTAACAACCCATGCAGACAGTACTCACGGTGACAGTTCTCATGGTTGCAGTACCCATGGTGACAGTGCTCACAGTGATACTGCCCATGGTGGCAGTGCCCATGGTGACAGTGCCCATGGTGACACTGCCCATGATGACAGTGCCCATGGTGAAAGTTCCCACGGTGCCATTCCCTACGGTGACTGTGCTCATGGTAACAGTGCCCATGGTGACAGTGACCATGGTGAGAGTGCTCACACTGATAGTGCCCATGGTGACAGGGCTCATGGTGCCAGGCCGCATTGTGCCAGTACCCATGGCGACAGTGGTCATGGTGACACTGACCACAGTGAGAGTGCTCACTGTGATAGAGCTCACGGTAATAGTGCTCATGGTGACAGTGCAAATGGTGACAATACCCATGGTGACAGTACTCATGTTGAAAATACCCATGGTGGCAGTTCTCATGGTGACAGTGCTCATAATAGCAGTGCCCAAGGTGGCAGTCCTCGTGGTGACAGTGCTAATGGTGACAGTGCTCTTGGTGGCAGTTCCCATGGGGACAGTACCGATGGTGACCCTGTGCATTGTTACAGTGCCCATGGTAACCGTGCTCACGGTGGTAGTGCACATCGTGACAGTGCCCATGGTGGTAGTTCACCTGGTGACAGTGGTAAATAGTGACAGTGCACATGCTGACAGTGCTCACGGTGATAGTGCCCATGGTGACAGTGCCCACGGTGATAATGGGTATTATTACAGTGTTCATCGTGACTGAGCCCAAGGTGGCAGTGGCCATGGTAAGAGTGCCCACAATGACAGTGCCCATGGTAACAGTGCCGACAGTGACAGTGCCCATGGTGACACTTCTCACAGTGAATGTGCCCATGGGGACAGTTACCATGATGAGATTTCTCATGGTGATAGTGCCCGTTGTGACAGTGCTCACAGTGACAATGCCCATGGTGCCAGTGCCCATAGAGACATTCCGCACGGTCACATTTCTCACGGTGAAAGTGCCTATGGTGACACTGCACCTGGTGGCAGTGCAAAATGGTGACAGTGCCCATGGTGACATTGCTCATAGTGACTTTGCTTACAGTGATAGTCCTTACGGTGACAGTGTGCATGGTGACACTGCACACAGTTGCAGTGTTTATGGTGACAGTCTTCACGGTGATACTTTCCATGGTGATAGTGCCCATGGTGACACTGCACATGGTGGCAGTGATAAATGGTGACAGTGCCCCTGTTGACAGTTCTCATGGTGACAGTGCACATGGTGACAACCCGTGCAGACTGTACTCATGGTGACAGTACTCACGGTGACAGTTCTCATGTTTGCAGTATCCATGGTGACAGTGCTCACAGTGATAGTGCCCATGGTGAGAGTGCCCATGATGACAGGGCCCATGGTGCCATTGCCTATGGTGACAGTGCTCATGGTAACAGTGCCCAAGGTGACAGTGACCATGGTGAGAGTGCTCACACTGATGGTGCCCATGGTGACAGTGCTCACGGTGCCTGTCTACGTTGTGCCAGTACCCATGGCGACAGTGCTCATGGTGACAGTGACCACAGTGAGAGTGCTCATAGTGATAGTGCTCACGGTAATAGTGCTCATGGTGACAATGCAAATGGTGACAATACCATGGTGACAGTACTCATGTTGAAAATACCCATGGTGGCAGTTCTCATAGCGACAGATCTCATGGTGACAGTGCTCATAATAGCAGTGCCCAGGTGCCAGTGCTCGTGGTGACAGTGCTAATGGTGACAGTGCTCTTGGTGGCAGTTCCCATCGGGACAATACTGATGGTGACGCTGTGCATTGTTACAGTGCCCATGGTAACCGTGCTCACAGTGATAGTGCACATCGTGACAGTGCCCATGGTGGTAGTTCACCTGGTGACAGTGCTAAATAGTGACAGTGCACATGCTGACAGTGCTCACGGTGATAGTGCCCATGGTGACAGTGCACACGGTGATAATGGGCATTGTTACAGAGTTCATGGTGACAGCACATGGTGGCAGTGGCCATGGAGACAGTGCCCACAATGACAGTGCCCATGGTGACAGTGCCGACAGTGACAGTGCCCATGGTGACACTTCTCACGGTGACAGTGCCCATGGGGACAGTTAGCATGGTGAGATTTCTCATGGTGACAGTGCCCGTTGTGACAGTGCTCACAGTGACAATGCCCATGGTGCCAGTGCCCATAGAGTCATTCCGCATGGTCACATTTCTCACAGTGAAAGTGCCTATGGTGATATTAACCATGGTGACACTGCACATGGTGGCAGAGCAAAATGGTGACAGTGCCCATGGTGACATTGCTCATGGTGACTTTGCTTACGGTGATAGTCCTTACAGTGACAGTGCGCATGGTGACACTGCACACAGTGACAGTGTTCATGGTGACAGTGTTCACGGTGATAGTTCCCATGGTGAGATTGTCCATGGTAACAGTGCCCATAGTCACAATTCTCATGGTGTAGTGCTCACAGTGACAGTGTCCATGGTGTCATGCCCATGGTGACAGTGCTCATGGTGACAGTGCTCATGTTGGCAGTGCCATAAATAACAGTGCTCATTGTGGCAGTGCTCATGGTGTCCGTGCTCATGGTGACAGTGCCCATGTTTACAGTGTTTATGGTGATAGATGTCACGGTGTCAGTGCCCACGGGGACAGTGCCAAGGCTGACAAAGCCCAGGGTGATACTTCCCATTGGGACAGTGCCCACGGTGACAGTGCCCATGGTGACAGCGCCCAGTGTGACAAGGCACATGGTGACAGTGCTCACGGTTACGGTGCCCATGGTGACAGTGCCGATGGTGAGAGTGCCATTAGTGACAGTGCTCATGGTGAAACTGCCCATGGAGACATCGCCCATGGTGATAGTGCTCATGGTGACAACCCCACGGTGACAGTGCCAATGTTGATAGTCCCCGTGGTGACAGGTCTTACATTGAATGTGACCATGGTGTCTGTGCTCATGGTGACAGTGCTCAAGGTTAGAGTCTCCATGTTGACAGTGCCGATGGTGACAATTCTCACGGTGACAGGGCCTATGTTGAAAATTCTCATAGTGACAGTGTTCACGGTGACAGTGCCCATGGTGCTATTACCCATGGTGACAGTTCTCATAGTGAAACGGCCCATGGTGACACTGCACATGGTGGCAGTGCAAAATGGTGACAGTGCCCATGGTGCTATTGCTCATGGTGACATTGCTTACGGTGATAGTGTGTATGGTGAAACTGCACACAGTGACATTGCTCATGGTGACAGTGTTCACGGCGTTAGTTCCTATCGTGAATGTGACCTTGGGGACGGTGCCCATTGTCACAATTCTCATGGTGTAGTGCTCACGGTGACAGTGCCCATGGTGACAATACACAGGGTGACAGTATTCATGGTGACATTGCTCATGGTGAGAGTGCCCATGTTCACAACTGTCACGGTGATAGTTCCCATGGTGACAATACCCAGGGTAACAGAGCTGATGGTAAAAGTGTTCACGGTGACAGTTCCCATGATGACAGTACCTAAGGTGACAATTCCCATGGTGAGACTGCTCATAGACAGTGCCCATGGTGACAATACCCAGCATGTCCTGTCCATGGTGACAGTGATCATGGTGACACTTCTCATGAGGACAGTGCCATAAGTGACAGTGCTCATTGTGGCAGTGCTCATGGTGACTGTGCTCATGGTGACAGTGCCCATGGTGACAGTGCCTATGGTGATAGATATCATGGTGGCCGTGCCCAGGGTGACATTGCCCACGGTGACAAAGCCCAGGGTGATACTTCCCATTGTGACAGTGCCAACGGTGGCAGAGCCCATGGTGACAGTGCCCAAGATCACAGTGTCCATGGTGAGAGTTCTAACGGTGACTCTGCCCATGGTGACAGCACCCAGTGTGACAATGCCCATTGTGACAGTGCTCACGGTGACCATGCCGATGGTGATAGTGCCAATAGTGAGAGTGCTCACGGTGACACTGCCCATGGGGACACTGCCCATGGTGATAGTGCTCATCATGACAACCCCTCGGAGGCAGTGCCAATGGTGAGAGTCCCCGTGGTGACAGTTCTCACGGTGAAAGTGATCCTGTTGAAATTTCTCATGGTGACAGTGCTCATGGTGACAGTGCTCAAGGTGATAGTCTCCATGTTGACAGTGTCCATGGTGACTGTTCTCACGGTGACAGTGCCTATGGTGATTATGCTCTTAGTGACAGTGCTCATGGTGACAGTGCCCATGGTGGCAGTGACCACGGTGACTGTTCTCACCGTGGTAGTGCCCATGGTGACAGTGTTCATGATGACAGTCCGCATTAAGGCTGTGCCCACGGTGACACTGCTCATGGTGATTGTTCTCACGGTGATAGTACGCACGGTGACAGTGCCAAAGGTGACAATACCCAGGTGATAGTAATCATGGTGAAAGTGCCCATGGTGGCAGTTCTCATACTGACAGTTCTTGTGACACTGCTCATGGTGGCAGTGCTCGTGGTGACAGTGCTCTTGGTGACAGTGCTCATGGTGGCAGTGCCCATGGTGAGACTCCCGATGGTGACACTGCCCATGGTGACAGTGCACATGGTCATGGTGCATCTGGTGGCAGTGCAAAATAGTGAGAGTGCCCATGATGATATTGCTCATGGTGATAGTGCCCATGGTGAGAGTGCCCATGGTTCCAGTGCTCATGGTGACAGTGCCCATTGTGACAGTGCCCCTGGTGACAGTGCACACCGTGAGAGTGCCCATGGTGTCTGTGCCCATGGTGACAGTTCTTATCATGAGAGTGTTCATGGTAGCAGTGTTCATGGTAATAGTGCTCACGGAGACATTGCCCACAATGAGAGTGCCCATGGTGAGAATACTGACTGTGACAGTGCCCATGATGACTTTTCTCTCTGCGACAGTGCCCTTCGGGACAGTTAGCACGGTGAGATTTCTCACAGTGATAGTGCACATGGTTTCAGTGCTAATAGTGAAAAGACCCACGGCGCCAGTGCCCATCATGGCATTGCTCACGGTGATAGTTCTCACGGTGACAGTGCCCATGGTGATATTACCCATGGTGACAGTACTCAGTGATCAAGTGCTCATGGTGACAGTGCCTAAGGTGATAGTGCACACGGTGGCAGTGCAAAATGGCGACAGTGCCCATGGGGACATTGCTTAATGTGATAGTCCTTGTGGTGACATTGCGCATGGTGACATTGCCCACCACGACAGTTCTCTTGTTGACAGTGCTCATGGTGATAGTGCCAATGTTGGAAGTGCCCATCGTGAAAGTGCCCATGGTGACAGTTCTTATGATGAGAGTGGTCAGAGTGGCAGTGCTCATGGTGAAAGTGCCCATGGTGACAGAGCCCACGGTGACAGTGTCCATAGTTATAGTGTCCACGGTGACAGTCCTAACAGTGAAATTGTCCATGGGGACACTGCCCATGGTGAAAGTGCCCATGGTCACAACACTCACGGTGATAGTGCTCACGGTGAGAGTGGCCATGGTGACAGTGACCACGGTGACACTTCTAATGGTGATACTGCCCATGATGACAGTGCTCATGGTGACAGTCCACATTGTGCCAGTGCCCAAGGTGACAGTGCTCATGGTGACAGTGCCCAAAGTCACAATACCCATGGTGACAGTGCCCAGGCTGACAGTTCTCAAGGTGATAGTGCCCATGGTGACAGTGCACATGGTGATACAGAGAATGGGGACAGTGCTTATGGTGACAGTGGTCATGGTTGCAGTACCCATGGTGATAGTGCTGAAACTGACAGTGCCCTTGGGGATAGTGCCCATGGTGAGTGTGCTCGTGTTAATAGTGCCCATGGTGGCAGTTCCCATTGTGAAAGTGCTCATGATGACAGTGCCCATGTTGGTAGTTCCCATGGTGACAGTGCTCATGGTGATAGTGACCATGTTAACAGTGCACATGGTGTCTGTGCCCTTGGTGACAGTGCCCATGATGACAGTATTCATGGTGACAGTGCTCACGGTGATAGTGCCCATGGTGAGAGTGCACATGGTGGTAGTCCACATGGTGGCAGTGAAAAATGGTGACAGTTCCCATGCTGACAGTTCTCATTGTGACAATGCACAAGGTCACAACCGATGCAGACACTGCTCATGGTAGCTGTACCCGTGGTGACAGTGCTCATGGTGATAGTGACCATGTTAACAGTGCCCATGGTGACACTGCCCATGGTGACAATGCCCATGATGACAGTGCCCATGGAGTCAGTGCCCACGGAGCCATTGCCTATGGTAACAGTGCTCACAGTGACAGTACCCATGGTAACAGTGACCACGGTGAGAGTGCTCATGGTGATAGTGGCTATGGTGACAGATCACACTGTGACAGTCCGCATTGTGCCAGTACCAATAGTGACAGTGCCCATGGTGACATTGACCAAGGTGAGAGTGCTCACGGTGCTAGTGCTCACAGTAATAGTGCTCATGGTGACAGTGCCGACAGTGACGGTGCTCACGGTGACAGTGCCTATGGTGATAGTGCCCATGGTGAGAGTCCGCCCATTGATAGTGCCCATGGTGGCAGTTCCCATTGTGAAAGTGCTCATGATGACATTGCCCATGTTGGTAGTTCCCATGGTGACAGTGCTCACGGTGATAGTGACCTTGGTAACTGTGCACATGGTGGCCGTGCCCTTGGTGACAGTGCCAATGATGACAGTACTCATGGTGACAGTTCCCATGTGGACAAGGCACAGGTTGGCAGTGAAAAATGGTGAAAGTGCCCATGTTGACAGTTCTCATGGTGACAGTGCACACGGTAACAACCCATGCAGACAGTACTCACGGTGACAGTTCTCATGGTTGCAGTACCCATGGTGACAGTGCTCACAGTGATACTGCCCATGGTGGCAGTGCCCATGGTGACAGTGCCCATGGTGACACTGCCCATGATGACAGTGCCCATGGTGAAAGTTCCCACGGTGCCATTCCCTACGGTGACTGTGCTCATGGTAACAGTGCCCATGGTGACAGTGACCATGGTGAGAGTGCTCACACTGATAGTGCCCATGGTGACAGGGCTCATGGTGCCAGGCCGCATTGTGCCAGTACCCATGGCGACAGTGGTCATGGTGACACTGACCACAGTGAGAGTGCTCACTGTGATAGAGCTCACGGTAATAGTGCTCATGGTGACAGTGCAAATGGTGACAATACCCATGGTGACAGTACTCATGTTGAAAATACCCATGGTGGCAGTTCTCATGGTGACAGTGCTCATAATAGCAGTGCCCAAGGTGGCAGTCCTCGTGGTGACAGTGCTAATGGTGACAGTGCTCTTGGTGGCAGTTCCCATGGGGACAGTACCGATGGTGACCCTGTGCATTGTTACAGTGCCCATGGTAACCGTGCTCACGGTGGTAGTGCACATCGTGACAGTGCCCATGGTGGTAGTTCACCTGGTGACAGTGGTAAATAGTGACAGTGCACATGCTGACAGTGCTCACGGTGATAGTGCCCATGGTGACAGTGCCCACGGTGATAATGGGTATTATTACAGTGTTCATCGTGACTGAGCCCAAGGTGGCAGTGGCCATGGTAAGAGTGCCCACAATGACAGTGCCCATGGTAACAGTGCCGACAGTGACAGTGCCCATGGTGACACTTCTCACAGTGAATGTGCCCATGGGGACAGTTACCATGATGAGATTTCTCATGGTGATAGTGCCCGTTGTGACAGTGCTCACAGTGACAATGCCCATGGTGCCAGTGCCCATAGAGACATTCCGCACGGTCACATTTCTCACGGTGAAAGTGCCTATGGTGACACTGCACCTGGTGGCAGTGCAAAATGGTGACAGTGCCCATGGTGACATTGCTCATAGTGACTTTGCTTACAGTGATAGTCCTTACGGTGACACTGTGCATGGTGACACTGCACACAGTTGCAGTGTTTATGGTGACAGTCTTCACGGTGATACTTTCCATGGTGATAGTGCCCATGGTGACACTGCACATGGTGGCAGTGATAAATGGTGACAGTGCCCCTGTTGACAGTTCTCATGGTGACAGTGCACATGGTGACAACCCGTGCAGACTGTACTCATGGTGACAGTACTCACGGTGACAGTTCTCATGTTTGCAGTATCCATGGTGACAGTGCTCACAGTGATAGTGCCCATGGTGAGAGTGCCCATGATGACAGGGCCCATGGTGCCATTGCCTATGGTGACAGTGCTCATGGTAACAGTGCCCAAGGTGACAGTGACCATGGTGAGAGTGCTCACACTGATGGTGCCCATGGTGACAGTGCTCACGGTGCCTGTCTACGTTGTGCCAGTACCCATGGCGACAGTGCTCATGGTGACAGTGACCACAGTGAGAGTGCTCATAGTGATAGTGCTCACGGTAATAGTGCTCATGGTGACAATGCAAATGGTGACAATACCATGGTGACAGTACTCATGTTGAAAATACCCATGGTGGCAGTTCTCATAGCGACAGATCTCATGGTGACAGTGCTCATAATAGCAGTGCCCAGGTGCCAGTGCTCGTGGTGACAGTGCTAATGGTGACAGTGCTCTTGGTGGCAGTTCCCATCGGGACAATACTGATGGTGACGCTGTGCATTGTTACAGTGCCCATGGTAACCGTGCTCACAGTGATAGTGCACATCGTGACAGTGCCCATGGTGGTAGTTCACCTGGTGACAGTGCTAAATAGTGACAGTGCACATGCTGACAGTGCTCACGGTGATAGTGCCCATGGTGACAGTGCACACGGTGATAATGGGCATTGTTACAGAGTTCATGGTGACAGCACACGGTGGCAGTGGCCATGGAGACAGTGCCCACAATGACAGTGCCCATGGTGACAGTGCCGACAGTGACAGTGCCCATGGTGACACTTCTCACGGTGACAGTGCCCATGGGGACAGTTAGCATGGTGAGATTTCTCATGGTGACAGTGCCCGTTGTGACAGTGCTCACAGTGACAATGCCCATGGTGCCAGTGCCCATAGAGTCATTCCGCATGGTCACATTTCTCACAGTGAAAGTGCCTATGGTGATATTAACCATGGTGACACTGCACATGGTGGCAGAGCAAAATGGTGACAGTGCCCATGGTGACATTGCTCATGGTGACTTTGCTTACGGTGATAGTCCTTACAGTGACAGTGCGCATGGTGACACTGCACACAGTGACAGTGTTCATGGTGACAGTGTTCACGGTGATAGTTCCCATGGTGAGATTGTCCATGGTAACAGTGCCCATAGTCACAATTCTCATGGTGTAGTGCTCACAGTGACAGTGTCCATGGTGTCATGCCCATGGTGACAGTGCTCATGGTGACAGTGCTCATGTTGGCAGTGCCATAAATAACAGTGCTCATTGTGGCAGTGCTCATGGTGTCCGTGCTCATGGTGACAGTGCCCATGTTTACAGTGTTTATGGTGATAGATGTCACGGTGTCAGTGCCCACGGGGACAGTGCCAAGGCTGACAAAGCCCAGGGTGATACTTCCCATTGGGACAGTGCCCACGGTGACAGTGCCCATGGTGACAGCGCCCAGTGTGACAAGGCACATGGTGACAGTGCTCACGGTTACGGTGCCCATGGTGACAGTGCCGATGGTGAGAGTGCCATTAGTGACAGTGCTCATGGTGAAACTGCCCATGGAGACATCGCCCATGGTGATAGTGCTCATGGTGACAACCCCACGGTGACAGTGCCAATGTTGATAGTCCCCGTGGTGACAGGTCTTACATTGAATGTGACCATGGTGTCTGTGCTCATGGTGACAGTGCTCAAGGTTAGAGTCTCCATGTTGACAGTGCCGATGGTGACAATTCTCACGGTGACAGGGCCTATGTTGAAAATTCTCATAGTGACAGTGTTCACGGTGACAGTGCCCATGGTGCTATTACCCATGGTGACAGTTCTCATAGTGAAACGGCCCATGGTGACACTGCACATGGTGGCAGTGCAAAATGGTGACAGTGCCCATGGTGCTATTGCTCATGGTGACATTGCTTACGGTGATAGTGTGTATGGTGAAACTGCACACAGTGACATTGCTCATGGTGACAGTGTTCACGGCGTTAGTTCCTATCGTGAATGTGACCTTGGGGACGGTGCCCATTGTCACAATTCTCATGGTGTAGTGCTCACGGTGACAGTGCCCATGGTGACAATACACAGGGTGACAGTATTCATGGTGACATTGCTCATGGTGAGAGTGCCCATGTTCACAACTGTCACGGTGATAGTTCCCATGGTGACAATACCCAGGGTAACAGAGCTGATGGTAAAAGTGTTCACGGTGACAGTTCCCATGATGACAGTACCTAAGGTGACAATTCCCATGGTGAGACTGCTCATAGACAGTGCCCATGGTGACAATACCCAGCATGTCCTGTCCATGGTGACAGTGATCATGGTGACACTTCTCATGAGGACAGTGCCATAAGTGACAGTGCTCATTGTGGCAGTGCTCATGGTGACTGTGCTCATGGTGACAGTGCCCATGGTGACAGTGCCTATGGTGATAGATATCATGGTGGCCGTGCCCAGGGTGACATTGCCCACGGTGACAAAGCCCAGGGTGATACTTCCCATTGTGACAGTGCCAACGGTGGCAGAGCCCATGGTGACAGTGCCCAAGATCACAGTGTCCATGGTGAGAGTTCTAACGGTGACTCTGCCCATGGTGACAGCACCCAGTGTGACAATGCCCATTGTGACAGTGCTCACGGTGACCATGCCGATGGTGATAGTGCCAATAGTGAGAGTGCTCACGGTGACACTGCCCATGGGGACACTGCCCATGGTGATAGTGCTCATCATGACAACCCCTCGGAGGCAGTGCCAATGGTGAGAGTCCCCGTGGTGACAGTTCTCACGGTGAAAGTGATCCTGTTGAAATTTCTCATGGTGACAGTGCTCATGGTGACAGTGCTCAAGGTGATAGTCTCCATGTTGACAGTGTCCATGGTGACTGTTCTCACGGTGACAGTGCCTATGGTGATTATGCTCTTAGTGACAGTGCTCATGGTGACAGTGCCCATGGTGGCAGTGACCACGGTGACTGTTCTCACCGTGGTAGTGCCCATGGTGACAGTGTTCATGATGACAGTCCGCATTAAGGCTGTGCCCACGGTGACACTGCTCATGGTGATTGTTCTCACGGTGATAGTACGCACGGTGACAGTGCCAAAGGTGACAATACCCAGGTGATAGTAATCATGGTGAAAGTGCCCATGGTGGCAGTTCTCATACTGACAGTTCTTGTGACACTGCTCATGGTGGCAGTGCTCGTGGTGACAGTGCTCTTGGTGACAGTGCTCATGGTGGCAGTGCCCATGGTGAGACTCCCGATGGTGACACTGCCCATGGTGACAGTGCACATGGTCATGGTGCATCTGGTGGCAGTGCAAAATAGTGAGAGTGCCCATGATGATATTGCTCATGGTGATAGTGCCCATGGTGAGAGTGCCCATGGTTCCAGTGCTCATGGTGACAGTGCCCATTGTGACAGTGCCCCTGGTGACAGTGCACACCGTGAGAGTGCCCATGGTGTCTGTGCCCATGGTGACAGTTCTTATCATGAGAGTGTTCATGGTAGCAGTGTTCATGGTAATAGTGCTCACGGAGACATTGCCCACAATGAGAGTGCCCATGGTGAGAATACTGACTGTGACAGTGCCCATGATGACTTTTCTCTCTGCGACAGTGCCCTTCGGGACAGTTAGCACGGTGAGATTTCTCACAGTGATAGTGCACATGGTTTCAGTGCTAATAGTGAAAAGACCCACGGCGCCAGTGCCCATCATGGCATTGCTCACGGTGATAGTTCTCACGGTGACAGTGCCCATGGTGATATTACCCATGGTGACAGTACTCAGTGATCAAGTGCTCATGGTGACAGTGCCTAAGGTGATAGTGCACACGGTGGCAGTGCAAAATGGCGACAGTGCCCATGGGGACATTGCTTAATGTGATAGTCCTTGTGGTGACATTGCGCATGGTGACATTGCCCACCACGACAGTTCTCTTGTTGACAGTGCTCATGGTGATAGTGCCAATGTTGGAAGTGCCCATCGTGAAAGTGCCCATGGTGACAGTTCTTATGATGAGAGTGGTCAGAGTGGCAGTGCTCATGGTGAAAGTGCCCATGGTGACAGAGCCCACGGTGACAGTGTCCATAGTTATAGTGTCCACGGTGACAGTCCTAACAGTGAAATTGTCCATGGGGACACTGCCCATGGTGAAAGTGCCCATGGTCACAACACTCACGGTGATAGTGCTCACGGTGAGAGTGGCCATGGTGACAGTGACCACGGTGACACTTCTAATGGTGATACTGCCCATGATGACAGTGCTCATGGTGACAGTCCACATTGTGCCAGTGCCCAAGGTGACAGTGCTCATGGTGACAGTGCCCAAAGTCACAATACCCATGGTGACAGTGCCCAGGCTGACAGTTCTCAAGGTGATAGTGCCCATGGTGACAGTGCACATGGTGATACAGAGAATGGGGACAGTGCTTATGGTGACAGTGGTCATGGTTGCAGTACCCATGGTGATAGTGCTGAAACTGACAGTGCCCTTGGGGATAGTGCCCATGGTGAGTGTGCTCGTGTTAATAGTGCCCATGGTGGCAGTTCCCATTGTGAAAGTGCTCATGATGACAGTGCCCATGTTGGTAGTTCCCATGGTGACAGTGCTCATGGTGATAGTGACCATGTTAACAGTGCACATGGTGTCTGTGCCCTTGGTGACAGTGCCCATGATGACAGTATTCATGGTGACAGTGCTCACGGTGATAGTGCCCATGGTGAGAGTGCACATGGTGGTAGTCCACATGGTGGCAGTGAAAAATGGTGACAGTTCCCATGCTGACAGTTCTCATTGTGACAATGCACAAGGTCACAACCGATGCAGACACTGCTCATGGTAGCTGTACCCGTGGTGACAGTGCTCATGGTGATAGTGACCATGTTAACAGTGCCCATGGTGACACTGCCCATGGTGACAATGCCCATGATGACAGTGCCCATGGAGTCAGTGCCCACGGAGCCATTGCCTATGGTAACAGTGCTCACAGTGACAGTACCCATGGTAACAGTGACCACGGTGAGAGTGCTCATGGTGATAGTGGCTATGGTGACAGATCACACTGTGACAGTCCGCATTGTGCCAGTACCAATAGTGACAGTGCCCATGGTGACATTGACCAAGGTGAGAGTGCTCACGGTGCTAGTGCTCACAGTAATAGTGCTCATGGTGACAGTGCCGACAGTGACGGTGCTCACGGTGACAGTGCCTATGGTGATAGTGCCCATGGTGAGAGTCCGCCCATTGATAGTGCCCATGGTGGCAGTTCCCATTGTGAAAGTGCTCATGATGACATTGCCCATGTTGGTAGTTCCCATGGTGACAGTGCTCACGGTGATAGTGACCTTGGTAACTGTGCACATGGTGGCCGTGCCCTTGGTGACAGTGCCAATGATGACAGTACTCATGGTGACAGTTCCCATGTGGACAAGGCACAGGTTGGCAGTGAAAAATGGTGAAAGTGCCCATGTTGACAGTTCTCATGGTGACAGTGCACACGGTAACAACCCATGCAGACAGTACTCACGGTGACATTTCTCATGGTTGCAGTACCCATGGTGACAGTGCTCACAGTGATACTGCCCATGGTGGCAGTGCCCATGGTGACAGTGCCCATGGTGACACTGCCCATGATGACAGTGCCCATGCTGAAAGTTCCCACGGTGCCATTCCCTACGGTGACTGTGCTCATGGTAACAGTGCCCATGGTGACAGTGACCATGGTGAGAGTGCTCACACTGATAGTGCCCATGGTGACAGGGCTCATGGTGCCAGGCCGCATTGTGCCAGTACCCATGGCGACAGTGGTCATGGTGACACTGACCACAGTGAGAGTGCTCACTGTGATAGAGCTCACGGTAATAGTGCTCATGGTGACAGTGCAAATGGTGACAATACCCATGGTGACAGTACTCATGTTGAAAATACCCATGGTGGCAGTTCTCATGGTGACAGTGCTCATAATAGCAGTGCCCAAGGTGGCAGTCCTCGTGGTGACAGTGCTAATGGTGACAGTGCTCTTGGTGGCAGTTCCCATGGGGACAGTACCGATGGTGACCCTGTGCATTGTTACAGTGCCCATGGTAACCGTGCTCACGGTGGTAGTGCACATCGTGACAGTGCCCATGGTGGTAGTTCACCTGGTGACAGTGGTAAATAGTGACAGTGCACATGCTGACAGTGCTCACGGTGATAGTGCCCATGGTGACAGTGCCCACGGTGATAATGGGTATTATTACAGTGTTCATCGTGACTGAGCCCAAGGTGGCAGTGGCCATGGTAAGAGTGCCCACAATGACAGTGCCCATGGTAACAGTGCCGACAGTGACAGTGCCCATGGTGACACTTCTCACAGTGAATGTGCCCATGGGGACAGTTACCATGATGAGATTTCTCATGGTGATAGTGCCCGTTGTGACAGTGCTCACAGTGACAATGCCCATGGTGCCAGTGCCCATAGAGACATTCCGCACGGTCACATTTCTCACGGTGAAAGTGCCTATGGTGACACTGCACCTGGTGGCAGTGCAAAATGGTGACAGTGCCCATGGTGACATTGCTCATAGTGACTTTGCTTACAGTGATAGTCCTTACGGTGACACTGTGCATGGTGACACTGCACACAGTTGCAGTGTTTATGGTGACAGTCTTCACGGTGATACTTTCCATGGTGATAGTGCCCATGGTGACACTGCACATGGTGGCAGTGATAAATGGTGACAGTGCCCCTGTTGACAGTTCTCATGGTGACAGTGCACATGGTGACAACCCGTGCAGACTGTACTCATGGTGACAGTACTCACGGTGACAGTTCTCATGTTTGCAGTATCCATGGTGACAGTGCTCACAGTGATAGTGCCCATGGTGAGAGTGCCCATGATGACAGGGCCCATGGTGCCATTGCCTATGGTGACAGTGCTCATGGTAACAGTGCCCAAGGTGACAGTGACCATGGTGAGAGTGCTCACACTGATGGTGCCCATGGTGACAGTGCTCACGGTGCCTGTCTACGTTGTGCCAGTACCCATGGCGACAGTGCTCATGGTGACAGTGACCACAGTGAGAGTGCTCATAGTGATAGTGCTCACGGTAATAGTGCTCATGGTGACAATGCAAATGGTGACAATACCATGGTGACAGTACTCATGTTGAAAATACCCATGGTGGCAGTTCTCATAGCGACAGATCTCATGGTGACAGTGCTCATAATAGCAGTGCCCAGGTGCCAGTGCTCGTGGTGACAGTGCTAATGGTGACAGTGCTCTTGGTGGCAGTTCCCATCGGGACAATACTGATGGTGACGCTGTGCATTGTTACAGTGCCCATGGTAACCGTGCTCACAGTGATAGTGCACATCGTGACAGTGCCCATGGTGGTAGTTCACCTGGTGACAGTGCTAAATAGTGACAGTGCACATGCTGACAGTGCTCACGGTGATAGTGCCCATGGTGACAGTGCACACGGTGATAATGGGCATTGTTACAGAGTTCATGGTGACAGCACACGGTGGCAGTGGCCATGGAGACAGTGCCCACAATGACAGTGCCCATGGTGACAGTGCCGACAGTGACAGTGCCCATGGTGACACTTCTCACGGTGACAGTGCCCATGGGGACAGTTAGCATGGTGAGATTTCTCATGGTGACAGTGCCCGTTGTGACAGTGCTCACAGTGACAATGCCCATGGTGCCAGTGCCCATAGAGTCATTCCGCATGGTCACATTTCTCACAGTGAAAGTGCCTATGGTGATATTAACCATGGTGACACTGCACATGGTGGCAGAGCAAAATGGTGACAGTGCCCATGGTGACATTGCTCATGGTGACTTTGCTTACGGTGATAGTCCTTACAGTGACAGTGCGCATGGTGACACTGCACACAGTGACAGTGTTCATGGTGACAGTGTTCACGGTGATAGTTCCCATGGTGAGATTGTCCATGGTAACAGTGCCCATAGTCACAATTCTCATGGTGTAGTGCTCACAGTGACAGTGTCCATGGTGTCATGCCCATGGTGACAGTGCTCATGGTGACAGTGCTCATGTTGGCAGTGCCATAAATAACAGTGCTCATTGTGGCAGTGCTCATGGTGTCCGTGCTCATGGTGACAGTGCCCATGTTTACAGTGTTTATGGTGATAGATGTCACGGTGTCAGTGCCCACGGGGACAGTGCCAAGGCTGACAAAGCCCAGGGTGATACTTCCCATTGGGACAGTGCCCACGGTGACAGTGCCCATGGTGACAGCGCCCAGTGTGACAAGGCACATGGTGACAGTGCTCACGGTTACGGTGCCCATGGTGACAGTGCCGATGGTGAGAGTGCCATTAGTGACAGTGCTCATGGTGAAACTGCCCATGGAGACATCGCCCATGGTGATAGTGCTCATGGTGACAACCCCACGGTGACAGTGCCAATGTTGATAGTCCCCGTGGTGACAGGTCTTACATTGAATGTGACCATGGTGTCTGTGCTCATGGTGACAGTGCTCAAGGTTAGAGTCTCCATGTTGACAGTGCCGATGGTGACAATTCTCACGGTGACAGGGCCTATGTTGAAAATTCTCATAGTGACAGTGTTCACGGTGACAGTGCCCATGGTGCTATTACCCATGGTGACAGTTCTCATAGTGAAACGGCCCATGGTGACACTGCACATGGTGGCAGTGCAAAATGGTGACAGTGCCCATGGTGCTATTGCTCATGGTGACATTGCTTACGGTGATAGTGTGTATGGTGAAACTGCACACAGTGACATTGCTCATGGTGACAGTGTTCACGGCGTTAGTTCCTATCGTGAATGTGACCTTGGGGACGGTGCCCATTGTCACAATTCTCATGGTGTAGTGCTCACGGTGACAGTGCCCATGGTGACAATACACAGGGTGACAGTATTCATGGTGACATTGCTCATGGTGAGAGTGCCCATGTTCACAACTGTCACGGTGATAGTTCCCATGGTGACAATACCCAGGGTAACAGAGCTGATGGTAAAAGTGTTCACGGTGACAGTGCCCATGATGACAGTACCTAAGGTGACAATTCCCATGGTGAGACTGCTCATAGACAGTGCCCATGGTGACAATACCCAGCATGTCCTGTCCATGGTGACAGTGATCATGGTGACACTTCTCATGAGGACAGTGCCATAAGTGACAGTGCTCATTGTGGCAGTGCTCATGGTGACTGTGCTCATGGTGACAGTGCCCATGGTGACAGTGCCTATGGTGATAGATATCATGGTGGCCGTGCCCAGGGTGACATTGCCCACGGTGACAAAGCCCAGGGTGATACTTCCCATTGTGACAGTGCCAACGGTGGCAGAGCCCATGGTGACAGTGCCCAAGATCACAGTGCCCATGGTGAGAGTTCTAACGGTGACTCTGCCCATGGTGACAGCACCCAGTGTGACAATGCCCATTGTGACAGTGCTCACGGTGACCATGCCGATGGTGATAGTGCCAATAGTGAGAGTGCTCACGGTGACACTGCCCATGGGGACACTGCCCATGGTGATAGTGCTCATCATGACAACCCCTCGGAGGCAGTGCCAATGGTGAGAGTCCCCGTGGTGACAGTTCTCACGGTGAAAGTGATCCTGTTGAAATTTCTCATGGTGACAGTGCTCATGGTGACAGTGCTCAAGGTGATAGTCTCCATGTTGACAGTGTCCATGGTGACTGTTCTCACAGTGACAGTGCCTATGGTGATTATGCTCTTAGTGACAGTGCTCATGGTGACAGTGCCCATGGTGGCAGTGACCACGGTGACTGTTCTCACCGTGGTAGTGCCCATGGTGACAGTGTTCATGATGACAGTCCGCATTAAGGCTGTGCCCACGGTGACACTGCTCATGGTGATTGTTCTCACGGTGATAGTACGCACGGTGACAGTGCCAAAGGTGACAATACCCAGGTGATAGTAATCATGGTGAAAGTGCCCATGGTGGCAGTTCTCATACTGACAGTTCTTGTGACACTGCTCATGGTGGCAGTGCTCGTGGTGACAGTGCTCTTGGTGACAGTGCTCATGGTGGCAGTGCCCATGGTGAGACTCCCGATGGTGACACTGCCCATGGTGACAGTGCACATGGTCATGGTGCATCTGGTGGCAGTGCAAAATAGTGAGAGTGCCCATGATGATATTGCTCATGGTGATAGTGCCCATGGTGAGAGTGCCCATGGTTCCAGTGCTCATGGTGACAGTGCCCACTGTGACAGTGCCCCTGGTGACAGTGCACACCGTGAGAGTGCCCATGGTGTCTGTGCCCATGGTGACAGTTCTTATCATGAGAGTGTTCATGGTAGCAGTGTTCATGGTAATAGTGCTCACGGAGACATTGCCCACAATGAGAGTGCCCATGGTGAGAATACTGACTGTGACAGTGCCCATGATGACTTTTCTCTCTGCGACAGTGCCCTTCGGGACAGTTAGCACGGTGAGATTTCTCACAGTGATAGTGCACATGGTTTCAGTGCTAATAGTGAAAAGACCCACGGCGCCAGTGCCCATCATGGCATTGCTCACGGTGATAGTTCTCACGGTGACAGTGCCCATGGTGATATTACCCATGGTGACAGTACTCAGTGATCAAGTGCTCATGGTGACAGTGCCTAAGGTGATAGTGCACACGGTGGCAGTGCAAAATGGCGACAGTGCCCATGGGGACATTGCTTAATGTGATAGTCCTTGTGGTGACATTGCGCATGGTGACATTGCCCACCACGACAGTTCTCTTGTTGACAGTGCTCATGGTGATAGTGCCAATGTTGGAAGTGCCCATCGTGAAAGTGCCCATGGTGACAGTTCTTATGATGAGAGTGGTCAGAGTGGCAGTGCTCATGGTGAAAGTGCCCATGGTGACAGAGCCCACGGTGACAGTGTCCATAGTTATAGTGTCCACGGTGACAGTCCTAACAGTGAAATTGTCCATGGGGACACTGCCCATGGTGAAAGTGCCCATGGTCACAACACTCACGGTGATAGTGCTCACGGTGAGAGTGGCCATGGTGACAGTGACCACGGTGACACTTCTAATGGTGATACTGCCCATGATGACAGTGCTCATGGTGACAGTCCACATTGTGCCAGTGCCCAAGGTGACAGTGCTCATGGTGACAGTGCCCAAAGTCACAATACCCATGGTGACAGTGCCCAGGCTGACAGTTCTCAAGGTGATAGTGCCCATGGTGACAGTGCACATGGTGATACAGAGAATGGGGACAGTGCTTATGGTGACAGTGGTCATGGTTGCAGTACCCATGGTGATAGTGCTGAAACTGACAGTGCCCTTGGGGATAGTGCCCATGGTGAGTGTGCTCGTGTTAATAGTGCCCATGGTGGCAGTTCCCATTGTGAAAGTGCTCATGATGACAGTGCCCATGTTGGTAGTTCCCATGGTGACAGTGCTCATGGTGATAGTGACCATGTTAACAGTGCACATGGTGTCTGTGCCCTTGGTGACAGTGCCCATGATGACAGTATTCATGGTGACAGTGCTCACGGTGATAGTGCCCATGGTGAGAGTGCACATGGTGGTAGTCCACATGGTGGCAGTGAAAAATGGTGACAGTTCCCATGCTGACAGTTCTCATTGTGACAATGCACAAGGTCACAACCGATGCAGACACTGCTCATGGTAGCTGTACCCGTGGTGACAGTGCTCATGGTGATAGTGACCATGTTAACAGTGCCCATGGTGACACTGCCCATGGTGACAATGCCCATGATGACAGTGCCCATGGAGTCAGTGCCCACGGAGCCATTGCCTATGGTAACAGTGCTCACAGTGACAGTACCCATGGTAACAGTGACCACGGTGAGAGTGCTCATGGTGATAGTGGCTATGGTGACAGATCACACTGTGACAGTCCGCATTGTGCCAGTACCAATAGTGACAGTGCCCATGGTGACATTGACCAAGGTGAGAGTGCTCACGGTGCTAGTGCTCACAGTAATAGTGCTCATGGTGACAGTGCCGACAGTGACGGTGCTCACGGTGACAGTGCCTATGGTGATAGTGCCCATGGTGAGAGTCCGCCCATTGATAGTGCCCATGGTGGCAGTTCCCATTGTGAAAGTGCTCATGATGACATTGCCCATGTTGGTAGTTCCCATGGTGACAGTGCTCACGGTGATAGTGACCTTGGTAACTGTGCACATGGTGGCCGTGCCCTTGGTGACAGTGCCAATGATGACAGTACTCATGGTGACAGTTCCCATGTGGACAAGGCACAGGTTGGCAGTGAAAAATGGTGAAAGTGCCCATGTTGACAGTTCTCATGGTGACAGTGCACACGGTAACAACCCATGCAGACAGTACTCACGGTGACAGTTCTCATGGTTGCAGTACCCATGGTGACAGTGCTCACAGTGATACTGCCCATGGTGGCAGTGCCCATGGTGACAGTGCCCATGGTGACACTGCCCATGATGACAGTGCCCATGCTGAAAGTTCCCACGGTGCCATTCCCTACGGTGACTGTGCTCATGGTAACAGTGCCCATGGTGACAGTGACCATGGTGAGAGTGCTCACACTGATAGTGCCCATGGTGACAGGGCTCATGGTGCCAGGCCGCATTGTGCCAGTACCCATGGCGACAGTGGTCATGGTGACACTGACCACAGTGAGAGTGCTCACTGTGATAGAGCTCACGGTAATAGTGCTCATGGTGACAGTGCAAATGGTGACAATACCCATGGTGACAGTACTCATGTTGAAAATACCCATGGTGGCAGTTCTCATGGTGACAGTGCTCATAATAGCAGTGCCCAAGGTGGCAGTCCTCGTGGTGACAGTGCTAATGGTGACAGTGCTCTTGGTGGCAGTTCCCATGGGGACAGTACCGATGGTGACCCTGTGCATTGTTACAGTGCCCATGGTAACCGTGCTCACGGTGGTAGTGCACATCGTGACAGTGCCCATGGTGGTAGTTCACCTGGTGACAGTGGTAAATAGTGACAGTGCACATGCTGACAGTGCTCACGGTGATAGTGCCCATGGTGACAGTGCCCACGGTGATAATGGGTATTATTACAGTGTTCATCGTGACTGAGCCCAAGGTGGCAGTGGCCATGGTAAGAGTGCCCACAATGACAGTGCCCATGGTAACAGTGCCGACAGTGACAGTGCCCATGGTGACACTTCTCACAGTGAATGTGCCCATGGGGACAGTTACCATGATGAGATTTCTCATGGTGATAGTGCCCGTTGTGACAGTGCTCACAGTGACAATGCCCATGGTGCCAGTGCCCATAGAGACATTCCGCACGGTCACATTTCTCACGGTGAAAGTGCCTATGGTGACACTGCACCTGGTGGCAGTGCAAAATGGTGACAGTGCCCATGGTGACATTGCTCATAGTGACTTTGCTTACAGTGATAGTCCTTACGGTGACACTGTGCATGGTGACACTGCACACAGTTGCAGTGTTTATGGTGACAGTCTTCACGGTGATACTTTCCATGGTGATAGTGCCCATGGTGACACTGCACATGGTGGCAGTGATAAATGGTGACAGTGCCCCTGTTGACAGTTCTCATGGTGACAGTGCACATGGTGACAACCCGTGCAGACTGTACTCATGGTGACAGTACTCACGGTGACAGTTCTCATGTTTGCAGTATCCATGGTGACAGTGCTCACAGTGATAGTGCCCATGGTGAGAGTGCCCATGATGACAGGGCCCATGGTGCCATTGCCTATGGTGACAGTGCTCATGGTAACAGTGCCCAAGGTGACAGTGACCATGGTGAGAGTGCTCACACTGATGGTGCCCATGGTGACAGTGCTCACGGTGCCTGTCTACGTTGTGCCAGTACCCATGGCGACAGTGCTCATGGTGACAGTGACCACAGTGAGAGTGCTCATAGTGATAGTGCTCACGGTAATAGTGCTCATGGTGACAATGCAAATGGTGACAATACCATGGTGACAGTACTCATGTTGAAAATACCCATGGTGGCAGTTCTCATAGCGACAGATCTCATGGTGACAGTGCTCATAATAGCAGTGCCCAGGTGCCAGTGCTCGTGGTGACAGTGCTAATGGTGACAGTGCTCTTGGTGGCAGTTCCCATCGGGACAATACTGATGGTGACGCTGTGCATTGTTACAGTGCCCATGGTAACCGTGCTCACAGTGATAGTGCACATCGTGACAGTGCCCATGGTGGTAGTTCACCTGGTGACAGTGCTAAATAGTGACAGTGCACATGCTGACAGTGCTCACAGTGATAGTGCCCATGGTGACAGTGCACACGGTGATAATGGGCATTGTTACAGAGTTCATGGTGACAGCACACGGTGGCAGTGGCCATGGAGACAGTGCCCACAATGACAGTGCCCATGGTGACAGTGCCGACAGTGACAGTGCCCATGGTGACACTTCTCACGGTGACAGTGCCCATGGGGACAGTTAGCATGGTGAGATTTCTCATGGTGACAGTGCCCGTTGTGACAGTGCTCACAGTGACAATGCCCATGGTGCCAGTGCCCATAGAGTCATTCCGCATGGTCACATTTCTCACAGTGAAAGTGCCTATGGTGATATTAACCATGGTGACACTGCACATGGTGGCAGAGCAAAATGGTGACAGTGCCCATGGTGACATTGCTCATGGTGACTTTGCTTACGGTGATAGTCCTTACAGTGACAGTGCGCATGGTGACACTGCACACAGTGACAGTGTTCATGGTGACAGTGTTCACGGTGATAGTTCCCATGGTGAGATTGTCCATGGTAACAGTGCCCATAGTCACAATTCTCATGGTGTAGTGCTCACAGTGACAGTGTCCATGGTGTCATGCCCATGGTGACAGTGCTCATGGTGACAGTGCTCATGTTGGCAGTGCCATAAATAACAGTGCTCATTGTGGCAGTGCTCATGGTGTCCGTGCTCATGGTGACAGTGCCCATGTTTACAGTGTTTATGGTGATAGATGTCACGGTGTCAGTGCCCACGGGGACAGTGCCAAGGCTGACAAAGCCCAGGGTGATACTTCCCATTGGGACAGTGCCCACGGTGACAGTGCCCATGGTGACAGCGCCCAGTGTGACAAGGCACATGGTGACAGTGCTCACGGTTACGGTGCCCATGGTGACAGTGCCGATGGTGAGAGTGCCATTAGTGACAGTGCTCATGGTGAAACTGCCCATGGAGACATCGCCCATGGTGATAGTGCTCATGGTGACAACCCCACGGTGACAGTGCCAATGTTGATAGTCCCCGTGGTGACAGGTCTTACATTGAATGTGACCATGGTGTCTGTGCTCATGGTGACAGTGCTCAAGGTTAGAGTCTCCATGTTGACAGTGCCGATGGTGACAATTCTCACGGTGACAGGGCCTATGTTGAAAATTCTCATAGTGACAGTGTTCACGGTGACAGTGCCCATGGTGCTATTACCCATGGTGACAGTTCTCATAGTGAAACGGCCCATGGTGACACTGCACATGGTGGCAGTGCAAAATGGTGACAGTGCCCATGGTGCTATTGCTCATGGTGACATTGCTTACGGTGATAGTGTGTATGGTGAAACTGCACACAGTGACATTGCTCATGGTGACAGTGTTCACGGCGTTAGTTCCTATCGTGAATGTGACCTTGGGGACGGTGCCCATTGTCACAATTCTCATGGTGTAGTGCTCACGGTGACAGTGCCCATGGTGACAATACACAGGGTGACAGTATTCATGGTGACATTGCTCATGGTGAGAGTGCCCATGTTCACAACTGTCACGGTGATAGTTCCCATGGTGACAATACCCAGGGTAACAGAGCTGATGGTAAAAGTGTTCACGGTGACAGTGCCCATGATGACAGTACCTAAGGTGACAATTCCCATGGTGAGACTGCTCATAGACAGTGCCCATGGTGACAATACCCAGCATGTCCTGTCCATGGTGACAGTGATCATGGTGACACTTCTCATGAGGACAGTGCCATAAGTGACAGTGCTCATTGTGGCAGTGCTCATGGTGACTGTGCTCATGGTGACAGTGCCCATGGTGACAGTGCCTATGGTGATAGATATCATGGTGGCCGTGCCCAGGGTGACATTGCCCACGGTGACAAAGCCCAGGGTGATACTTCCCATTGTGACAGTGCCAACGGTGGCAGAGCCCATGGTGACAGTGCCCAAGATCACAGTGCCCATGGTGAGAGTTCTAACGGTGACTCTGCCCATGGTGACAGCACCCAGTGTGACAATGCCCATTGTGACAGTGCTCACGGTGACCATGCCGATGGTGATAGTGCCAATAGTGAGAGTGCTCACGGTGACACTGCCCATGGGGACACTGCCCATGGTGATAGTGCTCATCATGACAACCCCTCGGAGGCAGTGCCAATGGTGAGAGTCCCCGTGGTGACAGTTCTCACGGTGAAAGTGATCCTGTTGAAATTTCTCATGGTGACAGTGCTCATGGTGACAGTGCTCAAGGTGATAGTCTCCATGTTGACAGTGTCCATGGTGACTGTTCTCACGGTGACAGTGCCTATGGTGATTATGCTCTTAGTGACAGTGCTCATGGTGACAGTGCCCATGGTGGCAGTGACCACGGTGACTGTTCTCACCGTGGTAGTGCCCATGGTGACAGTGTTCATGATGACAGTCCGCATTAAGGCTGTGCCCACGGTGACACTGCTCATGGTGATTGTTCTCACGGTGATAGTACGCACGGTGACAGTGCCAAAGGTGACAATACCCAGGTGATAGTAATCATGGTGAAAGTGCCCATGGTGGCAGTTCTCATACTGACAGTTCTTGTGACACTGCTCATGGTGGCAGTGCTCGTGGTGACAGTGCTCTTGGTGACAGTGCTCATGGTGGCAGTGCCCATGGTGAGACTCCCGATGGTGACACTGCCCATGGTGACAGTGCACATGGTCATGGTGCATCTGGTGGCAGTGCAAAATAGTGAGAGTGCCCATGATGATATTGCTCATGGTGATAGTGCCCATGGTGAGAGTGCCCATGGTTCCAGTGCTCATGGTGACAGTGCCCACTGTGACAGTGCCCCTGGTGACAGTGCACACCGTGAGAGTGCCCATGGTGTCTGTGCCCATGGTGACAGTTCTTATCATGAGAGTGTTCATGGTAGCAGTGTTCATGGTAATAGTGCTCACGGAGACATTGCCCACAATGAGAGTGCCCATGGTGAGAATACTGACTGTGACAGTGCCCATGATGACTTTTCTCTCTGCGACAGTGCCCTTCGGGACAGTTAGCACGGTGAGATTTCTCACAGTGATAGTGCACATGGTTTCAGTGCTAATAGTGAAAAGACCCACGGCGCCAGTGCCCATCATGGCATTGCTCACGGTGATAGTTCTCACGGTGACAGTGCCCATGGTGATATTACCCATGGTGACAGTACTCAGTGATCAAGTGCTCATGGTGACAGTGCCTAAGGTGATAGTGCACACGGTGGCAGTGCAAAATGGCGACAGTGCCCATGGGGACATTGCTTAATGTGATAGTCCTTGTGGTGACATTGCGCATGGTGACATTGCCCACCACGACAGTTCTCTTGTTGACAGTGCTCATGGTGATAGTGCCAATGTTGGAAGTGCCCATCGTGAAAGTGCCCATGGTGACAGTTCTTATGATGAGAGTGGTCAGAGTGGCAGTGCTCATGGTGAAAGTGCCCATGGTGACAGAGCCCACGGTGACAGTGTCCATAGTTATAGTGTCCACGGTGACAGTCCTAACAGTGAAATTGTCCATGGGGACACTGCCCATGGTGAAAGTGCCCATGGTCACAACACTCACGGTGATAGTGCTCACGGTGAGAGTGGCCATGGTGACAGTGACCACGGTGACACTTCTAATGGTGATACTGCCCATGATGACAGTGCTCATGGTGACAGTCCACATTGTGCCAGTGCCCAAGGTGACAGTGCTCATGGTGACAGTGCCCAAAGTCACAATACCCATGGTGACAGTGCCCAGGCTGACAGTTCTCAAGGTGATAGTGCCCATGGTGACAGTGCACATGGTGATACAGAGAATGGGGACAGTGCTTATGGTGACAGTGGTCATGGTTGCAGTACCCATGGTGATAGTGCTGAAACTGACAGTGCCCTTGGGGATAGTGCCCATGGTGAGTGTGCTCGTGTTAATAGTGCCCATGGTGGCAGTTCCCATTGTGAAAGTGCTCATGATGACAGTGCCCATGTTGGTAGTTCCCATGGTGACAGTGCTCATGGTGATAGTGACCATGTTAACAGTGCACATGGTGTCTGTGCCCTTGGTGACAGTGCCCATGATGACAGTATTCATGGTGACAGTGCTCACGGTGATAGTGCCCATGGTGAGAGTGCACATGGTGGTAGTCCACATGGTGGCAGTGAAAAATGGTGACAGTTCCCATGCTGACAGTTCTCATTGTGACAATGCACAAGGTCACAACCGATGCAGACACTGCTCATGGTAGCTGTACCCGTGGTGACAGTGCTCATGGTGATAGTGACCATGTTAACAGTGCCCATGGTGACACTGCCCATGGTGACAATGCCCATGATGACAGTGCCCATGGAGTCAGTGCCCACGGAGCCATTGCCTATGGTAACAGTGCTCACAGTGACAGTACCCATGGTAACAGTGACCACGGTGAGAGTGCTCATGGTGATAGTGGCTATGGTGACAGATCACACTGTGACAGTCCGCATTGTGCCAGTACCAATAGTGACAGTGCCCATGGTGACATTGACCAAGGTGAGAGTGCTCACGGTGCTAGTGCTCACAGTAATAGTGCTCATGGTGACAGTGCCGACAGTGACGGTGCTCACGGTGACAGTGCCTATGGTGATAGTGCCCATGGTGAGAGTCCGCCCATTGATAGTGCCCATGGTGGCAGTTCCCATTGTGAAAGTGCTCATGATGACATTGCCCATGTTGGTAGTTCCCATGGTGACAGTGCTCACGGTGATAGTGACCTTGGTAACTGTGCACATGGTGGCCGTGCCCTTGGTGACAGTGCCAATGATGACAGTACTCATGGTGACAGTTCCCATGTGGACAAGGCACAGGTTGGCAGTGAAAAATGGTGAAAGTGCCCATGTTGACAGTTCTCATGGTGACAGTGCACACGGTAACAACCCATGCAGACAGTACTCACGGTGACATTTCTCATGGTTGCAGTACCCATGGTGACAGTGCTCACAGTGATACTGCCCATGGTGGCAGTGCCCATGGTGACAGTGCCCATGGTGACACTGCCCATGATGACAGTGCCCATGCTGAAAGTTCCCACGGTGCCATTCCCTACGGTGACTGTGCTCATGGTAACAGTGCCCATGGTGACAGTGACCATGGTGAGAGTGCTCACACTGATAGTGCCCATGGTGACAGGGCTCATGGTGCCAGGCCGCATTGTGCCAGTACCCATGGCGACAGTGGTCATGGTGACACTGACCACAGTGAGAGTGCTCACTGTGATAGAGCTCACGGTAATAGTGCTCATGGTGACAGTGCAAATGGTGACAATACCCATGGTGACAGTACTCATGTTGAAAATACCCATGGTGGCAGTTCTCATGGTGACAGTGCTCATAATAGCAGTGCCCAAGGTGGCAGTCCTCGTGGTGACAGTGCTAATGGTGACAGTGCTCTTGGTGGCAGTTCCCATGGGGACAGTACCGATGGTGACCCTGTGCATTGTTACAGTGCCCATGGTAACCGTGCTCACGGTGGTAGTGCACATCGTGACAGTGCCCATGGTGGTAGTTCACCTGGTGACAGTGGTAAATAGTGACAGTGCACATGCTGACAGTGCTCACGGTGATAGTGCCCATGGTGACAGTGCCCACGGTGATAATGGGTATTATTACAGTGTTCATCGTGACTGAGCCCAAGGTGGCAGTGGCCATGGTAAGAGTGCCCACAATGACAGTGCCCATGGTAACAGTGCCGACAGTGACAGTGCCCATGGTGACACTTCTCACAGTGAATGTGCCCATGGGGACAGTTACCATGATGAGATTTCTCATGGTGATAGTGCCCGTTGTGACAGTGCTCACAGTGACAATGCCCATGGTGCCAGTGCCCATAGAGACATTCCGCACGGTCACATTTCTCACGGTGAAAGTGCCTATGGTGACACTGCACCTGGTGGCAGTGCAAAATGGTGACAGTGCCCATGGTGACATTGCTCATAGTGACTTTGCTTACAGTGATAGTCCTTACGGTGACACTGTGCATGGTGACACTGCACACAGTTGCAGTGTTTATGGTGACAGTCTTCACGGTGATACTTTCCATGGTGATAGTGCCCATGGTGACACTGCACATGGTGGCAGTGATAAATGGTGACAGTGCCCCTGTTGACAGTTCTCATGGTGACAGTGCACATGGTGACAACCCGTGCAGACTGTACTCATGGTGACAGTACTCACGGTGACAGTTCTCATGTTTGCAGTATCCATGGTGACAGTGCTCACAGTGATAGTGCCCATGGTGAGAGTGCCCATGATGACAGGGCCCATGGTGCCATTGCCTATGGTGACAGTGCTCATGGTAACAGTGCCCAAGGTGACAGTGACCATGGTGAGAGTGCTCACACTGATGGTGCCCATGGTGACAGTGCTCACGGTGCCTGTCTACGTTGTGCCAGTACCCATGGCGACAGTGCTCATGGTGACAGTGACCACAGTGAGAGTGCTCATAGTGATAGTGCTCACGGTAATAGTGCTCATGGTGACAATGCAAATGGTGACAATACCATGGTGACAGTACTCATGTTGAAAATACCCATGGTGGCAGTTCTCATAGCGACAGATCTCATGGTGACAGTGCTCATAATAGCAGTGCCCAGGTGCCAGTGCTCGTGGTGACAGTGCTAATGGTGACAGTGCTCTTGGTGGCAGTTCCCATCGGGACAATACTGATGGTGACGCTGTGCATTGTTACAGTGCCCATGGTAACCGTGCTCACAGTGATAGTGCACATCGTGACAGTGCCCATGGTGGTAGTTCACCTGGTGACAGTGCTAAATAGTGACAGTGCACATGCTGACAGTGCTCACAGTGATAGTGCCCATGGTGACAGTGCACACGGTGATAATGGGCATTGTTACAGAGTTCATGGTGACAGCACACGGTGGCAGTGGCCATGGAGACAGTGCCCACAATGACAGTGCCCATGGTGACAGTGCCGACAGTGACAGTGCCCATGGTGACACTTCTCACGGTGACAGTGCCCATGGGGACAGTTAGCATGGTGAGATTTCTCATGGTGACAGTGCCCGTTGTGACAGTGCTCACAGTGACAATGCCCATGGTGCCAGTGCCCATAGAGTCATTCCGCATGGTCACATTTCTCACAGTGAAAGTGCCTATGGTGATATTAACCATGGTGACACTGCACATGGTGGCAGAGCAAAATGGTGACAGTGCCCATGGTGACATTGCTCATGGTGACTTTGCTTACGGTGATAGTCCTTACAGTGACAGTGCGCATGGTGACACTGCACACAGTGACAGTGTTCATGGTGACAGTGTTCACGGTGATAGTTCCCATGGTGAGATTGTCCATGGTAACAGTGCCCATAGTCACAATTCTCATGGTGTAGTGCTCACAGTGACAGTGTCCATGGTGTCATGCCCATGGTGACAGTGCTCATGGTGACAGTGCTCATGTTGGCAGTGCCATAAATAACAGTGCTCATTGTGGCAGTGCTCATGGTGTCCGTGCTCATGGTGACAGTGCCCATGTTTACAGTGTTTATGGTGATAGATGTCACGGTGTCAGTGCCCACGGGGACAGTGCCAAGGCTGACAAAGCCCAGGGTGATACTTCCCATTGGGACAGTGCCCACGGTGACAGTGCCCATGGTGACAGCGCCCAGTGTGACAAGGCACATGGTGACAGTGCTCACGGTTACGGTGCCCATGGTGACAGTGCCGATGGTGAGAGTGCCATTAGTGACAGTGCTCATGGTGAAACTGCCCATGGAGACATCGCCCATGGTGATAGTGCTCATGGTGACAACCCCACGGTGACAGTGCCAATGTTGATAGTCCCCGTGGTGACAGGTCTTACATTGAATGTGACCATGGTGTCTGTGCTCATGGTGACAGTGCTCAAGGTTAGAGTCTCCATGTTGACAGTGCCGATGGTGACAATTCTCACGGTGACAGGGCCTATGTTGAAAATTCTCATAGTGACAGTGTTCACGGTGACAGTGCCCATGGTGCTATTACCCATGGTGACAGTTCTCATAGTGAAACGGCCCATGGTGACACTGCACATGGTGGCAGTGCAAAATGGTGACAGTGCCCATGGTGCTATTGCTCATGGTGACATTGCTTACGGTGATAGTGTGTATGGTGAAACTGCACACAGTGACATTGCTCATGGTGACAGTGTTCACGGCGTTAGTTCCTATCGTGAATGTGACCTTGGGGACGGTGCCCATTGTCACAATTCTCATGGTGTAGTGCTCACGGTGACAGTGCCCATGGTGACAATACACAGGGTGACAGTATTCATGGTGACATTGCTCATGGTGAGAGTGCCCATGTTCACAACTGTCACGGTGATAGTTCCCATGGTGACAATACCCAGGGTAACAGAGCTGATGGTAAAAGTGTTCACGGTGACAGTTCCCATGATGACAGTACCTAAGGTGACAATTCCCATGGTGAGACTGCTCATAGACAGTGCCCATGGTGACAATACCCAGCATGTCCTGTCCATGGTGACAGTGATCATGGTGACACTTCTCATGAGGACAGTGCCATAAGTGACAGTGCTCATTGTGGCAGTGCTCATGGTGACTGTGCTCATGGTGACAGTGCCCATGGTGACAGTGCCTATGGTGATAGATATCATGGTGGCCGTGCCCAGGGTGACATTGCCCACGGTGACAAAGCCCAGGGTGATACTTCCCATTGTGACAGTGCCAACGGTGGCAGAGCCCATGGTGACAGTGCCCAAGATCACAGTGTCCATGGTGAGAGTTCTAACGGTGACTCTGCCCATGGTGACAGCACCCAGTGTGACAATGCCCATTGTGACAGTGCTCACGGTGACCATGCCGATGGTGATAGTGCCAATAGTGAGAGTGCTCACGGTGACACTGCCCATGGGGACACTGCCCATGGTGATAGTGCTCATCATGACAACCCCTCGGAGGCAGTGCCAATGGTGAGAGTCCCCGTGGTGACAGTTCTCACGGTGAAAGTGATCCTGTTGAAATTTCTCATGGTGACAGTGCTCATGGTGACAGTGCTCAAGGTGATAGTCTCCATGTTGACAGTGTCCATGGTGACTGTTCTCACGGTGACAGTGCCTATGGTGATTATGCTCTTAGTGACAGTGCTCATGGTGACAGTGCCCATGGTGGCAGTGACCACGGTGACTGTTCTCACCGTGGTAGTGCCCATGGTGACAGTGTTCATGATGACAGTCCGCATTAAGGCTGTGCCCACGGTGACACTGCTCATGGTGATTGTTCTCACGGTGATAGTACGCACGGTGACAGTGCCAAAGGTGACAATACCCAGGTGATAGTAATCATGGTGAAAGTGCCCATGGTGGCAGTTCTCATACTGACAGTTCTTGTGACACTGCTCATGGTGGCAGTGCTCGTGGTGACAGTGCTCTTGGTGACAGTGCTCATGGTGGCAGTGCCCATGGTGAGACTCCCGATGGTGACACTGCCCATGGTGACAGTGCACATGGTCATGGTGCATCTGGTGGCAGTGCAAAATAGTGAGAGTGCCCATGATGATATTGCTCATGGTGATAGTGCCCATGGTGAGAGTGCCCATGGTTCCAGTGCTCATGGTGACAGTGCCCATTGTGACAGTGCCCCTGGTGACAGTGCACACCGTGAGAGTGCCCATGGTGTCTGTGCCCATGGTGACAGTTCTTATCATGAGAGTGTTCATGGTAGCAGTGTTCATGGTAATAGTGCTCACGGAGACATTGCCCACAATGAGAGTGCCCATGGTGAGAATACTGACTGTGACAGTGCCCATGATGACTTTTCTCTCTGCGACAGTGCCCTTCGGGACAGTTAGCACGGTGAGATTTCTCACAGTGATAGTGCACATGGTTTCAGTGCTAATAGTGAAAAGACCCACGGCGCCAGTGCCCATCATGGCATTGCTCACGGTGATAGTTCTCACGGTGACAGTGCCCATGGTGATATTACCCATGGTGACAGTACTCAGTGATCAAGTGCTCATGGTGACAGTGCCTAAGGTGATAGTGCACACGGTGGCAGTGCAAAATGGCGACAGTGCCCATGGGGACATTGCTTAATGTGATAGTCCTTGTGGTGACATTGCGCATGGTGACATTGCCCACCACGACAGTTCTCTTGTTGACAGTGCTCATGGTGATAGTGCCAATGTTGGAAGTGCCCATCGTGAAAGTGCCCATGGTGACAGTTCTTATGATGAGAGTGGTCAGAGTGGCAGTGCTCATGGTGAAAGGGCCCATGGTGACAGAGCCCACGGTGACAGTGTCCATAGTTATAGTGTCCACGGTGACAGTCCTAACAGTGAAATTGTCCATGGGGACACTGCCCATGGTGAAAGTGCCCATGGTCACAACACTCACGGTGATAGTGCTCACGGTGAGAGTGGCCATGGTGACAGTGACCACGGTGACACTTCTAATGGTGATACTGCCCATGATGACAGTGCTCATGGTGACAGTCCACATTGTGCCAGTGCCCAAGGTGACAGTGCTCATGGTGACAGTGCCCAAAGTCACAATACCCATGGTGACAGTGCCCAGGCTGACAGTTCTCAAGGTGATAGTGCCCATGGTGACAGTGCACATGGTGATACAGAGAATGGGGACAGTGCTTATGGTGACAGTGGTCATGGTTGCAGTACCCATGGTGATAGTGCTGAAACTGACAGTGCCCTTGGGGATAGTGCCCATGGTGAGTGTGCTCGTGTTAATAGTGCCCATGGTGGCAGTTCCCATTGTGAAAGTGCTCATGATGACAGTGCCCATGTTGGTAGTTCCCATGGTGACAGTGCTCATGGTGATAGTGACCATGTTAACAGTGCACATGGTGTCTGTGCCCTTGGTGACAGTGCCCATGATGACAGTATTCATGGTGACAGTGCTCACGGTGATAGTGCCCATGGTGAGAGTGCACATGGTGGTAGTCCACATGGTGGCAGTGAAAAATGGTGACAGTTCCCATGCTGACAGTTCTCATTGTGACAATGCACAAGGTCACAACCGATGCAGACACTGCTCATGGTAGCTGTACCCGTGGTGACAGTGCTCATGGTGATAGTGACCATGTTAACAGTGCCCATGGTGACACTGCCCATGGTGACAATGCCCATGATGACAGTGCCCATGGAGTCAGTGCCCACGGAGCCATTGCCTATGGTAACAGTGCTCACAGTGACAGTACCCATGGTAACAGTGACCACGGTGAGAGTGCTCATGGTGATAGTGGCTATGGTGACAGATCACACTGTGACAGTCCGCATTGTGCCAGTACCAATAGTGACAGTGCCCATGGTGACATTGACCAAGGTGAGAGTGCTCACGGTGCTAGTGCTCACAGTAATAGTGCTCATGGTGACAGTGCCGACAGTGACGGTGCTCACGGTGACAGTGCCTATGGTGATAGTGCCCATGGTGAGAGTCCGCCCATTGATAGTGCCCATGGTGGCAGTTCCCATTGTGAAAGTGCTCATGATGACATTGCCCATGTTGGTAGTTCCCATGGTGACAGTGCTCACGGTGATAGTGACCTTGGTAACTGTGCACATGGTGGCCGTGCCCTTGGTGACAGTGCCAATGATGACAGTACTCATGGTGACAGTTCCCATGTGGACAAGGCACAGGTTGGCAGTGAAAAATGGTGAAAGTGCCCATGTTGACAGTTCTCATGGTGACAGTGCACACGGTAACAACCCATGCAGACAGTACTCACGGTGACATTTCTCATGGTTGCAGTACCCATGGTGACAGTGCTCACAGTGATACTGCCCATGGTGGCAGTGCCCATGGTGACAGTGCCCATGGTGACACTGCCCATGATGACAGTGCCCATGCTGAAAGTTCCCACGGTGCCATTCCCTACGGTGACTGTGCTCATGGTAACAGTGCCCATGGTGACAGTGACCATGGTGAGAGTGCTCACACTGATAGTGCCCATGGTGACAGGGCTCATGGTGCCAGGCCGCATTGTGCCAGTACCCATGGCGACAGTGGTCATGGTGACACTGACCACAGTGAGAGTGCTCACTGTGATAGAGCTCACGGTAATAGTGCTCATGGTGACAGTGCAAATGGTGACAATACCCATGGTGACAGTACTCATGTTGAAAATACCCATGGTGGCAGTTCTCATGGTGACAGTGCTCATAATAGCAGTGCCCAAGGTGGCAGTCCTCGTGGTGACAGTGCTAATGGTGACAGTGCTCTTGGTGGCAGTTCCCATGGGGACAGTACCGATGGTGACCCTGTGCATTGTTACAGTGCCCATGGTAACCGTGCTCACGGTGGTAGTGCACATCGTGACAGTGCCCATGGTGGTAGTTCACCTGGTGACAGTGCTAAATAGTGACAGTGCACATGCTGACAGTGCTCACGGTGATAGTGCCCATGGTGACAGTGCCCACGGTGATAATGGGTATTATTACAGTGTTCATCGTGACTGAGCCCAAGGTGGCAGTGGCCATGGTAAGAGTGCCCACAATGACAGTGCCCATGGTAACAGTGCCGACAGTGACAGTGCCCATGGTGACACTTCTCACAGTGAATGTGCCCATGGGGACAGTTACCATGATGAGATTTCTCATGGTGATAGTGCCCGTTGTGACAGTGCTCACAGTGACAATGCCCATGGTGCCAGTGCCCATAGAGACATTCCGCACGGTCACATTTCTCACGGTGAAAGTGCCTATGGTGACACTGCACCTGGTGGCAGTGCAAAATGGTGACAGTGCCCATGGTGACATTGCTCATAGTGACTTTGCTTACAGTGATAGTCCTTACGGTGACACTGTGCATGGTGACACTGCACACAGTTGCAGTGTTTATGGTGACAGTCTTCACGGTGATACTTTCCATGGTGATAGTGCCCATGGTGACACTGCACATGGTGGCAGTGATAAATGGTGACAGTGCCCCTGTTGACAGTTCTCATGGTGACAGTGCACATGGTGACAACCCGTGCAGACTGTACTCATGGTGACAGTACTCACGGTGACAGTTCTCATGTTTGCAGTATCCATGGTGACAGTGCTCACAGTGATAGTGCCCATGGTGAGAGTGCCCATGATGACAGGGCCCATGGTGCCATTGCCTATGGTGACAGTGCTCATGGTAACAGTGCCCAAGGTGACAGTGACCATGGTGAGAGTGCTCACACTGATGGTGCCCATGGTGACAGTGCTCACGGTGCCTGTCTACGTTGTGCCAGTACCCATGGCGACAGTGCTCATGGTGACAGTGACCACAGTGAGAGTGCTCATAGTGATAGTGCTCACGGTAATAGTGCTCATGGTGACAATGCAAATGGTGACAATACCATGGTGACAGTACTCATGTTGAAAATACCCATGGTGGCAGTTCTCATAGCGACAGATCTCATGGTGACAGTGCTCATAATAGCAGTGCCCAGGTGCCAGTGCTCGTGGTGACAGTGCTAATGGTGACAGTGCTCTTGGTGGCAGTTCCCATCGGGACAATACTGATGGTGACGCTGTGCATTGTTACAGTGCCCATGGTAACCGTGCTCACAGTGATAGTGCACATCGTGACAGTGCCCATGGTGGTAGTTCACCTGGTGACAGTGCTAAATAGTGACAGTGCACATGCTGACAGTGCTCACGGTGATAGTGCCCATGGTGACAGTGCACACGGTGATAATGGGCATTGTTACAGAGTTCATGGTGACAGCACACGGTGGCAGTGGCCATGGAGACAGTGCCCACAATGACAGTGCCCATGGTGACAGTGCCGACAGTGACAGTGCCCATGGTGACACTTCTCACGGTGACAGTGCCCATGGGGACAGTTAGCATGGTGAGATTTCTCATGGTGACAGTGCCCGTTGTGACAGTGCTCACAGTGACAATGCCCATGGTGCCAGTGCCCATAGAGTCATTCCGCATGGTCACATTTCTCACAGTGAAAGTGCCTATGGTGATATTAACCATGGTGACACTGCACATGGTGGCAGAGCAAAATGGTGACAGTGCCCATGGTGACATTGCTCATGGTGACTTTGCTTACGGTGATAGTCCTTACAGTGACAGTGCGCATGGTGACACTGCACACAGTGACAGTGTTCATGGTGACAGTGTTCACGGTGATAGTTCCCATGGTGAGATTGTCCATGGTAACAGTGCCCATAGTCACAATTCTCATGGTGTAGTGCTCACAGTGACAGTGTCCATGGTGTCATGCCCATGGTGACAGTGCTCATGGTGACAGTGCTCATGTTGGCAGTGCCATAAATAACAGTGCTCATTGTGGCAGTGCTCATGGTGTCCGTGCTCATGGTGACAGTGCCCATGTTTACAGTGTTTATGGTGATAGATGTCACGGTGTCAGTGCCCACGGGGACAGTGCCAAGGCTGACAAAGCCCAGGGTGATACTTCCCATTGGGACAGTGCCCACGGTGACAGTGCCCATGGTGACAGCGCCCAGTGTGACAAGGCACATGGTGACAGTGCTCACGGTTACGGTGCCCATGGTGACAGTGCCGATGGTGAGAGTGCCATTAGTGACAGTGCTCATGGTGAAACTGCCCATGGAGACATCGCCCATGGTGATAGTGCTCATGGTGACAACCCCACGGTGACAGTGCCAATGTTGATAGTCCCCGTGGTGACAGGTCTTACATTGAATGTGACCATGGTGTCTGTGCTCATGGTGACAGTGCTCAAGGTTAGAGTCTCCATGTTGACAGTGCCGATGGTGACAATTCTCACGGTGACAGGGCCTATGTTGAAAATTCTCATAGTGACAGTGTTCACGGTGACAGTGCCCATGGTGCTATTACCCATGGTGACAGTTCTCATAGTGAAACGGCCCATGGTGACACTGCACATGGTGGCAGTGCAAAATGGTGACAGTGCCCATGGTGCTATTGCTCATGGTGACATTGCTTACGGTGATAGTGTGTATGGTGAAACTGCACACAGTGACATTGCTCATGGTGACAGTGTTCACGGCGTTAGTTCCTATCGTGAATGTGACCTTGGGGACGGTGCCCATTGTCACAATTCTCATGGTGTAGTGCTCACGGTGACAGTGCCCATGGTGACAATACACAGGGTGACAGTATTCATGGTGACATTGCTCATGGTGAGAGTGCCCATGTTCACAACTGTCACGGTGATAGTTCCCATGGTGACAATACCCAGGGTAACAGAGCTGATGGTAAAAGTGTTCACGGTGACAGTGCCCATGATGACAGTACCTAAGGTGACAATTCCCATGGTGAGACTGCTCATAGACAGTGCCCATGGTGACAATACCCAGCATGTCCTGTCCATGGTGACAGTGATCATGGTGACACTTCTCATGAGGACAGTGCCATAAGTGACAGTGCTCATTGTGGCAGTGCTCATGGTGACTGTGCTCATGGTGACAGTGCCCATGGTGACAGTGCCTATGGTGATAGATATCATGGTGGCCGTGCCCAGGGTGACATTGCCCACGGTGACAAAGCCCAGGGTGTACTTCCCATTGTGACAGTGCCAACGGTGGCAGAGCCCATGGTGACAGTGCCCAAGATCACAGTGCCCATGGTGAGAGTTCTAACGGTGACTCTGCCCATGGTGACAGCACCCAGTGTGACAATGCCCATTGTGACAGTGCTCACGGTGACCATGCCGATGGTGATAGTGCCAATAGTGAGAGTGCTCACGGTGACACTGCCCATGGGGACACTGCCCATGGTGATAGTGCTCATCATGACAACCCCTCGGAGGCAGTGCCAATGGTGAGAGTCCCCGTGGTGACAGTTCTCACGGTGAAAGTGATCCTGTTGAAATTTCTCATGGTGACAGTGCTCATGGTGACAGTGCTCAAGGTGATAGTCTCCATGTTGACAGTGTCCATGGTGACTGTTCTCACGGTGACAGTGCCTATGGTGATTATGCTCTTAGTGACAGTGCTCATGGTGACAGTGCCCATGGTGGCAGTGACCACGGTGACTGTTCTCACCGTGGTAGTGCCCATGGTGACAGTGTTCATGATGACAGTCCGCATTAAGGCTGTGCCCACGGTGACACTGCTCATGGTGATTGTTCTCACGGTGATAGTACGCACGGTGACAGTGCCAAAGGTGACAATACCCAGGTGATAGTAATCATGGTGAAAGTGCCCATGGTGGCAGTTCTCATACTGACAGTTCTTGTGACACTGCTCATGGTGGCAGTGCTCGTGGTGACAGTGCTCTTGGTGACAGTGCTCATGGTGGCAGTGCCCATGGTGAGACTCCCGATGGTGACACTGCCCATGGTGACAGTGCACATGGTCATGGTGCATCTGGTGGCAGTGCAAAATAGTGAGAGTGCCCATGATGATATTGCTCATGGTGATAGTGCCCATGGTGAGAGTGCCCATGGTTCCAGTGCTCATGGTGACAGTGCCCATTGTGACAGTGGCCCTGGTGAAAGTGCACACCGTGAGAGTGTCCATGGTGTCTGTGCCCATGGTGACAGTTCTTATCATGAGAGTGTTCATGGTAGCAGTGTTCATGGTAATAGTGCTCACGGAGACATTGCCCACAATGAGAGTGCCCATGGTGAGAATACTGACTGTGACAGTGCCCATGATGACTTTTCTCTCTGCGACAGTGCCCTTCGGGACAGTTAGCACGGTGAGATTTCTCACAGTGATAGTGCACATGGTTTCAGTGCTAATAGTGAAAAGACCCACGGCGCCAGTGCCCATCATGGCATTGCTCACGGTGATAGTTCTCACGGTGACAGTGCCCATGGTGATATTACCCATGGTGACAGTACTCAGTGATCAAGTGCTCATGGTGACAGTGCCTAAGGTGATAGTGCACACGGTGGCAGTGCAAAATGGCGACAGTGCCCATGGGGACATTGCTTAATGTGATAGTCCTTGTGGTGACATTGCGCATGGTGACATTGCCCACCACGACAGTTCTCTTGTTGACAGTGCTCATGGTGATAGTGCCAATGTTGGAAGTGCCCATCGTGAAAGTGCCCATGGTGACAGTTCTTATGATGAGAGTGGTCAGAGTGGCAGTGCTCATGGTGAAAGTGCCCATGGTGACAGAGCCCACGGTGACAGTGTCCATAGTTATAGTGTCCACGGTGACAGTCCTAACAGTGAAATTGTCCATGGGGACACTGCCCATGGTGAAAGTGCCCATGGTCACAACACTCACGGTGATAGTGCTCACGGTGAGAGTGGCCATGGTGACAGTGACCACGGTGACACTTCTAATGGTGATACTGCCCATGATGACAGTGCTCATGGTGACAGTCCACATTGTGCCAGTGCCCAAGGTGACAGTGCTCATGGTGACAGTGCCCAAAGTCACAATACCCATGGTGACAGTGCCCAGGCTGACAGTTCTCAAGGTGATAGTGCCCATGGTGACAGTGCACATGGTGATATAGAGAATGGGGACAGTGCTTATGGTGACAGTGGTCATGGTTGCAGTACCCATGGTGATAGTGCTGAAACTGACAGTGCCCTTGGGGATAGTGCCCATGGTGAGTGTGCTCGTGTTAATAGTGCCCATGGTGGCAGTTCCCATTGTGAAAGTGCTCATGATGACAGTGCCCATGTTGGTAGTTCCCATGGTGACAGTGCTCATGGTGATAGTGACCATGTTAACAGTGCACATGGTGGCTGTGCCCTTGGTGACAGTGCCCATGATGACAGTATTCATGGTGACAGTGCTCACGGTGATAGTGCCCTTGGTGACAGTGCACATGGTGGTAGTCCACATGGTGGCAGTGAAAAATGGTGACAGTTCCCATGCTGACAGTTCTCATTGTGACAATGCACACGGTCACAACCGATGCAGACACTGCTCATGGTAGCTGTACCCGTGGTGACAGTGCTCATGGTGATAGTGACCATGTTAACAGTGCCCATGGTGACACTGCCCATGGTGACAATGCCCATGATGACAGTGCCCATGGAGTCAGTGCCCACGGAGCCATTGCCTATGGTAACAGTGCTCACAGTGACAGTACCCATGGTAACAGTGACCACGGTGAGAGTGCTCATGGTGATAGTGGCTATGGTGACAGATCACACTGTGACAGTCCGCATTGTGCCAGTACCAATAGTGACAGTGCCCATGGTGACATTGACCAAGGTGAGAGTGCTCACGGTGCTAGTGCTCACAGTAATAGTGCTCATGGTGACAGTGCCGACAGTGACGGTGCTCACGGTGACAGTGCCTATGGTGATAGTGCCCATGGTGAGAGTCCGCCCATTGATAGTGCCCATGGTGGCAGTTCCCATTGTGAAAGTGCTCATGATGACATTGCCCATGTTGGTAGTTCCCATGGTGACAGTGCTCACGGTGATAGTGACCTTGGTAACTGTGCACATGGTGGCCGTGCCCTTGGTGACAGTGCCAATGATGACAGTACTCATGGTGACAGTTCCCATGTGGACAAGGCACAGGTTGGCAGTGAAAAATGGTGAAAGTGCCCATGTTGACAGTTCTCATGGTGACAGTGCACACGGTAACAACCCATGCAGACAGTACTCACGGTGACATTTCTCATGGTTGCAGTACCCATGGTGACAGTGCTCACAGTGATACTGCCCATGGTGGCAGTGCCCATGGTGACAGTGCCCATGGTGACACTGCCCATGATGACAGTGCCCATGGTGAAAGTTCCCACGGTGCCATTCCCTACGGTGACTGTGCTCATGGTAACAGTGCCCATGGTGACAGTGACCATGGTGAGAGTGCTCACACTGATAGTGCCCATGGTGACAGGGCTCATGGTGCCAGGCCGCATTGTGCCAGTACCCATGGCGACAGTGGTCATGGTGACACTGACCACAGTGAGAGTGCTCACTGTGATAGAGCTCACGGTAATAGTGCTCATGGTGACAGTGCAAATGGTGACAATACCCATGGTGACAGTACTCATGTTGAAAATACCCATGGTGGCAGTTCTCATGGTGACAGTGCTCATAATAGCAGTGCCCAAGGTGGCAGTCCTCGTGGTGACAGTGCTAATGGTGACAGTGCTCTTGGTGGCAGTTCCCATGGGGACAGTACCGATGGTGACCCTGTGCATTGTTACAGTGCCCATGGTAACCGTGCTCACGGTGGTAGTGCACATCGTGACAGTGCCCATGGTGGTAGTTCACCTGGTGACAGTGGTAAATAGTGACAGTGCACATGCTGACAGTGCTCACGGTGATAGTGCCCATGGTGACAGTGCCCACGGTGATAATGGGTATTATTACAGTGTTCATCGTGACTGAGCCCAAGGTGGCAGTGGCCATGGTAAGAGTGCCCACAATGACAGTGCCCATGGTAACAGTGCCGACAGTGACAGTGCCCATGGTGACACTTCTCACAGTGAATGTGCCCATGGGGACAGTTACCATGATGAGATTTCTCATGGTGATAGTGCCCGTTGTGACAGTGCTCACAGTGACAATGCCCATGGTGCCAGTGCCCATAGAGACATTCCGCACGGTCACATTTCTCACGGTGAAAGTGCCTATGGTGACACTGCACCTGGTGGCAGTGCAAAATGGTGACAGTGCCCATGGTGACATTGCTCATAGTGACTTTGCTTACAGTGATAGTCCTTACGGTGACACTGTGCATGGTGACACTGCACACAGTTGCAGTGTTTATGGTGACAGTCTTCACGGTGATACTTTCCATGGTGATAGTGCCCATGGTGACACTGCACATGGTGGCAGTGATAAATGGTGACAGTGCCCCTGTTGACAGTTCTCATGGTGACAGTGCACATGGTGACAACCCGTGCAGACTGTACTCATGGTGACAGTACTCACGGTGACAGTTCTCATGTTTGCAGTATCCATGGTGACAGTGCTCACAGTGATAGTGCCCATGGTGAGAGTGCCCATGATGACAGGGCCCATGGTGCCATTGCCTATGGTGACAGTGCTCATGGTAACAGTGCCCAAGGTGACAGTGACCATGGTGAGAGTGCTCACACTGATGGTGCCCATGGTGACAGTGCTCACGGTGCCTGTCTACGTTGTGCCAGTACCCATGGCGACAGTGCTCATGGTGACAGTGACCACAGTGAGAGTGCTCATAGTGATAGTGCTCACGGTAATAGTGCTCATGGTGACAATGCAAATGGTGACAATACCATGGTGACAGTACTCATGTTGAAAATACCCATGGTGGCAGTTCTCATAGCGACAGATCTCATGGTGACAGTGCTCATAATAGCAGTGCCCAGGTGCCAGTGCTCGTGGTGACAGTGCTAATGGTGACAGTGCTCTTGGTGGCAGTTCCCATCGGGACAATACTGATGGTGACGCTGTGCATTGTTACAGTGCCCATGGTAACCGTGCTCACAGTGATAGTGCACATCGTGACAGTGCCCATGGTGGTAGTTCACCTGGTGACAGTGCTAAATAGTGACAGTGCACATGCTGACAGTGCTCACGGTGATAGTGCCCATGGTGACAGTGCACACGGTGATAATGGGCATTGTTACAGAGTTCATGGTGACAGCACACGGTGGCAGTGGCCATGGAGACAGTGCCCACAATGACAGTGCCCATGGTGACAGTGCCGACAGTGACAGTGCCCATGGTGACACTTCTCACGGTGACAGTGCCCATGGGGACAGTTAGCATGGTGAGATTTCTCATGGTGACAGTGCCCGTTGTGACAGTGCTCACAGTGACAATGCCCATGGTGCCAGTGCCCATAGAGTCATTCCGCATGGTCACATTTCTCACAGTGAAAGTGCCTATGGTGATATTAACCATGGTGACACTGCACATGGTGGCAGAGCAAAATGGTGACAGTGCCCATGGTGACATTGCTCATGGTGACTTTGCTTACGGTGATAGTCCTTACAGTGACAGTGCGCATGGTGACACTGCACACAGTGACAGTGTTCATGGTGACAGTGTTCACGGTGATAGTTCCCATGGTGAGATTGTCCATGGTAACAGTGCCCATAGTCACAATTCTCATGGTGTAGTGCTCACAGTGACAGTGTCCATGGTGTCATGCCCATGGTGACAGTGCTCATGGTGACAGTGCTCATGTTGGCAGTGCCATAAATAACAGTGCTCATTGTGGCAGTGCTCATGGTGTCCGTGCTCATGGTGACAGTGCCCATGTTTACAGTGTTTATGGTGATAGATGTCACGGTGTCACTGCCCACGGGGACAGTGCCAAGGCTGACAAAGCCCAGGGTGATACTTCCCATTGGGACAGTGCCCACGGTGACAGTGCCCATGGTGACAGCGCCCAGTGTGACAAGGCACATGGTGACAGTGCTCACGGTTACGGTGCCCATGGTGACAGTGCCGATGGTGAGAGTGCCATTAGTGACAGTGCTCATGGTGAAACTGCCCATGGAGACATCGCCCATGGTGATAGTGCTCATGGTGACAACCCCACGGTGACAGTGCCAATGTTGATAGTCCCCGTGGTGACAGGTCTTACATTGAATGTGACCATGGTGTCTGTGCTCATGGTGACAGTGCTCAAGGTTAGAGTCTCCATGTTGACAGTGCCGATGGTGACAATTCTCACGGTGACAGGGCCTATGTTGAAAATTCTCATAGTGACAGTGTTCACGGTGACAGTGCCCATGGTGCTATTACCCATGGTGACAGTTCTCATAGTGAAACGGCCCATGGTGACACTGCACATGGTGGCAGTGCAAAATGGTGACAGTGCCCATGGTGCTATTGCTCATGGTGACATTGCTTACGGTGATAGTGTGTATGGTGAAACTGCACACAGTGACATTGCTCATGGTGACAGTGTTCACGGCGTTAGTTCCTATCGTGAATGTGACCTTGGGGACGGTGCCCATTGTCACAATTCTCATGGTGTAGTGCTCACGGTGACAGTGCCCATGGTGACAATACACAGGGTGACAGTATTCATGGTGACATTGCTCATGGTGAGAGTGCCCATGTTCACAACTGTCACGGTGATAGTTCCCATGGTGACAATACCCAGGGTAACAGAGCTGATGGTAAAAGTGTTCACGGTGACAGTGCCCATGATGACAGTACCTAAGGTGACAATTCCCATGGTGAGACTGCTCATAGACAGTGCCCATGGTGACAATACCCAGCATGTCCTGTCCATGGTGACAGTGATCATGGTGACACTTCTCATGAGGACAGTGCCATAAGTGACAGTGCTCATTGTGGCAGTGCTCATGGTGACTGTGCTCATGGTGACAGTGCCCATGGTGACAGTGCCTATGGTGATAGATATCATGGTGGCCGTGCCCAGGGTGACATTGCCCACGGTGACAAAGCCCAGGGTGTACTTCCCATTGTGACAGTGCCAACGGTGGCAGAGCCCATGGTGACAGTGCCCAAGATCACAGTGCCCATGGTGAGAGTTCTAACGGTGACTCTGCCCATGGTGACAGCACCCAGTGTGACAATGCCCATTGTGACAGTGCTCACGGTGACCATGCCGATGGTGATAGTGCCAATAGTGAGAGTGCTCACGGTGACACTGCCCATGGGGACACTGCCCATGGTGATAGTGCTCATCATGACAACCCCTCGGAGGCAGTGCCAATGGTGAGAGTCCCCGTGGTGACAGTTCTCACGGTGAAAGTGATCCTGTTGAAATTTCTCATGGTGACAGTGCTCATGGTGACAGTGCTCAAGGTGATAGTCTCCATGTTGACAGTGTCCATGGTGACTGTTCTCACGGTGACAGTGCCTATGGTGATTATGCTCTTAGTGACAGTGCTCATGGTGACAGTGCCCATGGTGGCAGTGACCACGGTGACTGTTCTCACCGTGGTAGTGCCCATGGTGACAGTGTTCATGATGACAGTCCGCATTAAGGCTGTGCCCACGGTGACACTGCTCATGGTGATTGTTCTCACGGTGATAGTACGCACGGTGACAGTGCCAAAGGTGACAATACCCAGGTGATAGTAATCATGGTGAAAGTGCCCATGGTGGCAGTTCTCATACTGACAGTTCTTGTGACACTGCTCATGGTGGCAGTGCTCGTGGTGACAGTGCTCTTGGTGACAGTGCTCATGGTGGCAGTGCCCATGGTGAGACTCCCGATGGTGACACTGCCCATGGTGACAGTGCACATGGTCATGGTGCATCTGGTGGCAGTGCAAAATAGTGAGAGTGCCCATGATGATATTGCTCATGGTGATAGTGCCCATGGTGAGAGTGCCCATGGTTCCAGTGCTCATGGTGACAGTGCCCATTGTGACAGTGCCCCTGGTGACAGTGCACACCGTGAGAGTGTCCATGGTGTCTGTGCCCATGGTGACAGTTCTTATCATGAGAGTGTTCATGGTAGCAGTGTTCATGGTAATAGTGCTCACGGAGACATTGCCCACAATGAGAGTGCCCATGGTGAGAATACTGACTGTGACAGTGCCCATGATGACTTTTCTCTCTGCGACAGTGCCCTTCGGGACAGTTAGCACGGTGAGATTTCTCACAGTGATAGTGCACATGGTTTCAGTGCTAATAGTGAAAAGACCCACGGCGCCAGTGCCCATCATGGCATTGCTCACGGTGATAGTTCTCACGGTGACAGTGCCCATGGTGATATTACCCATGGTGACAGTACTCAGTGATCAAGTGCTCATGGTGACAGTGCCTAAGGTGATAGTGCACACGGTGGCAGTGCAAAATGGCGACAGTGCCCATGGGGACATTGCTTAATGTGATAGTCCTTGTGGTGACATTGCGCATGGTGACATTGCCCACCACGACAGTTCTCTTGTTGACAGTGCTCATGGTGATAGTGCCAATGTTGGAAGTGCCCATCGTGAAAGTGCCCATGGTGACAGTTCTTATGATGAGAGTGGTCAGAGTGGCAGTGCTCATGGTGAAAGTGCCCATGGTGACAGAGCCCACGGTGACAGTGTCCATAGTTATAGTGTCCACGGTGACAGTCCTAACAGTGAAATTGTCCATGGGGACACTGCCCATGGTGAAAGTGCCCATGGTCACAACACTCACGGTGATAGTGCTCACGGTGAGAGTGGCCATGGTGACAGTGACCACGGTGACACTTCTAATGGTGATACTGCCCATGATGACAGTGCTCATGGTGACAGTCCACATTGTGCCAGTGCCCAAGGTGACAGTGCTCATGGTGACAGTGCCCAAAGTCACAATACCCATGGTGACAGTGCCCAGGCTGACAGTTCTCAAGGTGATAGTGCCCATGGTGACAGTGCACATGGTGATATAGAGAATGGGGACAGTGCTTATGGTGACAGTGGTCATGGTTGCAGTACCCATGGTGATAGTGCTGAAACTGACAGTGCCCTTGGGGATAGTGCCCATGGTGAGTGTGCTCGTGTTAATAGTGCCCATGGTGGCAGTTCCCATTGTGAAAGTGCTCATGATGACAGTGCCCATGTTGGTAGTTCCCATGGTGACAGTGCTCATGGTGATAGTGACCATGTTAACAGTGCACATGGTGGCTGTGCCCTTGGTGACAGTGCCCATGATGACAGTATTCATGGTGACAGTGCTCACGGTGATAGTGCCCTTGGTGACAGTGCACATGGTGGTAGTCCACATGGTGGCAGTGAAAAATGGTGACAGTTCCCATGCTGACAGTTCTCATTGTGACAATGCACACGGTCACAACCGATGCAGACACTGCTCATGGTAGCTGTACCCGTGGTGACAGTGCTCATGGTGATAGTGACCATGTTAACAGTGCCCATGGTGACACTGCCCATGGTGACAATGCCCATGATGACAGTGCCCATGGAGTCAGTGCCCACGGAGCCATTGCCTATGGTAACAGTGCTCACAGTGACAGTACCCATGGTAACAGTGACCACGGTGAGAGTGCTCATGGTGATAGTGGCTATGGTGACAGATCACACTGTGACAGTCCGCATTGTGCCAGTACCAATAGTGACAGTGCCCATGGTGACATTGACCAAGGTGAGAGTGCTCACGGTGCTAGTGCTCACAGTAATAGTGCTCATGGTGACAGTGCCGACAGTGACGGTGCTCACGGTGACAGTGCCTATGGTGATAGTGCCCATGGTGAGAGTCCGCCCATTGATAGTGCCCATGGTGGCAGTTCCCATTGTGAAAGTGCTCATGATGACATTGCCCATGTTGGTAGTTCCCATGGTGACAGTGCTCACGGTGATAGTGACCTTGGTAACTGTGCACATGGTGGCCGTGCCCTTGGTGACAGTGCCAATGATGACAGTACTCATGGTGACAGTTCCCATGTGGACAAGGCACAGGTTGGCAGTGAAAAATGGTGAAAGTGCCCATGTTGACAGTTCTCATGGTGACAGTGCACACGGTAACAACCCATGCAGACAGTACTCACGGTGACATTTCTCATGGTTGCAGTACCCATGGTGACAGTGCTCACAGTGATACTGCCCATGGTGGCAGTGCCCATGGTGACAGTGCCCATGGTGACACTGCCCATGATGACAGTGCCCATGGTGAAAGTTCCCACGGTGCCATTCCCTACGGTGACTGTGCTCATGGTAACAGTGCCCATGGTGACAGTGACCATGGTGAGAGTGCTCACACTGATAGTGCCCATGGTGACAGGGCTCATGGTGCCAGGCCGCATTGTGCCAGTACCCATGGCGACAGTGGTCATGGTGACACTGACCACAGTGAGAGTGCTCACTGTGATAGAGCTCACGGTAATAGTGCTCATGGTGACAGTGCAAATGGTGACAATACCCATGGTGACAGTACTCATGTTGAAAATACCCATGGTGGCAGTTCTCATGGTGACAGTGCTCATAATAGCAGTGCCCAAGGTGGCAGTCCTCGTGGTGACAGTGCTAATGGTGACAGTGCTCTTGGTGGCAGTTCCCATGGGGACAGTACCGATGGTGACCCTGTGCATTGTTACAGTGCCCATGGTAACCGTGCTCACGGTGGTAGTGCACATCGTGACAGTGCCCATGGTGGTAGTTCACCTGGTGACAGTGCTAAATAGTGACAGTGCACATGCTGACAGTGCTCACGGTGATAGTGCCCATGGTGACAGTGCCCACGGTGATAATGGGTATTATTACAGTGTTCATCGTGACTGAGCCCAAGGTGGCAGTGGCCATGGTGACAGTGCCCACAATGACAGTGCCCATGGTAACAGTGCCGACAGTGACAGTGCCCATGGTGACACTTCTCACAGTGAATGTGCCCATGGGGACAGTTACCATGATGAGATTTCTCATGGTGATAGTGCCCGTTGTGACAGTGCTCACAGTGACAATGCCCATGGTGCCAGTGCCCATAGAGACATTCCGCACGGTCACATTTCTCACGGTGAAAGTGCCTATGGTGACACTGCACCTGGTGGCAGTGCAAAATGGTGACAGTGCCCATGGTGACATTGCTCATAGTGACTTTGCTTACAGTGATAGTCCTTACGGTGACAGTGTGCATGGTGACACTGCACACAGTTGCAGTGTTTATGGTGACAGTCTTCACGGTGATACTTTCCATGGTGATAGTGCCCATGGTGACACTGCACATGGTGGCAGTGATAAATGGTGACAGTGCCCCTGTTGACAGTTCTCATGGTGACAGTGCACATGGTGACAACCCGTGCAGACTGTACTCATGGTGACAGTACTCACGGTGACAGTTCTCATGTTTGCAGTATCCATGGTGACAGTGCTCACAGTGATAGTGCCCATGGTGAGAGTGCCCATGATGACAGGGCCCATGGTGCCATTGCCTATGGTGACAGTGCTCATGGTAACAGTGCCCAAGGTGACAGTGACCATGGTGAGAGTGCTCACACTGATGGTGCCCATGGTGACAGTGCTCACGGTGCCTGTCTACGTTGTGCCAGTACCCATGGCGACAGTGCTCATGGTGACAGTGACCACAGTGAGAGTGCTCATAGTGATAGTGCTCACGGTAATAGTGCTCATGGTGACAATGCAAATGGTGACAATACCATGGTGACAGTACTCATGTTGAAAATACCCATGGTGGCAGTTCTCATAGCGACAGATCTCATGGTGACAGTGCTCATAATAGCAGTGCCCAGGTGCCAGTGCTCGTGGTGACAGTGCTAATGGTGACAGTGCTCTTGGTGGCAGTTCCCATCGGGACAATACTGATGGTGACGCTGTGCATTGTTACAGTGCCCATGGTAACCGTGCTCACAGTGATAGTGCACATCGTGACAGTGCCCATGGTGGTAGTTCACCTGGTGACAGTGCTAAATAGTGACAGTGCACATGCTGACAGTGCTCACGGTGATAGTGCCCATGGTGACAGTGCACACGGTGATAATGGGCATTGTTACAGAGTTCATGGTGACAGCACACGGTGGCAGTGGCCATGGAGACAGTGCCCACAATGACAGTGCCCATGGTGACAGTGCCGACAGTGACAGTGCCCATGGTGACACTTCTCACGGTGACAGTGCCCATGGGGACAGTTAGCATGGTGAGATTTCTCATGGTGACAGTGCCCGTTGTGACAGTGCTCACAGTGACAATGCCCATGGTGCCAGTGCCCATAGAGTCATTCCGCATGGTCACATTTCTCACAGTGAAAGTGCCTATGGTGATATTAACCATGGTGACACTGCACATGGTGGCAGAGCAAAATGGTGACAGTGCCCATGGTGACATTGCTCATGGTGACTTTGCTTACGGTGATAGTCCTTACAGTGACAGTGCGCATGGTGACACTGCACACAGTGACAGTGTTCATGGTGACAGTGTTCACGGTGATAGTTCCCATGGTGAGATTGTCCATGGTAACAGTGCCCATAGTCACAATTCTCATGGTGTAGTGCTCACAGTGACAGTGTCCATGGTGTCATGCCCATGGTGACAGTGCTCATGGTGACAGTGCTCATGTTGGCAGTGCCATAAATAACAGTGCTCATTGTGGCAGTGCTCATGGTGTCCGTGCTCATGGTGACAGTGCCCATGTTTACAGTGTTTATGGTGATAGATGTCACGGTGTCAGTGCCCACGGGGACAGTGCCAAGGCTGACAAAGCCCAGGGTGATACTTCCCATTGGGACAGTGCCCACGGTGACAGTGCCCATGGTGACAGCGCCCAGTGTGACAAGGCACATGGTGACAGTGCTCACGGTTACGGTGCCCATGGTGACAGTGCCGATGGTGAGAGTGCCATTAGTGACAGTGCTCATGGTGAAACTGCCCATGGAGACATCGCCCATGGTGATAGTGCTCATGGTGACAACCCCACGGTGACAGTGCCAATGTTGATAGTCCCCGTGGTGACAGGTCTTACATTGAATGTGACCATGGTGTCTGTGCTCATGGTGACAGTGCTCAAGGTTAGAGTCTCCATGTTGACAGTGCCGATGGTGACAATTCTCACGGTGACAGGGCCTATGTTGAAAATTCTCATAGTGACAGTGTTCACGGTGACAGTGCCCATGGTGCTATTACCCATGGTGACAGTTCTCATAGTGAAACGGCCCATGGTGACACTGCACATGGTGGCAGTGCAAAATGGTGACAGTGCCCATGGTGCTATTGCTCATGGTGACATTGCTTACGGTGATAGTGTGTATGGTGAAACTGCACACAGTGACATTGCTCATGGTGACAGTGTTCACGGCGTTAGTTCCTATCGTGAATGTGACCTTGGGGACGGTGCCCATTGTCACAATTCTCATGGTGTAGTGCTCACGGTGACAGTGCCCATGGTGACAATACACAGGGTGACAGTATTCATGGTGACATTGCTCATGGTGAGAGTGCCCATGTTCACAACTGTCACGGTGATAGTTCCCATGGTGACAATACCCAGGGTAACAGAGCTGATGGTAAAAGTGTTCACGGTGACAGTGCCCATGATGACAGTACCTAAGGTGACAATTCCCATGGTGAGACTGCTCATAGACAGTGCCCATGGTGACAATACCCAGCATGTCCTGTCCATGGTGACAGTGATCATGGTGACACTTCTCATGAGGACAGTGCCATAAGTGACAGTGCTCATTGTGGCAGTGCTCATGGTGACTGTGCTCATGGTGACAGTGCCCATGGTGACAGTGCCTATGGTGATAGATATCATGGTGGCCGTGCCCAGGGTGACATTGCCCACGGTGACAAAGCCCAGGGTGATAATTCCCATTGTGACAGTGCCAACGGTGGCAGAGCCCATGGTGACAGTGCCCAAGATCACAGTGCCCATGGTGAGAGTTCTAACGGTGACTCTGCCCATGGTGACAGCACCCAGTGTGACAATGCCCATTGTGACAGTGCTCACGGTGACCATGCCGATGGTGATAGTGCCAATAGTGAGAGTGCTCATGGTGACACTGCCCATGGGGACACTGACCATGGTGATAGTGCTCATCATGACAACCCCTCGGAGGCAGTGCCAATGGTGAGAGTCCCCGTGGTGACAGTTCTCACGGTGAAAGTGATCCTGTTGAAATTTCTCATGGTGACAGTGCTCATGGTGACAGTGCTCAAGGTGATAGTCTCCATGTTGACAGTGTCCATGGTGACTGTTCTCACGGTGACAGTGCCTATGGTGATTATGCTCTTAGTGACAGTGCTCATGGTGACAGTGCCCATGGTGGCAGTGACCACGGTGACTGTTCTCACCGTGGTAGTGCCCATGGTGACAGTGTTCATGATGACAGTCCGCATTAAGGCTGTGCCCACGGTGACACTGCTCATGGTGATTGTTCTCACGGTGATAGTACGCACGGTGACAGTGCCAAAGGTGACAATACCCAGGTGATAGTAATCATGGTGAAAGTGCCCATGGTGGCAGTTCTCATACTGACAGTTCTTGTGACACTGCTCATGGTGGCAGTGCTCGTGGTGACAGTGCTCTTGGTGACAGTGCTCATGGTGGCAGTGCCCATGGTGAGACTCCCGATGGTGACACTGCCCATGGTGACAGTGCACATGGTCATGGTGCATCTGGTGGCAGTGCAAAATAGTGAGAGTGCCCATGATGATATTGCTCATGGTGATAGTGCCCATGGTGAGAGTGCCCATGGTTCCAGTGCTCATGGTGACAGTGCCCATTGTGACAGTGCCCCTGGTGACAGTGCACACCGTGAGAGTGTCCATGGTGTCTGTGCCCATGGTGACAGTTCTTATCATGAGAGTGTTCATGGTAGCAGTGTTCATGGTAATAGTGCTCACGGAGACATTGCCCACAATGAGAGTGCCCATGGTGAGAATACTGACTGTGACAGTGCCCATGATGACTTTTCTCTCTGCGACAGTGCCCTTCGGGACAGTTAGCACGGTGAGATTTCTCACAGTGATAGTGCACATGGTTTCAGTGCTAATAGTGAAAAGACCCACGGCGCCAGTGCCCATCATGGCATTGCTCACGGTGATAGTTCTCACGGTGACAGTGCCCATGGTGATATTACCCATGGTGACAGTACTCAGTGATCAAGTGCTCATGGTGACAGTGCCTAAGGTGATAGTGCACACGGTGGCAGTGCAAAATGGCGACAGTGCCCATGGGGACATTGCTTAATGTGATAGTCCTTGTGGTGACATTGCGCATGGTGACATTGCCCACCACGACAGTTCTCTTGTTGACAGTGCTCATGGTGATAGTGCCAATGTTGGAAGTGCCCATCGTGAAAGTGCCCATGGTGACAGTTCTTATGATGAGAGTGGTCAGAGTGGCAGTGCTCATGGTGAAAGTGCCCATGGTGACAGAGCCCACGGTGACAGTGTCCATAGTTATAGTGTCCACGGTGACAGTCCTAACAGTGAAATTGTCCATGGGGACACTGCCCATGGTGAAAGTGCCCATGGTCACAACACTCACGGTGATAGTGCTCACGGTGAGAGTGGCCATGGTGACAGTGACCACGGTGACACTTCTAATGGTGATACTGCCCATGATGACAGTGCTCATGGTGACAGTCCACATTGTGCCAGTGCCCAAGGTGACAGTGCTCATGGTGACAGTGCCCAAAGTCACAATACCCATGGTGACAGTGCCCAGGCTGACAGTTCTCAAGGTGATAGTGCCCATGGTGACAGTGCACATGGTGATATAGAGAATGGGGACAGTGCTTATGGTGACAGTGGTCATGGTTGCAGTACCCATGGTGATAGTGCTGAAACTGACAGTGCCCTTGGGGATAGTGCCCATGGTGAGTGTGCTCGTGTTAATAGTGCCCATGGTGGCAGTTCCCATTGTGAAAGTGCTCATGATGACAGTGCCCATGTTGGTAGTTCCCATGGTGACAGTGCTCATGGTGATAGAGACCATGTTAACAGTGCACATGGTGGCTGTGCCCTTGGTGACAGTGCCCATGATGACAGTATTCATGGTGACAGTGCTCACGGTGATAGTGCCCTTGGTGACAGTGCACATGGTGGTAGTCCACATGGTGGCAGTGAAAAATGGTGACAGTTCCCATGCTGACAGTTCTCATTGTGACAATGCACACGGTCACAACCGATGCTGACACTGCTCATGGTAGCTGTACCCGTGGTGACAGTGCTCATGGTGATAGTGACCATGTTAACAGTGCCCATGGTGACACTGCCCATGGTGACAATGCCCATGATGACAGTGCCCATGGAGTCAGTGCCCACGGAGCCATTGCCTATGGTAACAGTGCTCACAGTGACAGTACCCATGGTAACAGTGACCACGGTGAGAGTGCTCATGGTGATAGTGGCTATGGTGACAGATCACACTGTGACAGTCCGCATTGTGCCAGTACCAATAGTGACAGTGCCCATGGTGACATTGACCAAGGTGAGAGTGCTCACGGTGCTAGTGCTCACAGTAATAGTGCTCATGGTGACAGTGCCGACAGTGACGGTGCTCACGGTGACAGTGCCTATGGTGATAGTGCCCATGGTGAGAGTCCGCCCATTGATAGTGCCCATGGTGGCAGTTCCCATTGTGAAAGTGCTCATGATGACATTGCCCATGTTGGTAGTTCCCATGGTGACAGTGCTCACGGTGATAGTGACCTTGGTAACTGTGCACATGGTGGCCGTGCCCTTGGTGACAGTGCCAATGATGACAGTACTCATGGTGACAGTTCCCATGTGGACAAGGCACAGGTTGGCAGTGAAAAATGGTGAAAGTGCCCATGTTGACAGTTCTCATGGTGACAGTGCACACGGTAACAACCCATGCAGACAGTACTCACGGTGACATTTCTCATGGTTGCAGTACCCATGGTGACAGTGCTCACAGTGATACTGCCCATGGTGGCAGTGCCCATGGTGACAGTGCCCATGGTGACACTGCCCATGATGACAGTGCCCATGGTGAAAGTTCCCACGGTGCCATTCCCTACGGTGACTGTGCTCATGGTAACAGTGCCCATGGTGACAGTGACCATGGTGAGAGTGCTCACACTGATAGTGCCCATGGTGACAGGGCTCATGGTGCCAGGCCGCATTGTGCCAGTACCCATGGCGACAGTGGTCATGGTGACACTGACCACAGTGAGAGTGCTCACTGTGATAGAGCTCACGGTAATAGTGCTCATGGTGACAGTGCAAATGGTGACAATACCCATGGTGACAGTACTCATGTTGAAAATACCCATGGTGGCAGTTCTCATGGTGACAGTGCTCATAATAGCAGTGCCCAAGGTGGCAGTCCTCGTGGTGACAGTGCTAATGGTGACAGTGCTCTTGGTGGCAGTTCCCATGGGGACAGTACCGATGGTGACCCTGTGCATTGTTACAGTGCCCATGGTTACCGTGCTCACGGTGGTAGTGCACATCGTGACAGTGCCCATGGTGGTAGTTCACCTGGTGACAGTGCTAAATAGTGACAGTGCACATGCTGACAGTGCTCACGGTGATAGTGCCCATGGTGACAGTGCCCACGGTGATAATGGGTATTATTACAGTGTTCATCGTGACAGAGCCCAAGGTGGCAGTGGCCATGTTAAGAGTGCACACAATGACAGTGCCCATGGTAACAGTGCCGACAGTGACAGTGCCCATGGTGACACTTCTCACAGTGAATGTGCCCATGGGGACAGTTACCATGATGAGATTTCTCATGGTGATAGTGCCCGTTGTGACAGTGCTCACAGTGACAATGCCCATGGTGCCAGTGCCCATAGAGACATTCCGCACGGTCACATTTCTCACGGTGAAAGTGCCTATGGTGACACTGCACCTGGTGGCAGTGCAAAATGGTGACAGTGCCCATGGTGACATTGCTCATAGTGACTTTGCTTACAGTGATAGTCCTTACGGTGACACTGTGCATGGTGACACTGCACACAGTTGCAGTGTTTATGGTGACAGTCTTCACGGTGATACTTTCCATGGTGATAGTGCCCATGGTGACACTGCACATGGTGGCAGTGATAAATGGTGACAGTGCCCCTGTTGACAGTTCTCATGGTGACAGTGCACATGGTGACAACCCGTGCAGACTGTACTCATGGTGACAGTACTCACGGTGACAGTTCTCATGTTTGCAGTATCCATGGTGACAGTGCTCACAGTGATAGTGCCCATGGTGAGAGTGCCCATGATGACAGGGCCCATGGTGCCATTGCCTATGGTGACAGTGCTCATGGTAACAGTGCCCAAGGTGACAGTGACCATGGTGAGAGTGCTCACACTGATGGTGCCCATGGTGACAGTGCTCACGGTGCCTGTCTACATTGTGCCAGTACCCATGGCGACAGTGCTTATGGTGACAGTGACCACAGTGAGAGTGCTCATAGTGATAGTGCTCACGGTAATAGTGCTCATGGTGACAATGCAAATGGTGACAATACCATGGTGACAGTACTCATGTTGAAAATACCCATGGTGGCAGTTTTCCTAGCGACAGATCTCATGGTGACAGTGCTCATAATAGCAGTGCCCAGGTGCCAGTGCTCGTGGTGACAGTGCTAATGGTGACAGTGCTCTTGGTGGCAGTTCCCATCGGGACAATACTGATGGTGACGCTGTGCATTGTTACAGTGCCCATGGTAACCGTGCTCACAGTGATAGTGCACATCGTGACAGTGCCCATGGTGGTAGTTCACCTGGTGACAGTGCTAAATAGTGACAGTGCACATGCTGACAGTGCTCACGGTGATAGTGCCCATGGTGACAGTGCACACGGTGATAATGGGCATTGTTACAGAGTTCATGGTGACAGCACACGGTGGCAGTGGCCATGGAGACAGTGCCCACAATGACAGTGCCCATAGTGACAGTGCCGACAGTGACAGTGCCCATGGTGACACTTCTCACGGTGACAGTGCCCATGGGGACAGTTAGCATGGTGAGATTTCTCACGGTGACAGTGCCCGTTGTGACAGTGCTCACAGTGACAATGCCCATGGTGCCAGTGCCCATAGAGTCATTCCGCACGGTCACATTTCTCACAGTGAAAGTGCCTATGGTGATATTAACCATGGTGACACTGCACATGGTGGCAGAGCAAAATGGTGACAGTGCCCATGGTGACATTGCTCATGGTGACTTTGCTTATGGTGATAGTCCTTACAGTGACAGTGCGCATGGTGACACTGCACACAGTGACAGTGTTCATGGTGACAGTGTTCACGGTGATAGTTCCCATGGTGAGATTGTCCATGGTAACAGTGCCCATAGTCACAATTCTCATGGTGTAGTGCTCACAGTGACAGTGTCCATGGTGTCATGCCCATGGTGACAGTGCTCATGGTGACAGTGCTCATGTTGGCAGTGCCATAAATAACAGTGCTCATTGTGGCAGTGCTCATGGTGTCCGTGCTCATGGTGACAGTGCCCATGTTTACAGTGTTTATGGTGATAGATGTCACGGTGTCAGTGCCCACGGGGACAGTGCCAAGGCTGACAAAGCCCAGGGTGATACTTCCCATTGGGACAGTGCCCACGGTGACAGTGCCCATGGTGACAGCGCCCAGTGTGACAAGGCTCATGGTGACAGTGCTCACGGTGACGGTGCCCATGGTGACAGTGCCGATGGTGAGAGTGCCATTAGTTACAGTGCTCATGGTGAAACTGCCCACGGAGACATCGCCCATGGTGATAGTGCTCATGGTGACAACCCCACGGTGACAGTGTCAATGTTGATAGTTCCCGTGGTGACAGGTCTTACATTGAATGTGACCATGGTGTCTGTGCTCATGGTGACAGTGCTCAAGGTTATAGTCTCCATGTTGACAGTGCCGATGGTGACAATTCTCACGGTGACAGGGCCTATGTTGAAAATTCTCATAGTGACAGTGTTCACAGTGACAGTGCCCATGGTGCTATTACCCATGGTGACAGTTCTCATAGTGAAACTGCCCATGGTGACACTGCACATGGTGGCAGTGCAAAATGGTGACAGTGCCCATGGTGATATTGCTCATGGTGACATTGCTTACGGTGATAGTGTGTATGGTGAAACTGCACACAGTGACATTGCTCATGGTGACAGTGTTCACGGTGTTAGTTCCAATCGTGAATGTGACCTTGGGGACAGTGCCCATTGTCACAATTCTCATGGTGTAGTGCTCACGGTGACAGTGCCCATGGTGACAATACACAGGGTGACAGTATTCATGGTGACATTGCTCATGGTGAGAGTGCCCATGTTCACAACTGTCACGGTGATAGTTCCCATGGTGACAATACCCAGGGTAACAGAGCTGATGGTAAAAGTGTTCACGGTGACAGTGCCCATGATGACAGTACCTAAGGTGACAATTCCCATGGTGAGACTGCTCATAGACAGTGCCCATGGTGACAATACCCAGCGTGTCCTGTCCATGGTGACAGTGATCATGGTGACACTTCTCATGAGGACAGTGCCATAAGTTACAGTGCTCATTGTGGCAGTGCACATGGTGACCGTGCTCATGGTGACAGTGCCATGGTGACAGTGCCTATGGTGATAGATATCATGGTGGCCGTGCCCAGGGTGACATTGCCCACGGTGACAATGCCCATGGTGATACCTCCCATTGTGACATTGCCAACGGTGGCAGAGCCCATGGTGACAGTGCCCAAGATCACAGTGCCCATGGTGAGGGTGCTAACGGTGACTCTGCCCATGGTGACAGCACCCAGTGTGACAATGCCCATTGTGACAGTGCTCACGGTGACCATGCCGATGGTGATAGTGCCAATAGTGAGAGTGCTCACGGTGACACTGCCCATGGAGACACTGCCCATGGTGATAGTGCTCATCATGACAACCCGTCGGAGGCAGTGCCAATGGTGAGAGTCCCCGTGGTGACACTTCTCACGGTGAAAGTGATCCTATTGATATTTCTCATGGTGACAGTGCTCTTGGTGACAGTGCTCAAGGTGATAGTCTGAATGTTGACAGTGCCCATGGTGACTCTTCTCACGGTGACAGTGCCTATGGTGATTATGCTCTTAGTGACAGTGCTCATGGTGACAGTGCCCATGGTGACAGTGACCACGGTGAATGTTCTCACCGTGGTAGTGCCCATGGTGACAGTGTTCATGATGATAGTCCGCATTAAGGCTGTGCCGTGGTGACAGTGCTCATGGTGATAGTTCTCACGGTGATAGTACGCACGTTGACAGTGCCAAAGGTGACAATACCCAGGTGATAGTAATCATGGTGAAAGTGCCCATGTTGGCAGTTCTCATACTGACAGTTCTTGTGACAGTGATCATGGTGGCAGTGCTCGTGGTGACAGTGCTCTTGGTGACAGTGCTCATGGTGGCAGTGCCCATGGTGAGACTCCCGATGGTGACACTGCCCATGGTGACAGTGCACATGGTCATGGTGCATCTGGTGGCAGTGCAAAATAGTGAGAGTGCCCATGATGATATTGCTCATGGTGATAGTGCCCATGGTGAGAGTGCCCATGGTTCCAGTGCTCATGGTGACAGTGCCCATTGGGACAGTGCCCCTGGTGACAGTGCACACCGTGAGAGTGCCCATGGTGTCTGTGCCCATGGTGACAGTTCTTATCATGAGAGTGTTCACGGTAGCAGTGTTCATGGTAATAGTGCTCACGGAGACATTGCCCACAATGAGAGTGCCCATGGTGAGAATACTGACTGTGAAAGTGCCCATGATGACTTTTCTCTCTGCGACAGTGCCCATGGGGACAGTTAGCACGGTGAGATTTCTCACAGTGATAGTGCACATGGTTTCAGTGCTAATAGTGAAAAGACCCACGGCGCCAGTGCCCATCATGGCATTGCTCACGGTGATAGTTCTCACGGTGACAGTGCCCATGGTGATATTACCCATGGTGACAGTACTCAGTGATCAAGTGCTCATGGTGACAGTGCCTAAGGTGATAGTGCACACGGTGGCAGTGCAAAATGGCGACAGTGCCCATGGGGACATTGCTTAATGTGATAGTCCTTGTGGTGACATTGCGCATGGTGACATTGCCCACCACGACAGTTCTCTTGTTGACAGTGCTCATGGTGATAGTGTCAATGTTGGAAGTGCCCATCGTGAAAGTGCCCATGGTGACAGTTCTTATGATGAGAGTGGTCAGAGTGGCAGTGCTCATGGTGAAAGTGCCCATGGTGACAGAGCCCACGGTGACAGTGTCCATAGTTATAGTGTCCACGGTGACAGTCCTAACAGTGAAATTGTCCATGGGGACACTGCCCATGGTGAAAGTGCCCATGGTCACAACACTCACGGTGATAGTGCTCACGGTGAGAGTGGCCATGGTGACAGTGACCACGGTGACACTTCTAATGGTGATACTGCCCATGATGACAGTGCTCATGGTGACAGTCCACATTGTGCCAGTGCCCAAGGTGACAGTGCTCATGGTGACAGTGCCCAAAGTCACAATACCCATGGTGACAGTGCCCAGGCTGACAGTTCTCAAGGTGATAGTGCCCATGGTGACAGTGCACATGGTGATACAGAGAATGGGGACAGTGCTTATGGTGACAGTGGTCATGGTTGCAGTACCCATGGTGATAGTGCTGAAACTGACAGTGCCCTTGGGGATAGTGCCCATGGTGAGTGTGCTCGTGTTAATAGTGCCCATGGTGGCAGTTCCCATTGTGAAAGTGCTCATGATGACAGTGCCCATGTTGGTAGTTCCCATGGTGACAGTGCTCATGGTGATAGTGACCATGTTAACAGTGCACATGGTGGCTGTGACCTTGGTGACAGTGCCCATGATGACAGTATTCATGGTGACAGTGCTCACGGTGATAGTGACCATGGTGAGAGTGCACATGGTGGTAGTCCACATGGTGGCAGTGAAAAATGGTGACAGTTCCCATGCTGACAGTTCTCATTGTGACAATGCACACGGTCACAACCGATGCTGACAATGCTCATGGTAGCTGTACCCGTGGTGACAGTGCTCATGGTGATAGTGACCATGTTAACAGTGCCCATGGTGACACTGCCCATGGTGACAATGCCCATGATGACAGTGCCCATGGAGTCAGTGCCCACGGAGCCATTGCCTATGGTAACAGTGCTCACAGTGACAGTACCCATGGTAACAGTGACCACGGTGAGAGTGCTCATGGTGATAGTGGCTATGGTGACAGATCACACTGTGACAGTCCGCATTGTGCCAGTACCAATAGTGACAGTGCCCATGGTGACATTGACCAAGGTGAGAGTGCTCACGGTGCTAGTGCTCACAGTAATAGTGCTCATGGTGACAGTGCCGACAGTGACGGTGCTCAAGGTGACAGTGCCTATGGTGATAGTGCCCATGGTGAGAGTCCGCCCATTGATAGTGCCCATGGTGGCAGTTCCCATTGTGAAAGTGCTCATGATGACATTGCCCATGTTGGTAGTTCCCATGGTGACAGTGCTCACGGTGATAGTGACCTTGGTAACTGTGCACATGGTGGCCGTGCCCTTGGTGACAGTGCCAATGATGACAGTACTCATGGTGACAGTTCCCATGGGGACAAGGCACAGGGTGGCAGTGAAAAATGGTGAAAGTGCCCATGTTGACAGTTCTCATGGTGACAGTGCACACGGTAACAACCCATGCAGACAGTACTCACGGTGACAGTTCTCATGGTTGCAGTACCCATGGTGACAGTGCTCACAGTGATACTGCCCATGGTGGCAGTGCCCATGGTGACAGTGCCCATGGTGACACTGCCCATGATGACAGTGCCCATGGTGAAAGTTCCCACGGCGCCATTGCCTATGGTGACTGTGCTCATGGTAACAGTGCCCATGGTGACAGTGACCATGGTGAGAGTGCTCACACTGATAGTGCCCATGGTGACAGGGCTCATGGTGCCAGGCCGCATTGTGCCAGTACCCATGGCGACAGTGGTCATGGTGACACTGACCACAGTGAGAGTGCTCACTGTGATAAAGCTCACGGTAATAGGGCTCATGGTGACAGTGCAAATGGTGACAATACCCATGGTGACAGTACTCATGTTGAAAATACCCATGGTGGCAGTTCTCATGGTGACAGTGCTCATAATAGCAGTGCCCAAGGTGGCAGTCCTCGTGGTGACAGTGCTAATGGTGACAGTGCTCTTGGTGGCAGTTCCCATGGGGACAGTACCGATGGTGACCCTGTGCATTGTTACAGTGCCCATGGTAACCGTGCTCACGGTGGTAGTGCACATCGTGACAGTGCCCATGGTGGTAGTTCACCTGGTGACAGTGCTAAATAGTGACAGTGCACATGCTGACAGTGCTCACGGTGATAGTGCCCATGGTGACAGTGCCCACGGTGATAATGGGTATTATTACAGTGTTCATCGTGACAGAGCCCAAGGTGGCAGTGGCCATGGTGACAGTGCCCACAATGACAGTGCCCATGGTAACAGTGCCGACAGTGACAGTGCCCATGGTGACACTTCTCACAGTGAATGTGCCCATGGGGACAGTTACCATGATGAGATTTCTCACGGTGATAATGCCCGTTGTGACAGTGCTCACAGTGACAATGCCCATGGTGCCAGTGCCCATAGAGACATTCCGCACAGTCACATTTCTCACGGTGAAAGTGCCTATGGTGACACTGCACCTGGTGGCAGTGCAAAATGGTGACAGTGCCCATGGTGACATTGCTCATAGTGACTTTGCTTACAGTGATAGTCCTTACGGTGACAGTGTGCATAGTGACACTGCACACAGTTGCAGTGTTTATGGTGACAGTCTTCACGGTGATACTTTCCATGGTGATACTGCCCATGGTGACACTGCACATGGTGGCAGTGATAAATGGTGACAGTGCCCCTGTTGACAGTTCTCATGGTGACAGTGCACATGGTGACAACCCGTGCAGACTCTACTCATGGTGACAGTACTCACGGTGACAGTTCTCATGTTTGCAGTATCCATGGTGACAGTGCTCACAGTGATAGTGCCCATGGTGAGAGTGCCCATGATGACAGGGCCCATGGTGCCATTGCCTATGGTGACAGTGCTCATGGTAACAGTGCCCAAGGTGACAGTGACCATGGTGAGAGTGCTCACACTGATGGTGCCCATGGTGACAGTGCTCACGGTGCCTGTCTACATTGTGCCAGTACCCATGGCGACAGTGCTCATGGTGACAGTGACCACAGTGAGAGTGCTCATAGTGATAGTGTTCACGGTAATAGTGCTCATGGTGACAATGCAAATGGTGACAATACCATGGTGACAGTACTCATGTTGAAAATACCCATGGTGGCAGTTCTCATAGCGACAGATCTCATGGTGACAGTGCTCATAATAGCAGTGCCAAGGTGCCAGTGCTCGTGGTGACAGTGCTAATGGTGACAGTGCTCTTGGTGGCAGTTCCCATCGGGACAATACTGATGGTGACGCTGTGCATTGTTACAGTGCCCATGGTAACCGTGCTCACGGTGATAGTGCACATCGTGACAGTGCCCATGGTGGTAGTTCACCTGGTGACAGTGCTAAATAGTGACAGTGCACATGCTGACAGTGCTCACGGTGATAGTGCCCATGGTGACAGTGCCCACGGTGATAATGGGTATTATTACAGTGTTCATCGTGACAGAGCCCAAGGTGGCAGTGGCCATGGTGACAGTGCCCACAATGACAGTGCCCATGGTGACAGTGCCGACAGTGACAGTGCCCATGGTGACACTTCTCACGGTGACAGTGCCCATGGGGACAGGTAGCATGGTGAGATTTCTCACGGTGACAGTGCCCCTTGTGACAGTGCTCACAGTGACAATGCCCATGGTGCCAGTGCCCATAGAGTCATTCCGCATGGTCACATTTCTCACAGTGAAAGTGCCTATGGTGATATTAACCATGGTGACACTGCACATGGTGGCAGAGCAAAATGGTGACAGTGCCCATGGTGACATTGCTCATGGTGACTTTGCTTATGGTGATAGTCCTTACAGTGACAGTGCGCATGGTGACACTGCACACAGTGACAGTGTTCATGGTGACAGTGTTCACGGTGATAGTTCCCATGGTGAGATTGTCCATGATAACAGTGCCCATAGTCACAATTCTCATGGTGTAGTGCTCACAGTGACAGTGTCCATGGTGTCATGCCCATGGTGACAGTGCTCATGGTGACAGTGCTCATGTTGGCAGTGCCATAAATAACAGTGCTCATTGTGGCAGTGCTCATGGTGTCCGTGCTCATGGTGACAGTGCCCATGTTTACAGTGTTTATGGTGATAGATGTCACGGTGTCAGTGCCCACGGGGACAGTGCCAAGGCTGACAAAGCCCAGGGTGATACTTCCCATTGGGACAGTGCCCACGGTGACAGTGCCCATGGTGACAGCGCCCAGTGTGACAAGGCACATGGTGACAGTGCTCACGGTGACGGTGCCCATGGTGACAGTGCCGATGGTGAGAGTGCCATTAGTGACAGTGCTCATGGTGAAACTGCCCATGGAGACCTCGCCCATGGTGATAGTGCTCATGGTGACAACCCCACGGTGACAGTGCCAAAGTTGATAGTCCCCGTGGTGACAGGTCTTACATTGAATGTGACCATGGTGTCTGTGCTCATGGTGACAGTGCTCAAGGTTAGAGTCTCCATGTTGACAGTGCCGATGGTGACAATTCTCACGGTGACAGGGCCTATGTTGAAAATTCTCATAGTGACAGTGTTCACGGTGACAGTGCCCATGGTGCTATTACCCATGGTGACAGTTCTCATAGTGAAACGGCCCATGGTGACACTGCACATGGTGGCAGTGCAAAATGGTGACAGTGTCCATGGTGCTATTGCTCATGGTGACATTGCTTACGGTGATAGTGTGTATGGTGAAACTGCACACAGTGACATTGCTCATGGTGACAGTGTTCACGGCGTTAGTTCCTATCGTGAATGTGACCTTGGGGACAGTGCCCATTGTCACAATTCTCATGGTGTAGTGCTCACGGTGACAGTGCCCATGGTGACAATACACAGGGTGACACTATTCATGGTGACATTGCTCATGGTGAGAGTGCCCATGTTCACAACTGTCACGGTGATTGTTCCCATGGTGACAATACCCAGGGTAACAGAGCTGATGGTAAAAGTGTTCACGGTGACAGTGCCCATGGTGACAGTACCTAAGGTGACAATTCCCATGGTGAGACTGCTCATAGACAGTGCCCACGGTGACAATACCCAGCGTGTCCTGTCCATGGTGACAGTGATCATGGTGACACTTCTCATGAGGACAGTGCCATAAGTGACAGTGCTCATTGTGGCAGTGCTCATGGTGACCGTGCCCATGGTGACAGTGCCCATGGTGACAGTGCCTATGGTGATAGATATCATGGTGGCCGTGCCCAGGGTGACATTTCCCACGCTGACAAATCCCATGGTGATACTTCCCATTGTGACAGTGCCCACGGTGGCAGAGCCCATGGTGACAGTGCCCAAGATCACAGTGTCCATGGTGAGAGTGCTAACGGTGACTGTGCCCATGGTGACAGCACCCAGTGTGACAATGCCCATTGTGACAGTGCTCACGGTGACCATGCCGATGGTGATAGTGCCAATAGTGAGAGTGCTCACGGTGACACTGCCCATGGAGACACTGCCCATGGTGATAGTGCTCATCATGACAACACCTCGGAGGCAGTGCCAATGGTGAGAGTCCCCGTGGTGACAGTTCTCACGGTGAAAGTGATCCTATTGATATTTCTCATGGTGACAGTGCTCTTGGTGACAGTGCTCAAGGTGATAGTCTGAATGTTGACAGTGCCCATGGTGACTCTTCTCACGGTGACAGTGCGTATGGTGATTATGCTCTTAGTGACACTGCTCATGGTGACAGTGCCCATGGTGACAGTGACCACGGTGACTGTTCTCACCGTGGTAGTGCCCATGGTGACAGTGTTCATGATGACAGTCCGCATTAAGGCTGTGCCCACGGTGACACTGCTCATGGTGATAGTTCTCACGGTGATAGTACGCACGGTGACAGTGCCAAAGGTGACAATACCCAGGTGATAGTAATCATGGTGAAAGAGCCCATGGTGGCAGATCTCATACTGACAGTTCTTGTGACAGTGATCATGGTGGCAGTGCTCGTGGTGACAGTGCTCTTGGTGACAGTGCTCATGGTGGCAGTGCCCATGGTGAGACTCCCGATGGTGACACTGCCCATGGTGACAGTGCACATGGTCATGGTGCATCTGCTGGCAGTGCAAAATAGTGAGAGTGCCCATGATGATATTGCTCATGGTGATAGTGCCCATGGTGAGAGTGCCCATGGTTCCAGTGCTCATGGTGACAGTGCCCATTGTGACAGTGGCCCTGGTGACAGTGCACACCGTGAGAGTGCCCATGGTGTCTGTGCCCATGGTGACAGTTCTTATCATGAGAGTGTTCACGGTAGCAGTGTTCATGGTAATAGTGCTCACGGAGACATTGCCCACAATGAGAGTGCCCATGGTGAGAATACTGACTGTGAAAGTGCCCATGATGACTTTTCTCTCTGCGACAGTGCCCATGGGGACAGTTAGCACGGTGAGATTTCTCACAGTGATAGTGCACATGGTTTCAGTGCTAATAGTGAAAAGACCCACGGCGCCAGTGCCCATCATGGCATTGCTCACGGTGATAGTTCTCACGGTGACAGTGCCCATGGTGATATTACCCATGGTGACAGTACTCAGTGATCAAGTGCTCATGGTGACAGTGCCTAAGGTGATAGTGCACACGGTGGCAGTGCAAAATGGCGACAGTGCCCATGGGGACATTGCTTAATGTGATAGTCCTTGTGGTGACATTGCGCATGGTGACATTGCCCACCACGACAGTTCTCTTGTTGACAGTGCTCATGGTGATAGTGCCAATGTTGGAAGTGCCCATCGTGAAAGTGCCCATGGTGACAGTTCTTATGATGAGAGTGGTCAGAGTGGCAGTGCTCATGGTGAAAGGGCCCATGGTGACAGAGCCCACGGTGACAGTGTCCATAGTTATAGTGTCCACGGTGACAGTCCTAACAGTGAAATTGTCCATGGGGACACTGCCCATGGTGAAAGTGCCCATGGTCACAACACTCACGGTGATAGTGCTCACGGTGAGAGTGGCCATGGTGACAGTGACCACGGTGACACTTCTAATGGTGATACTGCCCATGATGACAGTGCTCATGGTGACAGTCCACATTGTGCCAGTGCCCAAGGTGACAGTGCTCATGGTGACAGTGCCCAAAGTCACAATACCCATGGTGACAGTGCCCAGGCTGACAGTTCTCAAGGTGATAGTGCCCATGGTGACAGTGCACATGGTGATACAGAGAATGGGGACAGTGCTTATGGTGACAGTGGTCATGGTTGCAGTACCCATGGTGATAGTGCTGAAACTGACAGTGCCCTTGGGGATAGTGCCCATGGTGAGTGTGCTCGTGTTAATAGTGCCCATGGTGGCAGTTCCCATTGTGAAAGTGCTCATGATGACAGTGCCCATGTTGGTAGTTCCCATGGTGACAGTGCTCATGGTGATAGTGACCATGTTAACAGTGCACATGGTGGCTGTGCCCTTGGTGACAGTGCCCATGATGACAGTATTCATGGTGACAGTGCTCACGGTGATAGTGCCCATGGTGAGAGTGCACATGGTGGTAGTCCACATGGTGGCAGTGAAAAATGGTGACAGTTCCCATGCTGACAGTTCTCATTGTGACAATGCACACGGTCACAACCGATGCTGACACTGCTCATGGTAGCTGTACCCGTGGTGACAGTGCTCATGGTGATAGTGACCATGTTAACAGTGCCCATGGTGACACTGCCCATGGTGACAATGCCCATGATGACAGTGCCCATGGAGTCAGTGCCCACGGAGCCATTGCCTATGGTAACAGTGCTCACAGTGACAGTACCCATGGTAACAGTGACCACGGTGAGAGTGCTCATGGTGATAGTGGCTATGGTGACAGATCACACTGTGACAGTCCGCATTGTGCCAGTACCAATAGTGACAGTGCCCATGGTGACATTGACCACGGTGAGAGTACTCACGGTGCTAGTGCTCACAGTAATAGTGCTCATGGTGACAGTGCCGACAGTGACGGTGCTCACGGTGACAGTGCCTATGGTGATAGTGCCCATGGTGAGAGTCCGCCCATTGATAGTGCCCATGGTGGCAGTTCCCATTGTGAAAGTGCTCATGATGACATTGCCCATGTTGGTAGTTCCCATGGTGACAGTGCTCACGGTGATAGTGACCTTGGTAACTGTGCACATGGTGGCCGTGCCCTTGGTGACAGTGCCAATGATGACAGTACTCATGGTGACAGTTCCCATGGGGACAAGGCACAGGGTGGCAGTGAAAAATGGTGAAAGTGCCCATGTTGACAGTTCTCATGGTGACAGTGCACACGGTGACAACCCATGCAGACAGTACTCACGGTGACAGTTCTCATGGTTGCAGTACCCATGGTGACAGTGCTCACAGTGATACTGCCCATGGTGGCAGTGCCCATGGTGACAGTGCCCATGGTGACACTGCCCATGGTGACAGTGCCCATGGTGAAAGTTCCCACGGCGCCATTGCCTATGGTGACTGTGCTCATGGTAACAGTGCCCATGGTGACAGTGACCATGGTGAGAGTGCTCACACTGATAGTGCCCATGGTGACAGGGCTCATGGTGCCAGGCCGCATTGTGCCAGTACCCATGGCGACAGTGGTCATGGTGACACTGACCACAGTGAGAGTGCTCACTGTGATAGAGCTCACGGTAATAGTGCTCATGGTGACAGTGCAAATGGTGACAATACCCATGGTGACAGTACTCATGTTGAAAATACCCATGGTGGCAGTTCTCATGGTGACAGTGCTCATAATAGCAGTGCCCAAGGTGGCAGTCCTCGTGGTGACAGTGCTAATGGTGACAGTGCTCTTGGTGGCAGTTCCCATGGGGACAATACCGATGGTGACCCTGTGCATTGTTACAGTGCCCATGGTAACCGTGCTCACGGTGGTAGTGCACATTGTGACAGTGCCCATGGTTGTAGTTCACCTGGTGACAGTGCTAAATAGTGACAGTGCTCATGCTGACAGTGCTCACGATGATAGTGCCCATGGTGACAGTGCCCAAGGTGATAATGTGTATTATTACAGTGTTCATCGTGACAGAGCCCAAGGTGGCAGTGGCCATGGTGACAGTGCCCACAATGACAGTGCCCATGGTGACACTTCTCACAGTGAATGTTCCCATGGGGACAGTTACCATGATGAGATTTCTCACGGTGATAGTGCCCGTTGTGACAGTGCTCACAGTGACAATGCCCATGGTGCCAGTGCCCATAGAGACATTCCGCACGGTCACATTTCTCACGGTGAAAGTGCCTATGGTGACACTGCACCTGGTGGCAGTGCAAAATGGTGACAGTGCCCATGGTGACATTGCTCATAGTGACTTTGCTTACAGTGATAGTCCTTACAGTGACAGTGTGCATGGTGACACTGCACACAGTTGCAGTGTTTATGGTGACAGTCTTCACGGTGATACTTTCCATGGTGATAGTGCCCATCGTGACACTGCACATGGTGGCAGTGATAAAAGGTGACAGTGCCCCTGTTGACAGTTCTCATGGTGACCGTGCACATGGTGACAACCCGTGCAGACTGTACTCATGGTGACAGTACTCACGGTGACAGTTCTCATGTTTGCAGTATCCATGGTGACAGTGCTCACAGTGATAGTGCCCATGGTGAGAGTGCCCATGATGACAGGGCCCATGGTGCCATTGCCTATGGTGACAGTGCTCATGGTAACAGTGCCCAAGGTGACAGTGACCATGGTGAGAGTGCTCACACTGATGGTGCCCATGGTGACAGTGCTCACGGTGCCTGTCTACATTGTGCCAGTACCCATGGCGACAGTGCTCATGGTGACAGTGACCATAGTGAGAGTGCTCATAGTGATAGTGCTCACGGTAATAGTGCTCATGGTGACAATGCAAATGGTGACAATACCATGGTGACAGTACTCATGTTGAAAATACCCATGGTGGCAGTTCTCCTAGCGACAGATCTCATGGTGACAGTGCTCATAATAGCAGTGCCCAGGTGCCAGTGCTCGTGGTGAAAGTGCTAATGGTGACAGTGCTCTTGGTGGCAGTTCCCATCGGGACAATACTGATGGTGACGCTGTGCATTGTTACAGTGCCCATGGTAACCGTGCTCACGGTGATAGTGCACATCGTGACAGCGCCCATGGTGGTAGTTCACCTGGTGACAGTGCTAAATAGTGACAGTGCATGTGCTGACAGTGCTCACGGTGATAGTGCCCATGGTGACAGTGCACTCGGTGATAATGGGCATTGTTACAGATTTCATGGTGACAGCACATGGTGGCAGTGGCCATGGAGACAGTGCCCACAATGACAGTGCCCATGGTGACAGTGCCGACAGTGACAGTGCCCATGGTGACACTTCTCACGGTGACAGTGCCCATGGGGACAGTTAGCATGGTGAGATTTCTCACGGTGACAGTGCCCGTTGTGACAGTGCTCACAGTGACAATGCCCATGGTGCCAGTGCCCATAGAGTCATTCCGCACGGTCTCATTTCTCACAGTGAAAGTGCCTATGGTGATATTAACCATGGTGACACTGCACATGGTGGCAGAGCAAAATGGTGACAGTGCCCATGGTGACATTGCTCATGGTGACTTTCCTTATGGTGATAGTCCTTACAGTGACAGTGTGCATGGTGACACTGCACACAGTGACAGTGTTCATGGTGACAGTGTTCACAGTGATAGTTCCCATGGTGAGATTGTCCATGGTAACAGTGCCCATAGTCACAATTCTCATGGTGTAGTGCTCACAGTGACAGTGCCCATGGTGTCATGCCCATGGTGACAGTGCTCATGGTGACAGTGCTCATGTTGGCAGTGCCATAAATAACAGTGCTCATTGTGGCAGTGCTCATGGTGTCCGTGCTCATGGTGACAGTGCCCATGTTTACAGTGTTTATGGTGATAGATGTCACGGTGTCAGTGCCCACGGGGACAGTGCCAAGGCTGACAAAGCCCAGGGTGATACTTCCCATTGGGACAGTGCCCACGGTGACAGTGCCCATGGTGACAGCGCCCAGTGTGACAAGGCTCATGGTGACAGTGCTCACGGTGACGGTGCCCATGGTGACAGTGCCGATGGTGAGAGTGCCATTAGTGACAGTGCTCATGGTGAAACTGCCCATGGAGACATCGCCCATGGTGATAGTGCTCGTGGTGACAACCCCACGGTGACAGTGCCAATGTTGATAGTCCCCGTGGTGACAGGTCTTACATTGAATGTGACCATGGTGTCTGTGCTCATGGTGACAGTGCTCAAGGTTATAGTCTCCATGTTGACAGTGCCGATGGTGACAATTCTCACGGTGACAGGGCCTATGGTGTAAATTCACATAGTGACAGTGTTCACGGTGAGAGTGCCCATGGTGCTATTACCCATGGTGACAGTTCTCATAGTGAAACTGCCCATGGTGACACTGCACATGGTGGCAGTGCAAAATGGAGACAGTGCCCACGGTGATATTGCTCAAGGTGACATTGCTTACGGTGATAGTGTGTATGGTGAAACTGCACACAGTGACATTGCTCATGGTGACAGTGTTCACGGCGTTAGTTCCTATCGTGAATGTGACCATGGGGACAGTGCCCATTGTCACAATTCTCATGGTGTAGTGCTCACGGTGACAGTGCCCATGGTGACAATACACAGGGTGACACTATTCATGGTGACATTGCTCATGGTGAGAGTGCCCATGTTCACAACTGTCATGGTGATAGTTCCCATGGTGACAATACCCAGGGTAACAGAGCTGATGGTAAAAGTGTTCACGGTGACAGTGCCCATGATGACAGTACCTAAGGTGACAATTCCCATGGTGAGACTGCTCATAGACAGTGCCCATGGTGACAATACCCAGCGTGTCCTGTCCATGGTGACAGTGATCATGGTGACACTTCTCATTAGGACAGTGCCATAAGTGACAGTGCTCATTGTGGCTGTGCTCATGGTGACTGTGCTCATGGTGACAGTGCCCATGGTGACAGTGCCTATGGTGATAGATATCATGGTGGCCGTGCCCAGGGTGACATTGCCCACGCTGACAAAGCCCATGGTGATACTTCCCATTGTGACAGTGCCCACGGTGGCAGAGCCCATGGTGACAGTGCCCAAGATCACAGTGTCCATGGTGAGAGTGCTAACGGTGACTGTGCCCATGGTGACAGCACCCAGTGTGACAATGCCCATTGTGACAGTGCTCACGGTGACCATGCCGATGGTGTTAGAGCCAATAGTGAGAGTGCTCACGGTGACACTGCCCATGGAGACACTGCCCATGGTGATAGTGCTCATCATGACAACCCCTCGGAGGCAGTGCCAATGGTGAGAGTCCCCGTGGTGACAGTTCTCACGGTGAAAGTGATCCTATTGATATTTCTCATGGTTACAGTGCTCTTGGTGACAGTGCTCAAGGTGATAGTCTGAATGTTGACAGTGCCCATGGTGACTCTTCTCACGGTGACAGTGCCTATGGTGATTATGCTCTTAGTGACAGTGCTCATGGTGACAGTGCCCATGGTGACAGTGACCACGGTGAATGTTCTCACCATGGTAGTGCCCATGGTGACAGTGTTCATGATGACAGTCCGCATTAAGGCTGTGCCCACGGTGACACTGCTCATGGTGATAGTTCTCACGGTGATAGTACGCACAGTGACAGTGCCAAAGGTGACAATACCCAGGTGATAGTAATCATGGTGAAAGTGCCCATGGTGGCAGTTCTCATAATGACAGTTCTTGTGACAGTGCTCATGGTGGCAGTGCTCGTGGTGACAGTGCTCTTGGTGAAAGTGCTCATGGTGGCAGTGCCCATGGTGAGACTCCCGATGGTGACACTGCCCATGGTGACAGTGCACATGGTCATGGTGCATCTGCTGGCAGTGCAAAATAGTGAGAGTGCCCATGATGATATTGCTCATGGTGATAGTGCCCATGGTGAGAGTGCCCATGGTTCCAGTGCTCATGGTGACAGTGCCCATTGTGACAGTGGCCCTGGTGACAGTGCACACCGTGAGAGTGCCCATGGTGTCTGTGCCCATGGTGACAGTTCTTATCATGAGAGTGTTCACGGTAGCAGTGTTCATGGTAATAGTGCTCACGGAGACATTGCCCACAATGAGAGTGCCCATGGTGAGAATACTGACTGTGAAAGTGCCCATGATGACTTTTCTCTCTGCGACAGTGCCCATGGGGACAGTTAGCACGGTGAGATTTCTCACAGTGATAGTGCACATGGTTTCAGTGCTAATAGTGAAAAGACCCACGGCGCCAGTGCCCATCATGGCATTGCTCACGGTGATAGTTCTCAAGGTGACAGTGCCCATGGTGATATTACCCATGGTGACAGTACTCAGTGATCAAGTGCTCATGGTGACAGTGCCTAAGGTGATAGTGCACACGGTGGCAGTGCAAAATGGCGACAGTGCCCATGGGGACATTGCTTAATGTGATAGTCCTTGTGGTGACATTGCGCATGGTGACATTGCCCACCACGACAGTTCTCTTGTTGACAGTGCTCATGGTGATAGTGTCAATGTTGGAAGTGCCCATCGTGAAAGTGCCCATGGTGACAGTTCTTATGATGAGAGTGGTCAGAGTGGCAGTGCTCATGGTGAAATTGCCCATGGTGACAGAGCCCACGGTGACAGTGTCCATAGTTATAGTGTCCACGGTGACAGTCCTAACAGTGAAATTGTCCATGGGGACACTGCCCATGGTGAAAGTGCCCATGGTCACAACACTCACGGTGATAGTGCTCACGGTGAGAGTGGCCATGGTGACAGTGACCACGGTGACACTTCTAATGGTGATACTGCCCATGATGACAGTGCTCATGGTGACAGTCCACATTGTGCCAGTGCCCAAGGTGACAGTGCTCATGGTGACAGTGCCCAAAGTCACAATACCCATGGTGACAGTGCCCAGGCTGACAGTTCTCAAGGTGATAGTGCCCATGGTGACAGTGCACATGGTGATACAGAGAATGGGGACAGTGCTTATGGTGACAGTGGTCATGGTTGCAGTACCCATGGTGATAGTGCTGAAACTGACAGTGCCTTGGGGATACTGCCCATGGTGAGTGTGCTCGTGTTAATAGTGCCCATGGTGGCAGTTCCCATTGTGAAAGTGCTCATGATGACAGTGCCCATGTTGGTAGTTCCCATGGTGACAGTGCTCATGGTGATAGTGACCATGTTAACAGTGCACATGGTGGCTGTGCCCTTGGTGACAGTGCCCATGATGACAGTATTCATGGTGACAGTGCTCACGGTGATAGTGCCCATGGTGAGAGTGCACATGGTGGTAGTCCACATGGTGGCAGTGAAAAATGGTGACAGTTCCCATGCTGACAGTTCTCATTGTGACAATGCACACGGTCACAACCGATGCTGACACTGCTCATGGTAGCTGTACCCGTGGTGACAGGGCTCATGGTGATAGTGCCCATGTTAACAGTGCCCATGGTGACACTGCCCATGGTGACAATGCCCATGATGACAGTGCCCATGGAGTCAGTGCCCACGGAGCCATTGCCTATGGTAACAGTGCTCACAGTGACAGTACCCATGGTAACAGTGACCACGGTGAGAGTGCTCATGGTGATAGTGGCTATGGTGACAGATCACACTGTGACAGTCCGCATTGTGCCAGTACCAATAGTGACAGTGCCCATGGTGACATTGACCACGGTAAGAGTGCTCACGGTGCTAGTGCTCACAGTAATAGTGCTCATGGTGACAGTGCCAACAGTGACGGTGCTCACGGTGACAGTGCCCATTGTGATAGTGCCCATGGTGAGAGTCCGCCCATTGATAGTGCCCATGGTTGCAGTTCCCATTGTGAAAGTGCTCATGATGACATTGCCCATGTTGGTAGTTCCCATGGTGACAGTGCTCACGGTGATAGTGACCTTGGTAACTGTGCACATGGTGGCCGTGCCCTTGGTGACAGTGCCAATGATGACAGTACTCATGGTGACAGTTCTCATGGTAATAGTTCCCAAGGGGACAAGGCACAGGTTGGCAGTGAAAAATGGTGAAAGTGCCCATGTTGACAGTTCTCATGGTGACAGTGCACACGGTGACAACCCATGCAGACAGTACTCACGGTGACAGTTCTCATGGTTGCAGTACCCATGGTGACAGTGCCCATGGTGACACTGCCCATGATGACAGTGCCCATGGTGAAAGTTCCCACGGCGCCATTGCCTATGGTGACAGTGCTCATGGTAACAGTGCCCATGGTACAGTGACCATGGTGAGAGTGCTCACACTGATAGTGCCCATGGTGACAGGGCTCATGGTGCCAGGCCGCATTATGCCAGTACCCATGGCGACAGTGGTCATGGTGACACTGACCACAGTGAGAGTGCTCACTGTGATAGGGCTCACGGTAATAGTGCTCATGGTGACAGTGCAAATGGTGACAATACCCATGGTGACAGTACTCATGTTGAAAATTCCCATGGTGGCAGTTCTCATGGTGACAGTGCTCATAATAGCAGTGCCCAAAGTGGCAGTCCTCGTGGTGACAGTGCTAATGGTGACAGTGCTCTTGGTGGCAGTTCCCATGGGGACAGTACCGATGGTGACCTTGTGCATTGTTACAGTGCCCATGGTAACCGTGCTCACGGTGGTAGTGCACATCGTGATAGTGCCCATGGTGGTAGTTCACCTGGTGACAGTGCTAAATAGTGACAGTGCACATGCTGACAGTGCTCACGGTGATAGTGCCCATGGGGACAGTGCCCACGGTGATAATGGGTATTATTACAGTGTTCATCGTGACAGAGCCCAAGGTGGCAGTGGCCATGGTGACAGTGCCCACAATGACAGTGCCCATGGTAACAGTGCCGACAGTGACAGTGCCCATGGTGACACTTCTCACAGTGAATGTGCCCATGGGGACAGTTACCATGATGAGATTTCTCACGGTGATAGTGCCCGTTGTGACAGCGCTCACAGTGACAATGCCCATGGTGCCAGTGCCCATAGAGACATTCCACACGGTCACATTTCTCACGGTGAAAGTGCCTATGGTGACACTGCACCTGGTGGCAGTGCAAAATGGTGACAGTGCCCATGGTGACATTGCTCATAGTGACTTTGCTTACAGAGATAGTCCTTACGGTGACAGTGTGCATGGTGACACTGCACACAGTTGCAGTGTTTATGGTGACAGTCTTCACGGTGATACTTTCCATGGTGATAGTGCCCATGGTGACACTGCACATGGTGGCAGTGATAAATGGTGAGAGTGCCCCTGTTGACAGTTCTCATGGTGAGAGTGCACATGGTGACAACCCGTGCAGACTGTACTCACGGTGACAGTTCTCATGTTTGCAGTATCCATGGTGACAGTGCTCACAGTGATAGTGCCCATGGTGAGAGTGCCCATGATGACAGGGCCCATGGTGCCATTGCCTATGGTGACAGTGCTCATGGTAACAGTGCCCAAGGTGACAGTGACCATGGTGAGAGTGCTCACACTGATGGTGCCCATGGTGACAGTGCTCACGGTGCCTGTCTACATTGTGCCAGTACCCATGGCGACAGTGCTCATGGTGACAGTGACCACAGTGAGAGTGCTCATAGTGATAGTGCTCACGGTAATAGTGCTCATGGTGACAATGCAAATGGTGACAATACCATGGTGACAGTACTCATGTTGAAAATACCCATGGTGGCAGTTCTCATAGCGACAGATCTCATGGTGACAGTGCTCATAATAGCAGTGCCCAGGTGCCAGTGCTCGTGGTGAAAGTGCTAATGGTGACAGTGCTCTTGGTGGCAGTTCCCATCGGGACAATACTGATGGTGACGCTGTGCATTGTTACAGTGCCCATGGTAACCGTGCTCACGGTGATAGTGCACATCGTGACAGCGCCCATGGTGGTAGTTCACCTGGTGACAGTGCTAAATAGTGACAGTGCACGTGCTGACAGTGCTCACGGTGATAGTGCCCATGGTGACAGTGCACACGGTGATAATGGGCATTGTTACAGAGTTCATGGTGACAGCACACGGTGGCAGTGGCCATGGAGACAGTGCCCACAATGACAGTGCCCATGGTGACAGTGCCGACAGTGACAGTGCCCATGGTGACACTTCTCACGGTGACAGTGCCCATGGGGACAGTTAGCATGGTGAGATTTCTCACGGTGACAGTGCCCGTTGTGACAGTGCTCACAGTGACAATGCCCATGGTGCCAGTGCCCATAGAGTCATTCCGCACGGTCTCATTTCTCACAGTGAAAGTGCCTATGGTGATATTAACCATGGTGACACTGCACATGGTGGCAGAGCAAAATGGTGACAGTGCCCATGGTGACATTGCTCATGGTGACTTTGCTTATGGTGATAGTCCTTACAGTGACAGTGCGCATGGTGACACTGCACACAGTGACAGTGTTCATGGTGACAGTGTTCACAGTGATAGTTCCCATGGTGAGATTGTCCATGGTAACAGTGCCCATAGTCACAATTCTCATGGTGTAGTGCTCACAGTGACAGTGCCCATGGTGTCATGCCCATGGTGACAGTGCTCATGTTGGCAGTGCCATAAATAACAGTGCTCATTGTGGCAGTGCTCATGGTGTCCGTGCTCATGGTGACAGTGCCCATGTTTACAGTGTTTATGGTGATAGATGTCACGGTGTCAGTGCCCACGGGGACAGTGCCAAGGCTGACAAAGCCCAGGGTGATACTTCCCATTGGGACAGTGCCCACGGTGACAGTGCCCATGGTGACAGCGCCCAGTGTGACAAGGCTCATGGTGACAGTGCTCACGGTGATGGTGCCCATGGTGACAGTGCCGATGGTGAGAGTGCCATTAGTTACAGTGCTCATGGTGAAACTGCCCACGGAGACATCGCCCATGGTGATAGTGCTCATGGTGACAACCCCACGGTGACAGTGTCAATGTTGAGAGTCCCCGTGGTGACAGGTCTTACATTGAATGTGACCATGGTGTCTGTGCTCATGGTGACAGTGCTCAAGGTTATAGTCTCCATGTTGACAGTGCCGATGGTGACAATTCTCATGGTGACAGGGCCTATGTTGAATATTCTCATAGTGACAGTGTTCACGGTGACAGTGCCCATGGTGCTATTACCCATGGTGACAGTTCTCATAGTGAAACTGCCCATGGTGACACTGCACATGGTGGCAGTGCGAAATGGTGACAGTGCCCATGGTGATATTGCTCATGGTGACATTGCTTACGGTGATAGTGTGTATGGTGAAACTGCACACAGTGACATTGCTCATGGTGACAGTGTTCACGGTGTTAGTTCCTATCGTGAATGTGACCTTGGGGACAGTGCCCATTGTCACAATTCTCATGGTGTAGTGCTCACGGTGACAGTGCCCATGGTGACAATACACAGGGTGACACTATTCATGGTGACATTGCTCATGGTGAGAGTGCCCATGTTCACAACTGTCACGGTGATAGTTCCCATGGTGACAATACCCAGGGTAACTGAGCTGATGGTAAAAGTGTTCACGGTGACAGTGCCCATGATGACAGTACCTAAGGTGACAATTCCCATGGTGAGACTGCTCATAGACAGTGCCCATGGTGACAATACCCAGCGTGTCCTGTCCATGGTGACAGTGATCATGGTGACACTTCTCATGAGGACAGTGCCATAAGTTACAGTGCTCATTGTGGCAGTGCTCATGGTGACCGTGCTCATGGTGACAGTGCCATGGTGACAGTGCCTATGGTGATAGATATCATGGTGGCCGTGCCCAGGGTGACATTGCCCATGGTGACAAAGCCCATGGTGATACTTCCCATTGTGACAGTGCCAACGGTGGCAGAGCCCATGGTGACAGTGCCCAAGATCACAGTGCCCATGGTGAGGGTGCTAACGGTGACTCTGTCCATGGTGACAGCACCCAGTGTGACAATGCCCATTGTGACAGTGCTCACGGTGACCATGCCGATGGTGATAGTGCCAATAGTGAGAGTGCTCACGGTGACACTGCCCATGGAGACACTGCCCATGGTGATAGTGCTCATCATGACAACCCCTCGGAGGCAGTGCCAATGGTGAGAGTCCCCGTGGTGACAGTTCTCACGGTGAAAGTGATCCTATTGATATTTCTCATGGTGACAGTGCTCTTGGTGACAGTGCTCAAGGTGATAGTCTGAATGTTGACAGTGCCCATGGTGACTCTTCTCACGGTGACAGTGCCTATGGTGATTATGCTCTTAGTGACAGTGCTCATGGTGACAGTGCCCATGGTGACAGTGACCACGGTGAATGTTCTCACCATGGTAGTGCCCATGGTGACAGTGTTCATGATGACAGTCCGCATTAAGGCTGTGCCCACGGTGACACTGCTCATGGTGATAGTTCTCACGGTGATAGTACGCACGGTGACAGTGCCAAAGGTGACAATACCCAGGTGATAGTAATCATGGTGAAAGTGCCCATGGTGGCAGTTCTCATACTGACAGTTCTTGTGACAGTGCTCATGGTGGCAGTGCTCGTGGTGACAGTGCTCTTGGTGAAAGTGCTCATGGTGGCAGTGCCCATGGTGAGACTCCCGATGGTGACACTGCCCATGGTGACAGTGCACATGGTCATGGTGCATCTGCTGGCAGTGCAAAATAGTGAGAGTGCCCATGATGATATTGCTCATGGTGATAGTGCCCATGGTGAGAGTGCCCATGGTTCCAGTGCTCATGGTGACAGTGCCCATTGTGACAGTGGCCCTGGTGACAGTGCACACCGTGAGAGTGCCCATGGTGTCTGTGCCCATGGTGACAGTTCTTATCATGAGAGTGTTCACGGTAGCAGTGTTCATGGTAATAGTGCTCACGGAGACATTGCCCACAATGAGAGTGCCCATGGTGAGAATACTGACTGTGAAAGTGCCCATGATGACTTTTCTCTCTGCGACAGTGCCCATGGGGACAGTTAGCACGGTGAGATTTCTCACAGTGATAGTGCACATGGTTTCAGTGCTAATAGTGAAAAGACCCACGGCGCCAGTGCCCATCATGGCATTGCTCACGGTGATAGTTCTCAAGGTGACAGTGCCCATGGTGATATTACCCATGGTGACAGTACTCAGTGATCAAGTGCTCATGGTGACAGTGCCTAAGGTGATAGTGCACACGGTGGCAGTGCAAAATGGCGACAGTGCCCATGGGGACATTGCTTAATGTGATAGTCCTTGTGGTGACATTGCGCATGGTGACATTGCCCACCACGACAGTTCTCTTGTTGACAGTGCTCATGGTGATAGTGCCAATGTTGGAAGTGCCCATCGTGAAAGTGCCCATGGTGACAGTTCTTATGATGAGAGTGGTCAGAGTGGCAGTGCTCATGGTGAAAGTGCCCATGGTGACAGAGCCCACGGTGACAGTGTCCATAGTTATAGTGTCCACGGTGACAGTCCTAACAGTGAAATTGTCCATGGGGACACTGCCCATGGTGAAAGTGCCCATGGTCACAACACTCACGGTGATAGTGCTCACGGTGAGAGTGGCCATGGTGACAGTGACCACGGTGACACTTCTAATGGTGATACTGCCCATGATGACAGTGCTCATGGTGACAGTCCACATTGTGCCAGTGCCCAAGGTGACAGTGCTCATGGTGACAGTGCCCAAAGTCACAATACCCATGGTGACAGTGCCCAGGCTGACAGTTCTCAAGGTGATAGTGCCCATGGTGACAGTGCACATGGTGATACAGAGAATGGGGACAGTGCTTATGGTGACAGTGGTCATGGTTGCAGTACCCATGGTGATAGTGCTGAAACTGACAGTGCCTTGGGGATACTGCCCATGGTGAGTGTGCTCGTGTTAATAGTGCCCATGGTGGCAGTTCCCATTGTGAAAGTGCTCATGATGACAGTGCCCATGTTGGTAGTTCCCATGGTGACAGTGCTCATGGTGATAGTGACCATGTTAACAGTGCACATGGTGGCTGTGCCCTTGGTGACAGTGCCCATGATGACAGTATTCATGGTGACAGTGCTCACGGTGATAGTGCCCATGGTGAGAGTGCACATGGTGGTAGTCCACATGGTGGCAGTGAAAAATGGTGACAGTTCCCATGCTGACAGTTCTCATTGTGACAATGCACACGGTCACAACCGATGCTGACACTGCTCATGGTAGCTGTACCCGTGGTGACAGGGCTCATGGTGATAGTGCCCATGTTAACAGTGCCCATGGTGACACTGCCCATGGTGACAATGCCCATGATGACAGTGCCCATGGAGTCAGTGCCCACGGAGCCATTGCCTATGGTAACAGTGCTCACAGTGACAGTACCCATGGTAACAGTGACCACGGTGAGAGTGCTCATGGTGATAGTGGCTATGGTGACAGATCACACTGTGACAGTCCGCATTGTGCCAGTACCAATAGTGACAGTGCCCATGGTGACATTGACCACGATGAGAGTGCTCACGGTGCTAGTGCTCACAGTAATAGTGCTCATGGTGACAGTGCCAACAGTGACGGTGCTCACGGTGACAGTGCCCATTGTGATAGTGCCCATGGTGAGAGTCCGCCCATTGATAGTGCCCATGGTTGCAGTTCCCATTGTGAAAGTGCTCATGATGACATTGCCCATGTTGGTAGTTCCCATGGTGACAGTGCTCACGGTGATAGTGACCTTGGTAACTGTGCACATGGTGGCCGTGCCCTTGGTGACAGTGCCAATGATGACAGTACTCATGGTGACAGTTCTCATGGTAATAGTTCCCATGGGGACAAGGCACAGGTTGGCAGTGAAAAATGGTGAAAGTGCCCATGTTGACAGTTCTCATGGTGACAGTGCACACGGTGACAACCCATGCAGACAGTACTCACGGTGACAGTTCTCATGGTTGCAGTACCCATGGTGACAGTGCCCATGGTGACACTGCCCATGATGACAGTGCCCATGGTGAAAGTTCCCACGGCGCCATTGCCTATGGTGACAGTGCTCATGGTAACAGTGCCCATGGTACAGTGACTATGGTGAGAGTGCTCACACTGATAGTGCCCATGGTGACAGGGCTCATGGTGCCAGGCCGCATTGTGCCAGTACCCATGGCGACAGTGGTCATGGTGACACTGACCACAGTGAGAGTGCTCACTGTGATAGGGCTCACGGTAATAGTGCTCATGGTGACAGTGCAAATGGTGACAATACCCATGGTGACAGTACTCATGTTTAAAATTCCCATGGTGGCAGTTCTCATGGTGACAGTGCTCATAATAGCAGTGCCCAAGGTGGCAGTCCTCGTGGTGACAGTGCTAATGGTGACAGTGCTCTTGGTGGCAGTTCCCATGGGGACAGTACCGATGGTGACCCTGTGCATTGTTACAGTGCCCATGGTAACCGTGCTCACGGTGGTAGTGCACATCGTGACAGTGCCCATGGTGGTAGTTCACCTGGTGACAGTGCTAAATAGTGACAGTGCACATGCTGACAGTGCTCACGGTGATAGTGCCCATGGTGACAGTGCCCACGGTGATAATGGGTATTATTACAGTGTTCATCGTGACAGAGCCCAAGGTGGCAGTGGCCATGGTGACAATGCCCACAATGACAGTGCCCGTGGTAACAGTGCCGACAGTGACAGTGCCCATGGTGACACTTCTCACAGTGAATGTGCCCATGGGGACAGTTACCATGATGAGATTTCTCACGGTGATAGTGCCCGTTGTGACAGTGCTCACAGTGACAATGCCCATGGTGCCAGTGCCCATAGAGACATTCCGCACGGTCACATTTCTCACGGTGAAAGTGCCTATGGTGACACTGCACCTGGTGGCAGTGCAAAATGGTGACAGTGCCCATGGTGACATTGCTCATAGTGACTTTGCTTACAGAGATAGTCCTTACGGTGACAGTGTGCATGGTGACACTGCACACAGTTGCAGTGTTTATGGTGACAGTCTTCACGGTGATACTTTCCATGGTGATAGTGCCCATGGTGACACTGCACATGGTGGCAGTGATAAATGGTGAGAGTGCCCCTGTTGACAGTTCTCATGGTGAGAGTGCACATGGTGACAACCCGTGCAGACTGTACTCACGGTGACAGTTCTCATGTTTGCAGTATCCATGGTGACAGTGGTCACAGTGATAGTGCCCATGGTGAGAGTGCCCATGATGACAGGGCCCATGGTGCCATTGCCTATGGTGACAGTGCTCATGGTAACAGTGCCCAAGGTGACAGTGACCATGGTGAGAGTGCTCACACTGATGGTGCCCATGGTGACAGTGCTCACGGTGCCTGTCTACATTGTGCCAGTACCCATGGCGACAGTGCTCATGGTGACAGTGACCACAGTGAGAGTGCTCATAGTGATAGTGCTCACGGTAATAGTGCTCATGGTGACAATGCAAATGGTGACAATACCATGGTGACAGTACTCATGTTGAAAATACCCATGGTGGCAGTTCTCATAGCGACAGATCTCATGGTGACAGTGCTCATAATAGCAGTGCCCAGGTGCCAGTGCTCGTGGTGAAAGTGCTAATGGTGACAGTGCTCTTGGTGGCAGTTCCCATCGGGACAATACTGATGGTGACGCTGTGCATTGTTACAGTGCCCATGGTAACCGTGCTCACGGTGATAGTGCACATCGTGACAGCGCCCATGGTGGTAGTTCACCTGGTGACAGTGCTAAATAGTGACAGTGCACGTGCTGACAGTGCTCACGGTGATAGTGCCCATGGTGACAGTGCACACGGTGATAATGGGCATTGTTACAGAGTTCATGGTGACAGCACATGGTGGCAGTGGCCATGGAGACAGTGCCGACAGTGACAGTGCCCATGGTGACACTTCTCACGGTGACAGTGCCCATGGGGACAGTTAGCATGGTGAGATTTCTCACGGTGACAGTGCCCGTTGTGACAGTGCTCACAGTGACAATGCCCATGGTGCCAGTGCCCATAGAGTCATTCCGCACGGTCTCATTTCTCACAGTGAAAGTGCCTATGGTGATATTAACCATGGTGACACTGCACATGGTGGCAGAACAAAATGGTGACAGTGCCCATGGTGACATTGCTCATGGTGACTTTGCTTATGGTGATAGTCCTTACAGTGACAGTGCACATGGTGACACTGCACACAGTGACAGTGTTCATGGTGACAGTGTTCACGGTGATAGTTCCCATGGTGAGATTGTCCATGGTAACAGTGCCCATAGTCACAATTCTCATGGTGTAGTGCTCACAGTGACAGTGCCCATGGTGTCATGCCCATGGTGACAGTGCTCATGGTGACAGTGCTCATGTTGGCAGTGCCATAAATAACAGTGCTCATTGTGGCAGTGCTCATGGTGTCCGTGCTCATGGTGACAGTGCCCATGTTTACAGTGTTTATGGTGATAGATGTCACGGTGTCAGTGCCCACGGGGACAGTGCCAAGGCTGACAAAGCCCAGGGTGATACTTCCCATTGGGACAGTGCCCACGGTGACAGTGCCCATGGTGACAGCGCCCAGTGTGACAAGGCTCATGGTGACAGTGCTCACGGTGATGGTGCCCATGGTGACAGTGCCGATGGTGAGAGTGCCATTAGTTACAGTGCTCATGGTGAAACTGCCCACGGAGACATCGCCCATGGTGATAGTGCTCATGGTGACAACCCCACGGTGACAGTGTCAATGTTGATAGTCCCCGTGGTGACAGGTCTTACATTGAATGTGACCATGGTGTCTGTGCTCATGGTGACAGTGCTCAAGGTTATAGTCTCCATGTTGACAGTGCCGATGGTGACAATTCTCACGGTGACAGGGCCTAAGGTGAAAATTCTCATAGTGACAGTGTTCACGGTGACAGTGCCCATGGTGCTATTACCCATGGTGACAGTTCTCATAGTGAAACTGCCCATGGTGACACTGCACATGGTGGCAGTGCAAAATGGAGACAGTGCCCATGGTGATATTGCTCATGGTGACATTGCTTACGGTGATAGTGTGTATGGTGAAACTGCACACAGTGACATTGCTCATGGTGACAGTGTTCACGGCGTTAGTTCCTATCGTGAATGTGACCATGGGGACAGTGCCCATTGTCACAATTCTCATGGTGTAGTGCTCACGGTGACAGTGCCCATGGTGACAATACACAGGGTGACACTATTCATGGTGACATTGCTCATGGTGAGAGTGCCCATGTTCACAACTGTCACGGTGATAGTTCCCATAGTGACAATACCCAGGGTAACAGAGCTGATGGTAAAAGTGTTCACGGTGACAGTGCCCATGATGACAGTACCTAAGGTGACAATTCCCATGGTGAGACTGCTCATAGACAGTGCCCATGGTGACAATACCCAGCGTGTCCTGTCCATGGTGACAGTGATCATGGTGACACTTCTCATGAGGACAGTGCCATAAGTGACAGTGCTCATTGTGGCAGTGCTCATGGTGACTGTGCTCATGGTGATAGTGCCCATGGTGACAGTGCCTATGGTGATAGATATCATGGTGGCCGTGCCCAGGGTGACATTGCCCACGCTGACAAAGCCCATGGTGATACTTCCCATTGTGACAGTGCCCACGGTGGCAGAGCCCATGGTGACAGTGCCCAAGATCACAGTGTCCATGGTGAGAGTGCTAACGGTGACTGTGCCCATGGTGACAGCACCCAGTGTGACAATGCCCATTGTGACAGTGCTCACGGTGACCATGCCGATGGTGTTAGAGCCAATAGTGAGAGTGCTCACGGTGACACTGCCCATGGAGACACTGCCCATGGTGATAGTGCTCATCATGACAACCCCTCGGAGGCAGTGCCAATGGTGAGAGTCCCCGTGGTGACAGTTCTCACGGTGAAAGTGATCCTATTGATATTTCTCATGGTGACAGTGCTCTTGGTGACAGTGCTCAAGGTGATAGTCCGAATGTTGACAGTGCCCATGGTGACTCTTCTCACGGTGACAGTGCCTATGGTGATTATGCTCTTAGTGACAGTGCTCATGGTGACAGTGCCCATGGTGACAGTGACCACGGTGAATGTTCTCACCATGGTAGTGCCCATGGTGACAGTGTTCATGATGACAGTCCGCATTAAGGCTGTGCCCACGGTGACACTGCTCATGGTGATAGTTCTCACGGTGATAGTACGCACGGTGACAGTGCCAAAGGTGACAATACCCAGGTGATAGTAATCATGGTGAAAGTGCCCATGGTGGCAGTTCTCATACTGACAGTTCTTGTGACAGTGCTCATGGTGGCAGTGCTCGTGGTGACAGTGCTCTTGGTGACAGTGCTCATGGTGGCAGTGCCCATGGTGAGACTCCCGATGGTGACACTGCCCATGGTGACAGTGCACATGGTCATGGTGCATCTGCTGGCAGTGCAAAATAGTGAGAGTGCCCATGATGATATTGCTCATGGTGATAGTGCCCATGGTGAGAGTGCCCATGGTTCCAGTGCTCATGGTGACAGTGCCCATTGTGACAGTGGCCCTGGTGACAGTGCACACCGTGAGAGTGCCCATGGTGTCTGTGCCCATGGTGACAGTTCTTATCATGAGAGTGTTCACGGTAGCAGTGTTCATGGTAATAGTGCTCACGGAGACATTGCCCACAATGAGAGTGCCCATGGTGAGAATACTGACTGTGAAAGTGCCCATGATGACTTTTCTCTCTGCGACAGTGCCCATGGGGACAGTTAGCACGGTGAGATTTCTCACAGTGATAGTGCACATGGTTTCAGTGCTAATAGTGAAAAGACCCACGGCGCCAGTGCCCATCATGGCATTGCTCACGGTGATAGTTCTCAAGGTGACAGTGCCCATGGTGATATTACCCATGGTGACAGTACTCAGTGATCAAGTGCTCATGGTGACAGTGCCTAAGGTGATAGTGCACACGGTGGCAGTGCAAAATGGCGACAGTGCCCATGGGGACATTGCTTAATGTGATAGTCCTTGTGGTGACATTGCGCATGGTGACATTGCCCACCACGACAGTTCTCTTGTTGACAGTGCTCATGGTGATAGTGCCAATGTTGGAAGTGCCCATCGTGAAAGTGCCCATGGTGACAGTTCTTATGATGAGAGTGGTCAGAGTGGCAGTGCTCATGGTGAAAGTGCCCATGGTGACAGAGCCCACGGTGACAGTGTCCATAGTTATAGTGTCCACGGTGACAGTCCTAACAGTGAAATTGTCCATGGGGACACTGCCCATGGTGAAAGTGCCCATGGTCACAACACTCACGGTGATAGTGCTCACGGTGAGAGTGGCCATGGTGACAGTGACCACGGTGACACTTCTAATGGTGATACTGCCCATGATGACAGTGCTCATGGTGACAGTCCACATTGTGCCAGTGCCCAAGGTGACAGTGCTCATGGTGACAGTGCCCAAAGTCACAATACCCATGGTGACAGTGCCCAGGCTGACAGTTCTCAAGGTGATAGTGCCCATGGTGACAGTGCACATGGTGATACAGAGAATGGGGACAGTGCTTATGGTGACAGTGGTCATGGTTGCAGTACCCATGGTGATAGTGCTGAAACTGACAGTGCCTTGGGGATACTGCCCATGGTGAGTGTGCTCGTGTTAATAGTGCCCATGGTGGCAGTTCCCATTGTGAAAGTGCTCATGATGACAGTGCCCATGTTGGTAGTTCCCATGGTGACAGTGCTCATGGTGATAGTGACCATGTTAACAGTGCACATGGTGGCTGTGCCCTTGGTGACAGTGCCCATGATGACAGTATTCATGGTGACAGTGCTCACGGTGATAGTGCCCATGGTGACAGTGCACATGGTGGTAGTCCACATGGTGGCAGTGAAAAATGGTGACAGTTCCCATGCTGACAGTTCTCATTGTGACAATGCACACGGTCACAACCGATGCTGACACTGCTCATGGTAGCTGTACCCGTGGTGACAGGGCTCATGGTGATAGTGCCCATGTTAACAGTGCCCATGGTGACACTGCCCATGGTGACAATGCCCATGATGACAGTGCCCATGGAGTCAGTGCCCACGGAGCCATTGCCTATGGTAACAGTGCTCACAGTGACAGTACCCATGGTAACAGTGACCACGGTGAGAGTGCTCATGGTGATAGTGGCTATGGTGACAGATCACACTGTGACAGTCCGCATTGTGCCAGTACCAATAGTGACAGTGCCCATGGTGACATTGACCACGGTAAGAGTGCTCACGGTGCTAGTGCTCACAGTAATAGTGCTCATGGTGACAGTGCCGACAGTGACGGTGCTCACGGTGACAGTGCCCATTGTGATAGTGCCCATGGTGAGAGTCCGCCCATTGATAGTGCCCATGGTTGCAGTTCCCATTGTGAAAGTGCTCATGATGACATTGCCCATGTTGGTAGTTCCCATGGTGACAGTGCTCACGGTGATAGTGACCTTGGTAACTGTGCACATGGTGGCCGTGCCCTTGTTGACAGTGCCAATGATGACAGTACTCATGGTGATAGTTCTCATGGTAATAGTTCCCAAGGGGACAAGGCACAGTTTGGCAGTGAAAAATGGTGAAAGTGCCCATGTTGACAGTTCTCATGGTGACAGTGCACACGGTGACAACCCATGCAGACAGTACTCACGGTGACAGTTCTCATGGTTGCAGTACCCATGGTGACAGTGCCCATGGTGACACTGCCCATGATGACAGTGCCCATGGTGAAAGTTCCCACGGCGCCATTGCCTATGGTGACTGTGCTCATGGTAACAGTGCCCATGGTACAGTGACCATGGTGAGAGTGCTCACACTGATAGTGCCCATGGTGACAGGGCTCATGGTGCCAGGCCGCATTGTGCCAGTACCCATGGCGACAGTGGTCATGGTGACACTGACCACAGTGAGAGTGCTCACTGTGATAGGGCTCACGGTAATAGTGCTCATGGTGACAGTGCAAATGGTGACAATACCCATGGTGACAGTACTCATGTTGAAAATTCCCATGGTGGCAGTTCTCATGGTGACAGTGCTCATAATAGCAGTGCCCAAAGTGGCAGTCCTCGTGGTGACAGTGCTAATGGTGACAGTGCTCTTGGTGGCAGTTCCCATGGGGACAGTACCGATGGTGACCCTGTGCATTGTTACAGTGCCCATGGTAACCGTGCTCACGGTGGTAGTGCACATCGTGACAGTGCCCATGGTGGTAGTTCACCTGGTGACAGTGCTAAATAGTGACAGTGCACATGCTGACAGTGCTCACGGTGATAGTGCCCATGGTGACAGTGCCCACGGTGATAATGGGTATTATTACAGTGTTCATCGTGACAGAGCCCAAGGTGGCAGTGGCCATGGTGACAGTGCCCACAATGACAGTGCCCATGGTAACAGTGCCGACAGTGACAGTGCCCATGGTGACACTTCTCACAGTGAATGTGCCCATGGGGACAGTTACCATGATGAGATTTCTCACGGTGATAGTGCCCGTTGTGACAGTGCTCACAGTGACAATGCCCATGGTGCCAGTGCCCATAGAGACATTCCACACGGTCACATTTCTCACGGTGAAAGTGCCTATGGTGACACTGCACCTGGTGGCAGTGCAAAATGGTGACAGTGCCCATGGTGACATTGCTCATAGTGACTTTGCTTACAGAGATAGTCCTTATGGTGACAGTGTGCATGGTGACACTGCACACAGTTGCAGTGTTTATGGTGACAGTCTTCACGGTGATACTTTCCATGGTGATAGTGCCCATGGTGACACAGCACATGGTGGCAGTGATAAATGGTGAGAGTGCCCCTGTTGACAGTTCTCATGGTGAGAGTGCACATGGTGACAACCCGTGCAGACTGTACTCACGGTGACAGTTCTCATGTTTGCAGTATCCATGGTGACAGTGGTCACAGTGATAGTGCCCATGGTGAGAGTGCCCATGATGACAGGGCCCATGGTGCCATTGCCTATGGTGACAGTGCTCATGGTAACAGTGCCCAAGGTGACAGTGACCATGGTGAGAGTGCTCACACTGATGGTGCCCATGGTGACAGTGCTCACGGTGCCTGTCTACATTGTGCCAGTACCCATGGCGACAGTGCTCATGGTGACAGTGACCACAGTGAGAGTGCTCATAGTGATAGTGCTCACGGAAATAGTGCTCATGGTGACAATGCAAATGGTGACAATACCATGGTGACAGTACTCATGTTGAAAATACCCATGGTGGCAGTTCTCATAGCGACAGATCTCATGGTGACAGTGCTCATAATAGCAGTGCCCAGGTGCCAGTGCTCGTGGTGACAGTGCTAATGGTGACAGTGCTCTTGGTGGCAGTTCCCATCGGGACAATACTGATGGTGACGCTGTGCATTGTTACAGTGCCCATGGTAACCGTGCTCATGGTGATAGTGCACATCGTGACAGCGCCCATGGTGGTAGTTCACCTGGTGACAGTGCTAAATAGTGACAGTGCACGTGCTGACAGTGCTCACGGTGATAGTGCCCATGGTGACAGTGCACACGGTGATAATGGGCATTGTTACAGAGTTCATGGTGACAGCACACGGTGGCAGTGGCCATGGAGACAGTGCCCACAATGACAGTGCCCATAGTGACAGTGCCGACAGTGACAGTGCCCATGGTGACACTTCTCACGGTGACAGTGCCCATGGGGACAGTTAGCATGGTGAGATTTCTCACGGTGACAGTGCCCGTTGTGACAGTGCTCACAGTGACAATGCCCATGGTGCCAGTGCCCATAGAGTCATTCCGCACGGTCTCATTTCTCACAGTGAAAGTGCCTATGGTGATATTAACCATGGTGACACTGCACATGGTGGCAGAGCAAAATGGTGACAGTGCCCATGGTGACATTGCTCATGGTGATAGTCCTTACAGTGACAGTGCGCATGGTGACACTGCACACAGTGACAGTGTTCATGGTGACAGTGTTCACAGTGATAGTTCCCATGGTGAGATTGTCCATGGTAACAGTGCCCATAGTCACAATTCTCATGGTGTAGTGCTCACAGTGACAGTGCCCATGGTGTCATGCCCATGGTGACAGTGCTCATGGTGACAGTGCTCATGTTGGCAGTGCCATAAATAACAGTGCTCATTGTGGCAGTGCTCATGGTGTCCGTGCTCATGGTGACAGTGCCCATGTTTACAGTGTTTATGGTGATAGATGTCACGGTGTCAGTGCCCACGGGGAGAGTGCCAAGGCTGACAAAGCCCAGGGTGATACTTCCCATTGGGACAGTGCCCACGGTGACAGTGCCCATGGTGACAGCGCCCAGTGTGACAAGGCTCATGGTGACAGTGCTCACGGTGACGGTGCCGATGGTGAGAGTGCTATTAGTGACAGTGCTCATGGTGAAACTGCCCATGGAGACATCGCCCATGGTGATAGTGCTCGTGGTGACAACCCCACGGTGACAGTGCCAATGTTGATAGTCCCCGTGGTGACAGGTCTTACATTGAATGTGACCATGGTGTCTGTGCTCATGGTGACAGTGCTCAAGGTTATAGTCTCCATGTTGACAGTGCCGAAGGTGACAATTCTCATGGTGACAGGGCCTATGGTGTAAATTCACATAGTGACAGTGTTCACGGTGACAGTGCCCATGGTGCTATTACCCATGGTGACAGTTCTCATAGTGAAACTGCCCATGGTGACACTGCACATGGTGGCAGTGCAAAATGGAGACAGTGCCCATGGTGCTATTGCTCATGGTGACATTGCTTACGGTGATAGTGTGTATGGTGAAACTGCACACAGTGACATTGCTCATGGTGACAGTGTTCACGGCGTTAGTTCCTATCGTGAATGTGACCATGGGGACAGTGCCCATTGTCACAATTCTCATGGTGTAGTGCTCACGGTGACAGTGCCCATGGTGACAATACACAGGGTGACACTATTCATGGTGACATTGCTCATGGTGAGAGTGCCCATGTTCACAACTGTCACGGTGACAGTTCCCATGGTGACAATACCCAGGGTAACTGAGCTGATGGTAAAAGTGTTCACGGTGACAGTGCCCATGATGACAGTACCTAAGGTGACAATTCCCATGGTGAGACTGCTCATAGACAGTGCCCATGGTGACAATACCCAGCGTGTCCTGTCCATGGTGACAGTGATCATGGTGACACTTCTCATGAGGACAGTGCCATAAGTGACAGTGCTCATTGTGGCAGTGCTCATGGTGACCGTGCTCATGGTGACAGTGCCATGGTGACAGTGCCTATGGTGATAGATATCATGGTGGCCGTGCCCAGGGTGACATTGCCCACGGTGACAAAGCCCATGGTGATACTTCCCATTGTGACAGTACCCACGGTGGCAGAGCCCATGGTGACAGTGCCCAAGATCACAGTGTCCATGGTGAGAGTGCTAACGGTGACTGTGCCCATGGTGACAGCACCCAGTGTGACAATGCCCATTGTGACAGTGCTCACGGTGACCATGCCGATGGTGATAGTGCCAATAGTGAGAGTGCTCACGGTGACACTGCCCATGGAGACACTGCCCATGGTGATATTGCTCATCATGACAACCCCTCGGAGGCAGTGCCAATGGTGAGAGTCCCCGTGGTGACAGTTCTCACGGTGAAAGTGATCCTATTGATATTTCTCATGGTGACAGTGCTCTTGGTGACAGTGCTCAAGGTGATAGTCTGAATGTTGACTGTGCCCATGGTGACTCTTCTCATGGTGACAGTGCCTATGGTGATTATGCTCTTAGTGACAGTGCTCATGGTGACAGTGCCCATGGTGACAGTGACCACGGTGACTGTTCTCACCGTGGTATTGCCCATGGTGACAGTGTTCATGATGACAGTCCGCATTAAGGCTGTGCCCACGGTGACACTGCTCATGGTGATAGTTCTCACGGTGATAGTACGCACGGTGACAGTGCTAAAGGTGACAATACCCAGGTGATAGTAATCATGGTGAAAGTGCCCATGGTGGCAGATCTCATACTGACAGTTCTTGTGACACTGCTCATGGTGGCAGTGCTCGTGGTGACAGTGCTCTTGGTGACAGTGCTCATGGTGGCAGTGCCCATGGTGAGACTCCCGATGGTGACACTGCCCATGGTGACAGTGCACATGGTCATGGTGCATCTGCTGGCAGTGCAAAATAGTGAGAGTGCCCATGATGATATTGCTCATGGTGATAGTGCCCATGGTGAGAGTGCCCATGGTTCCAGTGCTCATGGTGACAATGCCCATTGGGACAGTGCCCCTGGTGACAGTGCACACCGTGAGAGTGCCCATGGTGTCTGTGCCCATGGTGACAGTTCTTATCATGAGAGTGTTCACGGTAGCAGTGTTCATGGTAATAGTGCTCACGGAGACATTGCCCACAATGAGAGTGCCCATGGTGAGAATACTGACTGTGAAAGTGCCCATGATGACTTTTCTCTCTGCGACAGTGCCCATGGGGACAGTTAGCACGGTGAGATTTCTCACAGTGATAGTGCACATGGTTTCAGTGCTAATAGTGAAAAGACCCACGGCGCCAGTGCCCATCATGGCATTGCTCACGGTGATAGTTCTCACGGTGACAGTGCCCATGGTGATATTACCCATGGTGACAGTACTCAGTGATCAAGTGCTCATGGTGACAGTGCCTAAGGTGATAGTGCACACGGTGGCAGTGCAAAATGGCGACAGTGCCCATGGGGACATTGCTTAATGTGATAGTCCTTGTGGTGACATTGCGCATGGTGACATTGCCCACCACGACAGTTCTCTTGTTGACAGTGCTCATGGTGATAGTGCCAATGTTGGAAGTGCCCATCGTGAAAGTGCCCATGGTGACAGTTCTTATGATGAGAGTGGTCAGAGTGGCAGTGCTCATGGTGAAAGTGCCCATGGTGACAGAGCCCACGGTGACAGTGTCCATAGTTATAGTGTCCACGGTGACAGTCCTAACAGTGAAATTGTCCATGGGGACACTGCCCATGGTGAAAGTGCCCATGGTCACAACACTCACGGTGATAGTGCTCACGGTGAGAGTGGCCATGGTGACAGTGACCACGGTGACACTTCTAATGGTGATACTGCCCATGATGACAGGGCTCATGGTGACAGTCGACATAGTGCCAGTGCCCAAGGTGACAGTGCTCATGGTGACAGTGCCCAAAGTCACAATACCCATGGTGACAGTGCCCAGGCTGACAGTTCTCAAGGTGATAGTGCCCATGGTGACAGTGCACATGGTGATACAGAGAATGGGGACAGTGCTTATGGTGACAGTGGTCATGGTTGCAGTACCCATGGTGATAGTGCTGAAACTGACAGTGCCTTGGGGATAGTGCCCATGGTGAGTGTGCTCGTGTTAATAGTGCCCATGGTGGCAGTTCCCATTGTGAAAGTGCTCATGATGACAGTGCCCATGTTGGTAGTTCCCATGGTGACAGTGCTCATGGTGATAGTGACCATGTTAACAGTGCACATGGTGGCTGTGCCCTTGGTGACAGTGCCCATGATGACAGTATTCATGGTGACAGTGCTCACGGTGATAGTGCCCATGGTGACAGTGCACATGGTGGTAGTCCACATGGTGGCAGTGAAAAATGGTGACAGTTCCCATGCTGACAGTTCTCATTGTGACAATGCACACGGTCACAACCGATGCAGACACTGCTCATGGTAGCTGTACCCGTGGTGACATTGCTCATGGTGATAGTGACCATGTTAACAGTGCCCATGGTGACACTGCCCATGGTGACAATGCCCATGATGACAGTGCCCATGGAGTCAGTGCCCACGGAGCCATTGCCTATGGTAACAGTGCTCACAGTGACAGTACCCATGGTAACAGTGACCACGGTGAGAGTGCTCATGGTGATAGTGGCTATGGTGACAGATCACACTGTGACAGTCCGCATTGTGCCAGTACCAATAGTGACAGTGCCCATGGTGACATTGACCACGGTGAGAGTGCTCACGGTGCTAGTGCTCACAGTAATAGTGCTCATGGTGACAGTGCCGACAGTGACGGTGCTCACGGTGACAGTGCCTATGGTGATAGTGCCCATGGTGAGAGTCCGCCCATTGATAGTGCCCATGGTGGCAGTTCCCATTGTGAAACTGCTCATGATGACATTGCCCATGTTGGTAGTTCCCATGGTGACAGTGCTCACGGTGATAGTGACCTTGGTAACTGTACACATGGTGGCCGTGCCCTTGGTGACAGTGCCAATGATGACAGTACTCATGGTGACAGTTCCCATGGGGACAAGGCACAGGGTGGCAGTGAAAAATGGTGAAAGTGCCCATGTTGACAGTTCTCATGGTGACAGTGCACACGGTGACAACACATGCAGACAGTACTCACGGTGACAGTTCTCATGGTTGCAGTACCCATGGTGACAGTGCTCACAGTGATACTGCCCATGGTGGCAGTGCCCATGGTGACAGTGCCCATGGTGACACTGCTCATGATGACAGTGCCCATGGTGAAAGTTCCCACGGCGCCATTGCCTATGGTGACTGTGCTCATGGTAACAGTGCCCATGGTGACAGTGACCATGGTGAGAGTGCTCACACTGATAGTGCCCATGGTGACAGGGCTCATGGTGCCAGGCCGCATTGTGCCAGTACCCATGGCGACAGTGGTCATGGTGACACTGACCATAGTGAGAGTGCTCACTGTGATAAAGCTCACGGTAATAGTGCTCATGGTGACAGTGCAAATGGTGACAATACCCATGGTGACAGTACTCATGTTGAAAATACCCATGGTGGCAGTTCTCATGGTGACAGTGCTCATAATAGCAGTGCCCAAGGTGGCAGTCCTCGTGGTGACAGTGCTAATGGTGACAGTGCTCTTGGTGGCAGTTCCCATGGGGACAGTACCGATGGTGACCCTGTGCATTGTTACAGTGCCCATGGTAACCGTGCTCACGGTGGTAGTGCACATCGTGACAGTGCCCATGGTGGTAGTTCACCTGGTGACAGTGCTAAATAGTGACAGTGCACATGCTGACAGTGCTCACGGTGATAGTGCCCATGGTGACAGTGCCCACGGTGATAATGGGTATTATTACAGTGTTCATCGTGACAGAGCCCAAGGTGGCAGTGGCCATGGTGACAGTGCCCACAATGACAGTGCCCATGGTAACAGTGCCGACAGTGACAGTGCCCATGGTGACACTTCTCACAGTGAATGTGCCCATGGGGACAGTTACCATGATGAGATTTCTCACGGTGATAGTGCCCGTTGTGACACTGCTCACAGTGACAATGCCCATGGTGCCAGTGCCCATAGAGACATTCCGCACGGTCACATTTCTCACGGTGAAAGTGCCTATGGTGACACTGCACCTGGTGGCAGTGCAAAATGGTGGCAGTGCCCATGGTGACATTGCTCATAGTGACTTTGCTTACAGTGATAGTCCTTACGGTGACAGTGTGCATGGTGACACTGCACACAGTTGCAGTGTTTATGGTGACAGTCTTCACGGTGATACTTTCCATGGTGATACTGCCCATGGTGACACTGCACATGGTGGCAGTGATAAATGGTGACAGTGCCCCTGTTGACAGTTCTCATGGTGACAGTGCACATGGTGACAACCCGTGCAGACTGTACTCATGGTGACAGTACTCACGGTGACAGTTCTCATGTTTGCAGTATCCATGGTGACAGTGGTCACAGTGATAGTGCCCATGGTGAGAGTGCCCATGATGACAGGGCCCATGGTGCCATTGCCTATGGTGACAGTGCTCATGGTAACAGTGCCCAAGGTGACAGTGACCATGGTGAGAGTGCTCACACTGATGGTGCCCATGGTGACAGTGCTCACGGTGCCTGTCTACATTGTGCCAGTACCCATGGCGACAGTGCTCATGGTGACAGTGACCACAGTGAGAGTGCTCATAGTGATAGTGCTCACGGTAATAGTGCTCATGGTGACAATGCAAATGGTGACAATACCATGGTGACAGTACTCATGTTGAAAATACCCATGGTGGCAGTTCTCATAGCGACAGATCTCATGGTGACAGTGCTCATAATAGCAGTGCCCAGGTGCCAGTGCTCGTGGTGACAGTGCTAATGGTGACAGTGCTCTTGGTGGCAGTTCCCATCGGGACAATACTGATGGTGACGCTGTGCATTGTTACAGTGCCCATGGTAACCGTGCTCACTGTGATAGTGCACATCGTGACAGTGCCCATGGGGGTAGTTCACCTGGTGACAGTGCTAAATAGTGACAGTGCACATGCTGACAGTGCTCACGGTGATAGTGCCCATGGTGACAGTGCACACGGTGATAATGGGCATTGTTACAGAGTTCATGGTGACAGCACACGGTGGCAGTGGCCATGGAGACAGTGCCCACAATGACAGTGCCCATAGTGACAGTGCCGACAGTGACAGTGCCCATGGTGACACTTCTCACGGTGACAGTGCCCATGGGGACAGTTAGCATGGTGAGATTTCTCACGGTGACAGTGCCCGTTGTGACAGTGCTCACAGTGACAATGCCCATGGTGCCAGTGCCCATAGAGTCATTCCGCACGGTCACATTTCTCACAGTGAAAGTGCCTATGGTGATATTAACCATGGTGACACTGCACATGGTGGCAGAGCAAAATGGTGACAGTGCCCATGGTGACATTGCTCATGGTGACTTTGCTTATGGTGATAGTCCTTACAGTGACAGTGCGCATGGTGACACTGCACACAGTGACAGTGTTCATGGTGACAGTGTTCACGGTGATAGTTCCCATGGTGAGATTGTCCATGGTAACAGTGCCCATAGTCACAATTCTCATGGTGTAGTGCTCACAGTGACAGTGTCCATGGTGTCATGCCCATGGTGACAGTGCTCATGGTGACAGTGCTCATGTTGGCAGTGCCATAAATAACAGTGCTCATTGTGGCAGTGCTCATGGTGTCCGTGCTCATGGTGACAGTGCCCATGTTTACAGTGTTTATGGTGATAGATGTCACGGTGTCAGTGCCCACGGGGACAGTGCCAAGGCTGACAAAGCCCAGGGTGATACTTCCCATTGGGACAGTGCCCACGGTGACAGTGCCCATGGTGACAGCGCCCAGTGTGACAAGGCACATGGTGACAGTGCTCACGGTGACGGTGCCCATGGTGACAGTGCCGATGGTGAGAGTGCCATTAGTGACAGTGCTCATGGTGAAACTGCCCATGGAGACATCGCCCATGGTGATAGTGCTCATGGTGACAACCCAACGGTGACAGTGTCAATGTTGATAGTCCCCGTGGTGACAGGTCTTACATTGAATGTGACCATGGTGTCTGTGCCCATGATGACGGTGCCCATGGTGAAAGTTCCCACGGCGCCATTGCCTATGGTGACTGTGCTCATGGTAACAGTGCCCATGGTGACAGTGACCATGGTGAGAGTGCTCACACTGATAGTGCCCATGGTGACAGGGCTCATGGTGCCAGGCCGCATTGTGCCAGTACCCATGGCGACAGTGGTCATGGTGACACTGACCACAGTGAGAGTGCTCACTGTGATAGAGCTCACGGTAATAGTGCTCATGGTGACAGTGCAAATGGTGACAATACCCATGGTGACAGTACTCATGTTGAAAATACCCATGGTGGCAGTTCTGATGGTGACAGTGCTCATAATTGCAGTGCCCAAGGTGGCAGTCCTCGTGGTGACAGTGCTAATGGTGACAGTGCTCTTGGTGGCAGTTCCCATGGGGACAGTACCGATGGTGACCCTGTGCATTGTTACAGTGCCCATGGTAACCGTGCTCACGGTGGTAGTGCACATCGTGACAGTGCCCATGGTGGTAGTTCACCTGGTGACAGTGCTAAATAGTGACAGTGCACATGCTGACAGTGCTCACGGTGATAGTGCCCATGGTGACAGTGCCCACGGTGATAATGGGTATTATTACAGTGTTCATCGTGACAGAGCCCAAGGTGGCAGTGGCCATGGTGACAGTGCCCACAATGACAGTGCCCATGGTAACAGTGCCGACAGTGACAGTGCCCATGGTGACACTTCTCACAGTGAATGTGCCCATGGGGACAGTTACCATGATGAGATTTCTCACGGTGATAGTGCCCGTTGTGACACTGCTCACAGTGACAATGCCCATGGTGCCAGTGCCCATAGAGACATTCCGCACGGTCACATTTCTCACGGTGAAAGTGCCTATGGTGACACTGCACCTGGTGGCAGTGCAAAATGGTGGCAGTGCCCATGGTGACATTGCTCATAGTGACTTTGCTTACAGTGATAGTCCTTACGGTGACAGTGTGCATGGTGACACTGCACACAGTTGCAGTGTTTATGGTGACAGTCTTCACAGTGATACTTTCCATGGTGATAGTGCCCATGGTGACACTGCACATGGTGGCAGTGATAAATGGTGACAGTGCCCCTGTTGACAGTTCTCATGGTGAGAGTGCACATGGTGACAACCCTTGCAGACTGTACTCATGGTGACAGTACTCACGGTGACAGTTCTCATGTTTGCAGTATCCATGGTGACAGTGCTCACAGTGATAGTGCCCATGGTGAGAGTGCCCATGATGACAGGGCCCATGGTGCCATTGCCTATGGTGACAGTGCTCATGGTAACAGTGCCCAAGGTGACAGTGACCATGGTGAGAGTGCTCACACTGATGGTGCCCATGGTGACAGTGCTCACGGTGCCTGTCTACATTGTGCCAGTACCCATGGCGACAGTGCTCATGGTGACAGTGACCACAGTGAGAGTGCTCATAGTGATAGTGCTCACGGTAATAGTGCTCATGGTGACAATGCAAATGGTGACAATACCATGGTGACAGTACTCATGTTGAAAATACCCATGGTGGCAGTTCTCATAGCGACAGATCTCATGGTGACAGTGCTCATAATAGCAGTGCCCAGGTGCCAGTGCTCGTGGTGACAGTGCTAATGGTGACAGTGCTCTTGGTGGCAGTTCCCATCGGGACAATACTGATGGTGACGCTGTGCATTGTTACAGTGCCCATGGTAACCGTGCTCACGGTGATAGTGCACATCGTGACAGTGCCCATGGTGGTAGTTCACCTGGTGACAGTGCTAAATAGTGACAGTGCACATGCTGACAGTGCTCACGGTGATAGTGCCCATGGTGACAGTGCACACGGTGATAATGGGCATTGTTACAGAGTTCATGGTGACAGCACACGGTGGCAGTGGCCATGGAGACAGTGCCCACAATGACAGTGCCCATGGTGACAGTGCCGACAGTGACAGTGCCCATGGTGACACTTCTCACGGTGACAGTGCCCATGGGGACAGTTAGCATGGTGAGATTTCTCACGGTGACAGTGCCCGTTGTGACAGTGCTCACAGTGACAATGCCCATGGTGCCAGTGCCCATAGAGTCATTCCGCACGGTCACATTTCTCACAGTGAAAGTGCCTATGGTGATATTAACCATGGTGACACTGCACATGGTGGCAGAGCAAAATGGTGACAGTGCCCATGGTGACATTGCTCATGGTGACTTTGCTTATGGTGATAGTCCTTACAGTGACAGTGCGCATGGTGACACTGCACACAGTGACAGTGTTCATGGTGACAGTGTTCACGGTGATAGTTCCCATGGTGAGATTGTCCATGGTAACAGTGCCCATAGTCACAATTCTCATGGTGTAGTGCTCACAGTGACAGTGTCCATGGTGTCATGCCCATGGTGACAGTGCTCATGGTGACAGTGCTCATGTTGGCAGTGCCATAAATAACAGTGCTCATTGTGGCAGTGCTCATGGTGTCCGTGCTCATGGTGACAGTGCCCATGTTTACAGTGTTTATGGTGATAGATGTCACGGTGTCAGTGCCCACGGGGACAGTGCCAAGGCTGACAAATCCCAGGGTGATACTTCCCATTGGGACAGTGCCCACGGTGACAGTGCCCATGGTGACAGCGCCCAGTGTGACAAGGCTCATGGTGACAGTGCTCACGGTGACGGTGCCCATGGTGACAGTGCCGATGGTGAGAGTGCCATTAGTGACAGTGCTCATGGTGAAACTGCCCACGGAGACATCGAATATGGTGATAGTGCTCATGGTGACAACCCAACGGTGACAGTGTCAATGTTGATAGTCCCCGTGGTGACAGGTCTTACATTGAATGTGACCATGGTGTCTGTGCTCATGGTGACAGTGCTCAAGGTTATAGTCTCCATGTTGACAGTGCCGATGGTGACAATTCTCACGGTGACAGGGCCTATGTTGAAAATTCTCATAGTGACAGTGTTCACGGTGACAGTGCCCATGGTGCTATTACCCATGGTGACAGTTCTCATAGTGAAACTGCCCATGGTGACACTGCACATGGTGGCAGTGCAAAATGGTGACAGTACCCATGGTGATATTGCTCATGGTGACATTGCTTACGGTGATAGTGTGTATGGTGAAACTGCACACAGTGACATTGCTCATGGTGACAGTGTTCACGGTGTTAGTTCCTATCGTGAATGTGACCTTGGGGACAGTGCCCATTGTCACAATTCTCATGGTGTAGTGCTCACGGTGACAGTGCCAATGGTGACAATACACAGGGTGACAGTATTCATGGTGACATTGCTAATGGTGAGAGTGCCCATGTTCACAACTGTCACGGTGATAGTTCCCATGGTGACAATACCCAGGGTAACAGAGCTGATGGTAAAAGTGTTCACGGTGACAGTGCCCATGATGACAGTACCTAAGGTGACAATTCCCATGGTGAGACTGCTCATAGACAGTGCCCATGGTGACAATACCCAGCGTGTCCTGTCCATGGTGACAGTGATCATGGTGACACTTCTCATGAGGACAGTGCCATAAGTGACAGTGCTCATTGTGGCAGTGCTCATGGTGACCGTGCTCATGGTGACAGTGCCATGGTGACAGTGCCTATGGTGATAGATATCATGGTGGCCGTGCCCAGGGTGACATTGCCCACGGTGACAAAGCCCATGGTGATACTTCCCATTGTGACAGTGCCAACGGTGGCAGAGCCCATGGTGACAGTGCCCAAGATCACAGTGCCCATGGTGAGGGTGCTAACGATGACTCTGCCCATGGTGACAGCACCCAGTGTGACAATGCCCATTGTGACAGTGCTCACGGTGACCATGCCGATGGTGATAGTGCCAATAGTGAGAGTGCTCACGGTGACACTGCCCATGGAGACACTGCCCATGGTGATAGTGCTCATCATGACAACCCCTCGGAGGCAGTGCCAATGGTGAGAGTCCCCGTGGTGACATTTCTCACGGTGAAAGTGATACTATTGATATTTCTCATGGTGACAGTGCTCTTGGTGACAGTGCTCAAGGTGATAGTCTGAATGTTGACAGTGCCCATGGTGACTCTTCTCACGGTGACAGTGCCTATGGTGATTATGCTCTTAGTGACAGTGCTCATGGTGACAGTGCCCATGGTGACAGTGACCACGGTGACTGTTCTCACCGTGGTAGTGCCCATGGTGACAGTGTTCATGATGATAGTCCGCATTAAGGCTGTGCCGTGGTGACAGTGCTCATGGTGATAGTTCTCACGGTGATAGTACGCACGTTGACAGTGCCAAAGGTGACAATACCCAGGTGATAGTAATCATGGTGAAAGTGCCCATGGTGGCAGTTCTCATACTGACAGTTCTTGTGACAGTGCTCATGGTGGCAGTGCTCGTGGTGACAGTGCTCTTGGTGACAGTGCTCATGGTGGCAGTGCCCATGGTGAGACTCCCGATGGTGACACTGCCCATGGTGACAGTGCACATGGTCATGGTGCATCTGGTGGCAGTGCAAAATAGTGAGAGTGCCCATGATGATATTGCTCATGGTGATAGTGCCCATGGTGAGAGTGCCCATGGTTCCAGTGCTCATGGTGACAGTGCCCATTGTGACAGTGCCCCTGGTGACAGTGCACACCGTGAGAGTGCCCATGGTGTCTGTGCCCATGGTGACAGTTCTTATCATGAGAGTGTTCACGGTAGCAGTGTTCATGGTAATAGTGCTCACGGAGACATTGCCCACAATGAGAGTGCCCATGGTGAGAATACTGACTGTGAAAGTGCCCATGATGACTTTTCTCTCTGCGACAGTGCCCATGGGGACAGTTAGCACGGTGAGATTTCTCACAGTGATAGTGCACATGGTTTCAGTGCTAATAGTGAAAAGACCCACGGCGCCAGTGCCCATCATGGCATTGCTCACGGTGATAGTTCTCACGGTGACAGTGCCCATGGTGATATTACCCATGGTGACAGTACTCAGTGATCAAGTGCTCATGGTGACAGTGCCTAAGGTGATAGTGCACACGGTGGCAGTGCAAAATGGCGACAGTGCCCATGGGGACATTGCTTAATGTGATAGTCCTTGTGGTGACATTGCGCATGGTGACATTGCCCACCACGACAGTTCTCTTGTTGACAGTGCTCATGGTGATAGTGCCAATGTTGGAAGTGCCCATCGTGAAAGTGCCCATGGTGACAGTTCTTATGATGAGAGTGGTCAGAGTGGCAGTGCTCATGGTGAAAGTGCCCATGGTGACAGAGCCCACGGTGACAGTGTCCATAGTTATAGTGTCCACGGTGACAGTCCTAACAGTGAAATTGTCCATGGGGACACTGCCCATGGTGAAAGTGCCCATGGTCACAACACTCACGGTGATAGTGCTCACGGTGAGAGTGGCCATGGTGACAGTGACCACGGTGACACTTCTAATGGTGATACTGCCCATGATGACAGTGCTCATGGTGACAGTCCACATTGTGCCAGTGCCCAAGGTGACAGTGCTCATGGTGACAGTGCCCAAAGTCACAATACCCATGGTGACAGTGCCCAGGCTGACAGTTCTCAAGGTGATAGTGCCCATGGTGACAGTGCACATGGTGATACAGAGAATGGGGACAGTGCTTATGGTGACAGTGGTCATGGTTGCAGTACCCATGGTGATAGTGCTGAAACTGACAGTGCCTTGGGGATAGTGCCCATGGTGAGTGTGCTCGTGTTAATAGTGCCCATGGTGGCAGTTCCCATTGTGAAAGTGCTCATGATGACAGTGCCCATGTTGGTAGTTCCCATGGTGACAGTGCTCATGGTGATAGTGACCATGTTAACAGTGCACATGGTGGCTGTGCCCTTGGTGACAGTGCCCATGATGACAGTATTCATGGTGACAGTGCTCACGGTGATAGTGCCCATGGTGAGAGTGCACATGGTGGTAGTCCACATGGTGGCAGTGAAAAATGGTGACAGTGCCCATGCTGACAGTTCTCATTGTGACAATGCACACGGTCACAACCGATGCAGACACTGCTCATGGTAGCTGTACCCGTGGTGACAGTGCTCATGGTGATAGTGACCATGTTAACAGTGCCCATGGTGACACTGCCCATGGTGACAATGCCCATGATGACAGTGCCCATGGAGTCAGTGCCCACGGAGCCATTGCCTATGGTAACAGTGCTCACAGTGACAGTACCCATGGTAACAGTGACCACGGTGAGAGTGCTCATGGTGATAGTGTCTATGGTGACAGATCACACTGTGACAGTCCGCATTGTGCCAGTACCAATAGTGACAGTGCCCATGGTGACATTGACCACGGTGAGAGTGCTCACGGTGCTAGTGCTCACAGTAATAGTGCTCATGGTGACAGTGCCGACAGTGACGGTGCTCACGGTGACAGTGCCTATGGTGATAGTGCCCATGGTGAGAGTCCGCCCATTGATAGCGCCCATGGTGGCAGTTCCCATTGTGAAAGTGCTCATGATGACATTGCCCATGTTGGTAGTTCCCATGGTGACAGTGCTCACGGTGATAGTGAACTTGGTAACTGTACACATGGTGGCCGTGCCCTTGGTGACAGTGCCAATGATGACAGTACTCATGGTGACAGTTCCCATGGGGACAAGGCACAGGGTGGCAGTGAAAAATGGTGAAAGTGCCCATGGTGACAGTTCTCATGGTGACAGTGCACACGGTGACAACCCATGCAGACAGTACTCACGGTGACAGTTCTCATGGTTGCAGTACCCATGGTGACAGTGCTCACAGTGATACTGCCCATGGTGGCAGTGCCCATGGTGACAGTGCCCATGGTGACACTGCCCATGATGACAGTGCCCATGGTGAAAGTTCCCACGGCGCCATTGCCTATGGTGACTGTGCTCATGGTAACAGTGCCCATGGTGACAGTGACCATGGTGAGAGTGCTCACACTGATAGTGCCCATGGTGACAGGGTTCATGGTGCCAGGCCGCATTGTGCCAGTACCCATGGCGACAGTGGTCATGGTGACACTGACCACAGTGAGAGTGCTCACTGTGATAAAGCTCACAGTAATAGTGCTCATGGTGACAGTGCAAATGGTGACAATACCCATGGTGACAGTACTCATGTTGAAAATACCCATGGTGGCAGTTCTCATGGTGACAGTGCTCATAATAGCAGTGCCCAAGGTGGCAGTCCTCGTGGTGACAGTGCTAATGGTGACAGTGCTCTTGGTGGCAGTTCCCATGGGGACAGTACCGATGGTGACCCTGTGCATTGTTACAGTGCCCATGGTAACCGTGCTCACGGTGGTAGTGCACATCGTGACAGTGCCCATGGTGGTAGTTCACCTGGTGACAGTGCTAAATAGTGACAGTGCACATGCTGACAGTGCTCACGGTGATAGTGCCCATGGTGACAGTGCCCACGGTGATAATGGGTATTATTACAGTGTTCATCGTGACAGAGCCCAAGGTGGCAGTGGCCATGGTGACAGTGCCCACAATGACAGTGCCCATGGTAACAGTGCCGACAGTGACAGTGCCCATGGTGACACTTCTCACAGTGAATGTGCCCATGGGGACAGTTACCATGATGAGATTTCTCACGGTGATAGTGCCCGTTGTGACAGTGCTCACAGTGACAATGCCCATGGTGCCAGTGCCCATAGAGACATTCCGCACGGTCACATTTCTCACGGTGAAAGTGCCTATGGTGACACTGCACCTGGTGGCAGTGCAAAATGGTGGCAGTGCCCATGGTGACATTGCTCATAGTGACTTTGCTTACAGTGATAGTCCTTACGGTGACAGTGTGCATGGTGACACTGCACACAGTTGCAGTGTTTATGGTGACAGTCTTCACGGTGATACTTTCCATGGTGATACTGCCCATGGTGACACTGCACATGGTGGCAGTGATAAATGGTGACAGTGCCCCTGTTGACAGTTCTCATGGTGACAGTGCACATGGTGACAACCCGTGCAGACTGTACTCATGGTGACAGTACTCACGGTGACAGTTCTCATGTTTGCAGTATCCATGGTGACAGTGGTCACAGTGATAGTGCCCATGGTGAGAGTGCCCATGATGACAGGGCCCATGGTGCCATTGCCTATGGTGACAGTGCTCATGGTAACAGTGCCCAAGGTGACAGTGACCATGGTGAGAGTGCTCACACTGATGGTGCCCATGGTGACAGTGCTCACGGTGCCTGTCTACATTGTGCCAGTACCCATGGCGACAGTGCTCATGGTGACAGTGACCACAGTGAGAGTGCTCATAGTGATAGTGCTCACGGTAATAGTGCTCATGGTGACAATGCAAATGGTGACAATACCATGGTGACAGTACTCATGTTGAAAATACCCATGGTGGCAGTTCTCATAGCGACAGATCTCATGGTGACAGTGCTCATAATAGCAGTGCCCAGGTGCCAGTGCTCGTGGTGACAGTGCTAATGGTGACAGTGCTCTTGGTGGCAGTTCCCATCGGGACAATACTGATGGTGACGCTGTGCATTGTTACAGTGCCCATGGTAACCGTGCTCACGGTGATAGTGCACATCGTGACAGTGCCCATGGTGGTAGTTCACCTGGTGACAGTGCTAAATAGTGACAGTGCACATGCTGACAGTGCTCACGGTGATAGTGCCCATGGTGACAGTGCACACGGTGATAATGGGCATTGTTACAGAGTTCATGGTGACAGCACACGGTGGTAGTGGCCATGGAGACAGTGCCCACAATGAGAGTGCCTATGGTGACAGTGCCGACAGTGACAGTGCCCATGGTGACACTTCTCACGGTGACAGTGCCCATGGGGACAGTTAGCATGGTGAGATTTCTCACGGTGACAGTGCCCGTTGTGACAGTGCTCACAGTGACAATGCCCATGGTGCCAGTGCCCATAGAGTCATTCCGCACGGTCACATTTCTCACAGTGAAAGTGCCTATGGTGATATTAACCATGGTGACACTGCACACGGTGGCAGAGCAAAATGGTGACAGTGCCCATGGTGACATTGCTCATGGTGACTTTGCTTATGGTGATAGTCCTTACAGTGACAGTGCGCATGGTGACACTGCACACAGTGACAGTGTTCATGGTGACAGTGTTCACAGTGATAGTTCCCATGGTGAGATTGTCCATGGTAACAGTGCCCATAGTCACAATTCTCATGGTGTAGTGCTCACAGTGACAGTGTCCATGGTGTCATGCCCATGGTGACAGTGCTCATGGTGACAGTGCTCATGTTGGCAGTGCCATAAATAACAGTGCTCATTGTGGCAGTGCTCATGGTGTCCGTGCTCATGGTGACAGTGCCCATGTTTACAGTGTTTATGGTGATAGATGTCACGGTGTCAGTGCCCACGGGGACAGTGCCAAGGCTGACAAAGCCCAGGGTGATACTTCCCATTGGGACAGTGCCCACGGTGACAGTGCCCATGGTGACAGCGCCCAGTGTGACAAGGCACATGGTGACAGTGCTCACGGTGACGGTGCCCATGGTGACAGTGCCGATGGTGAGAGTGCCATTAGTGACAGTGCTCATGGTGAAACTGCCCATGGAGACATCGCCCATGGTGATAGTGCTCATGGTGACAACCCCACGGTGACAGTGCCAATGTTGATAGTCCCCGTGGTGACAGGTCTTACATTGAATGTGACCATGGTGTCTGTGCTCATGGTGACAGTGCTCAAGGTTAGAGTCTCCATGTTGACAGTGCCGATGGTGACAATTCTCACGGTGACAGGGCCTAAGGTGAAAATTCTCATAGTGACAGTGGTCACGGTGACAGTGCCCATGGTGCTATTACCCATGGTGACAGTTCTCATATTGAAACGGCCCATGGTGACACTGCACATGGTGGCAGTGCAAAATGGTGAGAGTGTCCATGGTGCTATTGCTCATGGTGACATTGCTTACGGTGATAGTGTGTATGGTGAAACTGCACACAGTGACATTGCTCATGGTGACAGTGTTCACGGCGTTAGTTCCTATCGTGAATGTGACCTTGGGGACAGTGCCCATTGTCACAATTCTCATGGTGTCGTGCTCACGGTGACAGTGCCCATGGTGACAGTATTCATGGTGACATTGCTCATGGTGAGAGTGCCCATGTTCACAACTGTCACGGTGATTGTTCCCATGGTGACAATACCCAGGGTAACAGAGCTGATGGTAAAAGTGTTCACGGTGACAGTGCCCATGATGACAGTACCTAAGGTGACAATTCCCATGGTGAGACTGCTCATAGACAGTGCCCATGGTGACAATACCCAGCGTGTCCTGTCCATGGTGACAGTGATCATGGTGACACTTCTCATGAGGACAGTGCCATAAGTGACAGTGCTCATTGTGGCAGTGCTCATGGTGACCGTGCTCATGGTGACAGTGCCCATGGTGACAGTGCCTATGGTGATAGATATCATGGTGGCCATGCCCAGGGTGACATTGCCCACACTGACAAAGCCCATGGTGATACTTCCCATTGTGACAGTGCCCACGGTGGCAGAGCCCATGGTGACAGTGCCCAAGATCACAGTGTCCATGGTGAGAGTGCTAACGGTGACTGTGCCCATGGTGACAGCACCCAGTGTGACAATGCCCATTGTGACAGTGCTCACGGTGACCATGCCGATGGTGATAGTGCCAATAGTGAGAGTGCTCACGGTGACACTGCCCATGGAGACACTGCCCATGGTGATAGTGCTCATCATGACAACCCCTCGGAGGCAGTGCCAATGGTGAGAGTCCCCATGGTGACAGTTCTCACGGTGAAAGTGATCCTATTGATATTTCTCATGGTGACAGTGCTCTTGGTGACAGTGCTCAAGGTGATAGTCTGAATGTTGACAGTGCCCATGGTGACTCTTCTCACGGTGACAGTGCCTATGGTGATTATGCTCTTAGTGACAGTGCTCATGGTGACAGTGCCCATGGTGACAGTGACCACGGTGACTGTTCTCACCGTGGTAGTGCCCATGGTGACAGTGTTCATGATGACAGTCCGCATTAAGGCTGTGCCCACGGTGACACTGCTCATGGTGATAGTTCTCACGGTGATAGTACGCACGGTGACAGTGCCAAAGGTGACAATACCCAGGTGATAGTAATCATGGTGAAAGTGCCCATGGTGGCAGATCTCATACTGACAGTTCTTGTGACAGTGATCATGGTGGCAGTGCTCGTGGTGACAGTGCTCTTGGTGACAGTGCTCATGGTGGCAGTGCCCATGGTGAGACTCCCGATGGTGACACTGCCCATGGTGACAGTGCACATGGTCATGGTGCATCTGGAGGCAGTGCAAAATAGTGAGAGTGCCCATGATGATATTGCTCATGGTGATAGTGCCCATGGTGAGAGTGCCCATGGTTCCAGTGCTCATGGTGACAGTGCCCATTGTGACAGTGCCCCTGGTGACAGTGCACACCGTGGGAGTGCCCATGGTGTCTGTGCCCATGGTGACAGTTCTTATCATGAGAGTGTTCACGGTAGCAGTGTTAATAGTAATAGTGCTCACGGAGACATTGCCCACAATGAGAGTGCCCATGGTGAGAATACTGACTGTGAAAGTGCCCATGATGACTTTTCTCTCTGCGACAGTGCCCATGGGGACAGTTAGCACGGTGAGATTTCTCACAGTGATAGTGCGCATTGTTTCAGTGCTAATAGTGAAAAGACCCACGGCGCCAGTGCCCATCATGGCATTGCTCACGGTGATAGTTCTCACGGTGACAGTGCCCATGGTGATATTACCCATGGTGACAGTACTCAGTGATCAAGTGCTCATGGTGACAGTGCCTAAGGTGATAGTGCACACGGTGGCAGTGCAAAATGGCGACAGTGCCCATGGGGACATTGCTTAATGTGATAGTCCTTGTGGTGACATTGCGCATGGTGACATTGCCCACCACGACAGTTCTCTTGTTGACAGTGCTCATGGTGATAGTGCCAATGTTGGAAGTGCCCATCGTGAAAGTGCCCATGGTGACAGTTCTTATGATGAGAGTGGTCAGAGTGGCAGTGCTCATGGTGAAAGTGCCCATGGTGACAGAGCCCACGGTGACAGTGTCCATAGTTATAGTGTCCACGGTGACAGTCCTAACAGTGAAATTGTCCATGGGGACACTGCCCATGGTGAAAGTGCCCATGGTCACAACACTCACGGTGATAGTGCTCACGGTGAGAGTGGCCATGGTGACAGTGACCACGGTGACACTTCTAATGGTGATACTGCCCATGATGACAGTGCTCATGGTGACAGTCCACATTGTGCCAGTGCCCAAGGTGACAGTGCTCATGGTGACAGTGCCCAAAGTCACAATACCCATGGTGACAGTGCCCAGGCTGACAGTTCTCAAGGTGATAGTGCCCATGGTGACAGTGCACATGGTGATACAGAGAATGGGGACAGTGCTTATGGTGACAGTGGTCATGGTTGCAGTACCCATGGTGATAGTGCTGAAACTGACAGTGCCTTGGGGATAGTGCCCATGGTGAGTGTGCTCGTGTTAATAGTGCCCATGGTGGCAGTTCCCATTGTGAAAGTGCTCATGATGACAGTGCCCATGTTGGTAGTTCCCATGGTGACAGTGCTCATGGTGATAGTGACCATGTTAACAGTGCACATGGTGGCTGTGCCCTTGGTGACAGTGCCCATGATGACAGTATTCATGGTGACAGTGCTCACGGTGATAGTGCCCATGGTGAGAGTGCACATGGTGGTAGTCCACATGGTGGCAGTGAAAAATGGTGACAGTTCCCATGCTGACAGTTCTCATTGTGACAATGCACACGGTCACAACCGATGCAGACACTGCTCATGGTAGCTGTACCCGTGGTGACAGTGCTCATGGTGATAGTGACCATGTTAACAGTGCCCATGGTGACACTGCCCATGGTGACAATGCCCATGATGACAGTGCCCATGGAGTCAGTGCCCACGGAGCCATTGCCTATGGTAACAGTGCTCACAGTGACAGTACCCATGGTAACAGTGACCACGGTGAGAGTGCTCATGGTGATAGTGTCTATGGTGACAGATCACACTGTGACAGTCCGCATTGTGCCAGTACCAATAGTGACAGTGCCCATGGTGACATTGACCACGGTGAGAGTGCTCACGGTGCTAGTGCTCACAGTAATAGTGCTCATGGTGACAGTGCCGACAGTGACGGTGCTCACGGTGACAGTGCCTATGGTGATAGTGCCCATGGTGAGAGTCCGCCCATTGATAGCGCCCATGGTGGCAGTTCCCATTGTGAAAGTGCTCATGATGACATTGCCCATGTTGGTAGTTCCCATGGTGACAGTGCTCACGGTGATAGTGAACTTGGTAACTGTACACATGGTGGCCGTGCCCTTGGTGACAGTGCCAATGATGACAGTACTCATGGTGACAGTTCCCATGGGGACAAGGCACAGGGTGGCAGTGAAAAATGGTGAAAGTGCCCATGGTGACAGTTCTCATGGTGACAGTGCACACGGTGACAACCCATGCAGACAGTACTCACGGTGACAGTTCTCATGGTTGCAGTACCCATGGTGACAGTGCTCACAGTGATACTGCCCATGGTGGCAGTGCCCATGGTGACAGTGCCCATGGTGACACTGCCCATGATGACAGTGCCCATGGTGAAAGTTCCCACGGCGCCATTGCCTATGGTGACTGTGCTCATGGTAACAGTGCCCATGGTGACAGTGACCATGGTGAGAGTGCTCACACTGATAGTGCCCATGGTGACAGGGCTCATGGTGCCAGGCCGCATTGTGCCAGTACCCATGGCGACAGTGGTCATGGTGACACTGACCACAGTGAGAGTGCTCACTGTGATAAAGCTCACGGTAATAGTGCTCATGGTGACAGTGCAAATGGTGACAATACCCATGGTGACAGTACTCATGTTGAAAATACCCATGGTGGCAGTTCTCATGGTGACAGTGCTCATAATAGCAGTGCCCAAGGTGGCAGTCCTCGTGGTGACAGTGCTAATGGTGACAGTGCTCTTGGTGGCAGTTCCCATGGGGACAGTACCGATGGTGACCCTGTGCATTGTTACAGTGCCCATGGTAACCGTGCTCACGGTGGTAGTGCACATCGTGACAGTGCCCATGGTGGTAGTTCACCTGGTGACAGTGCTAAATAGTGACAGTGCACATGCTGACAGTGCTCACGGTGATAGTGCCCATGGTGACAGTGCCCACGGTGATAATGGGTATTATTACAGTGTTCATCGTGACTGAGCCCAAGGTGGCAGTGGCCATGGTAAGAGTGCCCACAATGACAGTGCCCATGGTAACAGTGCCGACAGTGACAGTGCCCATGGTGACACTTCTCACAGTGAATGTGCCCATGGGGACAGTTACCATGATGAGATTTCTCATGGTGATAGTGCCCGTTGTGACAGTGCTCACAGTGACAATGCCCATGGTGCCAGTGCCCATAGAGACATTCCGCACGGTCACATTTCTCACGGTGAAAGTGCCTATGGTGACACTGCACCTGGTGGCAGTGCAAAATGGTGACAGTGCCCATGGTGACATTGCTCATAGTGACTTTGCTTACAGTGATAGTCCTTACGGTGACACTGTGCATGGTGACACTGCACACAGTTGCAGTGTTTATGGTGACAGTCTTCACGGTGATACTTTCCATGGTGATAGTGCCCATGGTGACACTGCACATGGTGGCAGTGATAAATGGTGACAGTGCCCCTGTTGACAGTTCTCATGGTGACAGTGCACATGGTGACAACCCGTGCAGACTGTACTCATGGTGACAGTACTCACGGTGACAGTTCTCATGTTTGCAGTATCCATGGTGACAGTGCTCACAGTGATAGTGCCCATGGTGAGAGTGCCCATGATGACAGGGCCCATGGTGCCATTGCCTATGGTGACAGTGCTCATGGTAACAGTGCCCAAGGTGACAGTGACCATGGTGAGAGTGCTCACACTGATGGTGCCCATGGTGACAGTGCTCACGGTGCCTGTCTACGTTGTGCCAGTACCCATGGCGACAGTGCTCATGGTGACAGTGACCACAGTGAGAGTGCTCATAGTGATAGTGCTCACGGTAATAGTGCTCATGGTGACAATGCAAATGGTGACAATACCATGGTGACAGTACTCATGTTGAAAATACCCATGGTGGCAGTTCTCATAGCGACAGATCTCATGGTGACAGTGCTCATAATAGCAGTGCCCAGGTGCCAGTGCTCGTGGTGACAGTGCTAATGGTGACAGTGCTCTTGGTGGCAGTTCCCATCGGGACAATACTGATGGTGACGCTGTGCATTGTTACAGTGCCCATGGTAACCGTGCTCACAGTGATAGTGCACATCGTGACAGTGCCCATGGTGGTAGTTCACCTGGTGACAGTGCTAAATAGTGACAGTGCACATGCTGACAGTGCTCACGGTGATAGTGCCCATGGTGACAGTGCACACGGTGATAATGGGCATTGTTACAGAGTTCATGGTGACAGCACACGGTGGCAGTGGCCATGGAGACAGTGCCCACAATGACAGTGCCCATGGTGACAGTGCCGACAGTGACAGTGCCCATGGTGACACTTCTCACGGTGACAGTGCCCATGGGGACAGTTAGCATGGTGAGATTTCTCATGGTGACAGTGCCCGTTGTGACAGTGCTCACAGTGACAATGCCCATGGTGCCAGTGCCCATAGAGTCATTCCGCATGGTCACATTTCTCACAGTGAAAGTGCCTATGGTGATATTAACCATGGTGACACTGCACATGGTGGCAGAGCAAAATGGTGACAGTGCCCATGGTGACATTGCTCATGGTGACTTTGCTTACGGTGATAGTCCTTACAGTGACAGTGCGCATGGTGACACTGCACACAGTGACAGTGTTCATGGTGACAGTGTTCACGGTGATAGTTCCCATGGTGAGATTGTCCATGGTAACAGTGCCCATAGTCACAATTCTCATGGTGTAGTGCTCACAGTGACAGTGTCCATGGTGTCATGCCCATGGTGACAGTGCTCATGGTGACAGTGCTCATGTTGGCAGTGCCATAAATAACAGTGCTCATTGTGGCAGTGCTCATGGTGTCCGTGCTCATGGTGACAGTGCCCATGTTTACAGTGTTTATGGTGATAGATGTCACGGTGTCAGTGCCCACGGGGACAGTGCCAAGGCTGACAAAGCCCAGGGTGATACTTCCCATTGGGACAGTGCCCACGGTGACAGTGCCCATGGTGACAGCGCCCAGTGTGACAAGGCACATGGTGACAGTGCTCACGGTTACGGTGCCCATGGTGACAGTGCCGATGGTGAGAGTGCCATTAGTGACAGTGCTCATGGTGAAACTGCCCATGGAGACATCGCCCATGGTGATAGTGCTCATGGTGACAACCCCACGGTGACAGTGCCAATGTTGATAGTCCCCGTGGTGACAGGTCTTACATTGAATGTGACCATGGTGTCTGTGCTCATGGTGACAGTGCTCAAGGTTAGAGTCTCCATGTTGACAGTGCCGATGGTGACAATTCTCACGGTGACAGGGCCTATGTTGAAAATTCTCATAGTGACAGTGTTCACGGTGACAGTGCCCATGGTGCTATTACCCATGGTGACAGTTCTCATAGTGAAACGGCCCATGGTGACACTGCACATGGTGGCAGTGCAAAATGGTGACAGTGCCCATGGTGCTATTGCTCATGGTGACATTGCTTACGGTGATAGTGTGTATGGTGAAACTGCACACAGTGACATTGCTCATGGTGACAGTGTTCACGGCGTTAGTTCCTATCGTGAATGTGACCTTGGGGACGGTGCCCATTGTCACAATTCTCATGGTGTAGTGCTCACGGTGACAGTGCCCATGGTGACAATACACAGGGTGACAGTATTCATGGTGACATTGCTCATGGTGAGAGTGCCCATGTTCACAACTGTCACGGTGATAGTTCCCATGGTGACAATACCCAGGGTAACAGAGCTGATGGTAAAAGTGTTCACGGTGACAGTGCCCATGATGACAGTACCTAAGGTGACAATTCCCATGGTGAGACTGCTCATAGACAGTGCCCATGGTGACAATACCCAGCATGTCCTGTCCATGGTGACAGTGATCATGGTGACACTTCTCATGAGGACAGTGCCATAAGTGACAGTGCTCATTGTGGCAGTGCTCATGGTGACTGTGCTCATGGTGACAGTGCCCATGGTGACAGTGCCTATGGTGATAGATATCATGGTGGCCGTGCCCAGGGTGACATTGCCCACGGTGACAAAGCCCAGGGTGATACTTCCCATTGTGACAGTGCCAACGGTGGCAGAGCCCATGGTGACAGTGCCCAAGATCACAGTGCCCATGGTGAGAGTTCTAACGGTGACTCTGCCCATGGTGACAGCACCCAGTGTGACAATGCCCATTGTGACAGTGCTCACGGTGACCATGCCGATGGTGATAGTGCCAATAGTGAGAGTGCTCACGGTGACACTGCCCATGGGGACACTGCCCATGGTGATAGTGCTCATCATGACAACCCCTCGGAGGCAGTGCCAATGGTGAGAGTCCCCGTGGTGACAGTTCTCACGGTGAAAGTGATCCTGTTGAAATTTCTCATGGTGACAGTGCTCATGGTGACAGTGCTCAAGGTGATAGTCTCCATGTTGACAGTGTCCATGGTGACTGTTCTCACGGTGACAGTGCCTATGGTGATTATGCTCTTAGTGACAGTGCTCATGGTGACAGTGCCCATGGTGGCAGTGACCACGGTGACTGTTCTCACCGTGGTAGTGCCCATGGTGACAGTGTTCATGATGACAGTCCGCATTAAGGCTGTGCCCACGGTGACACTGCTCATGGTGATTGTTCTCACGGTGATAGTACGCACGGTGACAGTGCCAAAGGTGACAATACCCAGGTGATAGTAATCATGGTGAAAGTGCCCATGGTGGCAGTTCTCATACTGACAGTTCTTGTGACACTGCTCATGGTGGCAGTGCTCGTGGTGACAGTGCTCTTGGTGACAGTGCTCATGGTGGCAGTGCCCATGGTGAGACTCCCGATGGTGACACTGCCCATGGTGACAGTGCACATGGTCATGGTGCATCTGGTGGCAGTGCAAAATAGTGAGAGTGCCCATGATGATATTGCTCATGGTGATAGTGCCCATGGTGAGAGTGCCCATGGTTCCAGTGCTCATGGTGACAGTGCCCACTGTGACAGTGCCCCTGGTGACAGTGCACACCGTGAGAGTGCCCATGGTGTCTGTGCCCATGGTGACAGTTCTTATCATGAGAGTGTTCATGGTAGCAGTGTTCATGGTAATAGTGCTCACGGAGACATTGCCCACAATGAGAGTGCCCATGGTGAGAATACTGACTGTGACAGTGCCCATGATGACTTTTCTCTCTGCGACAGTGCCCTTCGGGACAGTTAGCACGGTGAGATTTCTCACAGTGATAGTGCACATGGTTTCAGTGCTAATAGTGAAAAGACCCACGGCGCCAGTGCCCATCATGGCATTGCTCACGGTGATAGTTCTCACGGTGACAGTGCCCATGGTGATATTACCCATGGTGACAGTACTCAGTGATCAAGTGCTCATGGTGACAGTGCCTAAGGTGATAGTGCACACGGTGGCAGTGCAAAATGGCGACAGTGCCCATGGGGACATTGCTTAATGTGATAGTCCTTGTGGTGACATTGCGCATGGTGACATTGCCCACCACGACAGTTCTCTTGTTGACAGTGCTCATGGTGATAGTGCCAATGTTGGAAGTGCCCATCGTGAAAGTGCCCATGGTGACAGTTCTTATGATGAGAGTGGTCAGAGTGGCAGTGCTCATGGTGAAAGTGCCCATGGTGACAGAGCCCACGGTGACAGTGTCCATAGTTATAGTGTCCACGGTGACAGTCCTAACAGTGAAATTGTCCATGGGGACACTGCCCATGGTGAAAGTGCCCATGGTCACAACACTCACGGTGATAGTGCTCACGGTGAGAGTGGCCATGGTGACAGTGACCACGGTGACACTTCTAATGGTGATACTGCCCATGATGACAGTGCTCATGGTGACAGTCCACATTGTGCCAGTGCCCAAGGTGACAGTGCTCATGGTGACAGTGCCCAAAGTCACAATACCCATGGTGACAGTGCCCAGGCTGACAGTTCTCAAGGTGATAGTGCCCATGGTGACAGTGCACATGGTGATACAGAGAATGGGGACAGTGCTTATGGTGACAGTGGTCATGGTTGCAGTACCCATGGTGATAGTGCTGAAACTGACAGTGCCCTTGGGGATAGTGCCCATGGTGAGTGTGCTCGTGTTAATAGTGCCCATGGTGGCAGTTCCCATTGTGAAAGTGCTCATGATGACAGTGCCCATGTTGGTAGTTCCCATGGTGACAGTGCTCATGGTGATAGTGACCATGTTAACAGTGCACATGGTGTCTGTGCCCTTGGTGACAGTGCCCATGATGACAGTATTCATGGTGACAGTGCTCACGGTGATAGTGCCCATGGTGAGAGTGCACATGGTGGTAGTCCACATGGTGGCAGTGAAAAATGGTGACAGTTCCCATGCTGACAGTTCTCATTGTGACAATGCACAAGGTCACAACCGATGCAGACACTGCTCATGGTAGCTGTACCCGTGGTGACAGTGCTCATTGTGATAGTGACCATGTTAACAGTGCCCATGGTGACACTGCCCATGGTGACAATGCCCATGATGACAGTGCCCATGGAGTCAGTGCCCACGGAGCCATTGCCTATGGTAACAGTGCTCACAGTGACAGTACCCATGGTAACAGTGACCACGGTGAGAGTGCTCATGGTGATAGTGGCTATGGTGACAGATCACACTGTGACAGTCCGCATTGTGCCAGTACCAATAGTGACAGTGCCCATGGTGACATTGACCAAGGTGAGAGTGCTCACGGTGCTAGTGCTCACAGTAATAGTGCTCATGGTGACAGTGCCGACAGTGACGGTGCTCACGGTGACAGTGCCTATGGTGATAGTGCCCATGGTGAGAGTCCGCCCATTGATAGTGCCCATGGTGGCAGTTCCCATTGTGAAAGTGCTCATGATGACATTGCCCATGTTGGTAGTTCCCATGGTGACAGTGCTCACGGTGATAGTGACCTTGGTAACTGTGCACATGGTGGCCGTGCCCTTGGTGACAGTGCCAATGATGACAGTACTCATGGTGACAGTTCCCATGTGGACAAGGCACAGGTTGGCAGTGAAAAATGGTGAAAGTGCCCATGTTGACAGTTCTCATGGTGACAGTGCACACGGTAACAACCCATGCAGACAGTACTCACGGTGACATTTCTCATGGTTGCAGTACCCATGGTGACAGTGCTCACAGTGATACTGCCCATGGTGGCAGTGCCCATGGTGACAGTGCCCATGGTGACACTGCCCATGATGACAGTGCCCATGCTGAAAGTTCCCACGGTGCCATTCCCTACGGTGACTGTGCTCATGGTAACAGTGCCCATGGTGACAGTGACCATGGTGAGAGTGCTCACACTGATAGTGCCCATGGTGACAGGGCTCATGGTGCCAGGCCGCATTGTGCCAGTACCCATGGCGACAGTGGTCATGGTGACACTGACCACAGTGAGAGTGCTCACTGTGATAGAGCTCACGGTAATAGTGCTCATGGTGACAGTGCAAATGGTGACAATACCCATGGTGACAGTACTCATGTTGAAAATACCCATGGTGGCAGTTCTCATGGTGACAGTGCTCATAATAGCAGTGCCCAAGGTGGCAGTCCTCGTGGTGACAGTGCTAATGGTGACAGTGCTCTTGGTGGCAGTTCCCATGGGGACAGTACCGATGGTGACCCTGTGCATTGTTACAGTGCCCATGGTAACCGTGCTCACGGTGGTAGTGCACATCGTGACAGTGCCCATGGTGGTAGTTCACCTGGTGACAGTGGTAAATAGTGACAGTGCACATGCTGACAGTGCTCACGGTGATAGTGCCCATGGTGACAGTGCCCACGGTGATAATGGGTATTATTACAGTGTTCATCGTGACTGAGCCCAAGGTGGCAGTGGCCATGGTAAGAGTGCCCACAATGACAGTGCCCATGGTAACAGTGCCGACAGTGACAGTGCCCATGGTGACACTTCTCACAGTGAATGTGCCCATGGGGACAGTTACCATGATGAGATTTCTCATGGTGATAGTGCCCGTTGTGACAGTGCTCACAGTGACAATGCCCATGGTGCCAGTGCCCATAGAGACATTCCGCACGGTCACATTTCTCACGGTGAAAGTGCCTATGGTGACACTGCACCTGGTGGCAGTGCAAAATGGTGACAGTGCCCATGGTGACATTGCTCATAGTGACTTTGCTTACAGTGATAGTCCTTACGGTGACACTGTGCATGGTGACACTGCACACAGTTGCAGTGTTTATGGTGACAGTCTTCACGGTGATACTTTCCATGGTGATAGTGCCCATGGTGACACTGCACATGGTGGCAGTGATAAATGGTGACAGTGCCCCTGTTGACAGTTCTCATGGTGACAGTGCACATGGTGACAACCCGTGCAGACTGTACTCATGGTGACAGTACTCACGGTGACAGTTCTCATGTTTGCAGTATCCATGGTGACAGTGCTCACAGTGATAGTGCCCATGGTGAGAGTGCCCATGATGACAGGGCCCATGGTGCCATTGCCTATGGTGACAGTGCTCATGGTAACAGTGCCCAAGGTGACAGTGACCATGGTGAGAGTGCTCACACTGATGGTGCCCATGGTGACAGTGCTCACGGTGCCTGTCTACGTTGTGCCAGTACCCATGGCGACAGTGCTCATGGTGACAGTGACCACAGTGAGAGTGCTCATAGTGATAGTGCTCACGGTAATAGTGCTCATGGTGACAATGCAAATGGTGACAATACCATGGTGACAGTACTCATGTTGAAAATACCCATGGTGGCAGTTCTCATAGCGACAGATCTCATGGTGACAGTGCTCATAATAGCAGTGCCCAGGTGCCAGTGCTCGTGGTGACAGTGCTAATGGTGACAGTGCTCTTGGTGGCAGTTCCCATCGGGACAATACTGATGGTGACGCTGTGCATTGTTACAGTGCCCATGGTAACCGTGCTCACAGTGATAGTGCACATCGTGACAGTGCCCATGGTGGTAGTTCACCTGGTGACAGTGCTAAATAGTGACAGTGCACATGCTGACAGTGCTCACGGTGATAGTGCCCATGGTGACAGTGCACACGGTGATAATGGGCATTGTTACAGAGTTCATGGTGACAGCACACGGTGGCAGTGGCCATGGAGACAGTGCCCACAATGACAGTGCCCATGGTGACAGTGCCGACAGTGACAGTGCCCATGGTGACACTTCTCACGGTGACAGTGCCCATGGGGACAGTTAGCATGGTGAGATTTCTCATGGTGACAGTGCCCGTTGTGACAGTGCTCACAGTGACAATGCCCATGGTGCCAGTGCCCATAGAGTCATTCCGCATGGTCACATTTCTCACAGTGAAAGTGCCTATGGTGATATTAACCATGGTGACACTGCACATGGTGGCAGAGCAAAATGGTGACAGTGCCCATGGTGACATTGCTCATGGTGACTTTGCTTACGGTGATAGTCCTTACAGTGACAGTGCGCATGGTGACACTGCACACAGTGACAGTGTTCATGGTGACAGTGTTCACGGTGATAGTTCCCATGGTGAGATTGTCCATGGTAACAGTGCCCATAGTCACAATTCTCATGGTGTAGTGCTCACAGTGACAGTGTCCATGGTGTCATGCCCATGGTGACAGTGCTCATGGTGACAGTGCTCATGTTGGCAGTGCCATAAATAACAGTGCTCATTGTGGCAGTGCTCATGGTGTCCGTGCTCATGGTGACAGTGCCCATGTTTACAGTGTTTATGGTGATAGATGTCACGGTGTCAGTGCCCACGGGGACAGTGCCAAGGCTGACAAAGCCCAGGGTGATACTTCCCATTGGGACAGTGCCCACGGTGACAGTGCCCATGGTGACAGCGCCCAGTGTGACAAGGCACATGGTGACAGTGCTCACGGTTACGGTGCCCATGGTGACAGTGCCGATGGTGAGAGTGCCATTAGTGACAGTGCTCATGGTGAAACTGCCCATGGAGACATCGCCCATGGTGATAGTGCTCATGGTGACAACCCCACGGTGACAGTGCCAATGTTGATAGTCCCCGTGGTGACAGGTCTTACATTGAATGTGACCATGGTGTCTGTGCTCATGGTGACAGTGCTCAAGGTTAGAGTCTCCATGTTGACAGTGCCGATGGTGACAATTCTCACGGTGACAGGGCCTATGTTGAAAATTCTCATAGTGACAGTGTTCACGGTGACAGTGCCCATGGTGCTATTACCCATGGTGACAGTTCTCATAGTGAAACGGCCCATGGTGACACTGCACATGGTGGCAGTGCAAAATGGTGACAGTGCCCATGGTGCTATTGCTCATGGTGACATTGCTTACGGTGATAGTGTGTATGGTGAAACTGCACACAGTGACATTGCTCATGGTGACAGTGTTCACGGCGTTAGTTCCTATCGTGAATGTGACCTTGGGGACGGTGCCCATTGTCACAATTCTCATGGTGTAGTGCTCACGGTGACAGTGCCCATGGTGACAATACACAGGGTGACAGTATTCATGGTGACATTGCTCATGGTGAGAGTGCCCATGTTCACAACTGTCACGGTGATAGTTCCCATGGTGACAATACCCAGGGTAACAGAGCTGATGGTAAAAGTGTTCACGGTGACAGTGCCCATGATGACAGTACCTAAGGTGACAATTCCCATGGTGAGACTGCTCATAGACAGTGCCCATGGTGACAATACCCAGCATGTCCTGTCCATGGTGACAGTGATCATGGTGACACTTCTCATGAGGACAGTGCCATAAGTGACAGTGCTCATTGTGGCAGTGCTCATGGTGACTGTGCTCATGGTGACAGTGCCCATGGTGACAGTGCCTATGGTGATAGATATCATGGTGGCCGTGCCCAGGGTGACATTGCCCACGGTGACAAAGCCCAGGGTGATACTTCCCATTGTGACAGTGCCAACGGTGGCAGAGCCCATGGTGACAGTGCCCAAGATCACAGTGCCCATGGTGAGAGTTCTAACGGTGACTCTGCCCATGGTGACAGCACCCAGTGTGACAATGCCCATTGTGACAGTGCTCACGGTGACCATGCCGATGGTGATAGTGCCAATAGTGAGAGTGCTCACGGTGACACTGCCCATGGGGACACTGCCCATGGTGATAGTGCTCATCATGACAACCCCTCGGAGGCAGTGCCAATGGTGAGAGTCCCCGTGGTGACAGTTCTCACGGTGAAAGTGATCCTGTTGAAATTTCTCATGGTGACAGTGCTCATGGTGACAGTGCTCAAGGTGATAGTCTCCATGTTGACAGTGTCCATGGTGACTGTTCTCACGGTGACAGTGCCTATGGTGATTATGCTCTTAGTGACAGTGCTCATGGTGACAGTGCCCATGGTGGCAGTGACCACGGTGACTGTTCTCACCGTGGTAGTGCCCATGGTGACAGTGTTCATGATGACAGTCCGCATTAAGGCTGTGCCCACGGTGACACTGCTCATGGTGATTGTTCTCACGGTGATAGTACGCACGGTGACAGTGCCAAAGGTGACAATACCCAGGTGATAGTAATCATGGTGAAAGTGCCCATGGTGGCAGTTCTCATACTGACAGTTCTTGTGACACTGCTCATGGTGGCAGTGCTCGTGGTGACAGTGCTCTTGGTGACAGTGCTCATGGTGGCAGTGCCCATGGTGAGACTCCCGATGGTGACACTGCCCATGGTGACAGTGCACATGGTCATGGTGCATCTGGTGGCAGTGCAAAATAGTGAGAGTGCCCATGATGATATTGCTCATGGTGATAGTGCCCATGGTGAGAGTGCCCATGGTTCCAGTGCTCATGGTGACAGTGCCCACTGTGACAGTGCCCCTGGTGACAGTGCACACCGTGAGAGTGCCCATGGTGTCTGTGCCCATGGTGACAGTTCTTATCATGAGAGTGTTCATGGTAGCAGTGTTCATGGTAATAGTGCTCACGGAGACATTGCCCACAATGAGAGTGCCCATGGTGAGAATACTGACTGTGACAGTGCCCATGATGACTTTTCTCTCTGCGACAGTGCCCTTCGGGACAGTTAGCACGGTGAGATTTCTCACAGTGATAGTGCACATGGTTTCAGTGCTAATAGTGAAAAGACCCACGGCGCCAGTGCCCATCATGGCATTGCTCACGGTGATAGTTCTCACGGTGACAGTGCCCATGGTGATATTACCCATGGTGACAGTACTCAGTGATCAAGTGCTCATGGTGACAGTGCCTAAGGTGATAGTGCACACGGTGGCAGTGCAAAATGGCGACAGTGCCCATGGGGACATTGCTTAATGTGATAGTCCTTGTGGTGACATTGCGCATGGTGACATTGCCCACCACGACAGTTCTCTTGTTGACAGTGCTCATGGTGATAGTGCCAATGTTGGAAGTGCCCATCGTGAAAGTGCCCATGGTGACAGTTCTTATGATGAGAGTGGTCAGAGTGGCAGTGCTCATGGTGAAAGTGCCCATGGTGACAGAGCCCACGGTGACAGTGTCCATAGTTATAGTGTCCACGGTGACAGTCCTAACAGTGAAATTGTCCATGGGGACACTGCCCATGGTGAAAGTGCCCATGGTCACAACACTCACGGTGATAGTGCTCACGGTGAGAGTGGCCATGGTGACAGTGACCACGGTGACACTTCTAATGGTGATACTGCCCATGATGACAGTGCTCATGGTGACAGTCCACATTGTGCCAGTGCCCAAGGTGACAGTGCTCATGGTGACAGTGCCCAAAGTCACAATACCCATGGTGACAGTGCCCAGGCTGACAGTTCTCAAGGTGATAGTGCCCATGGTGACAGTGCACATGGTGATACAGAGAATGGGGACAGTGCTTATGGTGACAGTGGTCATGGTTGCAGTACCCATGGTGATAGTGCTGAAACTGACAGTGCCCTTGGGGATAGTGCCCATGGTGAGTGTGCTCGTGTTAATAGTGCCCATGGTGGCAGTTCCCATTGTGAAAGTGCTCATGATGACAGTGCCCATGTTGGTAGTTCCCATGGTGACAGTGCTCATGGTGATAGTGACCATGTTAACAGTGCACATGGTGTCTGTGCCCTTGGTGACAGTGCCCATGATGACAGTATTCATGGTGACAGTGCTCACGGTGATAGTGCCCATGGTGAGAGTGCACATGGTGGTAGTCCACATGGTGGCAGTGAAAAATGGTGACAGTTCCCATGCTGACAGTTCTCATTGTGACAATGCACAAGGTCACAACCGATGCAGACACTGCTCATGGTAGCTGTACCCGTGGTGACAGTGCTCATGGTGATAGTGACCATGTTAACAGTGCCCATGGTGACACTGCCCATGGTGACAATGCCCATGATGACAGTGCCCATGGAGTCAGTGCCCACGGAGCCATTGCCTATGGTAACAGTGCTCACAGTGACAGTACCCATGGTAACAGTGACCACGGTGAGAGTGCTCATGGTGATAGTGGCTATGGTGACAGATCACACTGTGACAGTCCGCATTGTGCCAGTACCAATAGTGACAGTGCCCATGGTGACATTGACCAAGGTGAGAGTGCTCACGGTGCTAGTGCTCACAGTAATAGTGCTCATGGTGACAGTGCCGACAGTGACGGTGCTCACGGTGACAGTGCCTATGGTGATAGTGCCCATGGTGAGAGTCCGCCCATTGATAGTGCCCATGGTGGCAGTTCCCATTGTGAAAGTGCTCATGATGACATTGCCCATGTTGGTAGTTCCCATGGTGACAGTGCTCACGGTGATAGTGACCTTGGTAACTGTGCACATGGTGGCCGTGCCCTTGGTGACAGTGCCAATGATGACAGTACTCATGGTGACAGTTCCCATGTGGACAAGGCACAGGTTGGCAGTGAAAAATGGTGAAAGTGCCCATGTTGACAGTTCTCATGGTGACAGTGCACACGGTAACAACCCATGCAGACAGTACTCACGGTGACATTTCTCATGGTTGCAGTACCCATGGTGACAGTGCTCACAGTGATACTGCCCATGGTGGCAGTGCCCATGGTGACAGTGCCCATGGTGACACTGCCCATGATGACAGTGCCCATGCTGAAAGTTCCCACGGTGCCATTCCCTACGGTGACTGTGCTCATGGTAACAGTGCCCATGGTGACAGTGACCATGGTGAGAGTGCTCACACTGATAGTGCCCATGGTGACAGGGCTCATGGTGCCAGGCCGCATTGTGCCAGTACCCATGGCGACAGTGGTCATGGTGACACTGACCACAGTGAGAGTGCTCACTGTGATAGAGCTCACGGTAATAGTGCTCATGGTGACAGTGCAAATGGTGACAATACCCATGGTGACAGTACTCATGTTGAAAATACCCATGGTGGCAGTTCTCATGGTGACAGTGCTCATAATAGCAGTGCCCAAGGTGGCAGTCCTCGTGGTGACAGTGCTAATGGTGACAGTGCTCTTGGTGGCAGTTCCCATGGGGACAGTACCGATGGTGACCCTGTGCATTGTTACAGTGCCCATGGTAACCGTGCTCACGGTGGTAGTGCACATCGTGACAGTGCCCATGGTGGTAGTTCACCTGGTGACAGTGGTAAATAGTGACAGTGCACATGCTGACAGTGCTCACGGTGATAGTGCCCATGGTGACAGTGCCCACGGTGATAATGGGTATTATTACAGTGTTCATCGTGACTGAGCCCAAGGTGGCAGTGGCCATGGTAAGAGTGCCCACAATGACAGTGCCCATGGTAACAGTGCCGACAGTGACAGTGCCCATGGTGACACTTCTCACAGTGAATGTGCCCATGGGGACAGTTACCATGATGAGATTTCTCATGGTGATAGTGCCCGTTGTGACAGTGCTCACAGTGACAATGCCCATGGTGCCAGTGCCCATAGAGACATTCCGCACGGTCACATTTCTCACGGTGAAAGTGCCTATGGTGACACTGCACCTGGTGGCAGTGCAAAATGGTGACAGTGCCCATGGTGACATTGCTCATAGTGACTTTGCTTACAGTGATAGTCCTTACGGTGACACTGTGCATGGTGACACTGCACACAGTTGCAGTGTTTATGGTGACAGTCTTCACGGTGATACTTTCCATGGTGATAGTGCCCATGGTGACACTGCACATGGTGGCAGTGATAAATGGTGACAGTGCCCCTGTTGACAGTTCTCATGGTGACAGTGCACATGGTGACAACCCGTGCAGACTGTACTCATGGTGACAGTACTCACGGTGACAGTTCTCATGTTTGCAGTATCCATGGTGACAGTGCTCACAGTGATAGTGCCCATGGTGAGAGTGCCCATGATGACAGGGCCCATGGTGCCATTGCCTATGGTGACAGTGCTCATGGTAACAGTGCCCAAGGTGACAGTGACCATGGTGAGAGTGCTCACACTGATGGTGCCCATGGTGACAGTGCTCACGGTGCCTGTCTACGTTGTGCCAGTACCCATGGCGACAGTGCTCATGGTGACAGTGACCACAGTGAGAGTGCTCATAGTGATAGTGCTCACGGTAATAGTGCTCATGGTGACAATGCAAATGGTGACAATACCATGGTGACAGTACTCATGTTGAAAATACCCATGGTGGCAGTTCTCATAGCGACAGATCTCATGGTGACAGTGCTCATAATAGCAGTGCCCAGGTGCCAGTACTCGTGGTGACAGTGCTAATGGTGACAGTGCTCTTGGTGGCAGTTCCCATCGGGACAATACTGATGGTGACGCTGTGCATTGTTACAGTGCCCATGGTAACCGTGCTCACAGTGATAGTGCACATCGTGACAGTGCCCATGGTGGTAGTTCACCTGGTGACAGTGCTAAATAGTGACAGTGCACATGCTGACAGTGCTCACGGTGATAGTGCCCATGGTGACAGTGCACACGGTGATAATGGGCATTGTTACAGAGTTCATGGTGACAGCACACGGTGGCAGTGGCCATGGAGACAGTGCCCACAATGACAGTGCCCATGGTGACAGTGCCGACAGTGACAGTGCCCATGGTGACACTTCTCACGGTGACAGTGCCCATGGGGACAGTTAGCATGGTGAGATTTCTCATGGTGACAGTGCCCGTTGTGACAGTGCTCACAGTGACAATGCCCATGGTGCCAGTGCCCATAGAGTCATTCCGCATGGTCACATTTCTCACAGTGAAAGTGCCTATGGTGATATT